>NC_090924.1:1401327303-1401935712 GCF_040938575.1 Ambystoma mexicanum
TGGCCCGGGGCCACGCGCTCGAATTTCAAAGAAGGTGCCCGCGCGTCCCCCCCGTGGCCAGGAAAGAACTTCACGTCCCTCAACTTCTCCTGGAGGTAAAGGCGATGCTCAGAAAGGGCGCCATCGAACTCGTCCCAAAGAGGCTTCGGGGCTCCGGAGTCTACTCGCGTTACTTCCTCGTGAAGAAGAAGACGGGAGGATGGCGCCCCATCCTGGACCTGCGACGCCTGAACAAGTTCATCAAGGCGCAGAAGTTCCGGATGGTCACCCTCCAGCACGTCCTGGGTCAGCTGGAGGAAGGAGACTTCCTATCGTCGTTGGATTTGGAGGATGCCTACTTCCACATTCCCATCCTAAAGGGGCACCGAAAATTCCTCAGATTCGTGGTCCAAGGGCGTCATTACCAGTTCAAAGCCCTTCCCTTCGGACTGCGGTCGGCACCCAGGGTTTTCACCAAGTGCCTCGCACCGGTGGCGGCGCAGCTGCGCCGCGAGGGGATTCACGTCTACCCCTACCTGGACGACTGGCTCATCCGCGCCAAGACGAGGGAGCTCGCCGTGGTCCACACGGCAAGGACCGTCCAACTCCTCACGGACCTGGGATTCTCCGTGAACTACGCCAAATCCCACCTGGTGCCCGCGCAAGTCGCACTGTTTCTGGGAGCGAGGCTCGACACAGTGTCCCTTCTGGCCTCCCCGTCGGAGGAGAGGACCAGGACCATCCTGGGCAAGGTGCAACGGATGTTGGTGGCCGACGCGGCCAAGGTGAGGTCCATCAAGTCCCTCCTCGGGATGATGTCTTCCTGCATCTACCTCATTCCCATGTGCAGGCTCCGGATGCGCCCGTTGCAAGAGTTCCTGGATGCGCGCTGGATCCAGACGACGGGCAGCTTCGAGGAAAGGATCAAGCTCGACGAGAGTTTCCGACGAGCGATACGGTGGTGGGGCACCCGCGCGCATCTGACGGCGGGCATGGACTTCCAGACCCCAGCCCACCAGGTGACTGTGACCACGGATGCCTCCCTAGAAGGGTGGGGAGCGCACACCGAAAATCTGCACGCAAGGGGACTCTGGCTCCCGACGGAGAAGTCCCTGCATATCAACGTCCTGGAGCTCCGTGCAGTGTTTTGGGCCCTCAGGTCCTTCCTTCCGTCCCTCAAGGGCAAGGTGGTGAGGATCTTCACCGACAACACCACCACCATGTTTTACATCAGGAAACAGGGCGGAACCAGGTCCCCAGCGCTGTCCAAGGAGGCGCAGGACCTGTGGCATTGGGCCGTCGCCCAAGGGATTCTTCTGGTGCCGTTTCATCTGGCAGGGATAAAAAACACCATCGCCGACTCACTCAGCAGGGAGCTGCGCTCGTGCCACGAGTGGGAACTACGGCAGGATCTGGTGGATCGCCTCTTCCGACGGTGGGGCACACCCCAGATCGACCTGTTCGCGACGGCGACGAACACCAAGTGCCGGAGGTTCGCCAGCAGGTTTCCCCAGACGAGGAGCATGGGCGATGCTTTCTCGTTCCCCTGGGAGGGCCTGTTCCTCTACGCGTTCCCTCCCTTGCCTCTGCTAATCCGGCTCGTCAACCAGCTCAAGAAGTCACGGTGCAGGATGATCCTCGTCGCACCTGCGTGGCCGAGGCAGATATGGTTCCCGGACCTTCTGGACTTGTCGGCGTCCCCGCCAATCAAGCTGCCGGCGGACGCGGATCTACTCTCCAGGGAAGGAGGCGCCATCCTCCACCACGACCCGAAGTCGCTGAACTTGCAGGCCTGGCTCCTGCAGCGCTAGAGTTTGGAGGATACGACATACCGGCCGATTGCAGAGAGGTTCTTGCAAAGGCCAGGGCGTCCTCGACTCTTAAATGCTACGGACACAAATGGAAGAGGTTTTCTGTCTGGTGCCACGCACAGAAGATTAACCCTCTACGGATTACGGCTCCCCAAGTGCTGCCGTACCTGCTGACGCTGGCCAAAGCTGGTCTGGCACACGCGTCCATCAAGATTCATCTTGCTGCGATCTCCCGATACACCAGAACCACGGGCCGGACGTCCTTGTGGTCTCATCGTCTGGTGAAAGAGTTCATGAAGGGACTGTTCAGATCGTTCCCGCCGGTGAAGGCTCCGGCCCCGGCGTGGGAGCTCAACGTGGTGCTGACCAAACTCATGGGACCTCCGTTCGAGCCTCTGCACTCGGCCCCGTTGAAGTTTCTATCGTGGAAAACAGCTTTTCTTGTGGCCATCACCTCCGCACGACGAGTGGGAGAGATCCAGGCCCTTTCCTGCAAGGCCCCGTACTTGACTTTCCACGACACGAGGGTAGTGCTCAGGACGCACCCCTCCTTCATGCCCAAGGTACCGTCGGACTTTCATCTCAACGAACCCTTGGTGTTACCTGTGTTCTTCCCGTCGCCTTCGTCGCCGGCTGAGAGGACTTTGCACTCGCTGGATGTAGCTAGAGCGCTGAAGTTCTACGTGGACCGCACGAAAGGTTTTCGGAAGACGTCACAACTCTTTGTGAACTTTGGACCTGTCAATCAGGGGAAGGCTCTCTCGAAGGCTTCCATCTCCAGATGGCTCTCCGGCTGTATCATGTACTGTCACCGGTTGGCAAACCGACCGCTGCCTGGCCGTCCGAGAGCCCATTCCACCAGAGCGATCGCAGCTACCACGGCGTTCCTATCTGGTGTGCCCCTGCTGGACATATGCAGGGCTGCTACGTGGAGGTCGACGCACACCTTCACGAAATTCTACTGCGTCGACCGGGATTCCAGGGAGGAGTCCAGGGTCGGCCAAGCAGTGCTGCGCAACCTGTTCGCCTGAGGTGAGCCTGGTGAGGAGGTAAGATGCTTAATGTTGAGTTGATGTGATGCTTAATGTTGAGCCTTTGCCACCTCCCGTGGTTGTGCATGTGTGTACTGCTATGTATTCTTTATTCATGAGCATGTGAATCCATGCCAGACCCCATGCTGGAGAAGGAACAAGTTACTTACCTGTAACTGTTGTTCTCCAGCATGGGTCTGGCATGGATTCACATGCGAACCCTCCCGCCTACCCCTCTGCGGCTCTTCACTTGGTCATACTGCCACTTCACGTGCTTCCAAATCTGAAGATGGCTGCCAGAGGCGGTGCTTAGGTAGAGGGCAGTCATTGGCTGTGGTCAGTATGACGCAGAGACCAGTGATTGGTTATTACTACGAAAGACAGATCAGAAACGAAACTGATACTGGTTTTTTCTTTACCGAGGATTCCCAGCCTGACGACGGGGAATATTCATGAGCATGTGAATCCATGCCAGACCCATGCTGGAGAACAACAGTTACAGGTAAGTAACTTGTTCCTTACTCCATACATTCACCCCCACAATTTGGTTAATTTAGCGATTAGTAACTGACGAGCAGATAAAGGAATGACAGGCAAGGCCGGTGGACGGAGTCAGCATGGGCAGGAATGCAGAGCACGTCCATGTGCGTTCTAAATGTAAATGGAAAGTTTTTTCTTTTACGGTGCCAAAAGACTCTAGTCCCATCCACGTGGGACTAAAGGGCAATAAGGACTTAGAGTAGTAATTTGTTTTTTTAAATATGGCCCATTCTCTTCTTTAATTGGAACTTTGTTCTAATTCCACTGAGGTACAGATCTCCCATCCTCGTTGACCTTCTTTAGTTAGCATAGGAAGAGAAAGTTCTCTATTCTTAGTGTGACAGAAAAGAATGTGTAAACTGCTCAGGTCGCTGGCATCAAGCTTCACTGTAGGGTGACAAACCTTCAGAAGATGGTTCCTCTGACAATGCCTTTAACAAATATAAAAAACATTGATATTTAAGCTGATGTAATGCAGTGTTGTCTTGTGTAGCTCACTACTGCCAATCTGCAATTTTGGCAGCCTCATGATGTGTGGTTCTGCAAATAAATAGGCGGGGGGATTATTAGGGGTGCAGGTGCTAAACCTGTGGTGTTGATGAGTTCAAAATCCATCAATACTAACGGGTATTCCAGTACATCACACACAGGCGCAGAATCTTGAGTCTCAGCCGACTCACTTCCAAACAAACTTATCAAGCTCCCTTGAGCATGAAGAACAAGAGTAATAGATAGATAAGAGACAATGCATTGGCAGAACCCTCTTTAGACATGCTTGCATTGGTTGCATGAAGTGTGTTGTCCCTTTAGGTACATTAGTATTATAGAGGTGAAGGCCATTCTTGGTTTTGAAGGCTACTGATCAGGTGCTTTCTGTCCTTACACACAACATCATTGTTTGTGTTAATGATCATGAGCAAGTACATCTCTTTGGTAATGCCTCCTCATTGTGGATCTTTGGAACTGTCCACTCAATAATTCCATCACATCTTTTTAGTTGTGACCCATCTGAAATATATCCTTTTGTGTGTGAGGAGCCTATTTTGTTGGGTTCCCTTGCAGGTGGACCTCAGCGCCCTTTCCTGAATAATTGTTGACTCACAAGTCACGGTTGCATGACTGTGTAACAACGGAGTTTCCTTGGCTCCCTTACACCATTTGAATAAAGAATACAACAAACTATGTTACTTGTACTAGTGTCATGCGCCCTTGTCATGGAGAAGAAAAGGAAGAACAAACAATGCCTCTTATTCTCCAAATTGTAAGCTTTGAATTTTTAATTTTTAATTGTACATGGATTCAAGGCGTGCCCTTTGCGATTACACGTGTTTCGACGTCTGCGTCTTTTTCAAATCAGGGCTAGTAAGGTTGATTCAAGGTTCCTGTGTTGGTGGTTTGAGTTAGTCATGGGTTAAATCCCTGTGTCAGCGTGTTCCGTCTCAAAGAGTCCCCATCTGAAATATATGTTTAATACAAGAGGAGAGCTATCAGTTGTTTTAATCACATAATTGTTCTCTTCACTGACAGGTCGGGCACCCTCTCTTTCACTGGTGGGGATGTTCCCCAGTTTCTCTGTTTGCCTTCTGGAACAATATTAAGTGTTAAGACAGTCACCTTGTGTTCTGTTCTGATATACTTTCTCACTACTAAGGTGCAGCGAAAAATGTGGAAAAGTTGTGGGTGCTCCTTTCTTCTGGTTGTGCCGATGTGGCCCAACACTTCTGGTTCTCAGATGTGTTAGAACTGTCAAAGTCTGCTGCTTTGACAGTTGGAATGATTCCAGCAGGTTCTTGCATTCTCTGCCCTCCACCCTTCCCAAATGCTTCAGAAATATGTGCATCACAAGCAAGCCCCTCAATCCTCTGCTAAAGTGTGTCATCATAGTGCTTGGCATGCTGTGTCCATGCAGGCATAAACCCTGACCCTATAGATAAAACATCATCAAACATCACACCATGCTCATGTATCCCAACTATATTAATTCAGGAAAGCATTTATTTGCAGCCATCCCCCCATTTTGTCTGTTAGATGTTTTCTAATACCCTGTTGAACCATCTCAAGAGAGTGCTTTTTTTCCCATCATTTTCAAAATGGCAATTGTGTTTTTACCCATTTTTGCCGTATTACATAAATGACTGCTTGAAAAGATGTATTGATTGTGGCAGTCATTTTTTAGCGGCTGGCCCATACTGAACCTCTGAGACACACCTGGGCCTTTTGATGCAGGTTTGCACATAGGTCACTTATGGTATGCCTTTTGTCAGAGTCTTGAAGATTGCAATCTATTGGACATAAGTATGAGTAGAGATAGCAGGCATTTTGTGAAAACAAGTACTGCCTTTCGGGGCTGGTGTGAAGATTCACAACTCTATTTTGGTAATTCAAACACCTGGTTATGGTGTAATCATACTAGACACACAGGCCAGTACCGTCTGCAGGCAAAGTCCATCAGTTCCATGATCGTAGATGCTGCAGTAACAAATTACCTATTATAGCCTGATCAGACCATGAAGATAGCAGTGTGGGACACCAGCTGCAGCACCAAGCAAGAGACACCAGTCTTTCTGAAGGTCATCAGGTTCAGAGACCAAATCGTCCTACCAGGGTGCTTGTAGCATACAATCGGTACAGGTGGAGCCTAAGATTCCCTAGAGCCTAAAAACTGGAACTATTCCACAAGGTAACTTTGGCTTCGATTTTGGAGGCTTTGCTGCTGGATGACTGGATGTGTTCAATGGTTCCTCAGGATGCTTAGTTGCATACTCCATTTATAGAAGAGCCAAGGAAGTTTCTACACTTTGCAATAGGCAATGTTCATTACCAATGTAAGTATTTATGATCTGGAGTGAACACAGTTCCAAGGGTCTTCACAAAAGTGTATTACCTTGTGAAGCTCATCTTATACAGGAGAGTGTACACCCTGCTATTGCATACTTCTACGAATTGAACTTCTTTTATGCTGGGGTAATAGTATGTCAATGGTGAGGAAGCAGGATGAACAGTGGAACCAAGATGTTTTAGAGGGTTTAAAAGATCTCGAGTAGGCAAGTAGCAAGAGATATATTCTGCCCAGTAGTGAGGGCATAGGCATTCATAGATTTAATGACAATGAGTAGAAAGATGAAGAGGGAGTGATTATACATGGAAAGCCATCTGGCATGGTTGTGGTATGCTGCAGTGGGAGAGGATATAGGAAACTGGGAAGGAGCAGTCAAAGAGATAAAAGGCCAACCGTTTGAGTGTGTTGTCCTTAAAGCAAAGGGAGGAGAGTGTTGAAAGGATGTAAGGATGATCCAGAGTGCCAGGCAGCATAGAGCTCAACTAGAAGGATTATAGTGAAGAAATGTGTGTGATAAATAGTAGTAATACTGTTAGAGACATGGGTCAGAGCAGTTTCTGTGGAGTACCTGCTATGGAATCCAGATTGAACAGAGTCTCATAGAGTAATTGTCTCAAGAAGTGGCAATAAGGTTGATGACAACCCCGCTCAAGTATTTTGGAGTTTTGCGTTAGCAAAGAGACAGATCAGTAACATGTCACAGACAGAGGGAACAACAGATCACTTGACCCTCAATTAGGGATTCAAAAAAAGTCTTGTATTTAGTCAAAAACATAGTGTCTGGTTTAGGGTAACCGAATGAACGTACGTTTGTTAAAGTAGAAATGAAACCAATAAAAAGAATGCTCATAAAGTCTGGACCTAGTCCCCAATAGGATCATGATCCTAAGATCCAAATGAGTTCTGCTGTGTCACGGTTACTAGTTGGGCTGAGATCCCATGAACAATGTATCAAAGAAAAGAGAAGAAAAGTCACAATTGTTGGGTATGTGGCAACTAAGAACCATGAAACACATTGCTAGTGAGTTTTGACCATCCTGGGTGATGTTCCCGGCTTCTAGAAAATGGTGGTCCTTCTCTGGTTGACGGCCACTCATTCCTAGCGAATTCCGGCCAGCTGGGGTGTTTATTACTGAGTAATGGATAAGGTTGATCTCAGAAGCCTACCACTGGCTCATCTTTCTTGATGAACCCTCCTGACTGGGATCCTTGCAGAGCCCTCCATTTCACCAGATGGCAGAGTGTGACTTTAGCTTTCGCTCTTGCACCATCTGTATATGTACCTATATTGCTCTCTCACCCTCTCTCTTTCTTTCTCTCTCTGGTTCTTTAGGTAATGGCCCTACAAGTCTCTGAGCCTAATTTAACAAGTCTCCCAACCTCTCTATTTCTTATCCCTCAGTTGCAACCCGGCGCAGGCACCACTGGTTCTGCCAGCCATTTCTCAACATCCCCTCTAGCCTTTGGTCCTTTCTGCTTGGCCAAGGCATATTCTTTTCTTGACACCTCTGTGCTGCCTTCCTCCTCCACGTCCAGATTTCCCCTGCCTCCTGTGGTCTCCTTCTTCTCTCTCCTTCTCTCCTTCACCCTCCTTTGGTGCTAACGTTCCTTTTCCTTTCACCTACTACTCTGCTTTCGTGCCATGTTAAACACCCTGCTTTCCTTCTCCTCTTTGATCCCTCTCTTATCACCCTCTCCTCCAGAATCAACCTGTATCTGTTTCCTCCACCTTCCTACACTCTGCTGTTCTGTGTCTTGTGCATCTACAAACTCTCACTTAAAAGGTGTCCTTCTGCCTCCCTCCACATGTCTCCCAGACATGTCTGTGCTCAAGCACCTCCTCATCCCCGCACCCAAAGTCAAAGGAAACATCCTCTTTTATACTATAGGTAACATAATAAGGTGATTGGGGCTATAAACTCTCTTTTTGGCCTGTTCTTCTCTGGTTTTCCCTGGCCATGATTGTCCGTGAGTCTCTGTAGCTACATGCACACTATACAAGAGAAAATGCAGCAATACAAGCTTTCCTGAGATATTTTCATCTCTCTGAAATATAGGTCACCCCTGATGCATTTTATAAATATTAGTCTTTGAATGCTTCCACCAGAATAGATGCATGATTATTTCCCAAGGCATTGTGTGCAACCTGTTTGCTTGAACCTGGTCAGCATATACTGTTACCCCCAATCATTACTTTAATCTGTTTTATGTATTTTCTGACCAGTTGGAAATAATGGAAATCAAGACACCAGAGAATTCAAAAATGATCTTCATTGTGATTATTATCCCTGCAACTGTTTCTATCCCTTTCAATCCCAGCAAGCATATGCCTTATTACAACCTTACTATCATAAAGTAAAACACCTGTGGAATAATGTGTAGCCATTTATTGGTGCTCTATTCATAAGGGCAAGGCCTGCAAGCTAAGTGATGCAATAAGCAAAGCCCCATTTGAAAATGTTTCAGCAAAAAGCAAACTTTAGAGATGCTTGCTGGGGTTTCCTGCAGTACTGACATTTCCCGATTGGTTGTGAAGAAAAGAAAGAAAGAAACAAGACAACTGAAATCACTATGAGAGTCACTTTTCCTGAACTGACCTTTTCCTTATCTATCAAAAGCTAATCTGGACACTATCCACATAGCAACGAAAGATTCCACAAGACACCAGTACAGAAGCAAATGGTCATTTTTCTGACTGCATCACAATATAGCATGCTGGACCATGGCCCTCATTACAACACCGGCGCTAAACCATGGTGCTATTACCACCATGGTTGGTGCCGGTGTTGTAACGGGACCGCCATGGTACAATGGGGAATTACCACCCCATTCCAAGGTTGGTGGGGCAGTAATTCCCCATTGAACCATGGCCCTTACCCATTCCCAATTTTGCCCCATAGGGCTCTATGGGAATGGGGAAGGCGCTAAGTACGGTACCGCAAGTTGCGGTACCGTACTTAGCACCAAGCAAAGGGACCTCGTAATCAGGCGCTAATGGGTTAACGGCGCCGCAGCCTTTTACGGCACCGTTAACCCATTAGCGCCAGGGTCGTAATGAGGCCCCATGTCTTTGTCTTTTGTTTCTCACCTAGCCTGGTCTAATATTCAAGTATAGCCTGATCATTTAGTAAGTGATGATTATAAGAACTTGATTAAGACGTCCTTTTCCTTAAAATATCTAGCTGTTAAGAAATATTTTGAGGAGCGGGATTACCCTAGTTGAACTTGAAAGTTGGGCTGTCTGCTTTAGCCTACAATCCGTTTAGATAACTGGCCACATTGGATATTATTGACATGGCAGCAGCAGAGAGCTTTTGTAGTCAGAGGATTCATGGAAGCTAGGAACCCTGGATCAAACTAATCCTCTGGTAAGCGAGTAAAAACTTGCATCTCTGTGTCAGGCTTGTTAAGTAGTTCAGCCTTGTTAAAGTCTCTGGTAGAGTCCTAGGATGTTTGATCAGCTGTGGTGGGCCCTCACTGGAAATGTAGATATGACGTGCCAACTGAAGACAGACAAGTGTTGAATGCTGGAGCGTCTGACGCTGTGCTCATAACTTTGAATATTGGGTCCTCGCCATAATTATTTAACTATACATACAATCTACTCTGGGGTGGGGGCAGCAGGTTGAGGTTGCATGTAAGCATGTTACTGAGATTGCTAGCGTATTAACTAGGGAATTGTTTTGTAAAATAACTGAGAATGTACAGACATTGATTGATTTTATCTTACAAGTTGTCATCTACCTCCTTCCTGTACATTGATAGATGTTTTAATACATGGTCTGCGTTATTGCTTTCCTTGAAGGTCACCGAAAAGGCATAATAAGCGGGGTGTTCACTGCCCCACAACTAGACAGCACTTCGTATGGCTGAAACTCGGCTCCAGGTAATGCTAGGGAAACACTGAATGAGGCTATTCTCAATAAGGGCCATACACATTTTGGACTCTTATTGCAGTTAGCATGTTGGATTCAAAAACACCATACTTTTAAATAAATTTGTTTTAGGATACACCTCAACAATATATTTTTTTTTTATGGACCTCACACTGTGAATAGTGCTATTCATAAAATCAAAAAGGTCTCCCCAGACCTCTACTTAACACCTTGAGAGACATGCACACCTATATGAAGGTTAAATACTCTATGTGAAAACCGGGAAGTTGCCAGCTCTCTTTTACTCTCTGCAAGGTGTACATCTGGGGTTTGTTGCCGCTCCCCTGCTTTTTTAATTCAGATGTTAATGATTTACACAGACTCTCCTTGTACAGTCAGCATCGAGTTTTGTTTATTAGTATATGCTGATGATGCTGCATGTGTTCTGTAAACAGTATGTATTGGAAGTATATTCACCAGCTTATTTCATATTTGGCTAGGATATCAGAAAAGCTGTTTGGTCAATTCTCTGTTGCCGGTGCTACACGCTCTTTCCTGGGACTCACAATATCTGCCCTATAATTCTGGAAAACAGCAAAATTGATACATAATTTAATACAAGTGCTCTAGCATTGTCTTTTATATATCCACATACCTTTTTGTATATTCCCTCACATCGAAGATGATATGCTCTGGTAGTTATAAATAGAATATATCTATCTTACACCATATGTTAAGATTATGTATGCAGCCCCACTGTTTTAAGTTCCTACATCATTTGTGCCAAAATATACAATAATAGAGCATGCATTGTTATAAAAACGTTCTATTGAAGAGTCAAGAAAAAAAGGGTGTCAGAGGTTTATACTTGTATGTTATGTCAATATGAAAAAGCATGTGGATCACACCCACACCTTTTCATCAGTAACAATGAGCTAATTTACATATTGTCCTTATCATTGCTGAACTATCCATGTTTAAGCAAATTCAAATAAACTAAACTAAAATAACTGAGTATTATTATTATTTGGGTATTTATTGAGTGCAGACCTTGCGTCCGAAAGCAACAAAGTGCTTTACAATCATAGTGGGAAGAATAAGGTTGGGGAAAAGAGAAACAAGGGAGTGGGGATCTAACAACAGGGGAGGGAGAGCAGTTGTCAGTAATGGATCTACAAGTAACCAGGGGAGGAATGAGTGAGGATCAGATCACCCATGCTCAGCTATGGTGTGGAGTGGACGGTGTATGGACCTAGGTTAGAGAGGTGCCAAGTAAATCAAAGTACGCTAAACTAACTAAATATATATATAAAAGTGAAAATGTGTTCATGGCGGCATTTGTGACAAACTGTTCCTTATAGAATTCCACACCGTTTCACCAATCTGCACCAAATCTCTCATAGTTGCCTGTTAGGACCCTCGAGACATTACTGGCTACATAACATTTGGACACCACACACCTTATTTATTTTATTTTGATATATTTATTTATTGGACATTTGTATGGCGTCTATACACAAATGTTTACAGACGCCACAAAACAAGATGGAGGTCAGGGTACAAGGGAATCATGAGCGTAGGGCAACAAAAACTGGTTATATTGACCTTGTGACAATCCTACCGTGCAAGAGCTTGAGAAGGTGGTAAGTGCAGAGGTTGAAAGTATGTTTCCCCAGAAGGAGGCAAGGAAGTGCTGGGGTCCAAGAAGGCAAGTGCCAGGGGGAAAAGGGGGAAAGGGAGGATGGGTGCTGTGAGCAGGGCGGACCAAGTTGGGCTATTCTGGGAAAGGGAGCCAGAGTGCAAGTGCTGGCAAAGGATGCAGGGGGGACTGGTGGGGGTTGATCTGGCACCTGTATGACTCTGAAGGGACCACTCCCCAGCATCAGAGGGAGAGTTAGCACGGGAGGGGGAGAGGTAAGGTAGAGGAGAAAAGGAAAGTCTTGAGAAGTTTCTGGAACTGTAGACTATCCGGCTCAAGTTGGAGGGGGTAGGAAGGCCATTCCAGAGGGAGGAGTCAGCCGCGGAAATGGATCTACCTCCCACTCTCTGCTTGGAGAAACGTTTGACCTCCAGAGAGTTGGAGCCAGAGGACCGAAGGTTGGGAGGTATTTAGGGAGGTAAAGCTGGATGTTAATAGGTCCCTGGCCCCAGACGGCCTTGTGGATGATGCAGAGGGTCTTGAATTTGATCCTTGCAGTCACTGGGAGCCAGGGGAGAGATTTTAGTGCAGGAGCGATGCAGTCCTTGTGCTTGAAGCTAAGCATACGTCTTGCCCTCCAATTCTGGATTAGTTTGGGGGGCAAAGGGAGGAAAGTGTCACGCTCTCCTGGTCTCCACGGGGGCGTGCTCGTGTGCGAAGGATGATGTCTGCTCTGGTGTTGTTCGGCTTAATGAGGGCCTGCTTGCGTCTTCCCTTCTGTCTTGCCTCAGGAGATGTTCGTCTGCAAGTTGAAACAAGATATTAGCCAACTGTGTGGAGCTGGTTTTGGTTTTCACCTCTTTCCGTGTTATCCTTCTCTTTCCCTTGTGTATTATATGGGTGAGCTCTCCGTCCTGCACACTCTCTGGCAGGGGCGCGGTTACTCTGTAGTTCCAGGATCGAGTTACTTCACTGATCCAATGAAGGTTGCTGAAGTGGATGGACCGGAGTAAGCAGGTAAGTCTCTATTCCACTAACTCCTTGAAATAGCTACCTTAAGTCCTTGCATGCAAGATATCTAATGTTCGTTTTTTTGTGTTTCAGGTGCGGCACAAAAGCGGTTTTCGGATGATGGATGACTCTCATGACAATGATGTGTAGGATTCTTGCCGGTAAATAGAGCGCTGTGCGAGATGCGCTAATAGTTTGCTTTATTTTAGCCTTCTTGTTGTGTGCGACTAACCTGCTTTGTCTTTTCTGTTCGGCAGGTGCAGCGCTTTTCCAGGAAGAAGATGGAATGTCCGACTGACGGTGTCGAGATGCGGCGCGATGCAGAATGATGGAGAACTGCTCGCGGGAGTTCCTGGAGGAGGCCGAGTCAGGTGCGTCTCTACCCGAGAGGGTACCTTCTGTTCTGATCGTCTACAGATGCGGTGGCCCTTGGATAAGCGTAAAGGCGAGGTCCGGATGTTCTGTAGGTAAGGTCTTCAATGCGTGAATAACTCTTGTTCTTCTATTTTCACAGGTGCCGACGGATAGAAGACTCTGGACAGGCGTGGCAGAAAGGAAGCAAGAACTGACACGGTGAGCGTTACGCTGCAGGAGTGCAGATTAACGCAAAGCGTGTTCAGTTCGCAAGGTGTGGTTTAAATAGCCTTGCAAGTAGTTCCAGGAAAATAGTCCCCTTCATCGTATCCTGTCTCTCTGGTAAAGTAGTCCCAAGCCACACCCTGTACTGAATGGCTCAGCATCTCAGAGCCAAATAAATGGACCACGTATTTAACACTTACCATGAGCCTGGCGCCAGGACTGAGCCCAGGTGAGCCTAGCTGGGGCCTGGGAAGTCCCAAAGGAAGCCAGAATCTGGGCTGGGCTCGCGGGTTTTAGGGTTTTGGCGGCATGCACCATGACAGAAAGCGGCAGATTGAGGAAGAGGCTGTTGCAATAGTCAAGCCTCGAGAGACCCAGGACTCTGGAGACATTTAGCTTCTGGGGGAAGGTGAGGAAAGGTAAAATGCCCCTGAGAAGGTGGAGCCGAAAGTTGGACTTCTTGGCAAGGTCTGTGATGTGTGGAGAGAAAGAGAGAGAAGAGTCAAAGATGATCCTAAGGTTTTCTTACCTCACAGGTGGGTGAGGGGATGGGACCCAAGGAGTCTGGCCAGAGGGGGGGGGACAAGGAGCAGGTCTCCCAATGAGTAGGATCTCTGTCGCACTGGCATTAAGGCAGAGATCATTAGCAGAGCACCATGCCTGAATAGCAGTCAGGCAGTCAGGTATGAGGGAGGAGTCGTGTGTTGTCTGCATAATACTGGAAATGAGGCAAGAAAGTGGAGATCAGGTAGGCCAGTGGGGCCACGTAGATGTTGAAGAGCCATGGCGATAGAATGGAGCCCTGGGGGATGCCACAGGCAGAGAGTGTGGTGGAGGAGAGAAAAGGACCCATTTGCACTTGGGAGGGTCTGTTTATAAGGAAGGTGGTAAGTCTTGCCAGTGCCATGCCCGTGAAGCCTAGGGTTTATGAGGATGGAGTAGTTGACAGTGTTAAAGGCAGAAGAGAGATCGAGGAGGATCAGAACAGAGGGGGAGTTGAAATCCATGCTGGAGAGTAGTTTTTCACGAGTGTTCAGCAGAGCAGTTTCTGTGCCTCTGGTAGCCCTAAACCCAGCCTGGTGATTGTGGAGGCAGCCATCAATTTCGTTGTGGAGGGTCAGTTGGGGGATGACCAGTTTCTCCATGAGTTTCCCAAGAAAGGGGTGATGGAGGTAGGGCGATAGTTAGCCGGGGAAGAAGGATCAGCAGACAGCTTTTTTAGGAGAGGGTGCACAAGAGAGTACTTGAGGGGTTGGGGGAAATAGCCAGTGGCAAAGGAGTGGTTGAAGAGGTCAGCCAGGGCTGGAGCGAGAGAGGCAATGTTGTCCTTGATGGTTCTGGAGGAGCAGGGGACCACCTGTGTCGAGGAGACTTTCATAGAGCGGACGACTCTAGAGATCTCATCTGGCGCAATGGGAGAGAAAGAGGAGAGTATGGGGAGGGGGCAGGGGGCAAAGGTAGGCGCGAGAGGGGGTGCAGTAGGGGAGCGGAAGGCAGAGAGGACAAGGTGTCCAAAGTTTTGGCGGAGAAGTTGGCGGCCAGAGCAGAGCCGAGGGCCTGGGAGACGGAGGGGAAGAGGAGACTGTGGTAGGATTGGCAAGTCCCTTGCAGATTTGAAAGAGTTCAGCTGTGTTGTAGGTGGCTCCAGAAATACGGGATTGGACATGAGCACTCTTCTTGGAGCAGATGGAGAGGCGGGTGTAAAGGACCGGTAGGGGGTGGTCTGTACTTCTGCTCTCTATATGGTAGAGGAGAGGCACAGAGGACCCCAGCCAAGATTCTCTATGCGGTAGCAATGGACGAGCAATCAAGGCCTAACTTCTCAGGAGGTGATGCAGGCTGGTTCTTAAGTACAGTGTAGTCCCCAAGCCCCCACAAAGGAATGTCCACACACTGTATTGGTTTAGAACACAGTCTTTATATAATTAATATTCAAAGGTTATGTACACTTATCACAATAACGCACTTTGTGCTCAGGAAAATCAACAATGGTAAATATCTACAGTTCTAGAGTGGTACCACTAATATTAGATCCCATTAAAGTGCATCAACAGTAATGTAAAAATGTCACACAGATCAATAAAGAAGAATCCAGCAATAGAAAGGAAGGAAAGCAAGATGGTTGAAACAATAGGCAGAATACTGGCCCCGTTACCTAGACACAGTTCTGTGTGGAGATCCCCCCACCTGGGCAACCTGTAAAATAAAGATATAACACAAGCCCAGTCCATATATTGTTCTATAAGTCTTAGTTCCTTCTATAATGTTTTTACCCCCCCAATGTACCTGGTGGAGTCGGGTTCTTCGAAGAGGCGTCGACAGATCCTTCTCGAGTGACCCCCTTTAAAGCAGGAGTCACGGATCGTCGAGAGGCGTCGAGGAGCGTCGAGGAACTCGGCGTTCGGCGTCGGGGAATCGACGACCCTTCTTGAGTGCCTGCCCTTTAAAGCGGGAGACACAGGTCGTCGAACGTCCGACGGAGAACACGGGTGAACGGCGTCGATGAGGCGGCAGCTTCGTCCGAGCGGTGCTCGCCGGCGTCGGAGCGTCGGCGTCCTGCAAGGAAGAGGCGTGCGGGGCACCTCGGTGACAATAGTTCTGGCCCGCAAAGAGTGTGAGGAACTGTGGCCCAGCAAGGGCGTCGAGTCGTTCGAGTCTTTGTGGTCTTCGGGTGGCGGGAAACCCACCGGTGGATTCTCCTCGGCGCGTGGGTCGTCCTCGACTTTCTCCGGCAGGACAAAGCGGTCGACGATGCAGGCGAGGAAGTCCTTCGATTCGAATGTTCTTAGGCAAAGGAGCGGGTGGCTCCGGTCATCGGCGGCACGGCGTCAAGTGTCCCCACGGCTGGGCAACACAACTTCGACGGGCCTCCAGCGGTTACACAAACCTGCGAACCCTGGTCGACGGCAATGGACTTCGACAGCGGCAATGTCCGGATGCTTCACTTCGATCTCCTCGGCGGTCCCGTCTCGGGTCGGCAGCCTTTCGAGGGTCTGACTTCCAGGGCGCTTCGGCGAAGATGGAGCGGTGCTCGATGGTCCCTCGGAGCACGGGAAGAGGGCGCCTTACCAGGTCCTCTCTCGGGTCAGTCTTCGACGATTTCGGCAGCCTTCGGATCGGTCAAAGCAAATGCAGAAGCAAGTCTTCTTCTTCCAGCTGGACGTCGAGGAGCAGCAGTTCCAGTTACTCTTGAGTGGAGACTCAGCTTCTGAACGCTTCTGAACGCTTCTGAACAATTTCTGGGAGTGAGAGGTCCCCAGATATACTATTCTGCCTCTCATCCACGCTGCTGGCACACACTCAGCAGCCAATCACACAGAAGGCCATTCATGCAGTCAGTCAGCCAATCAGGCACACAGTGCATTCAGGCCATTCTTCTCCCGCTCAGTCACTCACAACAAGGAATGTGGATTGGGACAAGTACCCAGCCATTCAACACTACACACTGCATTCAGGCCAGTTTCGGGCAGGGCTGTCTCAGTCTTTGTCTCTCATGCCAGAAACCAGACAGCCACAACAGGGAATGCATATTGGTCACACACTCCATTCACCCAGGTCCCCCCACCCAGGGGTACCCACAACATACAGTCACTGGGAAGGCTCCAGCCAGTCTGGTCAGAACTTCACAACAACACCATATATGGAACTTCCACCCAACAGCCAGTCAGGGGGAAGGGACAGAGTCAGGGCTTCCCAGGACTTTGGGAAAACAAGGTAACAGGCAATAGAAAGCAAGAGGCCACAGGGGCCATCTTGGTTCCTATCAGGAATCAACTGATTCCAATGGCAGGGCCTGGGTATCCCAAAATGGAGGACACTCAGAGCACCTGTCATATTCAGCATAGTGCTGCCACCAGCCTATACCCTGCTCTGTGGGTCACACACAGGTGCCCAAAAACATACACTAGGGGCACAGGGTTGCACCCCCACCCATGGGTGCCATAAGGGTATCCCATGGGTATGTACACCAAACCAAAACTAGGTAGAGCTGCACTGCCAGGAGTCCCACATGGACTCCTGGGCAGAAAACAACACAGAACACAATATGAAAAAGGACTACAGGACAAGGACAGGGAGGCCCTGTCCCTCCAATGCATTTCCAGCATCACAGTATTGCCTTTGAAGTAGTCGGCAGGCCAGTTTGTCAGAGGATGAGCTAGATGCCAGCCACTTCCGCTCCGCAGCTTTGCACTTGGGTTTCAAAGAGGCCAACTCGGAGCCAGTTGCATTTGGAAGTAGGCGCCACGCAGATCCTCAGGACAGGGGCAAGGATATCCAGGGTGTTGGAGATAGAGAGGTAGAGGTTAGCAAGAACAGAGTCCGAGTGAGAGTCCAATGAGATGGCAGAAGGAGGAATGAAGGAAGAGGTAAATGCAGCGACTGACACATGCTTCATCGGTCGAATGATGAAGAAGAAGACTGGAAGGTCAAGGTGAGAAGAGAGGAGAGAGTGACGAGGAGAGAGGGTTAGCGAGAGGGAGGTCTGTTGAGGTGAGAGCAACAAGGGTGTTTGGCCGGCCGTGTGGGTTGGGCCAGAAGGAAGGATAGAGAGGAAAATAGTGTTGCAAAGGGTGCGGAAGTGAACAGTGGCACCAACGAGAGAGCCAAGATGGATGTTGAAGTCCCCAAGGAAGATAGGTTTGGGGGAGGAGGCAGGAAGAGAGGAGGACAGGCCGGACCATTCTGGGAGGAAGAGGGAGGATGGTCCGGGGAGTCTGTAGATGGTAACGAGAGTAAGAGAGAAAGTAGGTGAGACAGGCAGCGTGTAGTCTAGACTTTCAAAGGATTAGGAGGTTTGGGTGGGGATGATGGAGGCAGGAACCACCTCAAGGAAGATCAGAGCGACTCCACCACCAGCCCGTGAGGGCTTGGGATTGGACAGGATCTTGTAGCCTTCAGGTAGAAGAGTGTCAAAAGCAATGACTGAGCTGGCCTTGAACCACGTCTCAGAGAGAGCAAGGACGTCGAGGTCAAGGTCTTCAAGGAGGTGACAGATGTCAGAGGAGTGTTTGATTGCAGAGCGAGAATTGAGGGTGGCTAAGTGCAGTTGGTTGACCCCTTTAAAAGATTGCGAGGGGGGCCCACGGGAGGGTGACACCACTTGGGGAGGGGAGAGGGGGGCTAAGGGAAGGAGGGGTGGAAGGAGAGGGAGGAAAGTTGAGGAGAGAAGGAAGACGCCTGTCAAGGAGGCAGAGGTTGGGCTGAGAGCCCTAGGCCATTATAGTGCCATTATCATAGACATTAATGGTGCATTTGGAAGATTTGAAGTGCACCAAGAGCACTTTCCATCTGGTGCCGCCAGTAATGGGAGAGGAGGAGAAAGGGGAGAGAACAGCAACCATATGGGGGGTCGATGGGTTAGAAGACGGGAGGGCAAAGAGAATGCCAGTGATAGTCTGTCTGGAGGAGACATAGATGCAGGTGTCTGCGGTGGGCAGACCAGTAGTTTATTCCTTCTAGACTTAGTGAGAGAGGGAGATGGAGGAGCAGCTAGAAAAGATAGGTGACAAAGAGAGAGCCATGGGGTGAGAGAAGAGGATGAGGGGGCAGGGGGAATCAGAGGATACCAGGGGAGAGGGTTAAGCACTCTGCAACAGTAGAATCACACCAGGCGGCAAAGCAGACAAAGGTCATTGAGCATGTTGGAAATGCAATATATACAGATCAGTTAACCAAGTGGTAGGACACCTAAATTCGATTTTAGCCTAGAGCACTAGAAACAGTAGAAAAATGGTGATGGATGCACAGTTGGATACACGCCTAAATTTGCTTTTAGCCAAAAGCACTAGAAACAGTAAAAAAATCATGATGGAAGCACAGTTGGATGCACGCCTAAATTCGAGTTAATCCCAAAGCACTAGAAATAGTACACAATGTTGATGGATGCACAAGAATGCACACCTAAATTCGATTTAAGCCAAGCTCTAAAAACATTAGAAAATGGTGGTGGATGCACAATTGAATGCACACCTAAATTCGATTTTAGCCAAGCTTTAGAAACAGTACAAAACGGTGGTGGATGCACAGTTAGATGCAGGCCTAAATTCGATTTAAGCCAAGCTCCAAAAACAGTAAAAAAAGGTGGTGGATTCAAAATTGTATGCACACATATTTATTTAGCACATCTATGTTCGATTTTCAAAAATAAAGGGGTAGAGCAAAGTATTTAGCATCATTACACTATTGGAGAAACCCCCTAATAGACTTCTAAAGGAG
Organism: Ambystoma mexicanum; assembly: GCF_040938575.1. Classification (NCBI taxonomy): domain Eukaryota; kingdom Metazoa; phylum Chordata; class Amphibia; order Caudata; family Ambystomatidae; genus Ambystoma; species Ambystoma mexicanum. The sequence continues at coordinate 1,401,346,824 of NC_090924.1, forward strand.
GACAAAAGACAATAAATACATAGAGCAGGCAAACGCTAGTAGCGGAGGTGCTTAAAGTTTTAAGTCATTTGTTAGCCTTAGGGTCATTAACGCAAAACCAGCTTGGTAAGGACGCAAATGCAATACAAAAACGTGGGTATTGCCTGGATAGACAATCAGGCAGCGACAGAGAAGGAGCGGTGGTCCGTAGAAGGTGAAAGGAACAGTACTACAGCATTGATTGTGAAAGTGAGGCACAAGAGTGCTGTAGTTTTGACCGGCGAATAACTTGCAGGTGCATTGCAGTCGCGAACATTGAAGAAAGGTTTTACTTTGCAGTGTACATAGAAGGGCCCACGGAGCAAGGTATCAACAATTAAATAAAAGTCATTTTGCCAGTAATGAGTTGCAGGTGTAATATAGGCAAGACAAGCGAGGTGTGCAGGCAGGTGAGAGTGTCATTGAGGGCGGAGCAGGGAAGAAGATACGAGGCTGTGAGGCAGTGACGTGAGTATTACCCAAAAGGGATACAGGCGGTGCTGAGGGGGAGGATGTAAAAGTGGGAAAAACAGGAGTTCTGCAAGCCGTAGATCAAAGTGGTTTGCCGTGGCGAACGGGAGTGTGGAGGATTACCTGACATGGTGATATTCAGTGTGTGGTGACCCAAGTGCGCTGTTGTTGAGCAGTGGGGGCGGACCCCCTCCAGGCTCTGATAGGGCCAGACACGGTGAGCCTCAGAATTTGAGGTGGCCCTTCGATGGGGGCCGGCGTTCGCCTGCTGGCTCCCGGGCCTTGTAGGAGTATGAAGAATACTCTGGGTAATCAGGCTTGGTCAAATGGAGGCAGGGTGAAGCCTCAGGACGCCCCGTGGATGCCATCAACCATGTTTAAAAAGGCCTAGTAAGGAAGAAAGCAATGGTGTGCCCAGGCCGCAATTGCCTTCTCCAAGGTGTTTTCAGGTCGGAGGCTGGTAGAAATGGAAGGCCAGCCAGGGTAGCCTCAGCCCTTTGAGGTGTCCCTTCGATGGGGGCCGGCTTCTCCTTCCGGCTCCCGGTCCTTGTGGGAGTATGAAGAATAATCTGGCCAATCAGGCGAGGCAGATGGAGGCAGGGCAAAGCCTTAGGACCCCTCGTGGATGCCATTGACCATGTTTGAAAAGGCCCATGAAAAGAAGAAAGCAATGGTTTCCCCAGGACGCAAGGGCCTTCCCCAAGGTGTTTTCAGGTCGAAGACTAGTAGAAATGGATTTCCCCAGATTTCAGCAGAAGTAAAAAAAAATTTGTGGCAAAGCGTTCCTTATACAATTACATATCGTTTTACCAATCTGCACCAAATTGTGCATAGTTAACCTGTTAGGACCCTCTGGACATTACTGGATACATGACATTTGGACACCCCACCCCATTCCCCGGATTTCTGCACCAGTCAAAATTTGTTTGTGGTTTGTGGCTTGGCGAAGCATTGCTCCTTGTACAATTCCACACCATTTCACCAATCTGCACCATATTTGACATAGTGGCATATTAAGAACCTCCGGACATTACTAGCTACATGACATTTGGACACCCCACCTCTTTCCCCGGATACCCAGCACCTTTACGCATGAGACGGTTGCCTGAAATCGGCGAAACATCAATGTGGTCGTAGAAGGACCAGTCCCGACACGAGGAACAAAACACGAGGTCCAGGCCATAGAATGCACTGTTTCCAAGATATGTGCGCCGCAACAAAAGTGCACCAGGCCAAGGAGAGGCGACAGATGGGGAGAGAGCACAGAAGGCCCCAGTATGCAGCAGCACACCAACTCTCGCCTCCCCCCAATGTCTGCTCCGGGGTATGTTAGTCAGCCACACGCGCCCATTCTCAGTGAAGTTTACTTCAGGGTGCAAAGCACATCAAGCGAAATGCAAATCGGAATAGCGATCTACAGGATCAATGTTATCATGTCTGTCTACAGAACCCGTTTGCAGTACGAGTATTTCTGCTAGTACACATTCAAATAAGAACAGGTTTGATAATCAATGTTTGTTGTATTACTAGGCCTCAAAGGCATACTTCACCAGTAACTTTAATAAAAAGAGAAGGTCTCAATAACATTTCAGCTATACCAATCTCTCTGTAGGTTCAATCATTCCTACTATAAAATAATAAAGATTGTGTGCAGACCTTGCTTTGGGAAGCAACAAAGCGCTTTACGATTATAGTGGGAAGAACAAGGTTAGGGAGCAGAGAAACAAGCAGCAGGGCCGGCAATTGCCAGAAATGGATCTACAAGTAACCAGGGAAAGAAACGTTGGGGATCAGATCACCCAGTTTCAGGTACGGTGGGGAGTGGACGGTGTATCGACCTAGGTGTTAGGGAGGTGCTATGTAAATCCAAGTGTGCTAAACTAAACTAACTAAATATGAATACAAGCAAATACTCATATACAATAAAATAAGAACAGGTTTGATAATCAATGTTTGTTGTATTACTAGGACTCGAGAACAATCCTTCACCAGTATCTTTAATAAAAAAAAGAAAGTCAGTCTCAGTAACATTTCAAGTATACCAATCTCTCTTTAGGCTCAATCATTCCTACTGTAAAACATCTGTTAACATCATGAATGTAAAACAAAATGAAATCCAACACTCGCTTCATGCTAGCAGCGGATGACAGTCAGTGTATTTGTTTGCAGCAGCCGAGATACTGACCAAGATTCCTCGTCCCACAAAATAGCACACCCGCATGCCAGGTCATCAACATTTAATAGGATTTTTGACAATGAGCATCTCCTGTAACTCTTGATACATTTACTTTTTTTGACATACAACGTCCCTAGGAACATCCTTTAACCTCGGGGCACATTTTAGAGTCTGTTCGTACATCTGAACCCATTTCTATGACATGACACATTTTCTTGCTTCTGGTGGATCGCATTATTATATGGAAGCACTCACTTTGCTCCGTTACCTCAACCTCATGTGACACCCTTTCCATGCTTCGAGCAATGCAAAGCCTTGTTGTGAGCAGGTTCGTGCTTCAAAGCCGCACAGCCTTATGGTCTGTAACACATCTGAGTTACAACCAATCATAAGCTTTAGCCGCTCTATGCATTACTAATGATAGGGGCAATGCTTCCCTGTTCAGGAGGGGAGACACTTTTAAATCTTGAAAATCAGAAAATAATATTTTAGCTCCTACACCATGGAAAACACTATTCGGCAGTCACAAAGAAATACATTTGTGTACACAAAATATACATCTTGCTCTTGCCACTGCAGACAGATTGCATGTGCATGATTATTCACAAAGAATTCCATGTGGTCCATTTATCCCAACAGAGTAAAGGGTGTATCAGCCACTTTTACTCCCTAATATTAAGCAAATTCTCCCAAAAAATAAACCTACGAAGTCGAAATATTCCCAAGAAAAAAAAGAAAACAGACACATAAGGAACCAGTCCCTCTGCTTTCACCCACATAGCTCCATGTATATGCCTGGACTTATACTACATGTAGTGCCACAGGAAGAAACAAGTACTATTTGTGGCTGATCTGAAGAAGTAAAAATGTATATTTTAATGTGCTTGAATAACGAGGTGCAAAGATATATTTATTTACAAAAGCATTTCTATTTTGCATTAAAAAAAAATATTTTTACTCACTTATAAAGCACTCCAATTAGGGTTTCAACTGACCTTTTTGATCCGAACCTTTTAAAAAAAGGGAGTGAAGCACTCCAACATCGAAATTCTATCTGGCTCACTGGGCCCATGTGCATTTTGTACGTACCTCACTTTGCGGATGCATGTGTAGCTGATTTACAAAAAAGAAAGGGAAACTACAAGGCAAAATTCCCTGGTAACAAAATGTAACATGGGAAGGTCATCTCTTCCTGAAAGTAGAGGAAAACATTTGCGGAGATGAACCATTTTCAATATGTTAAAAAGTAAATTGTGTTCCTGCTGACCGATGGCATGCTGGAATTGTTGGACATTGCTACATGACTTACTACTTTGTGAATCGGGATGCTCCATTTTAGTTGTTTGTAGATGTCTCCCTAAGTACCATTATATCAGAAATCATGGAGGAACATAGTCCCCTGCACTTTCGAACAAAGCATAGCAATTATTTAACTAGACCATGCAGAAGGATACATATCTAATTCTACATTCCCCAGGATTCGCTAATGTCTGGGCAGGCTCCCTGAGCTGGGATATGACTGTTCAGTAAACTGGGAGCTAGATCTGGATTAAAAGGGACATGTTGTTTAGAATTGCAAATGGGCTTGTTTTCAAGGTGCAGAGTCGGTCATTCTGACACAAGGCAAGCGTGTCCACCCAAAAGGATCATTGGAGGAAGTATTTTCTAATCCATAGTCAGAAATCTTTGACTGCACCTTTCTGCTGATACCCCGAGCCTGAGAGATCTGAGCAACATGCATCAGTAACCTTGCACAGTAAGTTGCAGAAATGGGCTTTGCAGTATAAAATTGCAATATTGTTTCTCAAGGTTCTATTTTCTTTCACCTATGACAAATAAAAAGTGGACTGTTGGATTGTGGCCTTGAAATTTGTTTCCCCCTATCTAATGGCCACATCCAAGTAGTCCATTTTTGAAATGTAAGTCAAATAGCTGCACTCCGTTGCTCAATAGAAGCTCAACATACATCAATAAACTTGCACAAAGAGTTGCAGAAATGGGCTGTGCAGTATAAAATTGAAACATTGTTTCTAAAGGTTCTATTTGTTTTCTCCTATGACAATTAAAAACTAGACTGTTTGATCGTGGCCTTCAAATTTGTTTCCCCCTATCTAATGGCCACGACCAAATAGTTCACTTTTTAAATGTAGGTCAAACATTTGCACACCATTGCTCAATTGAAGCTGTAGCATACCGGATAGATATACACATCTTCCCTTGTGATATTGTTTTTTTTTAAAAATCTCCATTTGCATCTTTCAATAAAATCAATGAATTGCAAACACAAGAACACAATCATCAAAAAATGCTATGACAATCTTAGTAATAACTTTAACAGGAGTAACTAGAAAACAGAAGATGAAGAGAAAAAAAAAGAAAATACTTACTACATAAAAACACCTACATACAATTGACCCCATGTAGGATGAGCAATCAAATAGTGAAACCACATACACATATAAAAAGACAGTAAGACATACCTCAAACACATACACATACACGCACACACACACACACACATTCACCACACCCACACACACACACACACACATTCACCACACTCACACTTATAACTTGACGCACATTAGTTCACTCTCCCATAATAAGTTTAACCCACCCTCAGCCATATAACTCATTAAATGGTTCCAACATTTCCAAATAAGACACCTCTCGATCCTGTTTTTGCACCATGTACCTTTCATAGCTGGACAAAGTCTGTAAATCTGCCAGCCAGCCCTCTACCATCGGCCTTTTCCCCATTTTCCATACTGTCAAGATTTGCTTGGTCGCGAACATCAACACTTTATCCAACAACTAAAACTACAAGCCACATCACATCGCCTATCAGCCAAAAGCAGAACCACTGAGTAAGGTGTCCTTGGACATTTCACACCCAGTAATGTGTCCAGCCTGTATAACACTTCATTCCAAAAGTCAATAACCCCAGAACAGTCCCACAGCATGTGTAATAATGTGCCTCTTCTCTGGCCACAACCCCAACAGGACGCATCATCCAGCATACCTAACCCATGCATCTGCACCGGAGTCCAATACAAACAACCTAATATTCTTTGATGAGTACATCGTAAATTTAAATCGATCTTTTGACTTAGCTCCCACCCTCAATATGCCATCCCATTCTTTGACTGTAATATCTCTTCCTAACTCCTCAATCCATGTCTGCCTCAATTGTTCCTATGATGCCACATACAGCCCGTCCATAGGCATCATTCTAAGAAAGGTTGATACCATACTTGGCGGGGAATCAAAAAATCACAATCCACGGGTTTAGCCCTCATTGGAGCATTCAACATCCCCTATCTTTCTGACAAAAGCGCCTCCAAATCAGTAGTATACCAACTTAATTCCATTTTACCGAAGCCAAAATTATGACTAAGAGAAGCAAAGAATACAATCCAACCATCACACCAAACATCACCAATCTTCAAAATCCCTCTCACAATCGAACTACACCAACACAATGTCTTATTCCCAATTTGCAAGCCGGGATTATACCAGAGTGAAGCCCCATAATGTATCCATACATTTTGCCCATTACCAATAATCCTTGATGCACCTGCAATCCTACTAGCCTTGATAGATGGTAATTTGGTACTAATTTGGGCATCTTCCCCATGAGACATAAACCACACAGAGAATACAGTGAACATCTCTCTCTCCTTATAGACATCCAAAGTGGTGCAGATATTCCCCTTTCCGCAATATAAAAAGCTGATTTCTTCAGTAGAAATCCCCTATGATAATTCTCAAGATTGGGATATGTAAAACCACCCTCTCGTACTCTGCATACCGGAATATATTGTGAGATTCTGGGTCTGTTCCCTTCCCACCACAAAAACCCCTGAAAGACCTTGTCAATCCGTCTAAGCATATTCTTTGGAAATCTCAGCGGGAGAGAATTAATGATATAGAGTACATTTGTCAAAAGTACTATCTTAATGGTGTTAATTCTTTTCTTTTTTCAACATCTTTTTATTAGGTATTACACATGAACAGTAACATAGAACAAAGACAAAAACCCACCTTACACCCCCCCTCTCCCCACAGGCGAGAATCTCCTCCTTTCCTTTAAAGCCCTTAGATAGGCGCACAAATCAAGCTCAAAATAGGTACAAAATCTTAAGACGTTAATTCTTGCCCAAAGAGTCAAGGTTAGTCGATCCCATTTGCGTACATCTCTCAGGAGTGCCTCTATCAATTTATTAACATTAAATTCAACAATCTTCCTCAGATCTCGAAGAAGTTGTACTCCCAAGTATTTTACACTCGAGTCCGCCCACTGACAATTCCATGAAGCCAAGCCCTCACGTGAGAAAGACACATTAAGTGGAAAAACTACCGATTTCTCCCAGTTGATTTTATGAAATTACAAATGGGCCACCTCTTCAAACATGCTTTTCAACACTATCCCACCTCCATTTGGATTGATCAAAATCATAGTCATGTAGTCCGCGTCGGTCAGAACTTTAATTTTTTTATTTCCTACTCATAAGCCAAGAACTCCCGGTTCCTCCCTAATATAAGCAGCTAAATGTATCCAAGGCCAAATTGAAGAGAAAAGGCGACAACGGACAACCTGGCCGGTGCCCCTGGACAAAGGGAAGGGGGCTGAAAGTTCCCCATTCACCCAAATTCTTGCGCTAATAGCCCAATGCAATGCACTAGCCGCTGTCCAAAATATGTCCCCAAACCCTATCTTAAGCAAGGTATAATCTAAGAACTTTCAATTGACGCAATCAAAAGCTTTTGCCACATCCATAAAAATGAACAACGTATTTTCAACTTCAGTATCCGGGATCCCCAAAACATCTATAATTGTCCAGATGTTATCATAACCGTAATGCACCTCATAAACGCAACCTGCGATTGGTCAATGAAGTTCCCCATATATGTATCCAATCTGTTAGTTAGGATCCCAGTAAACAATTTCACATCTACGTTACGTAGTGAAATCGGCAGGTTGTTACTGCATTTTGTATCATCCCTACCCATTTTATGAATCAAGGTACCAACTGCCTCTCTCATGGATGGAAAAAGCATTCTATCTAACATGTCTCGGGAGGATAGCTCAGTGGCAACGTGCCTCGTCTTGGAAACAGGACGACACGTAGCAACACAGGTTCGATCACTGGGTCTGCGTTTAGAAACCTCTGGGTATTAAGCGTGTTAGAAATAACCAATTATACATTATAAATAAACAGAAAACAATTATGCAGCTCACTCAAGAACGGTGCCAGTTGATAGCTAAATGATCTATACAGTTCTACAGGTAAACAATCCAGACCCAGAGATTTACCAATGTTAAGCTGATCTATGGCTATCAAGACTTCTGCCACACTAATATGAGCATCCAAGGCGGCCGTACCCTCCACAGACAAGCTAGGAATCTTAATTTCTCAAAAGAAACCGTCTAGATCAGACCTTAATGGAAATACATCTTCGACATACAAAGACACATAAAAGCATCGAAAACTTTCACATATATCTGCTTTTTTCACTACTACGGCAAGCTTATTCTCAACCCTTTGAACATATGACCTTTCCACCATATCTACCCCTTATCTATTTGCTCCCAATATGTCTGTTTCATGAAGAATTATCCCTTCTCTGTATGTAGATCTATTTCACATTTCAAAGCCTCCTTAGCCCTGTCCATCTTCAACTTTTCTTACATACTCCTCGTATCAGCTCATACAGTTGTTGCGAGCTCCCAGGTTCCCCTTCCAAATGCTTCTCAAGTCCTCTAACCATAACCTTCTAGAACGAGGCAACCAGTTGATCGGTTTCCCACAAGTTATAGCCTTAAAGCTGTCCCAAACCATCAAGACATCCATTAACACTCTATTCTCTTCAAAGAAAAATGTAATGAAGTTCTCCAAACATTAGATTTTCACTGTTCAATATGAATACTTTTAGGCGCCACCGAAAAAACATAGATTTCAAGTCCACTAAATCCAACCCCAAATCAATCATGGAATGATCGGACAACCGACGGTCCCTTATGGTTACACTAGCAGTCTTTTCAATGAGCATATCTGAAATTAAAAAAGAAACAATCCTCGAATTTGCATCATGTTCCAGAGAATAAAACAAATATTCCTGGGATGTAAGACTCTCCTAATATCCACTAAATCAAACCCTTGAAGAAAATTCGGGAAACTCTACTTGCACCTACACCCCAATACCTGAACAACGCTGAACGGTCTATTTTGTGGTCAAGCACATCATTAAAATCACCACCCACAATAATGATCTCCCCACGCATATCTGGCAACAGCAGGGATGTCAAGCTTGCAAAAAAGATACTCCCTGTAGAACACGGACCATAGACGTAGCCTGTTGTGATGAGTTTTCCGTCATACCTCACATTAGCATGTATGATCTGACCTTCATCATCCATAGATACTCTTTCCATGACAACACCCAGTCCTCTGTTGACAAGATTACCCACCCCTCTAGATTTTGACGTATATCAATTTAAGATTACCTTAGTGTATCTGAAATTAATTTGTATCTGAAATTAATTAAGAGATTTTTGAAACCCTCTATCAAATGTGTCTCTTGCAAGAAAATAACATCAGGCCTAGTCCTCCACCCTCGACATGACTTTTGTGGGCAATTCAACCCTTTAACATTCTATGTGGAGACTGTTAGCAGACACATTAAAGTACAAACATTTTAATTTTCTTCCCAAGGAAATGTAACAATTTTCGCAATAGCTAACTATCAAAGAAATCGGGGATCTTATATAACTTCGAAATTGGTACTATAGACAGCTAAATAAAAAGGATATACCAAATATTATCCTGTGTCATATCAAGTCATTTCTTAATACCAGTTGTAGAGATTATCTCAGGAGACAATTTGCACATTCTTTCAAAAATTGGTGTCCACAGATGTTGGAGATTGGAAAACTCATTTGTATGTTTATGATAGTAGACTCATTAGACATTTGAGTCCGAACCATTCGAGTGGTATAGACATCCTAAACCAAGTAGGAGAGAAGTCAAAACATCCCACACCACATTTAAGTACACATTGAACAAACAACAAGGGCAGGACCACAGAGACAAAAAACATTTTTTTCTCAAAAAACAGTCTGATACACTACAGACAGATAAAAAGTACAAATATGTACAAGTCAATTGTTCTGAACCATACCTTCAGATCTCCATGCCCTTTTTAGTCAGTTTTACAATTGAATTGTAGACCTCACCCCCTCCCTCTAGAGTCTTCAAGTGTTAAGTTGCCCAATCTGCCATCAAACTCAACAATCCCATACCCAGATGACCACAACCAAACAAAGCCACATTCCATTACGTCAATATATACTTAATAATAAAACAATTATTTCCTCCTATGCCAATATACACAATATAAATCCTGACGTATATTCCCCACCTCCCACCAATATACAAGCATCTGCAACTCATAATGAGATTAAGAATAACTAACCTGCAACTAAAGCTGCCACATCAGTTACATATTTTGTTCTGACAGGTGAGGCATAAGCTAGCATATTCTTTCTAACGATTTTGCACTTCAAAAAGTCCTTCCATTGAAGATGTATTCAAGATGCCACACATTTTAAATATTCATTACAACTAGGCTCCTCAGTAAAAAGTACTATTTCATCAATAACGTTTAGTTTTGTCTTCAGCTCAGGAGTGGAGACTGACCCAAACGAAAGCCATCAGAATGCATTCAGTTTGTGGAAAAGGCATTTGCTTGTTCTGAACTTGGTACACAGTACAATACTCCAGTCAAGATAAATATTTAAGCACCACATAAAGCGTCACAGTGCTTGAGCCCACCTTTCCATTCACACCGCTCCTACTACCAGCTGATCACCGGGTTCAGTTGCGGTTCCATATGCCTGCGGTCCAATAGGCCTTCACTCGCTCAAGCCCATTCACAAAAACACGCTGACTTCAGCAACTGATGCATTGCCTCCCTCCAGACACCATTAAAGTCTGCATTATCCACGTCAGAAAGCCAATGCAGATGTGCGTCAGCCTCGACAATACTGAATATAAAAACCAGCACGGACCGGCCTTCCACGCACCGACAGAGCTCAAGGAACGGTGCGGTCACATGGTTGTCCCACAACATAGTAGGGTCCTTTATTCAAGTATCTTTAATCTCACACTCCGAACCATGGAACGAAAATAAACACAGAGCAGACCATCATAACGGCAACGGCCCATGTTTAAACAGCAAATTACATCTGCATGATACAAATCAAATAAATTATATAAATAAAATATATTAATTACATTGACAAAAATTGAAAAAATGAACACACGTTAATAGAGTGGCGTAAATCTGGACACAAACTCAATCATTAATACCAAAGACATCCCTGAAGTTAATCTCTCCACTGGCTCCCGGTCTCAGCACGGATTAAATTCAAATCTCTCTGTATCATCCACAAGGCTATCTGGGGCCGGGGACCACTCTATCTTCAACTCTTCCTGACCAAATACTCCCCTTCTAGACACCTGTGTTCCTCTGGCCCCAACTCCAAACAGAGAGCTGGTGGGCGATCACTTTACTCGACGGGCTCCCTTCTGTGGAATAGCCTCCCTCTCCCTCTGCGTCTTGAGGAGGACCTCCTTAAGTTCCGAAAGAGCCTCAAGACCTTTCTCTTTACCTCGTCCTCTTCCTTCTCCTCCCCTCCTCCCTACTAATCATACAGTAGCATGACTGATATGCAGGGCCCTTATGCATCCTCGGGGCCCTAACCCCCCCACATCTATCATCCCAGCCGCTGTTAATTTACTGCACTTGCTTAGGCTCACCCTCCTCACTGGAGGTTACACTTAAGTTGTTCTCTTCTTAGCACTTCACCCTGAGCACTTCTCCATGAGCACAACAGCACCTATCCCTTACCCCTTCACTTGCCCGTTCTGAACACTCACAAGTTGTAATTCATTGTCTTCCTTCCCCTGTCCCCACCATGTTGACCTCTGGACGCGTTGAAACAGTTTTGCTAATTGTATAAGTGCCAAATAAATAAATAAAATCTCTTATTTTTTGGCCTGTGAGCCCCTTTTTGTTACAGATGCAGTCTCCTTCATAGGCTTATGATCAAGGTCGGTCAAAAATGCTTCTGCTCTCCTGTAATCAGTGAAGGAGTGCAGCTGACCCTCCAGAATAACACTAAATATAGCTGGCTAAACCATGTATTATTTTAGTGTCTTGCTTCTTGCTTTCTTCTTTGCTCCATAAAATGCCTTTATCTTTTCCAGTATATCCCTGCTAAGATCCCCAAAGATGATGATTTTATGACAAGAGAGATCATCAACCTCATGTGCTTTCTTCAAGATCATCTCATGGGAAATCTTAGAAACCTCATAATGAAGTGTCTAGGTCTTTGGCCAAGCGCAGGTCTTTGATCCAGGGATCTGTGTGACACTTTTGGATCCAAGTTAACCAAAGCAATTAGGGTTTTCCCCAAGAAGTCCATAAGGATACCTCTCTCCACAATCGCTGGAAACCTGGCCACTCTGATGTCATTTCTTCTGGAGAAATTTTCCTGCTTAGATAGTTCGAGAGCCAATTTTTCATTCTGGATCTGCAGCTCTCTTATTTGGTCCGCCATCCTCAAGGTTTTTTCATCCACTGAAGTAAGATGCACCTCAACTGTATCCACTTAAAAGGTTTGCTTCACATATCCCTGCAGTGAACAGCTTTGCCTTCATTTCAGCTGTGTACAAAGTCACCTAGGTTAAAAGGTCCAACAATTTATCATCCCTCTTCCTAGGACTGTCCTCTGCGCCCTTCTGCCTTTTTGCTGGTTGGGATGTTTCAGCTGTACATGGGTCTTACATTGTACATTTGAGGGAGTCTTAAGTCTCAGGGCACGGCTGCAGAGCTTTCAAGCTGCCATCTCTGGAGATGATTTTCTAGCCCTATGATATAAGTTTAAAGGTATTTTACTTCCCAATTACACAAACTCACAAATAACATCCAATCCATGCATTAGGCATATCAACATCCTTCTATTTCAAATTGCCATATGAGAAAATGGCCATACTGCAAAACGTAGTAGAACTGTGTTGCTTAATAAGTTTAATTCAAATTTATAAAATCAAATGAATCAAATAAATGATTATGAATCTGTACATACGCTTAAACTTGTTTGACACCATAGGTGCTTCCTCAAAGCTTGATATATTGTAAATAGACTTCTCCAATTATCTGTTCAACCAGCATGATAACTGCTGTTCCCGATGTCATAGGTATGTTCTCTTTGGCAAATGACAGCCATATTTACTTGTGCTTTTTCACCCATAGCACTGATCCTGAAAGTCCTAATCAGCAAGCAACCTGATATTAACTGTGAAGGAATTGGCATTTCAAGTTTGGTTCTCAGATCTCCTTTTCCTGTTCACTCTGGACCCCAATGGTCTTTCCACCATACTTGGACCACCTACAAAGAAACAAAAGGAACATTTGCTATCATGACCAGTTTCTCTCAACCTGAGGGTGTTACTCTCGAATGCAGAGATTTTCTCACAAATGGAGAAACACTCTACATATTGCTAGAACGTACTCCATCATTACGACCTACAAATGCAAATTAAAAAGTTTTCTGCGATTGATGCAAGGAAAGGAATGTACACTACTTTTCCATACACCCATACTGTGCTTGTTTTACCTAACTAGTTCTGGTTTGGTTTCCTTAGTGTACATTTGGCAATAATGACAAGATCGACTTGAATTTTAGGACACATATTACTTTATTATAACAACATTGTTAAAGAATTCATGCAAGAACTGCCTTTCAAGTTTACCCTAGTCCAATATGTTTCACCCAACTCAGAGCACTCCACTGTTGTGTCCAAACTGAGGGGGCAACCCTTACACCATGCATTCTTAGTGGCTATAAAATCAGCCAAACAAATATGGTTGATGCAAGCCTTTACAGTTAACAGATTCTACCTTTGGTAGAGTGCGTTTAAGATGTAATGTGGAAAAGAAACATAAGATGACACACATAACTCACAGCCCGTTCAGAAATCAGCAATGAAAGCCCCTTTAAGTTATAAAGATAGCATAACAAAGATCACAGGGTAATGACTTGTTTCACACATTAGTTACATGAGTGACACCAAGTTCCCCAGTGCTGCTGTATACTTGCTCGCAAATTACCTATAGCAGCAAAATAAGGGGTCACTTCTACACATTTCCCAGGGCAGTCACGGGTGATATGTATAGTACATAATACCCAGCTATATGCAAAGTGCACACCAACATAACACAGTAATATTATCTTGGAAACCGCTACAGCAGGCTCCTTTTGTGAGGGACTTTCATCAGCAAAATAGGCAGCATATGTACCGGTGAGCCAACTGGATCTATTATTATATCTTCTGCAAGTCATGAAGGACCTTTGTGAGCTATCTCATAAAAGGCTACTTGCACAATGAGCCACCCTTAGTGTAAGAAGCAATCCTTCCCAAAAAGGTCATAGATATCTCTCTCTCTTGTCCATGGTACAGTTAAATCTTCTTTTTGGCAATAAGACATCTTCTCTCAGCACTAAGAGTATTTCCACATGCTGTTACAGTGCTGTTGGAACTGTTCTTCCACTATCGGCGCAAAGGCTGCTTGGCGCCAAAGGTGTCAGAACCCAGCATGGTACAGAGTCACCTTGCGGCACTGACGGCTCATTCTTGGTATGGCATTCTCAATAAAGACTGAGGCGCATGGTAGGCAGCCAGCGGGTTTACAGGCGCCATCATATTTGTTTTTCTTTATTTTGATTTATATATAAATGAGAAACAATTTCTAACAGTTTGTTTGAAAACAATTATTCATGAGTCTGGCCTGGTGGCAGCCAGTGGCCACCTGGTGGTTGGTAACTGTTTCTTATCTGCAACTATAGATGTTAAGCCTTGGTGTACCTCAAAGCTTCACATGCTTTAATTAGTGCCCATTGTCAGGCAGGGAATCCCCTGTACCATTTAGCATTTAAAGAGAAAAATTGCAACGTTTTGGAGTCACTTTTCCACCTCATTTGAGCCTTAGCCCCTGCAAACAATGAGGTTGGGAGATCCCAGAGGTCATGTTTAGGTTCTAGAAGTATAAAGGGAGCAGTAAATTATCGGTGAGTCTCATAAGAAGAGGCCGACGGGTCCTATGGAAATCTGTGGACATACCCACACAAGAGAAATACAGTTAAAGGCAAGTGGTTTTTTCTTCTCCAGCAGAGTCTTTTATAGCATCTGATGTCATGAATAGATAAAAATCCAGCACAGAGGAAAACATTATCAAGACAAGTAAGTGAACACGTGATGTTGAGGTTCATCTTTTTAAAGACGTTCTGAAAAACAGATTGCCTTACTATGATGTTGTCTGGTGAACCTATGTGGTACAGCCAGTCACCACCTTGCAAATGTCTTTAAGCAAGATGTCTGTCATCATTGCTAGAATAGTTTGCCTTGCTTTTTTGGCGTGAGCTCTTCCTCTCCCCACAAGGGATCCACTTTGTTAGGCCTTGGTTCAAAAGAGCATGTCCCTCGGTAGTAAAGGCCACGAAAAGCTGCAAAGTCTTGCAGATTTCTTTTACCCTTGTTCGGCAATACTTATAGGCATGCTTTCTTGACTCCCGGTAAGCTATCTTCAACCTCTGTGTGTAAACAATCTTTATTTTGAAGCACATACAAAACTCCATAAAAGACATGAAAACAGATCAAGAACACACAACGAAATATACAAAAACAGAATAGTAAAAACTTTATAAATGCATTTATCCGATTTTAAAATACATGTATAGACAAACCAACATAATTTATCAACATTTGGCCTAGTGTAGCCTTGTATGTTCTAAAACATTTTCAGCGATCAGCTGCATTGTTACCTATTTAAAGCCACTGCAGCCTCTCTTGTTGGCAGTGAGTATATATATTTGATTGCTTCCTTAACTGATTTACAATTTGATTTCCTTAAAATTGGAATTAAAACCCTCAACTTTGGATAATAGAAAATCAGACCGAAAAACAGAAAATGCGTAAAATCGCCTGTTCGAGTAGCACTACATGGACCCCGAAAGCTCAATTATGAACCAATAAGATTCCTGCTACCATGCATGTTGATTAATGACATTAAACGGCTCACCCTTAAATGAAACAGAACTCTCCTCTTATGTTTGCTTACAAACCAACTTGGGTAGTGAGCATTGAACCCATTGCAGCCATGGTCATTATACTTAAGTACAGACTGTTTCTCAGATTCTAAACTATCATGTAACTCCCTTCTATGATCCATAAATTGATACCAAACCTTGAATAATTCATCCTTTAAGAGGCTTGCAGGAGTAACATAGATACTCGCAAGGCCAAGGGACCCAAATGCTTTTTTCATGTTAGTCAGCCAGATAATATTCCTGCCAACATCTGAAATCATCAGATCCTTTATGATCTCTTGTGTTCAATGGTGCTTGGCTTGAGACTGTAATCTTATCAAAAATGTCAGAGGCTTTAGGCTTATATAATCATCTATGTAATCCATCCTTAGTTCTTGGCGGAGCAAATAGATTGAGGTACTCTTTCCAGTCCCCAAAACATTTTGTAGTAATCTATTTTTCTTTACTTAGATTGGTAATGCCGAGGACTGACCACACACCTCAGCCCCGTATACACATGACGCAGCGGGCCTTGCGTCTTAGATGTCGAGTCTAGTATTAATAGTTAACCCACCCATCTCTAATCCAAACTTGTGTAAAACACCACAAACTTGGGAAAATGTAGACGCTCACTCAGTAATACCATTGACCCAATTTGCCCTGCTATTAAGTGAATTTATTAGGTTAATTTGTCGACCCAGTCACATTTTTGACCAGTTGCAAGAATAAATGGTAGCGTTTCGCTAGGCCTGCCAACGCACATGACTTTAGACTTCTTCGCATTTAATGACAAATCTCTGTATCCCATGTATTCAACGTAGCCAGCAACAAGATTCTGCAGTGAGGGAGTATGCACTAACAGAACAACTCATCTGCATAAGACAGCACAGAGATATTTCTCCCTGCAACCCTGGGGGTGTCCCTAGTTTATTTATTTAGTGCTAACGTAAAAACTAAACAGTAGAGGGACCCTCGCACTATGCTGAATTGCATGGCCGATTTGCCTCTATTATCTAGTCTCACTTCAGCTTTATGGTCACTGTGCAGCATGATCAGTAGTTTTAGAATGGGCGCGTGCATGTCCATTGTATGTAACAAACTCCACAGCTTTTTTTTTATTAACCCTGCCAAAAGCTTCACTCAGGTGATTGAACCCCAGGTAAATTGGCCAGTCGTAGCCTTTAGTATATTTGTACAATATCAAATTGAGCTTAAAGGCCTGTTCTATGCCTACTCCTTCCCTAAACCCATACTGCTCCTCAGGCAGGATATTATTAGGTTGTGCCCAATTTACAATGCGCGTATAGATCACCCTGCCCAGACATTTTGCAGTGGAATCAACTAAGGATATTGGCCGGTAACAATCTGGAGCCAATCTATCGCCTTGTTTGAATATCAGTATTATTGTTGATTCCTTCCAGCTTTATGGAAACCTGTTGCTGGCCACAAATGCATTAACTTTTGTAGTAAAAACCGGCACTCAGATAATGTGATCGTGTCTAAACACATCCGTCGTCATCTGTTCTGGGCCCGGTGCCCTACCAGAGGGAATGACAAACAGGGCTTCTCATACTTTGTCAACCTGAAACTCAAAAGGGAATTGATTGACAGAATTGATGTCGTGGTGCAAACAGCTAGGCGTCTCCGGTTCGTCTCCATCACTTGAGTAGGTAAATAACCTAGAAAAAAGCCCAGTCCAGGTTCAGGCTACGGGAACTGCACACATATTGTCTTTTAATGGGAGACTATCTTCCAGAACTATCTCAAGGAGCTTCTTGTTCATATTTCTGCAATCCTGACTATGCCAGGGTGAATTTGAGCTCACTCGGAGTAGCGGCCAATGAGCAGTGGTCAAATTTAACCTACAAATTCCAATTATGCTATTAAAGGCTTGTAAATGCACGGTATCTGGTTCTGTACTAAACAAACAGATCTCAATCAATGGAAGGCATGAAGCAATTATATTTTTGGAGCTTGTTTCCCTATCCATGGCTGCCCATTTTAACGGCCTCCTTCTAATGTGTATATGGTATCTGGCTAGGATGTGTGATTGTTAAGCCTTACTGGCTACCTGTGAATAACACCGCCTCTCCATGCAAGCCTGCACCATAATTGGCCATATTTCCTGCCTCGTACCACGGAGCATTGCACATGCCTCTTTGTGCTCAATACAAAAAGAATTTGTCCGGAGTGAAGCGCTGCACCATGGCAACGCATCACAATTCAGCGTGGTCTCTCACTCCTAAAATGGCCACTGCCGTCTGATACTTTCGTTCCTGACGATCTTCTGTGTGCTGAAACATCACCGTACAGCTGATTGGGTGCCCACCCCAATATCAGCCAATCGCAGCCACCAGCAGGCGGAAGCCGGGCCTCGTAGAAGGCCTGACTAAAAGGCTCCTGACTGCGCCTGGATCTTCCATTCAACTCCAGCACCTGATAGAGAAGGATTCTCTCGGCCAGGAAGGCCCGCTGGACCCATGTACTGCAGGAGCAGTGCACACACAGAGATTTACTGATGATGTAAGCCTTATTGGCTACCTGTGAATAAAGACGCCTATCTGTGCAAGCCTGCACCATAATTGCCCATATTTCCTGCCTCGTACCACGGAGCATTGCACATGCCTCTGTGTGCTCAATACAAAAATAATTTGTCCGGAATGAAGTGCTGCACCATGGCAACGCATCACAATTCCGCATGGTCTCCCACTCCTAAGATGGCCACCGCTGTCTGATCCTTTCGTTCCTGACGATCTTCTGTGTGCTGAAACATCACCGTACAGCTGATCGGGTGCCCACCCCAATATCAGCTAATCGCAGCTGCCGGCAAGCGGAAGCCGGCCCTCGTAGAAGACCTGAATAAAAGGCTCCTGACGTGTCTGGGTCTTCCATTCCACTCCAGCACCTGATAGAGAAGGCTTCTCTTGGCCAGGAAGGGCCGGCAGACCCGTGTACTGCAGGAGCAGTGCACACGTAGAGATTTACTGATGATGTAAGTCTTACTGGCTACCTGTGAATAACAACGCCTATCCGTGCAAGCCTGCACCATAATTGTCCATATTTGCTGCCTCGTCCCACGGAGCATTGCACATGCCTCTGTGTGATCAATACAAAAAGAATTTGTCCGGAGTGAAGCGCTGCACCATGGCAAAGCATCACAATTCAGCGTGGTCTCCCACTCCTAAAATGGCAGCCGCCATCTGATCCTTTCGTTCCCGACGATCTTCTGTGTGCTGAAACATCACCATATCCGCTGGCAGAAAGAAGCCGGCCCTCGTAGAAGGCCTGAGTAAAAGGCTCCTGACTGAGCCTGACCGAGCCCGTCGAGCGGAGAGCGTTACCAAGTGAGTACTGTCCTCTATATCAGACCTTTACCTTCCCTGCTGTACCTCCAGCACTATCACCTGACTTGGTAACCCTTCCTCTATCCCTCCATATCAATGGAGCTTCAATAATTCTTGACCGAATGTTGCAACACCCACTGTAATTGTCCTAACATCTACCACCGACGCCTCGCTCAGCTGACTTTTGTAAACTGTCTCCAAACTATTGTCGATCTGTGCCTGGAATGGTGCAACCTCCATGGCCACTTACTGCATGCCCTTTGCAGACAGAACTCTCACTGTGCCTCCTAATCTTCCATCTGGGTGCCGTCACTGCTAATATCAATTTGTAGGAACATTACTTTGTCGCATTCCAATATTATTACTGTTGTTGTTAGTGCTAGATTGCCTGCCTAACCTCTAACTTCAGAGCTACATGACATTGCCTACGCTCTGGAACAAATCTCCTTGATTAACCGCTCGTCGCAATTGTTATTGTGTCCCTAGGAAGCTTAGACCAACCTACATTGTGCTGCCTATACCGGTTGTACAACGGTTCACTAGTCTGCATTTACCTGCCCATGCATCCCTAGCCAAACCGTACCTTATCAAATCTACCTCATTCTGTACACCTTGCACATTGTTAGCTTGCATTATCTCCTCAAATACATCTAACTGCTTGTATAGCTTGTACCTACATTTGTATTACTTATCAAGCAGACGAATTTGCCTTGATTTACCATTGGGATTGCATTGCTCGTGCGAAGTACATTAACTGTTTGCCTTAGCTTGTACCCACATAGTTTGTTACTTGTTGCCGCCTGCTTGTTAGCTACTAAATTCAGCCTACGATATCTGCTGATGACCGCTTGCCAGCCATTGCTGCTGCACATTTGGTAGCCATTTACTTCAGTTTATGATATCTGCCAAGGCACACCCATTACCTTGAATACCACGCAGCCTGAGCTCCCTCACAGCTCGCAACACATACTGATGTATGTCTACTAGCCTGTACTTAGCCTGCAATATAATGCTCGCGTTTACAGACTGACCAGACTTAGTTTAGCTAAGACATCTGTTCGGACCATTCGCTAGCTCATTCTCCCTTACAAGTATGTTTGTTCTCAAGCATGGGGTCTGGCATGGATTCACATGGCCATGAATATTCCCCGTCGTCAGGCTGGGAATCCTCGGTAAAGAAAAAATCAGTATCAGTTTCGTTTCTGATCTGTCTTTCTTAGTAGTAACCAATCACTGATCTCTGGGTCATACTGCCCCCAGCCAATGACTGCCCTCTTCCTAAGCCCCTCCCCTGGCAGCCATCCTCACATTTTTACTGCACGTTCAAGTGTTGGGAGTCTTCGTGCTTTAGCTCTCGAGATTATACTACGTTTTTGCGCTTTTTCAGGAGAATTTTCTCATTCTTTCAGTTTTATCGAGCCTCAAGCTCAACCGTTTCTACTTCCGATAACGGGGACCCGTTTCGGAATTCTTCTATGCCCCTCAAGGGTGAAGTTTTCGTTGAGTTACGCTTCTTGGAGGATTCCAGAAGATCTGTGGCCTACCTCAACGGACATGGCCCACTGTTCAGGAGCTGCCCAGGATGCGGATTGCAAAATGTTTTCAAGGAGGACGAGCATTCAAGATGTCTCTACTGCCTTCATGAGGACAAGAAGCACGTGGAGAAGGACTGTGCGTTCTGCAAGAACCTGTTGGAACGGACCAAGCAAGATCGTCGTTCCCGCCTCGCCGCCTGGCTGGAGAAGGGCACAGCAGGTGAGAAGGCGAAGAAAAAGTCTGAGCGGTCTTCTAAGTCCTGTGAGGGCGCCCCGGCGATGAGGGCCCAACAGAAGGCCAAGCACCGCGAGTCCGTGGGCACCGGGAGCGCCGAAAGGTCGGCTCCTCGGCTGCCAGGCAGCGCGCGACTTCCCCGGCACGATCAACCACGAGCCAGCGCTCTGGTTCGGGGAAGAGGAAGTCCTAGAACCCGGGTAAGCTTCTGGAGAGGCCCCGGTAGATCTCAAAGGGAGCCGAGGGGGAGCGAGGCGATGACCCTCCCCGCAAAGCGAAGGCCCAGGACGCACCTAAGATGGTGAGGGCCTTGATCTAACCGGCAAAGGCCTCTATCGAGGTTGTCGCAGCGGCCCTGGCGAAGCCGGCAGAGGCTACGCCAGTGGAGGCGGCTTCGGGGCCCAGAGTTTCCCTGCCACCGCGGAGGGAATCCTCTTTCCAGACCATCGTTAAGACCCCCGTTAAGACCCCGGTGGAAAAAGAGGGGGGGGGACTCGGATTCAGCCTCTGAGGAGGATCCGGTGGAAACCGTGAAAGGCCTCATCCCCCTCGCCGGACCCTCGGGGGATACGGCGACGGATACAGCAACGGGGACGGACGACGACGGCAGCGATGATACAACGGACATCCCGTCACCACCCCCCCCTCGGGCCTCTCCGCCCGACGAAATTGGCTCTTTTCACGCCATGATAGCCAGGGCATCCGAGCTCTTCTAGCTCTGCCCTGAGGAACAGAAAAGGAAGGTTTTCTTTACCAACGACGAGAGGCCAAGAGAAAGACGGTCCTCGCGGTGCCATTGCTCGACGACATCTGGGACGAGGGGCTAGCTATCCTGAAGAACCCTTCCACGACCCCCCCAAAAGGGACAGGTACGAGAAGAAGTTCCGGGTCCCTGATGCCGCCACCTTGTGCCTCAGGGCCCAGCCCAAGCCGGACTCTGTCGTCTTGGCAGTGGCCAAGAAGAAAGCAGTGGGTGCGGCGGCTTCAACTTCCACTTCCCCGCCAGACAGCAAGGGCAAGAAGTTGGATTCCATGGGACGACGAGTCATCTCGGCGGCGGCAACGACGATTAAGGCGGCAATGCCTTAGCGATTATGGCCCGTTACGACAGGGAGCTTTGGTTCAAGATAGCTCCTCTGCTAGACTTCCTACTGGACGAAAAGAGGGCGGAGGCACTACAGATTCTGCAGGAAGGCGAGGTGGCATCGGATCACGCCATAACGGTGGCACCGGACATTGCCGATACCGGATTTCGCCAACTGGGCAACAGGGTTTGCCTCTGACGACGAGGATGGCTCAAGGCGACGGACTTTCGCCAGGACGTCCAGACCAGAGTGTTGGACATGCCGTTCGACAGCAACAACCTGTTTGGAAAGACGGTGGATGAGTCCCTCCAGGCCATCAAGACAGACACGGAAACAGCCCGAGCCCTAGGAGTCCTTCAGCAACGGCAGCCCTTTCGGAGCTCCGGAGGCAGACAGGGAGCCTCCAAGGGATCCAGCGGTGGCTCTTCTACTTACCGCCAGGCGGCCCGCTCCTCGTCCCAGGAGGCCTACAGAGGCCGCGGCAAGCAAGGAGGGTCTCGCTGCTGTCGGCAAGGAGGCCAAGGCGGCAAGGCCTCTTCCAAGCAGGACTGAACCGGCTGTAGCGTCGGGCCCCCACCGAAGCACCCCGGTGGGAGGCCGGCTGACGAAGTTCGTCAGCGTGTGGTAGTCCATCTCCACCGACGGTTGGGTGCTGGACACCCTGGCCCGCGGACACTCGCTAGAATTTCAAAAGAAGTGTCCTCGCATTCCTACCGTGGCCAGGAAAGAGAATCACGTCCCTCAACTGTTTTTGTAGGTAAGGGCGATGCTCAAGAAAGGTGCCATAGAGCTCGTCCCCAAGAGGCTCCGGGGCTCCAGAGTATACTCAAGATACGTCCTCTTCAGAAAGAAGACAGGCGGTTGGCGCCCCATCCTGGACCTGCGTCGGTTGAACAAGTACATCAAGGCACAGAAATTCAGGATGGTCACCCTCCAGCACGTGCTGGGACAGCTGGAGGAGGGCGACTTCCTATCGTCACTGGACCTGGAGGATGCTTACTTCCACATCCCCATTCTAAAAGGACACAAAGTTCCTCAGATTCGTAGTCCAGGGGCGTCACTACCAATTCAGAGCCCTGCCGTTCGGATTAAAGTCAGCACCCAGGGTGTTCACCAAGTGCCTCACACCTGTGCCGGCGCGGTTGCGCCTGCAAGGGATCCACGTCTACCCCTACCTGGACGACTGGCTAATCCGTGCAAGGTCAAGAGAACTTGCCGTCGAACACACAGCAAGGACCGTCCGCCTTGTCACGGAGCTGGGATTCGCAATCAGCTACCCCAAATCCCATCTGGTCACGTCGCAGGTGGCACTGTTTCTGGGAGCGAAGCTCGATACAGTGAAGCAATTGGCATCTCCGTCGGAAGAAAGGACGGAGGCCATTTTGGGCAAGGTGCAGCGCCTGTTAGCCACGAATGTGGCCAGAGTGAGGTCCATCAAGTCCCTCAAGTCCCTCCTCGGGATGATGTCCTCATGCATCTACCTTGTGCCCCTTTGCAGACTTCGAATGCGTCCGCTACAAGAGTTCCTCGACGCCCGCTCGTTTCTATGGTGGGGTGCCCGTGCACACCTCACGGCAGGCATGGACTTTCGGACCCCGGCGTATCAGGAGACGGTAACAACGGACGCCTCCCTGGAGGGATGGGGGGCCCACACCGGAGATCTCCACGCAAGAGGCCTCTGGCTCCCGTAGGAGAGGTCTCTCCACATCAACATCCTGGAGCTACGAGCCGTGTTCTGGGCGCTCAAATCGTTCCTTCCGTCACTCAAGGACAAAGTGGTGAGGATCTTCACCGACAACACCACCACGATCTTCTACATCCGGAAGCAGGGAGGCATCAGATCCCCAGCCCTATCCAAGGAGGCCCAGAATCTGTGGCACTGGGCCGTTGCCCAGGAGATGGTTCTGGTTCCCTTCCACCTGGCAGGAATAAAAAACACCATCGCCGACTCACTCAGCAGGGAGCTGCGCTCGTGCCCCGAGTGGGAACTACGCCAGGACCAGGTGGATCGGCTCTTTCAACGATGGGGCAAACCCCAGATTGACCTGTTCACGACGGCGACGAACTCCAAGTGCCAGAGTTTGGCCAGCAGGTTCGCTCAGCCGAGGAGCATGGGCAATGCTTTCTCATTTCCTTGGTACAGCCTGTTCCTGTACGCGTTCCCTCCGTTGCAGTTGCTGCTGCGTCTCATCAACCAGCTCAAGAGGTCCAGGTGCAGGATGATACTCGTCGCACCGGTGTGGCCGAGACAGATCTGGTTCCCGGACCTTCTGGACTTGTCAGCGTACCCACCTATCAAGCTGGCGACGGACGCAGATCTTCTCTCCAGAGAAGGAGGCGCCATTCTTCATCACAACCCGGATTCACTGAACTTGCAGGCTTGGCTCCTGCAGCACTAGAGTTTGGAGGATACGATATCCCGGCTGACTGTAGAGAGGTTCTTGCAAAAGCCAGGGCGTCCTCAACTCTCAAATGCTATGGACATAAGTGGAAGAGGTTCTCTGGTGCACAGAAGATTAACCCTCTGCGGATTACGGCCCCTCAAGTATTGCCGTACCTACTGTCGCTGGCCAAAGCTGGACTGGCTCACGCCTCCATCAAGATACATCTGGCGGCCATCTCCCGATACACCAGTACTACAGGACGGGCGTCCTTGTGGTCTCATCGCCTGGTGAAGGAATTTATGAAGGGACTATTCCGATCGTTCCCGCCGGTAAAGGCCCCTGCCCCGGCGTGGGAGCTCAACGTGGTGCTGACCAAGCTCATGGGGGCCCCATTCGAGCCTATGCATTCGGCGCTGTTGAAGTTCCTGTCGTGGAAGACAGCATTTCTCGTGGCCATCACCTCCGCACGACGAGTGGGAGAGATCCAGGCCCTATCTTGCAAGCCTCTATACTTGACTTTTCACGACACGAGGGTGGTGCTGAGGACGCACCCCTCCTTTATGCCCAAGGTACCGTCGGCCTTCCACCTCAACGAGCCCTTGGTGTTGCTAGTTTTCTTCCCGTCGCCTTCGTCTCCGGCCGAGAGGACTTTGCACTCGCTGGATGTGGCTAGAGCGCTGAAGTTCTACGTGGACCGCACAAAGAGTTTTCGGAAGACATCACAGCTGTTTGTGAACTTGGACCTGTGAATCAAGGGAAGGCTATCTCGTTCCTGTCTGGTGTGCCCCTGCTGGACATCTGCAGGGCTGCTACGTGGAGGTCGACGCACACCTTCACAAGATTCTACTGCGTCGATCGGGACTCCAGGGAGGAGACCAGGGTCGGCCAAGCAGTGCTGCGCAACCTGTTCGCTTAAGGTGAGCCTGGTGAGGAGGTAAGAGATGCTTAATGTTGAGTTGTTGTATTGCTTAATGTTGAGCCTGTTGCCACCTCCTGTGGTTGTGCATGTGTATACTGCTATGCATTCTTATATTCATGAGCATGTGAATCCATGCCAGACCCCATGCTGGAGAAGGAACAAGTTACTTACCTGTAACTGTTGTTCTCCAGCATGGGTCTGGCATGGATTCACATGCAAACCCTCCCTCCTTCCCCTCTGCGGCTCTTCACTTGGTCATACTGCCACTTTACGTGCTACCAAATCTGAGGATGGCTGCCAGGGGAGGGCCTTAGGGAGAGGGCAGTCATTGGCTGGGGGCAGTATGACCCAGAGATCAGTGATTGGTTACTACTAAGAAAGACAGATCAGAAACGAAACCGATACTGATTTTTTCTTTACCGAGGATTCCCAGCCTGACGACGGGGAATATTCATGAGCATGTGAATCCATGCCAGACCCATGCCGGAGAACAACAGTTACAGGTAAGTAACTTGTTCCATCTCCTGCTCCCTGCGAATAGCAAGCTCACACCCTATACCGATGGCGGACGTAAGGGGTGTCCTTTACACATGACAATATAATTAACGCTGCTCAAAACCAATGCGTGCAAAAAAAAAAAAAACCTGCACATGCCTAGAATAGTTCAACAGCCTCCAATTACCATAGACCTTAAAAGGAACCTTTACCCTTCCATGCTGTGTCACCATCCAGTGCACACTGCCACTCAAACCACCACAAATCTATCCTGTTCCACCACCCTAAGGAATGAGAGACTTGGCCCGTATCACCACAAAAAGCTCTACACACTTCGGCCCAACTCCACAGCCATCAATACCAACTGTTCTTACACACACACTCCTAAGCTATTACAAACATCTACGCCTAGCCCCCCTTTATCACAATCACCGCCGGAAGTTCCCCATGTAAGGGGCCCTTATCAACGCCAGATCTTTAATTGCACATGCCTTAGATATAGCAGACCTCATCACCTTCAACAAATTAGACCTCTTAGCGGTCACAGAAACGTGGCTACATCCAGCAGCAGAGCCCTCCCTCATGCTAGCTGTCCCGGAACACTTTGCCGCCATCAGAGCTGACAGAACCACTAGCAGAGAGGGTGGTGTCGCTATCATTCCCAAAAACACTCTGGGCATCAGAGAATGTGATAGTTCCTCCTTCCCTTCTGGAGAACTCTTCTCTGTTAAACTCCCTCTCTCTTCTGCGCGTACACTTCTTATCCATATTCTATACAGACCACCCGGGCCGATTTCCTCCTTTGAGGAAGACATCGCCCGCCTTCTCTCCCAGAACACCAAACTGTGCTCCCAGATTATGCTTCTGGGTGACATTAACTTAGGCCTTCATGATAATCTAGACACCAATGCCATAGTCTTAGAAAATGCTATCACAGAATTAGGGTTTTCACTGCTTATCTCAGATCCACCACACTGCAAAGGCAGAACCTTAGACTGTGTAGCAGATTTAAACTGCAATACAAAAATTCTCTCCAACGCTCTGTGTGCTTGATCAGACCATAATGTCATCTCCTTCAAGATGCATGACTTTACACAACCCATCCCCAAGGATCATCAATCCCCTCCCAGCCTTAACTAGAAATAATCGCCTAATCACGCTAGAGAGCATACTCCCCTTAATTCAACCCATCACTAATCAACGGTTGGCCACCGATTTAGATCCATTTAAACTGGTGGACTCATACAATCAGAATCTACTCAATGCCCTTGACCAACTAACCCCTCTTAAACTCAGGAAAGCCAAACCATTGGCACATCTTAACAAATGGTTCACGACCCAGTTGAAGACGTAAAACCAAAAGAGGGGATCTGGAAAAAAAACTGTCAACCCATAACAAGGAACATTTCCTGACTGTCTCCACTGTCTATCAAACTACCATACTGAAAACAAAAAGTGAGACCTTCAACAATAGAATCCACAATGCCAAATCCAGTACCAAGGAGCTCTTCACTATCCTTAAAGAGCTGGAATCACACATCTCCCCCCCAGACTGATGCAATAAAGACGCCCTCTGGTGCGTCAATATCCAGAAGGCCTTATAGGACAAAATTGCATTACATCAAGCAAAAATTGAAGCAAAAAGATTTTGCCTGGCTGCTATGGCCAAACCCAGTGACCTAGATACAACACCGCCCAAACACGGCACCCATAACCACACGATTACCAATCAAAGCAAACTCTTTAATTTTTCCACAGTCATAACGAAAGAGGTAGAATCCATCATTGCAAGCCTTAAGCAATCCAGGTGCCAAGGAGACATCTGTCCAGCCTCAATATAAAAGATGGATCTAAAGAATTCGCCCCTTTCATCACATCCTTTATCAACATCTCATTTGCCTCCTGCACCGTCCCCAAAAATCTCAAAGATGCCTGGGTCATGCCCCTCATCAGAAAGCCTACCTCGACCCGAATATTCCCACCAATTTCAGGCTGATTACTACGGTGCCCTTTCTTCTGAAAATACTAGATAAAGCAGCCTACATTCAGATATAAAACCATCTCCAGGCTAATAATCTTCTAGGCCTGCAGCAATCTGTATTCAGACCCAGACACGGGACTGAGACAGCCCTCCTGGATCTAAAAATACAAATGGAGGAGGCGAGAGATAAAGGAAAGCCGGCCCTACTCCTCCTACTTTAGCTGTCGGCGGCGTGCGACTTTGTCGACCACAATATATTAACTAATCATCTCATCACAGCTGCCTCATTCTCCACCAAAGGCGCAGCCTGGGTCAACTCCTTCCTCTGCGACAGATCTATGATGGTATTTTCCCCAACCACATCCGCAGAACCTTCTCCAATCACATGCGGAGTCCCGCAAGGTTCATGTGTCTCCCCTACTCTCTATAACATTTTCACAGAGCTCCTGTTTGACCACCTAGATGACCTTGACGTATCCTACACGAATTACGCAGACAATATGCAAATTCTCATCACACTCTCAGGCTCCTATCACTCAGACTCAATACTCTTAAATGAAATCTACAGTAAAATCCAAGCATGGATGGCTAAGCATGAATTATGTCTAAACGACGACAAAACCGAGCTTCTGCTCATTGGGTCTAAGGTAAGACTCAGTAAGTTAGGTCCCCAATACTGCTCCTTGAATATCGATGGGAACAACATCAAAGTTGACAAGGAAGCCAAAAGTCTAGGTTTCTACTTGGACTCCTCCTTTTCACTCCACAGACAAGTTACAAGTTAACGCTGCATCTTCATCAAATGATTATACATCCAATTTAATACATGCATGTAGACCATTCCTGTCGCCTAGCAGCTGCATCACTCTGACAAGAGCTCTTAAACTCTCCAAACTGGACTATTGTAATACTTAGGCACTAGCCAGAGAAAACTCCACAAGTTAAAGTATTGCAAAACAACGCTCTCGGAACAGCCTTAAATATTCCTTGATACAATAATATCTCACAATTCTGACGAAACACTAACTGGCTCCCGATTCAAGACAGGATCTCCTTCAGAACGTTAATGATTACTCACAAGTGTCTAAATAACTCAGCCCCTAAGTACCTGATTGACATATTCTCCAGAAAGGAATCCACTAGACCTACCAGAGCCAACTACACCCACTGCCTCAACATCCCTAAATTCAAACTGACGAAAGCTGGAGGAGCTAGCTTACCAGTGCTAGCAGCCAAGACTTGGAATACTTTACCAGCTGCCCTAAGGACAGAACCAGTGTTCCTATCTTTCTGGGATAAGGTTAAAACCTGGCGTTTTCCCAGATTAAATAATCACCCTATACTACTTTTGCGATTACGGCCCAAAATGCAAGACCAGAATCTGCCCATAGCCTAGATATGTATCAACAGACAACCATCTGACGGTCACACCTCAATACTGTTTCAGCTATGTTATGTACCTTGTATATGTCCACCATGAACTTGCAACTTGATTTGTTTTACTAATCAAGGACCTGTGCTCGGCACCGCACTTTTTTCGCTTTCTCTATACTTATCTTGGTATCTGCATCCTAGCTAGAACTCTACCTGCACTGGATAAGAATACTACCTATGTTTGGACTCTCTACTCTCTTGCTGTAATCTTATGACTTGATCTGTAACACAAGTCCAACACTTGCTTTCTGCAACGCACCTTGTCTGCCACTTCTTGTCGCCACCTATCCTGTAATATTCTGTCATTGTTCTTTTTTGTAACCATTGTTGTATACCATGTAAAAGCACACAGATATCTCCGGTTTCGGCGCACTATATAAGCAAATAAACTAAACTAATAACTATGGCTGCAGAGCACTGACAATATCAGATTGTTGTGATCACTTTCAGGGCGTTGTTTGATTCTTAGATTGTGCAAGAAATGGCAGTCGTGTTCATACACTAAAAAGAAATCAAGAGTTGAACTACATCGGAATGAGCAAAAAGTGTATTGTCCTGGCCTATCAACTGGTAGCCTTCCATTGACTGATCGCAGATCACAATCGACAAAGTTCGCCAAAAGCATATCACCTGCTGTTTGAAGAACCATCTGTCATGATCGGTGGCGATATAAGAACAGTGTCCATTTCCTGCATTGCATTTATTGCTGACCACCAAGCCTTATGTTGAAATCTCCCCCTACAATTACAATTGGGTTCACAGTACGCTTTGCAAATGTGGCAGTTCTTTGACTGTCTAGGCAGTTCCATAAAGTGTCTATCAGTGCCCAAAAGCATACACTGTGAGTAATTATAAAAATGTATAACAGATATCGGTTGGTCCAAACCATTAGTAATATTGACCCTTAGTTTGAGACTACAGGTAATACCAATATGGGCTCTAATATATGTTGGAAAGGCTCCATTGTTTCTGCCTTTTATACTCAGAACTGCTGGAGCATAGCACCCATAAAAATGGTAAACCTCTCTGTGCGTAAGTTGTCCTCTGGTGTCCAAGCGATCCTGTATCTTTGGTGAGCTACATTTGTTCTTCAGCACAAGCAGTATCGCAGTCCAATCGTCTAATTTGCTATGTGCTATCTGTTCTCCAAACACCCATGCCCATGCTGCATGTAAGGGACACAGGAGGGTTTAAATTTCCAACAATGTTTCCTTCCTTGGTATGTTGGTGTCTGGAGCACCATCTGGCAGAAGAGGTTGGAGGGCAGGCAGGATCTGTGGGATCCTTTATATACCACCTTCAGGGCTATCATCCAGGCCTTCAAAGTCTTATGATACTCCCCAGCCTGTTTCTTACATAGGACTTCTTCATAGTGCAACCTTGTGTAGCCCTAAAGCTTTACTTCATGTCCATAAGGGAGATAAAGGCCCAGACATATTCTAGTTTATGCATTTACCGTGGTGGATCAACAGAACATGTGACACAGATGTATGTGCTTCAAGGGCCTTTATTTGTGTTACCTGGACAGGGAATGCATATTGAAGATAGGGGATTGCCTGCAAAGAAAACCACAATTCCTATTTTGTATCAATTACACACAAGGTGAAGGAGGGGGGCAAACTGTAGTGCAATCAAGTATACTGTCTAATAGGGATCCTGGTCTTTCCCTGGATCTCTGGTCCTAGTACAGTTTCAGGGACATAGAGCCCAACATGCTGCTTGGCTCCATAACAGAGTCTTGGTAGATAGCACCCAGCAAGCTTCTTGTCGGACAGAGGCTCAGGGATATAGCGCACGCC
Organism: Ambystoma mexicanum; assembly: GCF_040938575.1. Lineage (NCBI taxonomy): Eukaryota > Metazoa > Chordata > Amphibia > Caudata > Ambystomatidae > Ambystoma > Ambystoma mexicanum. Next base: position 1,401,377,853 of record NC_090924.1, read on the forward strand.
ACTCTTCTTGAATCTTCAAAAGTTAGGCCATGGGATACAGTACCCAGCTCGCTATTGGTAATCCTTTCAAGGTATTGCACCTCTTTCACTTCTTTCCATAGTCTTAGGGATATCGCGTCCAGCTAACTTTAGTAGTGATATAGCACCAGCTCTCTGTGGTAGGGGTATAGTGCTTAGTTCACTGTTGTCTCGGGGTATCTGACCACACAGATCTTTCCATTATTGTTTTAGCTCTTAGGATCAGTAGCTCCATTGAAGAGACTAAATGGCGTAATTGACTGGTTGAGTCACCTTGATTAAGTGTATGCCTACCTGGACCCCATCTGCTGGGCCTTGGTGATTGCTTCCTGCCCTCCACCTCTGCTCTGGGTGACTCCCTCTCTTTATTCCTCTAGGCCCTCTGTAAGACTCTCACTCTATTCTGTATGTGTCCTTCAGGAACGTTACCACCACACTGAGGGTGCATTGTCCTCCTGGGGAGGAATTTAGGGGGATGTGGATAAGCTCTGCAGGTGGTGTTGGGGTTCTGACAGACCTTGTAATGGAGCAGAGGGCCAGGCTGCATGGTTTACGTTTGTGTTTCTTATTTTCTATTTTTTGTTAATCATTAGTGTCTTCACATACTATAACAAATGCTCTTCATTACCATCTAACTAGTGATCAGTACACAAAATCAGTCATTGGCTTAAGAAACGCATACTTGATTTTAATCTGAGCATGGCCCTTTCCAAAAATGAAGGACATTGTCAGAGGCATCATACTAAATATTCTCAGCATTTTTTTTTAAACCTTTATTTTTTGCTGACAAGCACATTACAACACATATGCAATATATAGTTCCATTAGCAAAACTTTGTGTATACATGCATTAACAATATATTATAATTTCTGGGTACATCAATTTGGTAGATAGATCAGTTTGAGTCCTTTTCTGGTCTTCCCCTATGTCGTCTAAGTAACGTCTTAAGGGGCCCCATATGTCTTTCGGTCTGCAGGAAGCTGTTATCCCTCTAACATAGTTTTCTTCACATTCCTGTACAAATATTAGGTCTTTAAGCCACACTTGCGGGGGAGAAGCGGTTTTGGTTTTCCATTCTTTAAGTATGTTCCTCTTGGCCACTGCGCTGGCCACTGCAAACAGTCTACGGGTAATGGTCGTGGCCTTGCCTATATCTCCCAGCAGGTATTTCAATGGGGTGGCCGGTATAGGTGTTTCCAGTATGTCACTCAACATTGCGGCTACTTCTTCCCAGAAGTGTCTGATTGGGGGACATTCCCAATACATGTGTATTGAGTTTGCGGCTCGGGCATTGCACTTTGGGCAGACCACTTGTTTTGAGGGGTCGAATTTGGCCACTTTTTGGGGCGTGATGTGTAGTTGATTTAGTATTTTAAATTGGATTAATCTGAAGTTGGCGATTATGGAAAAAGATTTAGTATATTGACAGTATTTCGTCCATTGTTGATCCTCTATAATTATGTCTAAGTCTTGCTCCCACATCTCCTTCATCTTGTTCTTGGATGGGTTGTGTGCTTGCATGGCTCTATATAGACGAGATATACTGCCTGTGAAGCCTTCTTGTGTCATGATTAGCTCAGGAATTGATACAGGATTGGTGCGGATGGAAATAATGGCCATTTTCTCCTGCACGCTGCTTTCAATCGATGGTATTGCAATGTTATGTTGAGGCCTACCCCCACATTTCCCTGGACGTCATCTAGCAACATAAACTTCCCATTCGGGTAAAGGCCTCCCAATTGTATTTCTTTGCCTGGGTCCCATTTTTTCTGCAGTGTCGTGTCTTGTGTAGGTTCGAGGTCTGGGTAATGCAAGAGGGGGGTGTGCGGCCAGTAGGGGTCCACCCTATTAAATAAATTGGACCATGCTCGTACTGTGGCGTTCAGTGGGTCTACTTCTCCCGCATCTTTTTTAGCTTTGGCGAACATCATGGATTGTAATTTAATGGGAGCGACTGCAAACTTTTCTGCCTGTATGTGTGCATATTGTTCAGTGGATTCGGTCCAGTATTTTGCAAAGTGTGCCTGTGCTGTATAGAAATATAACAGGAAATCCGGAGCCGCTATCCCACCTGTATCATACCTCACACACATCTTGGACCATATAAGTCTTATCGTACCGCCCCCCCCCATACAAAATTTGAAGCCAGTTTCTGTAGTTCATCAAAGAACTGTCTGTCTGGCCAGATCAGGATGTTGCTAAGTAGGTTTGGCACTACCACCATTTTAAGTAGGGCTATCCAGCCATATACTGATATTGGGAGTTTATCCCTGACTTTTAGCTTTTGTTCCAAGAGTATTAAATATAGTTTGTGGTTATTAGAGTGCAGGGTGTGTCTGTCTGTAGCCATAATAATACCCAGGTAACGTGCTGTGCTTGGGGACCAACGAAATTGGGCTGCAGCCTGTGACTCTCTGGTGGCCTGTGTTAGGGGAATAATTTCCGATTTAACTTGGTTAATTCTGTATCCTGAGTATTCTGCAAATTTGGTTATTTCCTGCATTACCGGTGGTATATGAATTTCTGTGTCTCTGATATATAGCATGGTATCGTCTGCATATAGCGAGATAAATTGTGCGGTCCCCTTATGCGTATTTCCCTCCATGCGTGTTTGTATCTTAATCTTGCCGCCATGCCTTCTATGGTGAGTGCAAAAATGAGGGGGGATAATGGGCAACCTTGCCGTGTACCTCTTTGTAATGTGAACTCCGCCGATAACGTTTTGTTAGTTCTGACCTTGGCACTTGGGTCCTTATATAGCAGTCATATATAATTCCTGAAGCCTGGACCAAATCCCATTTTTTTTTTCGAGAATGGAATACATGTACCTCCATGAGACAGAGTCGAATGCATTTCCAGCGTCGAAAGCGACAGCCACTGCTTTGGCATGTGGGTCTAGTTGTGAGGTAATGGAGAAAAACCTGCGATGGTTCAAGGCGGTGGATCGGGTGGGGATGAATCCTGATTGATCTAGGTGTACTAATTTATTCATATAAGGTAACAGACGATTGGCTATTGCTTTAGCATATATCTTGGTATCTACGTTAATCAGGGACAGGGGACGATAGGACGTGGGTTCATGCAGGGGTTTGCGTGGCTTAAGGAGGACCGTTATTATAGCCTCTTTCATGGTGTTCGGTAGTTCCTCTTTCCCAAGGGCCGCTTCCCATACTTCCAGCAATTTAGGAGTGAGTTTCTCATTAAAGACTTTATAAAGATCCACTGGGAGACCATCTGATCCAGGAGTTTTACCGATTGTAAATCCTTAATAGCCTGTTTAATCTCCTCTTTGGTCAGGGGAAGGTCCAGCGTCTCTCTGCTCATCGGGTTTAGTATGGGTAGCAGAAATTAATCCATGTTCTACCTCTGTCGCCTGATCGACATTTGCATATAGCTTAGTCCAGGAACACTTTACAGTTCGGGCATCTGTATGCACAGCTCCATCTGAGTCTGTTATACTCGTGATTTGTCTCATCCCTTGTTCGGATTTGATGAGGTTGGCCATGGATCTACTCGCCTTGTTTCCTTCGCCGTACCTCCTGGCTCTTATTGGTTGTGCTATGTAATACACTTCGCGTTCAGCCAGTGCGGTTGCAGATTATGCATCTCATGTGTTTGTGCATTTTCAAGATCTTTTAGTTCTTGCTCCGTTTGATTTAGTTCTTTTCTTATTTCTCTAATTATGCTTAATGTTTGTGACATTAAGTGTCCCCTCAGCCAGACTTTAAAAGTTTCCCATATCGTTGCAGACGATGGTACCGAACCAGTGTTGCGGTCGAAGAAATCTATGATATCTGATCTTGAAGGTATTGATTCGTCCTTCAAGTAGTCGTGGGAGGCATCCGCCAGTTTCTTAGATTTTGTTCTGCATCATCCGATTGTATTTCTAGAAGGACTGGAGAGTGGTCCGACAGCGTGCGTGGGAATATTGCACAGTCTCTTAAGGTTGGTATGTATTCGGGTGAGCATAACCAATAGTCGATACAGGAACTGGATCCGTGAACATATGAGTGGAACGTATATTTCTGCTGACTTGGGTGTAGCTCCCTCCATGAGTCGACGAGGGGTAATGTGGACATGATCTGAAGTATGGTCAGTGCTGCTTTGGTGTGGTTTCTGTGCACCTTAGATGAAGAGTCTTTTGATGGGTCGAGGCTTGTATTGAGGTCGCCCCCCCCATAGTATTCTCGCTTATCCCGCCGATGAGATAAGTGCCAGTACCTGCAAATAAAACTCGGGAGAGTCTATATTCGGTCCATAAGTATTAATTACTATTAGTTCCTGTTTGTGCATCCTCTCCCATATGATTACATATCTGCCCTCTGCATCTGACTTTGCTCTAGTTATCTGGAAAGCAGTATGTTTGTGTACGATCGTTAGTACCCCTTTAGCTTGCAATGAATAATCCGTTGCGACACGTATCTGGCCCCAGTTTTGGGCGAACATTTCAGTTACTTTCTTGACGGCATGTGTTTCCTGCAGGAGGAGGAAGTCGATTTTGTTCGCATATGTCAGCATTTTTTTTGCCTTTAAGGGGTTTACCAGACCTCTTATGTTCCAAGTCAGGAGTCTAATTGCCTGGGGCTTTCCAGGTGCGGCCATGTGTATTGTATTCTATCCTCTGTTCCTATTCTCAGCATTTCTAATGACATCTTGCAGTATACATTATAGTCATAACAAAAATGTTTGATTTACAGAGCAAAGTACATCATCAAATACTAGAATAACCAAATAAATTGTTTTCTGATAGAAAGTTTCCATTCCAAGATGCACAGTCTAATACACACCTATTGTACTCTCTTGAAATACCCCTATGAAAAAGGAAAAGGCGTGAACAGCCCCAATGTGGGTTCCTGGCTGCTTGGCATAAAATCAAAGATCATTTTGAAACATAAGTCTGACAAATATGTTTGTGATAAAAGGGTGGGTTGTTTGGATCACTAAGTACAAAATGCACACTGTGCATAGTGCTCATAATATTTTTCTCAATGCTAACACTAATATAAATATGTTTGTAACCATGAGCGATATGTACTCATTCCGACAGCTTCAGCATTTGGACATAAGGATCACATGCTGAGACACATCTGCCACTCCAGGGGAGAGGTGAGGACTGCCATGCTTCTCGTTTCCGCAGGAATCTTTCTCTCTCCCATATAAGGAGAGCCCAGTAGAGTTTTTGAAAAGGAGGGGCTGAGTCTCAGGGTAAAAATGGCTGAAAAATGTGTTTTCCTAAGCAGGAAAAAATGGCTTTTTAAGTAGGAGTTCTCTTAAATCCTGTGTGATATTCCTTTAGCAAAAAGCATGCAATGTATATTTCATTTATGTTCATGAGAAACTGGGTTTGAACTGTTATGCTATGTTTGGGTTTGATTATAGTGTGCGCCTCTGAACTTGGGACTTGCAGGCAAATCAACACAACCGTACATAATGTTCAAGTAAACTCCAATCCAGGAACAGGTAGGTAGGTCCTGATCTGTTTCCTGTAGGAGCATGGATTATCCAATGAGCTGATCGCTAATGGTATGGAAATCACATGAAAGAATACTGATAGAAATAAAAGGTCTGTAGACATGGATTACTTTTCAAAACATTTCTATGATTATTATTGACCAAATCATCTGGGCATGTAAGCCAGTCCTCAGACGCACACGTCATGAATTAAAGATCTAGACAAGCCTTTCTTAATCATGTCATGGGCTGCCAATCTGTTCTTATTAGCATAGCAAGTATTGACTACAGTCCAGTACTTTTGCAGGAAGAGACAGATGGGAGCTGGTGGAAATATTACATCCGGTGTGAAGAATGTGCCATACTTTTAGGCCGAGACTGAGAGTGTATTTACCAGTAGGATTGTAAGTCTTTCTGCTGCTGTACAAAGTTTTGTGAGAAGTCACAGACTCCATGGAACAGATGGATACAGACAGGCCTACCAAGTACCCAACTAATGGTTCATGTACCTCTAGAATGAGCTGCACCCAACCCAGTATAGCTAATAAGGTAGATACAAAGAAAGGACTTTGCCCCCAACAGTATTATGTTAAGTAAACACGTGCATGAAAAGCTAAAAAGAAGATATTGTTTGTGGGCAGTTCATGCTAGCAATTGAAAGCAGTGACAGATTATAGTTTAAGTGAAGGTAGGCTGGTGATTAAATAAAGGGGATTGCATTGGTTTGCCTGCTGTCTGCATTGTCCAGGAAACAATGAATCAAAAAACATTTACAGGGAATGCTAAGAGACAATTTCCCAAATGTTTCACCAAAACTCGGGGATATCAGAGGAAGGCAATGCAGAACAATTCCTAATTCCTCAGACAATAGTGAAGCTAAAGGAATCTCAAACCAGCATAATTTGGATAGCGCCAGATTGGTTGTGATATACAGACCTTCTACATATATTAATGATTTTTCATAAGGTGCTGTGCAACAGGATCTCATCACCAATACCGGAAGGGGACACCATCTTTCACCACAGCATGCCATCTCCAAGCCTAACTGCATTCCTCCTTAGTACCTATGGTAGGGTTATTTGTGTCCACCCCAAGACTGCAAAAACATTCCTGGAGTTACGAAAAGTTATTTCACCATGTCATACGCATGCGATTTTGCACATGGTGCCTGGGTAGCAACATAGTACTGTGCTCCTACCAAAAAAAGACACAATATTACCTTGCTTCTTTTATCTGAGGGGGCCGTAACCTTTGGTACTTAAGGTTTTTTGGACTGCAGGTTATATGATTACTTACCATTGATTATTCTGGCTATGGCTGATGGAAGATGTAGTCCAAAACATATTGAGAGCCAAAGGATGTAGACCTGTGATATATCTAAATCTGGGTTGCAGTACTTCTCGGTCTAGGTTCGGTTCTGGACATTTATAGGCTTTAGAAATAGTTTCATACAGACTTCTTTCTTTCTAGTTATGAATTATATTTTGATGATATTAAGTACATTTTCCATCTGATAAATAGAGCATCCTCTGCATGTCAGCTTAATATTATCCTCTGTAATTGTAGAGTAACGATCTTGGTCTCCATCTTCTCAGCCAAAAGAATGAGGGAAACACCAGCATTGTGTTCCCACAAGCCTCATGCAGTATTTCACAGTGATAGAGATTCCATTAGGACTCGCCCTGCTTTCCTTTGCAAATTGGCCTCTGTGATCTATGTTAACCAGACCATATTCCTTGTATCTTTTTTCCTAACCCTAGCTGCCTGCCAGAAAAATTGCTTCACATGCTGGACATAAAAGTCCCACTGGTACTATATGAGAAAATAAAAAACAATCTCCTCCCTGTAGGCTACATGATCCTCTCCGAACCCAGAACCAACCGTCCCGGAGGTGGAGTAGCCCGGATATTGCCATAGTGGGTCCCTGCCTCTGTCATCCCTACATAGGCCTACTCCTCCTTTGAATGCCTGGTCTGCAGGCTCTCTGTCTCACCTGGCCTCTCTCTAACTGTGGCCACCGTCCACAGGCCACCTGGCCAGGAAGCCCTCTTCCTCTCTGAATGGGCCGATCTCTCCTCTTCTCTCCTTGCCTCTACTTCTCAACTTCTCCTCTGAGACCTCAACATCCACCTGGATGCTTCTACTTCTTCCTCTGGGCTTTTCCCCAACATCTGCGACACTCTCTTTCCATTCTGTCCTCTGGTCCGACACACTCTGCCGGACATACTTTGGACGTTCTCATCTCCTCAGACATCCCCCTGCCTAACCCTCTCACCATTCCTCTCTCTTGGACTGACCACTTTCTATTCTCCTCCCGCCTGAAACTCGCTATCCCTTAGGCAAACAAGCAGTGCCACCTACCTTCTGAGCCATTCAGCTCATGAAGCGTGTGTCAGTGTATGCCATTGCCTCTACTTTCTCTGCGCCTCCTACTCCTGCGGCTGACTCACACCCTGACACATCACACACTGACACATCCCTTTCTAATCTGCATCTTTCTATTTCCAACACCCTGGACATCCTTGCCCCTGTCATGAGAATCCGGCTGAAGCCTACCTTCAAGTGCAACTCTATGATTTGGACCTCGCTGTCCTGAAACGCTAGTGTAGGTTGGCTGAGGGGAAGTAGGGGTTTGGGCTCATCCCCTGACAAACTGTCCTGCTGCTTGCTCCAAAGGCAATACAGACTCTCTGTTCTGAGAGCACACATTCAAGCCTGCGTCTCTGTGGCCTCTAACAACTTGGCCAAACTCTTTACAATCTGCAACGAACTGGCCAATCCTGAGTCGGTCTCTACCACTCCTGTTCCCTCCCAGGCCCTCTGTATGGCTTCAGCCTCTAACGTCTCCACTAAAAATCAGGACACCCTGTCCTCTATCTCCTCTTCATCTCCCTAGTCCTTTCTCGGCCCACTTTGGCCATCCCTCCCTCTCCTCCTCCTTTCTTCTCTTTCTCTCTGACAACACCTGACAAGGTTTCTAGACAAGTCTGATCTATGAATGTGTCGTCCAAACAGGTGTCCCCTGCTCCTCCAGAACGATCAAGGACCAAAGTGATACCCTCGCTCCAGCCTTGGCCAATTTCTGTAATCACTTTTTCACCATGGAACTTCCCCTCTCCCCTTAAGCACTCTCTTGTTAACCCGCTCCTCAAGAAACTGTCTGCCGATCCAACCTGCCTGGCAAATTATCGCCTGACCTCCATCACCCCTTTCCTGGGCAAACCTGAAAAATCTGGCAATCTCTCAGCTTACTCTCCATACTGAATCTGTTTGTTGTCTCCAAGACCATCAGTCTGGCTTCAGAGCTGCCAGAGGCACGGAAACTGCTCTCCTGAACATCTGTAAAGATCTGCTCTCTAACCTTGATTCCAGCATTCCTTCTGTCCTCATCCTCCTTGATCTTTCCTCCGCTTTCGACACGGTCAACCACGCCATCCTGATCAATAGATTCTGTGAGAACCTGCGCATCATGGATCCACCCCTGGAGTGGTTGACCTCCTTCCTCTTGGACCACCCCTCCCAGGTCCAATTTGGTCCCTTTCTCTCTGTCACCTCTCTCTCTACCTGTAACGTTACCCAGGGCTCTATCCTCTCACCTGGGTTTTTCAACCTCTATTTGGCCCCTTTGGCCCACCTGATCTCTACCTTCTTCTCTAACTTTCAGTGTTATGCGGATGACACTTAGCTTTCCTTCAGGCTCCCCTTAGCCCCCTCTTATCTCTCCCTCATTCCTGACTATGTGTGATTTAAGATTGGTGCACCTTCAACGATCTCTGCCTTAATGCCATTAAGATCGAGATTCTTCTCATTGGGGCCCCTGCTCCTGCTTTCCCTCTCTCACTCTGGCCGCCCGCCTTGGGCCCTCTTCCTTCGCCTTGCTGTGAGACAAAAAACTTTGATGTCCTCTTTTCGGATGTCGCCAAGAAGTCCCACTACCAGCTGCACCTCCTCAAAGGGACTCTTCCCTTTCTCACTTTCTCCCAGAAGATCACTGTCTCCACATCCTTGGTTCTCTCTAGGTTGGATGTCTGCAGCAGCTTCTTTCTCTAATCTGCCTTCCTCTATACTACGCCCTCTGCAACTAATCCAGAACAGGACTGCAAGATGTATCCTTGGCCTCAAGCCCAGGGACTGTATCTCTCCAGCCCTGAAATCTATCCACTGGCTTCCGGTGGCTACAAGAATCAAGTTCAAGACACTTTTCATTGTCCACAAGGCTTTGTGGGGCCGAGGCCCTCACTAAATCCAACGCTCTCTTCCAAAAAAGTTCCTTCTCGAGCCCTTCGCTCAGCTACCTCCAACTCTGTAAGGGCCAGAAGCTTCTCCAGGCAGAGAGTGGGGGATAGATCTCCCTCCGCTGCAGGTGCCTCCCTCTGGAACAGCCACCCGGCCCCTCTCAAGCTTGAGCCAGACCACCTGAAATCTGGAAGCAGCTCAAAACGTTCCTCATCTCCTCGTCTTTCTCTCTCACCCTCCCCTGCTGAAGCTACCTGGCCTACCTGTCTGCTGTAATGACTGAGTTTCACTGGGTAGCAGGCTCTTCTTCATCAGTCCCCCTTGCACTACCTAGAGCCACGCTACCCTGGCTGCACTTACTCAGAGCATTGCTGCCCTGCTTCCCCTCCCCTCTTCTTTGCATTTCCCCCTCCCTTTCTCCTTGCACTTCTCGTTCTCGCACTTGCACGATTTGAATGACACAAGACCTAGTAAGATAGTTTGTCTTGTCTTCACTCCCCTCCCTTGTCTTGACCCTCCTTGAAACACTTGTGTACAGGCACGTTATAAATGACTTAGCATATCATAGCATTATCAATGCACATCGACACAGGGCTTCCAATTTCATAGCTAGTTGATTTGTACATTGCTAATAGAACGCTAGCAGGCTTCCTCCTGCCATGTTCTGGTAGCTCCTTAGCACTAGAGTGCATTTCATTAAGACAGGGCCATCAAGCTTTTGGATGAACTGCAGCTCCCATCAGTCCTAGCTATCATAGTCAATGGTGTGGGATTATAAGAGTTGTAGTCAAAAACATTTTGAGAGCCATACGTTGCAGACCCATGTACCACTGAGACCAAAGCAAACATGGGGCAATACAGATCTAAGAACCAACAATAAAACAACCATACACCCAGATCCAAACAGAAACCATCTAACCACCCCCTCCTCTTTCCCACACTGCATACCTCTCATGTACTACACACACCCAAAAGGGCCAGCAAAACTATGCACAAAAACCCACAAACCACACACCCACCGCTAACCATGTCACGAGACCAAACATCTGCAAACAACCCAGACACTGGACACTACCCTTCCGGACACAACAAGCCCTGTGCACACAGCAAAGCACACACAGAAAACTGACACGCACAGATACCAGTTTCTCCTAGTTCTGCAAGCATCAATAGAAGAGCACAACTTCTATCCTCTCCCTCTTCCATCACTAACCAACACCATACACTTTTGTTACAGAGCCACGTGAGCACCTGGAGACCATGCAAAGGGCATTGGTGCGCCATATAAATCATTGTAACATGACATAACTAGTAGAAATGGAGGCACTGCTGCTCTTGATAATTTTCTCCTTTTGCAGAAACTCCCAGAGCAGCCGTATGGATGTAATTTCAAATATTCTTTTTTTTCTCTTTATTTAGTGTATGTAGTTAATACAAACCTTTTGCACAATTAATTACAGAATAACATTCAAACAGCATTCCAACAATATAACAATGTAAAAATACTAATATAAACTAAACTTTTACTACTGACTTCAGTTAGATTAAAATAAGAATGTGCAATTAGAACATTTAAGAAAAGGAAGAAGAGGAAATGGCAAGCAAAGCTTCTTCCTACTTATGGTATGCCACTACTGAATAAACAATGGTTTCAGCCCCACACATCATACTCCAAAATTGTTCACCTTCAATAGATCTAATATTGGAAACAGGCCCACTGTAATTTCTGATGTAACAGTTTCAAGCCCCATTCCACATATACAGCAAGTCCTATCTTTACATGCCAATTTAGTCCAGGGCCCAGTATGTTCTCTGGACGGAAGAATGTTAAAACGCAAGATTGTAATAAATCTGCGAATATTATACAAGCATAATACAGTCATATAATTAGGTAAGTGATTATGGCAGAATGTATGGGTACTATAGGTTTGATATATTACCTTATTGTTTAAGAAAGTAATGTTAGATATAAAAACTAAATCACTAGCTTTCTTCTTTAAAATGTTACATAAATTAGGCGTTAAAATTAATTCATCAAGCTCTACTTCAATATTATTGAAATGATTAATAGCTGTTGCTCTTAGCTGTGTTAAAAATTGGTTAGTTCCAGTCTGTCGGTAAAATCTTGCAAGATAACAAAAAATATTATTCACACTGGGAGGAGACATATAAATACCCAGGAAAAGTTTAGATCGTTGAGGGAACCATAAGGAGCGCATAGATAGGACACGAAGCTCACAGCGTAATTCCTCCACCGGTACCTAAGGGGGCACTCGGAGGATGGAGCGCAAAATTTTACCCTCAGATTTTTCTACCCACCTTAACATAGGCTCATGAAGGACCGCCAAGCCATAAATAATACCCGGGAGGGTACTAGTGCGGTAAATGGAGACTAGTCCCTCAATATTATATCCGCCTTTCTTCTTGATGAAATGTTTCAATACCAACAATTTTTGCCATATTTTGGTCTTCACAAAATCACCATAGAAATTCAGCGTCGGTTTATAAGTAATCGGGGCACCCAAATAAATGTAGCTATCAACATTCTCGAGAGGGGAGCCTTTAAGAGTGCCAACAAATGTATTCTTTTTAGATCCCTTGCCAAATATCATGATTTTGGTTTTTGAGCTATTGATTTTAAAAGAGTTTGCCTCAGCACAAGTTGTTAATGAGTCCAATGACCGCTACAATCTTATGGGTGTTTTGTCAAGTAGAATGGTATCATCTGCATACCTTAACCAAGAAACCGGAACTCGATCAATGTCGGTTGTGAAGTTTTGTGTAGATTCAATAGTGAAGTCCATATCATAAACATATAAGTTGCAAAGCAAAGGTGCAAGGGCGCATCCTTGTTTGAGACCAATATCAGTAATAATATCATCTGTAATAATATCACCTAACTGATTCACTCGCACCACTACTGACGTGTTAGAATACAGAGAGATCTAGAAATACAGCAGTCTGGGATCAATTCCCCATTTAACTAGTTTGGACCAAAGTCAAGGGCGGGGCACAGTATCAAAGGCTTTGGTAAAATCCACAAAACATATGTGTATGTTGCCTGCTGTACCACTACAATGCAGTGATATAATAGTACGTAGAGCACTTAGATTGTGTAATGTACTGTGCCCCTTCCAAAACCCAGTTTGAAACCGGGAAAATAAATTGCATGAAAGGGCCCACTTGGAAGGTTTCTTAGAGAGGATAGTTGAGAAAATCTTTGAACTAATATCTAGCATAGCTAGTAATCTATAGTCAAAGGAATTAGTCCTATCTCCCTTTTTAAAGCTAATATAAATCAAAAATTTCCTCCAGCTCTCAGGAATCCACCCTGATTTCAATATCCTTGCAAACAATCTCTCCAATACAAAGGACAAAAAGGGTATATTATCCTTGGATATAATGTTTGACAGTATATCCATGCCAGGTGCCCCAGAGCCATTCAATGACCTAATTATTATGTCAATATCTTCCATCTCGAAACCAGCCATGAAATTAACAGTAAGAATGTAAGGAATGGGTTTCTTTATAATCTCAGGGCTATAGAAACATTTTGAGATAGCTACACACCATGTACGCATGTTCATGGGATTAAGTTCTAATTCACATTGGCCATTAAAAAAATGTCTAACCATGGCTCAGAACTTTCTGTTAGCAATACTCCGAAGGCGTCTAAATATAAGCTTTCAATTACCACAACTAACAGAGGTTTTATAATTAGGCAGCCATTTTTTATACTTCATCGAGAAGTGGGCTAACAAGATCTTTTTTTACTTGTGTGCTATATAAATAAGTTCTCTTGATAATAGTACATTGCTTATGATAGCCTTTATTAGCATGGTAGATAACAACATCAAAGTTATTGGTATGGTCTGGTCTCGAGAAACAAATGTCAAACATTCACAAGGCGTTATTGCCTGGATTGGACTCAAGGGTTGGCTCCCAAGCTTGTCAACCATTGCTACAAAATGTATTTAATCAATTCCATAGAGCCTTGTATAACTTTCTTACTTGTATACTCTCAAAATTCCTATGTTACTATGGAATGTATAACTTTCTTACTCGTATACTTTCAAAAGTCCTATGTTACTATGGAGGTATTCTATTGGTTGTCACATACTGATTCCTGAGTTATTCTTGCATGTCTTCCTGTCAGATTATGAAGGGTAATAACAAACGTTTTTTCAACTGGCACTGCAGTACATGATATCGGCTCTCTGAGGGCCCTTGTCTTAAAGTGACAGTGGTATTCTTTGTAAAAGTAGGGGATTGACAGCATGTTTCACATTTTTTGTTTATTGTTTTTCCCAGACAATAAAAGCAGGCCAAACAATAGATCAGAGATATATCTTCACCACCAGACACTGCACTGAGTGCTCACATTATGCATCTTTGATAGAGGGCATTCTAACAGCTGTCTTTCTTATCAACTAGTTTTGATGGTGTGTCTGTATCTTTCACCCTTTATTGCCCTGTCTGATCTGTTCATGAACCACATAGTAATTTAGAAGCAACAATTGCTTTCTAATTTTCAATCTCCTAATTTAGATCCTCAATCAATTTCCTTCCACGTGAACCCCATCCCCAGTTAATATGTGTGGGTATACACAAGATGTATCTATATGCACACACATCCGTATATTACTTCTTTGTAGAATTTGGAATGCTATCTTCTGATTACTTTCAAAAGTATCCTTAACCCATTCTGATATCAGCTTTTTCATTTTAGCCTTCTCAGCACTTTCTAAATCACCAGATATATAGCTAGATGTTTGTGTGTGTTTGGTGTAGTTTGATTTATAGATAAATACACACATGCATATATACATATGTTCCAAAATTGATGACATGCATTTGAATTTCTTTGGAAGGCTATCAGGATATGTCAGAGAATGGGGGCTACAGAAGACTACAGATACTAGGAAACAAGCCACACCTTTATTCCTCTCTCTAGGAGAGATGGAGTATGTCCTCTATGGTGGAAGATAATGTTGGGATGCACGTACAATGTCCCAGCCAGGCCAAGAGGTTCAGGTTGAGAAAAACCTATTAGCGAGCAACATTGTGTGATCAGAGAGAAGATTGTGCCAAGGACAGCACATATATTCTCTTAGTTAGGTCTGACACATATTAGATACTCACATATAGCAACACAGAAAGAGCAACAAATGTATTAATGTTGTGGTTGCAGAGGTCATAGATATGGCAGTACTATAGGCCTGGTATTTAGTTGATGTATTGAAGTGACGTAGGATAGTGTAATCTGCGGGAAGGACTAACATAACCAGAGGATTGAGTAAGTAAGGTAGTGTGGTAGAAGCAAGGTCAGTGTATTAACTTGGCATGCGTGTCGCCATTTTTGTTTTTAACGCCTAGTGCCCGAAGAACAGAAGAGGACACAGACCTTGGTGTGGAGCTGCGGCTCTGGTAGTTCAGCTCCAAAACAAACCCCTTTCCTGTTCCCCAGGAGAGCAGCCAAGGTCAGAGGCACAGATGGGGCGCATATAAGCTCTAATTGTATCCAGCTGTAGGGCCTGAACGTGATGGGAACGGAATGTTAGTTGGTAAAAGAGCAGGAAGGGATGTGCCCTTTGAAGGACACATTCATGAGAATAGGGTACGAGACTCTATGATGCCAATGAGCCGGCAAAGATTTAGAACACTACTACCCTCACCCCGGGGTGGACACCATATATGAATTACACCTAGACACATACCTTAAGCAAACAAATCCTCTAAATTCAGACTCGAGAGCGGTGTCCTGGTCACGCCATCCTGGGCACCTGGAGTTAGGAGGAGATAAGGTGGAGCCGTGCCTTGTGATTTTGGATAGAAGGAGCCCAGGTGATGCCAATAAATTAATTTAGTACAAGGTCGGGGTGTAGCTCGTGAGCACCATGACGTCTAGGTTAATGAGGAAGCCTATTGTCTCATCAAAAGTAGGGTTGGCGTCCCAAGTTACTTTGATCGTGTCTGGAACAGGCGAGTGCACATCATGTGATGGTTCCAAATTTACAAACTAGTGAGAAGAACCTTGAGTGTCTAGGGGAATAGAATAGATGTGGCCATTCGGCCAAGGGACTATAGGGGAGATTAGCATGTTCTATAGGTGGTAGCCAGTGAGGGTGGTAGGATTATGCTGTACTCATAATTATGTATAGTATTGTTAATTTGCGGTTACTCAATTGTAAAAGATGTAATGTCTTGAGATAAGATGTGCTCCGTGTCAGTGTGGTTCTACGGAACCATCTGAGATCCTTTGCATGTAATAAACCTTATTTTCCCTTCAAAAGATGTGCTTTGGTTATTTTGTTGTTTGGATTGGTTTTATTCTCTGTTTTTTAGGCTGCCACCCTTTCAATACATGGAACACAAGAGCAGAGGAGAGTCAATGGCTTACAGTGTCAGGATGGAGGATTCACAGAAAATAAGTGTAAAGTTCTTAAAAAAGGGACCTGGTGTTCCAGTCCAAATTGGTGTCCCTAATCTAAATCACAAGAGCCCCGGACTCCCACACCCTGTGGGCTTTCTTCCCTTCACTCAGAATGAGGGTGTTTGTATGCTTTTTCTTGGCCTTAATGATGGCTCCTCTTGTAGGTTTGGCACTTTGGATCTCGTCTCCGTCCCAATTTCTAATAAATAGATATGGCACACACCGACCAGCATGAAATTTATGAGCGCATCTGGCCTTAGTGGATACCCCAAAATATTGGTTGCTGGATCTGCCTTCCCTGCTGCATGTGTACTTCTCCAACGGAAGTTGTTTTCTGCAAAATCCAGGTGTCACCCTCCTTTGCTGGAGACTGCTACAGGCATGCAGTTGCTCCTTCTTAATGTCTGGGTTTCCCCAGTGTCTGGTATGTGGCCCTCAGTAAGCTGACAACATGTGCTGTCTGCTCTGGTGGTGGCTGGCTTCCACCACATTGTTGGCTGTGACCTCAAGCATAAGGTGCCTCCCTTGCAAGGTTACACACGGAGATGCACTACTCATCAGACACCTTCCCACACCTTCTCTCTCTCTTCAACCTCCTTCTCTCACCAACCTCCTTCTCTGTAAACACTCTAACTCTCTGTAGTGTACCTTTCATACTATTTCATCAAACGTAAGCACCCTATTTGGCTGTGATAGGCTGGCCCTTTCTAATTAGATCTGGGTCAACGTTGGTCAGCGTTTCTAGGTCCTCTCATACATGTGTTACCTCTTCCCTTGCTATCATTCGTATGTGTGGGCCATCTCCTTATTCAATAGGTTCTCTGACGGTTTGATTGCTGTACATTTCATGGGCTAAAGGCTTTAGGATGTTACCCGCCATCTTATAATCAGGCAGACCTATCATGGTGGCTGAGTAGCTCAGTGGGGCATCTCCCTCTGCTGCCAGTGGGCACTCTCTCCTTCCCCTGTGTCATACGGGCTGTATGCGTGCAGCCTGCCTGCTCCCCCATACCTGGCATGCTTCATTTTCTTAGTGTTTTAGACAGATCACCACCCAGTGTAGCATTATGTGTTTCTGAAAACCCCAGCCTCATTTATCTTATGAGCCTCTGAGTTGCAGAACCCTGCATCACCACCTACACAACACATCCGCTAGTGGTCAGTAAAGGGGGATTTCTCTGAAGGAGATCTTTTTAGTCTCTCTTCTGGTGTGGTTAGGTCATGTCTCTTTTAGAGGGCTGTGTAAAAAATCGTGAACTCTAATTAAAGTGGACAACAATATAAATGTAATATATACCTATACCAAGCATATCAACACGAATATTTCTGCGATTTATTTGATTGATAATAACGTAAGGAAACTAGTGAAGGTGTATAAGAACATATTGTAACCAGTATTGAACAATAGATGGGGTATCGCCCATTTACTGCCTTTCAGGGTCGCATAGAAATAGACTGGGGCTTCCCCTAGCCCCAAGAACCGCTCGGTACTCCCCCACAGTCCCTGGTCAGATCACAACATCTCACATTCAAGTTTTAGAAACGTAAATATTTTGCTGCTGATATGTGAGAAGAAAATATATTAAACACGAAATGTTTTCCGTAGTTTTACTTTTTTGAAAATTCAAAGGGAATGTGCCTTGTTTGCTTCATTAAGAACACTGTAAACACAAACCTGCTTGAAGCTAAAAGGGTGCTTATAAAAGCGATAAACACAGTTTTGAAAGATTTTGTGTTTGGGAACATTCCTTTCAAGTGGAATACTATAATATTACGCCTATCAGTAATCTTTTCTAGAGGCTCCCTCCTCTTCACATCCTTTTGCTTTATATGTGCCATGGAGGTCACATGTAACCCTTATATTTCGTTATCAGCTGGAGAAAAATATTGTAGTTGTCATTTCATTTGGTCTGATAGAACATTTCTGAAGGCATTACAGTTCATCTACACGATGTGTATAGTGAACAAACACTGTTATAATGCTCTTCGACTTATAAATGCGTTAGTACGAAAATAGTGGTACTATAGTGTTAAGAATTTAGCTTTTTATAAGAATAATGAATATTTACCAAAAGGTTACTTGACTGTCGTGTAATATTGTGACGTGCAATGATTTAATTTTTTTAATATTGTATAAACTTTAGTGTGCAATACTTGGAGTAAAATCATACAATCTGTTTTGTTGTTTGATAGAATATCATATGAAGTTTATTGTCCTTCTGATAAATGATCAATAGAACTAGTTGTCTCTTACTATTTGAATAGGTTTTAAATGGAGCTGATACAATATTGTTACAACACTTATCTAACTCAGGGTTTTGGAAAAGAAATTATTCTAGCCCTTTCTATTAATCTACCTAAGTCTTGATTAAACCTGGGGAGCCCAGGTCTTCTTCTACCTTTAGTGAAGGTACATGTAGACTTGCTTTATATGCATGCTGCCTGTCATTTTCTCAGTATATATTTTTTTACAGCCAGCGAGGCAAGCTTGCATTGTATGTTACCACCACCCATTTTCAAAGCAGAGCACACAGACATTACTGGATAAAAAAACATTGCAGTAATTACAAGTTGAGTTCTCCTGAAATGAATAGTTATGGTGGGTATTTGGTGTGTTGATATATCATTTAAAGGCAGACACAACTCATCAAAAGGATTGCTTCATTATTGGCACCGCCATAATTTTAGCTTGCGAGTTGAAGGGCCGCAGGAAATACAATGGCAGTGTTAGGATCATTGAAAACAAGCCATGGAATGCTGCTGCATTTCAGAGCATGGCTTCAATTTAGACTCTTTACAGTATGAACAGTCTAATTATATACAACCCCTCTGCTAATATAATTTAACATTACCTCTCTGAGATACCGTTGGTCACAGAAACATCAATATTTATTTGCCAAATTATGTGAAGATTGACTTTGAAACAGTTCTGCCAGCACATATACATTGACTCAGCAGTACAGTCGATTGAGCCTGAATGATGCCACTAATTAATGTTAGCAGAGCAATAAAAGCTGATTTCTAATGTAATAACGGTTTGACTATGGCAATCAAGCTGTGATCACTATCACCATCTCACTCTGGTCCAAATGTTGCATTCAGGGGCTTGGAAGGGGAGATCATGATTTTGATGGGTGCGATACGTTGAAATAAATGTTTCCATTTTACTAGTGAGGCCCCATAGTCAAAAGCAAGTACTTGTTTGTTACTTTACTATAGTTGTGAGGACATAGTTTACAAACCACCTACTAATGAGGACACATCTATGGCCTCACTAAGATAGACTGTGTTGCAGTCCAATTTATAAAATGTCTACTCCTCAGTAGGTACATTCTGGGGACATATGTTAATGTGTATTTGACCTATATTCATATAACTAAATTATAGGGGCGCACAACACGGTTTTTGCTTGGAGAGTTCCTACAAGTATGCATATGCCAGTGTGTGCATGTGCGCACACACACACACAAACACACGCGCTCGCCTGGCAGGTTAAAGCAAGACTATTTTACACTCATCAGTGGGCACTTAGATTGTTCTTGCAAAGAGGCTTTCATCCAAAGGGCATTGAACCCATTCCTTGCTCACACGTGCTACAGACCTTTCCTTTTTAGGGGCATGTGTGTGTGTGTGTGCGCTCTAAACTGTGAAAGGGGTTAACCTTGTTACTAATTAAAAATATGGTTATCTTGTGTCTGTTAAAGTTCACCTACTTATTGCTAGATGTCCAAACAACACCTGATTTAATTATCTAGACATGATGGATTTTTTCAAAGGACTTAAAACGCACATTTTCTCTGGTAAGTAAACAAGTGCTTACTTTGAATATTAATATAGTCTCACTACATTGATGTCAGCCTCTTCAGTGATTGGAGTAAGATAGCCATTTCCTCAGCCACAAGAGTGAGTGAGTTGCAAGCCTTTACTGCAATTAAATGTTCCCTAAATTCTTGAGGGACAAATTAGTTCTGATTGCCCCAATAAGCTCCACATCTTGTGCAAGTTGCGGAATGGGTCTTTCCTTTTTCTACATTTACTCCCTTTGTTTCAGGTGCCTAGGCATTCCTGGCCTTTGTGTATTTTCTGTGATTAATTATCAGACAGAGAATCATTGTCATCAGTTGCGGCAGTGGCAACAAGAGGTTTGCGTTCCTCCACTTAGAGGTCTGCAGAGGTATGTGAATGCCAAAAATCAAAAATGTTTATTCTCTAGGTCTCCGCGGCATCGTGACCCATTTCAAGCATCTCAAGGACCAGAAAAGGTTCTTGAAATGTATTTGTTACCAATGCTCATGTTGTGGTTCTACATTGACCCAACGCCACAATCTCCCCTGAGGGCTTGCCTCAGAGGCATACTACCGGGCCCCTTTGCTTAGGTGTGCAGTGTGCCTACTTTTGAGAGTGTATCCGACCTTGGATCTGCTCAGAGCAGCCCACGACTGGGTCCACCCAGACACACCAGTGTTGGCTGGTGAGAGCTCCTCCCCCTTTGGGCCTCCAGCCAATAAGGAGTTGGCCATTGCTCCATCAAGCCCACTTGTGACTGATTCCTTTCAGCACAGGATGTTTCCCTCAGTTGGCTTCACACTGAAACTTGCATATCACATGTTCATGCGTGAAAGGTGTCTTCCACAGAAAAACCTCAGACAAAGAAGTATCCTTTAGCCTCAGTCATCTTAAATTGTCTCCTCTCTTCTGCAGAGAGATTGACTTTGTGCCCCAGACTTGCAGTTTACCTTCAGTGGATTCCAATCCATGCTGACCTACTCAGTACCTTGTGTACATAGGTTTTCTCTGGGACATCAACCTGGGTAGGGTCTTTCTAACTACAGTAGGGACAGGATACTTGCTCCACAGTATGCTTGCTCTACGATGGTCCGAACGGCCTCCACTCCAGAACTGACCTTCCAGAAGACGCGTTGCTTCATGGCCTCTTATAGTCTATCTGTCCCTTGCCTAAGGTGGTTTTTGTGGAATACTCCGCTGCATCAGTCTGCTTATTAAAATCAAGCGACACATCCTAATCAGTGGAGATTTCTCCAAACATCAAAGGATGCATAATCTGGTGAATGTAACAGAAAACCTATTCGAAGGGACACTCTTCTGTCAACAGGACCCGCTGCGCACTATGTCAACAGGATCCGACATGCAGTATCTCCACAGACTCCTCTCTGATTGGCTGTGGCACCACCTTGGGTTCTGTTCAAGTGCTCATCGTATGGAGCGCTGTGCAAGCAGAAAAGCCTGTTGAAATAGAACTGGAAGCTATCTTTGTGGCCCTCAAGGCTTTCATCATCTTCCTCCCTAGCAACAAGGTTTGTCTGTTTAGAGCTCCTCCCCTCTGTGAGAATTCTCTCTCACCACGTCTCCAGCTAGTAAGTGATGGCTATTCCTCCATTGAGCCAGGCCTCGCACATGTGAATTGATTGCTTTCAGCACAGGCCGTTGACTTAACGCTAAGACTTGCAAAGCACATGTTCATGTGTGAAAGGTGTCTTCCTCAGAGAAATCCCTGACAAAAAAACAATCATTTTGCCGCACAGGGCAAAGCATCTACAACTATAGCAGAAGAGATTTGTGCTGCTTTAGTAGAATTGAGCAATTTGACATCTCATTCTCCAAGTTAATGCTACTTTGTCATTACACAGCCTGCTGTACTCCTCTGGTTTCGAAGCCTTTTTGGACCAGGCATCATGATGTTTAACAGAGCGTGGACTAGATAGCCCCACAGCCAAAGGTATGGCGACTCTCTCTATGCCCTATTCAGCCCTCTGTCATATCATAAAGCTAGAGCTTTTGCAGCATTGAGTTTGTCCGATTATGGACATCTTTGTGACTTAGGAGAACAAAATGCGCCCAGTATGTTCCTCCTGGAAAGGTCAAGGGTAGTATTTGCCTTCCTTTTACAGTGGAGGGATAGGTTCCTCTGCATTTTATCGATTCCTCTTGTTTCCAAGGACATTCAAATACTTTGTAGGGCTCAGGACTGCCACAATATCTCCATAGCTTCTCTATGGCCAAAAAGGGTTTAGTATTCAGATCTCCCGGGCTGCCTCAGGCTCTTCTGAGAGGATAGGGCTCCTTTCTAAGAGAGCAGGTCTCATACTTCACTGCTCCCTATATTCCATGACTTTAGTGGCCGCCTGAGGACTTGATGTTTGTCGAGCTTTGGCTTGTCAAGGACAACATGTAGGTTTCGGAGCCTGCCAGAAAGAACTTTACTAGGCCTTAATTTTGCTGCAAGTGGACCAGATTCTGTCACTGGTGCCTGAATCGGCAGAGTATCCCTCTATTTTGCTCCTTGATCCTCGTCCTGTCCTTCATTTGTGATCTGGAAAAATCAGTCATCAAGTTGGATATTTTGCTTCTGCAGGAAATGTTGCTAGTTTCTCAGTGTTTACCGCTTCTCAGGGTCGGTACATTTATCATTATTGGATTGTATCACTATGAGGCATTTTAATCGAGTTAAGAAATAACGTCCACATGTTTGGGCCCCTCGTCCGCCCTGGGACCTTAACGTTATCTTGACTTCCTGGCTCACAATCCTTTTGAGCTTATGGCGTCTACTGACAGCAGGTTTGTTTCTATTATTACTATCCTAGTTGCCATAACCGCTACCTGTATGGTCAGTGAACAACACTGTTGCAACCACCTGTATGTTATTTTACATAAGGACAATGCAGTGCTCAGGACTCGCGATAGCTTTTTTCCCCAAGGTGGGTTTCACAGGAAATCACTTTACCGGTTTTCTTTGCCAAGCAATGTTCAGAGGCCAAAAAGATCCTCCACAGCCTGGACATTAGTATGGTAATTAATTTCCATCTTGAGAGAATCAAGGGCATTAGGCCCTCTAAGGTCTCTTTGCCATTGTTGGTGTGATTGCTCCATATTACAGGACAGCCAAAGCTGTTATTGCCCTCTGTATCCTTGTAGATATGCCATCAAAAAGATTCCCCCTACTAAGGGTCTTCATGCCCAGATATGCCTTCAGAAAGATTCACCTCCGAAATATCTACATGCAAATTTAGCTACTTGGGCCACTCCTGGGCATCCTAGGCCACTAACAATGCTTTTTGCAAGCACTGTTCTCTGGACTCCCCTTCCAGAGAGGATGCTGAGTTTAGTAAGGCAGTTCTCTGCAACATCTTTGACTTGCCCTTTTTTCACTGCCTTATTACTCTGTTTTCACTGTAACGCTCTGTAACCTTCCAGTTGAAGCATGAAAGAAGTAGTAAAAAAATGATGTGAGGTTGGAGCTGCAAAGGTGCGCGTGGGAGGCACACATGCAAAAGTTCTGCGCATGCATGCTGGCAACCTCTAGATTTTGACCTTTCCAAAACAAAATGATTATCCCTATGCATGCCTTAGTTACGCTCACCTTTTCTGAGAAAAAAATCTACAACTATGGAGGAAGCAGGACTATGGACTAGGACTACAACTGAAAGTGAAAGAAACAGCCGAAAGTGACAAGTCTTCACTAGATTACAAACCTGAGCCTTGAAACTAAAGATGTCCAAAGTGAATCCCAAATATTTGACTGACTGGGCAATTCCTCAAACTAGACTGAGGAGAAATGAAAAAAGAAGGTCATGCGCGTTCCCAGTCAATAATTCTTGATGCTAATAGTAAGTGGGTTAAATCCCAACAATATGCAATAGTAACAGGGTTGAATCCCATGTGCTGCTGTCCAATTCCTCTGTTGATTTTCTCCTCCAAGTACTTTCTTGTCTCAAACAATCTTCAGGGAGGCTGTGTACATTTTTTGCCATGTGTTGCTAATTAGTTATTAAATTACAGTCTCTAAGGATTCTGATATCTGTAATGATGACACAGTTCAGTCATTTCAGATGGCCAGGAACCAACTCCCCTCCAAACTCACAATTCCTACTCATGATTGGGGTGGGGGGCATCATTATGATCCTCCATAGTGGGGCATGGTAACGCCGGTGCTGCTGCCTCTAGAGCCTGGAACTCACATAGAGAAATGAAAAAAGAAGGTCAGGCGCGCACTCTAGTTCCCAGTCAAAAATTATTGATGCAAATAGTAAGTGGTTTAAATCCCAACAATATGCAATAGTAACAGGCTTGAATCCCATGATGCAATAGTAACAGGCTTGAATCCCATGTGCTGCTGTTCAATTCCTCTTTTGCTTTTCTCCTCCAAGTACTTTATTGTCTCAAACAATCTTCAAGGATGCTGTGTACCCTTTTTGACAGGTGTTGTTAATTAGCTATTAAATTACAGTCTCTAAGGGTTCTGGTATCTGTAGTGATGACAAAGTTCAGTCATTTCAAATGGCCAGGAACCAACACCCCTCCAAACACACAATTCTTACCCATGATTTGGGGAGGGGTGAAAACCATCATTATGGTCCTCCACAGTGGGGCATGGTAACCCCGGTGCTGCTGCTTCTAGAGCCCGGAACTCATATAGAGAAATGAAAAAAGAAGGTCAGGCACGCACTCTAGTTCCCAGTCAAACATTCTTGATACAAATAGTAAGTGGGTTAAATCCCAACAATATACAGTAGTAACAGGGTTGAATCCCATGTCCTGCTGTTCAATTCCTCTGTTGCTTTTCTTCTCCAAGTATTTTGTCTCAAACAATCTTCAGGGAGGCTGTGTACCTTTTTTGCCAGGTGTTGCTTATTAGTTTTTAAATTACAGTCTCTAAGGAATCTGGTATCTGTAGTGATGACACAGTTCAGTCATTTCAGATGGCCAGGAACCAACACCCCTCCAAGCACACAATTCTTACCCATGATTGGGGGAGGGGGAAAACCATCATTATGGTCCTCCACAGTGGGGCATGGTAACCCCGGTGTTGCTGCTTCTAGAGCCTTGAACTCACGTAGAGAAATTAAAAAAGGTCAGGCGCGCACTCTAGTTCCCAGCCAAAAATCTTGATACAAATATTAAGTGGGTTAAATCCCAACAATATGCAATAGTAACAGGGTTGAATCCCATGATGCAATAGTAACAGGCTTGAATCCCATGTGCTGCTGTTCAATTCCTCTGTTGATTTTCTCCTCCAAGTACTTTCTTGTCTCAAACAATCTCCAGGGAGGCTGTGTACCTTTTTTGCCAGGTGTTGTTATTAAATTACACTCTCTAAGGATTCTGGTATCTGTAGTGATGACACAGTTCAGTCATTTCAGATGACCAGGAACCAACACCCCTCCAAACACACAATTCTTACCCATGATTGGGGGAGGGAGGAAAACAAACCATAATTATGGTCCTCTACAGTGGGACATGGTAACCCCGGTGCTGCTGCTTCTAGAGCCCGGAACTCACGTAGAGAAATGAAAAAAGGTCAGACGCGCACTCTATTTCCCAGTCAAAAACTCTTGATGCAAATAGTAAGTGGGTTAAATCCCAACAATATACAATAGTAACAGGGTTGAATCCCATGTGCTGCTGTTCAATTCCTCTGTTGCTTTTCTCCTCCAAGTTCTTTCTTGTCTCAAACAAGGTTCAGGGAGGCTGTGTACCTTTTTTGCCAGGTGTTGCTAATTAGTTATTAAAGTACAGTCTCTAAGGATTCTGGTATCTGTAGTAATGACACAGTTCATTCATTTCAGATGGCCAGGAACCAACACCCCTCCAAACACACAATTCTTACCCATGATTGGGGGAGATACTACATGTACCAGAATCCTTTGAGACTGAAACCACAAACTAATTAGCAGCACCTGAAAAGGTTACAGCCTCCCTGAAGAATGTTTGAGACAGGAAAGTACTAGGAGGAGAAAATCAACGGAAGAATTGGAACTGCAACACATGGGATTCAAGCCTGCTATTACTGCATCATGGGATTCAACCCTGTTACTACTGCATGTTGTTGGGATTTAACCCAGTTATTATTTGCATTAAGAATTTTTGACTGGGAACTAGGGTGCGCCCCTCTCCTGCTTTTTAAAATCTTTCTACATGAGTTCTGGGCTCTAGAGGCAGCAGCACCGGGGTTACCATGCCCCACTTTGGAGGACCACAATGCTGGGACTCTCTCCTCCCCCAATTCTGGGTAACAACTGTGTTTTGGAGGGATGTTGGTTCCTGGCCACCTGAAATGACTGAACTTTGTTATCCCTACATGTACCAGAATCCTTTGAGACTGAAATCACAAACTAATTAGCAGCACCTGAAAAGGTTACAGCCTCCCTGAAGAATGTTTGAGACAGGAAAGTACTAGGAGGAGAAAATCAACAGAAGAATTGGGACTGCAACACATGGGATTCAACCCTGCTATTACTGCATCATGGGATTCAACCCTGTTACTACTGCATGTTGTTGGGATTTAACCCAGTAATTATTTGCATTAAGAATGTTTTACTGGGAACTAGGGTGCGCGCATGACCTATTTTTTTAAATAGACTGAGGAGAAAGCTAGTCCTGTGACAATTTTACTTACGAGTCTGGTGCGCATAACAAATTAATAAACAAAGAAATAAACAAACAATGAGTGCCAGGAAAGCTATCTGCAGGAATGCGTTTTCTGCTGGATTAAGTTTCAGAAAACGATGGGATATCCAATTCACGTTGGGATTGATACAATCCCTTTGGTCATATAACACTAGCCAGTGATAACCCACAACAATAGTCAATACTAATCATAAACAGCTGCTTATGTACTTTTTTATACTGAAAAGTATATTATGGTGTAAAGTACAGTCTGCTACAGAAGGTGTCAGAGAGAGACATGCTTGCCAGATCTTATTGGTATTTGGTGTCAGCTGTTCCTTTAAATCATAGCGAGGCTGTCCCTATAACCCCTGTGCCGGTGGCAAGTATGGTGCAAAGTGCATTCTGCTCCAGGAGGTGTCTGAGAGAGACGTGATTGCCAGAACTTGCTGGTATATGGTGTGAGCTGTTCATTTAAATCACAGCCAGGCGGTCTCCATAACACCTGCTCCAGGCATGACGCGCTGGTGCAAACTATGGTCTGTTGCAGTCTGGCAGCAGTTATGCTTCTGAAGCAGGAGATTCACCTTAATTTATGGGGCTTTAAACTGTAAAGAAATGGAGTCCAACTACACACTGTGAAGTAGAATTCTAACACGACAACAGGAGGAAGCAAGCTCTGAAGGGCTGTTCAGTGTGAGAGACAGAGAGGGCTTGGATTGTAGAGACCATCGGCCGGTGTATGTTAGCATCACAGTCAGATTTAAGCCTGAATGAGAATGACTGGGTTAACTCAATAAGGCCACCATCAATAGCGAACTCTACAGTCAGTGAATGAGAAGGCTCGTAGGGAACCAGCTTACGCTGCTAATGGGGCATTACATAATGCTGTGCAAGGAGATTGGAGAGTGTAACTGGAGACCATTGATAAGGTAATAAGGTCGGAGGACTCTAAAATGACCTCTTATATTCCGAGAAGTCTGATGGTATCAAAGCCGATGACTGATTGAGGGAGCTCACCGATACAGAGATCTTAGAAGGTGCTATGGTACCTAATCAGCAGGGCTTGGTGAATAATGTAAAACCCGATTTGACGACTATGTTAATTCAGTAAGAGAGTACGATTTTACAAAGTGTTGATGCAACTTTAACTCAACTAATAACTTTGGCTATCGCTTGCATTAATCATATGATAGGCTTCAATCGAATGTGTTCAGGCAAAAACAAAAGAAGCATGGCTGATGCGGGAGACAAATCAAAGTCAAGTGAATCAGAGAGAATCTCACTCCAGGGTTGTGGCAGAAATAGTGACAGAAGAAGTATTAAGCAAGGATGAAGGCGAAGAATCAGAGGATTCCTTGTGCTAGGCAAATTTGTTGGGAGACAGAACATTGTCCTGGTCTCTGCCTTTCTATGAGGGTGCCGAGACATGTGCCTAGACATGGGAGAAATATCAATATAATGTTGGCCCTCACAATCACCATTGCACCTTTCCTTAAATTATACAAGACTATCAATGATAACCTCAAATACCATGCAACACTATTAGCAATGTTGCACTCGAAAATGTTATTTATCAAAGGGTTCATCACTGTGAAAAATTATATAATAGTGCGCTGATCGAATCTTCATCAGAATCAGTACCGAATTATGGGAGAGGTATCTACAATTGGCAGAGGATGCCTAATATGGTTATACCTGAGGTAACTAACAGATTGGTAAAAAAAGTTAAAATTTTCATACCAGCGTGCCCTAAAAAAGGGTTAGGAGTACAGGATGTAATAATGGACTTAGTGAAGCAGGTGTAGCCTCCCAATTAGTAGAAAAGGAGATCACCACGCATGTAAATATTCTGGATGAGTGACTAGATCGAAAAGTGGAAGAAGTAGTGGAAGAACAAGTTGAAGCAGTATATTCTGTGATTGCACTCTTAGGAGACAATCAAAATGAAAGTGAGATTCTAATTCAAGAAAAATATCCAATATTTCTTCAAAGACGAAGATGAAACAAGGCAATAAAGGGTCGATTCAGAGTATGAAACCAAAGATCCAGAACCAGTTGCAGAGGGTGAAGTCTAATGGATCTTGGACATTCTTGTTAAGTTTGGACATTCAGAATAAATCCTCTACACCTATGAAAAAGAACAAGAAGGCTAGAAAGAATAAACAGGTTCAAGAATTGGTAGAAGAGGAAGATTGTATGCAAGAGGAGTTTTTATTTTTTATTTATTTAATTGTGTTTTTATAATGCGCCTAATACCGTGCCTGAGTTCGGTTTCTAAGCGCGGATCCACAATTTGAACCTCTGTTGCTCTGCGTGGTCTTGCTTCTCAAGACCAGCGCTTTGCCCATGTGCTATCCTCCGGAGTTAATGGAGTTGTCTGTTTACTGTGTAGAGAATAATGGGAGTGAAGAAGAGTCTATTGGACTAACAGTAGGAGGCGCAGATAAAGATCGGATGGACGAAAGCCAGATACCAAGTGGAGTGAATGGACATCTGCACTCTACAGAGAGACCTGTGAAAACCCTGGGCCAGAGTCAATCACTTATATTTAAGACATTGGAAGAAAAATGAAGGTATGAGGAATTGAGGTTTCAAAGAGAAAGAGGGAAAGATGAAGAAATGGGGTTGCCCCAAAAGTATGATAGCTGTGATTAAAGCCTTATACACTGCAACTACGTTAAGAGTGAGACTGAACATAGAGGGGAAATTATCAAGAGAAATAAAAACGTTAAGGGCCTCAAAGAAGGCTGCTCTCTGCCTCCAGCCCTTTTTAATGTATTAATTTTAGACTTGGGAGATACCCTGGGGAGGGTGAGATCTTTCTCCCCTCGATTGGAGGGTAGCACGTGCGGATCGACCATGTATGCGATGATTTGGTGCTTATAGATCAGACACCCATCGGCCTGCAGCGCCAGCTGGATGCGCTGCAGCTGTATGTGGAGTTAAATGGTTTGATAGTGAATGTAAAGAAATGATATGATATGATATGATAGTTTATTTATATAGTGCCTATACACAATGTGTTTCAAAGCGCTTCTAGGCAAAGGAGGGAACAAGGGAAAAACAATGACATTCTTACAGGCCGTGAACAGTAAGGATGTGAAATTAACTATCGTACTCGGCCTGACGACATTTCAGATAGTGCAAGAGCTAAGACAGAGATAAGGAAGGGAGGGGGAGAGTGGGAAGGAAATGGAAACAGACAGGCGACTACCGTACTAGGCCTGACGACATTTCTGGTAGAGCCGGAGAAAAACAAAAGGTGAGGGGTGCAGAAAGGGAGGGGAGGAACAAAACAAGTGATTATCGTACTAGGCCTGACAACGTTTCAGATAGTGCTGGAGTGAGGGGGGGAGGACAGTAGGTGATGGGGGAGTGACAGACGAGGTTGCTATCATACTATGTCCAGGGACAATTCTGATAGAGTAAGTGCGTAGAAGAAAGTAAGGGGA
This sequence comes from Ambystoma mexicanum, assembly GCF_040938575.1. Lineage (NCBI taxonomy): Eukaryota > Metazoa > Chordata > Amphibia > Caudata > Ambystomatidae > Ambystoma > Ambystoma mexicanum. The sequence continues at coordinate 1,401,407,851 of NC_090924.1, forward strand.
GGAGGGGAGGAGATAGAAAAAGGGAAAGGGGAGGAGAGGACTGAGAGTAAGCAGTCAAAAAGAGTGGAGAAGCAAGAGGGGAGAGCAAATACAACTGCAGAAGTCAGTAGTAACACATAATGTTGCAAGCCAGGATACAAGATGAAGATGGGAACAGCATGATTCAGGGCCACCATGCGTACAAGATGCAAAGGAAGTCCAGCATGAGAGTTGAGAAAGGGTAATGCACCGTGAATCAATTAAGTCCACAAAGTAAAATCCAGCATTGGCCACAAGACGGTGATGGTGAAACCAGAATTTAGCAGGACAGACTCCTGTGTGCGGGAAGGGGGTGATGTGCAACTCGGGGGGACCAGAGAGAGTGGGGATGACCTGTGGGTACAGAGGGTGTAAACACATGTTGGTGCATGCTTACCTGCTGTTTTAGCAGGGGTTCGGGTCCTGGATCCTCCTGGTCCAAACAGGAATTGCCCTTTTCTTTGACTGCCCTTCACTTTGGACGCCCGGGCGAGAGACGCCCTTGATCTAAGAGTTAAGAGGAGGAAGGAAGAGGCAGGGCTAAGAAGGTGGGTGGTGCTTAGGTCAGGTGACCTATATCCACTTACACCTGCTCCCCAGCTGCAAAGGAAAAGAGGCTGGAGGGCTCCTTAAGTAGGGAAAAGAGCAGCAAGCAGGAAGGCACCTGGTGGACGGGGCTTGCTAAGTGGTGAAAAGAGCAGCAAGCAGGAAGTCACCAGGTGGACGGGGCTTGCTAAGTGGTGAAAAAGAGCGGCAACCAGGAAGGCACCGGGTGGGCGGGGCTTAGGCCAGGTGACCTACATCCACTTACACCTGCTCCCCAGCTGCAAAAGAAAAGAGGCTGGAGGGCTCCTTAAGTAGGGAAAAGAGCGGCAAGCAGGAAGGCACCTGGTGGGTGGGGCTTGCTAAGTGGTGAAAAAGAGCGGCAAGCAGGAACACACCAGGTGGGCGGGGCTTGCCAAGTGGGGAAAAAGAGCAGCAACCAGGAAGGCACCAGGTCGGCGGGGCTTAGGCCAGGTGACCTAGATCCACTTACACCTGCTCCCCAGCTGCAGAGGAAAAGAGGCTGGAGGGCTCCTTAAGTAGGGAAAAGAGCGGCAAGCAGGAAGACACCAGGTGGGCGGGGCTTGCTAAGTGGTGAAAAAGAGTGGCAACCAGGAAGGCACCAGGTGGACGGAGCTTAGGCCAGGTGACCTAGATCCACTTAAACCTGCTCCCCAATCAAAGACATTGGCTTTACAATCGGCCCAGTGTAAACGGAAGGCTTCCCAGCATAAACGGAAGGCTTCATATTAGTGGTATTTAAATCAAGAAGCCTTACAGGAAGTGGAGAACGTCAAGAATTTAGAAATGTCTGTTAACTCTAGTATAGTAGACACCCCTAGGGCTATAGACCTCAAGGCAAAAGTGAAAAAGTTAGCGGTGCAAGGTTGCGTTGTATTAGAAAGGTATGGGTGTTACTCACTGCTGCCAGTGTTACACTTTTATAAACAAAAGGTAATGGCAATACTTACTTATGGGGCTGAAAGCTCATTTTTTCTTCCTTATAAAATATGGCCAACATACCTGGCTGGAGGGCGCTTTTTCAAAGAAAGTACTTTGCCTACAGAAGGAAGTGTCCAACCAGGTAATTAGATTAGAGTTGGGCCTTACATCCCTGTATGCAATGGTGTGCTGAAGGTTCTATCCCTTTTCCGGAAATGTTTGTTGGATCGAATGCTATCAATGTTCAGAATTTTAAACATTTCTATAAAAAATGCCAGAAAAAAGATACTGGCTGAGTGAAAGCAAGCATGTGCTGCGATTTTAAATAAATTCGATTTGACAGAAGAGGCTTTGGTAGATAATCCAGAAGCCGTTAAAAGTAAACTGTGGAGGATGGATTGGTTTAGGACCCATGCTGAAGATAATTCGTATAAATTATATTATCACTCTGCACATGAAATTAGAGCACTGAATATGACGGCTAGGTATTTGAGAACATTTTCAAGTCCTTTTTACAGGAGGTGATTGCTAAAATTGAGATTAAATCTCTATTTGACAAAAGAAGTGCTGGTTGCACGCAAAACAAAAGGATACGATGACACGAGTTGTAGTTGTTGTAGAACGCAGGGAGTAAGGAGACACTGAAACATATACTGTTATTTTGTACAAGTTTAACAGAAAAGCATTTTTTTGTATTTGGGAAGAATTGTGAATAGTGTTAATAGTATGTCTGCAGAGGATTGGTGGATAGTTTTCTTAAGGGGGGGAAATGTGCCATTATTTATGGCATCAATTACGTTTTTAGAGGACGTTTTTAATATGTAATGACATTATTTTCAAAGCAAAAAGGATTGTTATAAACCAAGAATGCTATAATAAATACAAAATAAATAAATATACTGTAATGTAACTCTTTCAAATAAAACCAATTACACATGCTAGCTGCACGTGGCTTATCATATTCGATCAATTGCTTTTTCTTTCTTTTTCATTCAATGGCTCTGTCATGCTCTCTGTGGACGATAGATGCGTTTTATAAGGTGCATGTTTGCAGGAGCCACCAGAGCCATTGCTGAAAGCAGTGCAAGAGAAAAAGACAGATATCTTAAAGGAGGAGGCGGGGTGTTTTTTTTACAGTTAAAAGTAGCTATGGGAGCGTCTCCCGGGATATGGACCAGTCTTGTATTTGTGGACCTACATTGCCATAGCTTGTGCCTTGCAGGAATTTCACCATCAAACTTAGGGTGCATTGTCCGTACAGGAAGGGCTGAGGAGGCCACAGATAGGCTCTGCTAGGGTGCCGAGGTTGTGACGGTCCTTGTAATTGAGCCGATAAACTGGCTGCAGGGTTTGCAATTGGTTTTATTTTTTATTTTTGTTAATTATTTGTGCATACTGTAACAAATGCATGGTCAGCATTTCAGCAGCTCTACCGAATAGTGGACAGCACACACAATGAAATATTGCCTTGGTGTTCACAGAAGAAGCAGATCATTGGTTTTAATCTGAGCAAGATCATTTTCAAGATGAAAGATACTTTGAGAGGCAAAATGGTTTCCATGCTCAGCAAAAAAAAGCTACTAAAAGGAAAACTATTTACTTGTTCTAACATGTTACACTTGTCTTACTGAGCAAAGCACATAACCTAGAATAACCACATAATAGTGATGAAAAATTATCTCCATAGTGAAAACCCAGAAGGCCCTCAGACACCAATGGTGTGACAGATGTCTCAGCTATTGTATCCTCACATCCAAAACCTGAGTCTGTGCGTATGAGTATATATGACTCATGGTTAAAAACTCTTTGTTCTTATGGGGAGTGTTGAGAAAAGGCAATGAGCTCCATGCAGTGTGTGCATTACAACCAGGATCCAATCTTTGTGAGACACAACTCATCAGCTCATTATTTTCTGGCTCCTGAAGCGTAAAAGAAGAACGTTTGACTAGCATTACTCTCATAAAGAGAGAGGGGGGGACAGTCCAGTGGCGGGAAACATTGCACATTTTGTTCATTATTGGTCTGACATCCTCTAAATGGGTACTCAACATAATAAAAGAATGCTATACCATAAACTTCAGAAGCTCTTTTCCCAATTTCTCTTCACCAGACACAAGAACAAAAGCATCACACAATATTATTTGTTTTAATTTTATTTGATATTTATAAGGTGCTTATACAACACGACAGTGTTTCAAAGCGCCACAAGGCAAAGGGAAGGGAACAATGGAGCAAATAAACAGTGAGACTGAAAATTTATAAATAACAACGGACCACGGTTCTACTAGGCAGGACCATTTAAGTGCAGTGAGATAAAAGGATAAAAGGGTGGCTGGGGGTAGGTTCTAATTAAGACGCTTAGTTCAGAAATGAAAAGTGCTTTTGTCAACAAATGCCTTTGGTACAGTTCCAGCATCTTAAACTGGAAGGAAGATTTGTGCATGACTGTATTACTCTGCTGCAGAATATGTGCATAAGTTCTGTCTACCCCTATCTCTCCGACTGGCTGTTCCAAGCAATATTGAAAGAACAACAGTATTGGTCCATAGACTCCATACTTATCCTGTTATCCTGGTTCAGTCTGCACGTAAACATAGTATCAAAATCCACACTGCAGCCTCATCAGATAATCCATTATCTCTCCATGTTTGTTTCATTCTTCCATTCAAAGAAAATGACTATGCCTGAGTAACATCTCCCACCATACATCAAGTTTGATCCTTTCTTCATTAGGCATTGTGGCTTCTTGCACGTTCCAAGTGTCCCATTCAGTTCTCCAACCTTGCAGGAGTGTCGGAAACATCAGAGGAGCGAGAGGTCAGGAATTTGAGATGACACTTTAATACTATCTGAAACAGTGCCATGTTCCTTCCAGTGACTGTGTCAAGCAGAGATAATTGTGACAAATAAACCCCTTAAAAGATTGGGAGAGGGCGTGGCCTGGAGCACCAGCGACGAGGCTGCTCCTTTAATAGCCTCTGCACGAAGCCTGCATTCGCCACATCAAAAGATGAAGTTTTAGATCAGCGATCCAGTAACTAAACCCATCCACAGTGCCCGGAATGGCTGGGTCACTACTGGCAACAATTTTAGCTTCTAACACTCTTTCGCGGCTCTGGACCACGACCAGCTGTCATCGCGCCCGTTACCGGCGCGTCCCAAGATGGCTGATAGACTCCACGCCGCAGATGGGAGGTGGCGCGCCGGCCCGTAATCCAGCAAACTGATCCGATAGAGTCCAGACCTGAGCGTTAAAACATCGCTGGTCCCTCCGACCCGAACGCAAACTCCAGTGACTTTCTAAATGCTCCGGCCATGATCCCGCTCTCATGATCCGGCGGTAGCCTCGCCAGGAGTCACGGGCACAATAAGAAGCTTCTTACGACCTAGCGCAATCCAGGGGGGCGGTCGCAGCTCTCAGGAACGGCGCATAGCAAGACCCGCCTCTCCCGGACGCTCTCAATGCTCGGCACTCCGACGTGGGACGATCCTCCATGAGCTACATAAGGGCTACGCCAATGTAATTAGCGTATCTGCAGCACAGCAGGAACTGCCTCCGGCAGTACGCACCATTTGGCAGCACAAGGGAAGGACTCACCCGTTTAGCTCTGCAGGCCTGACAAAGGCGAGCCTGGACATCGCATCAAATGCAACCAACACTGCAAGCCTTTGCCTTAACCTCTGTGAAGGTACCTGGTGCCGGAGACCCTGAGAACAGCCCTGGCAGTCGGGATATTTTCTACCTACCCGCTCCACCCCCCTCCTCACCGACACATAAGGAGAGGGCACCCATAGGCTTTATGGAGCACTGTACAGCATAACATCGGGGTGGGGACAGCCACTGGCCACCCCACCCCCAATGCCTAAGACTCCTAATACAACCAAGAAGTACGATTCTCCTGAAGTGAGGGTGGGCCAAGCAGGAGCCCACGCCAATACCTGCTCCAGTGCCCTCCATCTTCGATACCTCCGCCATACCTCGGTGAGGGCTCACTAAGGCTGATCATATCCTTGCAAAATGTCAAAATACCTCAAAGCCCCCAAAAGTGCGGATATCACGACCATGATGCTAACGGCTGAGAAAGGGAAGACGTCAGAATCACCTAAATCACCACCTCAGGCTCCAACAGAAGGCACAGGTCAACTGGCAACCAAAGGCGATATCCAAGCCTTTATGCTGGACATTAAAACAGAATTTCGGTCCTGTATGTCAGAGCTCACTACCAAACTTGAACAAACGGAACGAGGGTCCAGGAGGCGGAACAGAGAGTCGGAGAAGTTGAGGACCAAACCCAAGAACATTCCGCAACGCTCCTGGAAGTACAGCACATCATCCAAATCCTAATGAACAAAACGGAGATCCTAGAATATAAACAGGAAGACTTGGAAAACAGGGCGCGTCGGAATAATCTGCGCATTCGAGGGGTCCCCCTCACTCTCGGACCAAAATCTCGCAGAGTATGCGGGCGACCTGTTCCAATCCCTTTTGCCACACATGGAAAAATCTCAACTCTTGATACTCCGCCTCCACAGGTCGCACCCTGACGGGGGGTAGAGACTGACTCCCCCTCTCCCCTGGACGTGATCACCGGGGTCCATTTCTACACAACTGAAGAGGCAAACGTGGTGATAGGTCGCTTGCAGGACGAACTATCCTTCCAGGGGTCTCCCCTCCAAATCTTCCAGGGTCTGGCAGTGGCGACGATGCAGAAGCAAAGGGCCTTGCAACCCCTGACTTTGTTTCTCCGAGATCATGGCATCAGATAATGCTGGCTTTATCTGACGGCAATTCTATTTTCTTATAAAGGGGTTTCCCGATCTATCGAACACTTGGAAGTGATGATCCAGTGCCCTACTTCACCGGTGAGCAAACATGGCACCATTCCTGACGCCCCTGAGGGTGGCACTGCAGAACCTGCCCCTAATCCAAGGCGCCTGACCTGGTCAAAGGTCCAGAAAGGGTGAAAAATGAGAGGATTGAGCCATAGTCTCTGGCAAACATGAAGCTAGGAACTTCCAAGCTTTGATATCTGGCACTCCATCTTTTTAGTGGTCTGGGACAGCCAATTCTGTGAACACTGAGATCAATACGGATCACTATGCATCCTTAAAGCATCAGCCGGCTATATCCGGCTCATGTCTGACTCCAAGGTGGATGTCACCTAAAAACCCTTGGAGTGTATTACAGACTGTTTTGTTTCAGTTGTTTTGGGGCTCCCGCGACGTAGGATGGTCGGCTCCCCTCAAGTTAGTTGTTCAGGCCTCACGTTAGTTGTTAGTTGTTTAGTTGTTCAGGCCTCAAGTTAGTTTTTCAGGCTGCAGTAAAACCTTGGTTTCACTATGAAACACTGACTGTAGAAGACACAGATGGCATCTGAACATATCCCAGTTCACCCTCCCCATTCACAGAATGTATGCGCTCCAGAGGAACCCCCCTCCACATCAGAAACTGAATTTCATCTCACTGAACATAAAGGGACTTAACTCGCCCCTCAAACCAAACGAAAAGCAGCATTAAAACGACTCCAGGACATGACAGGATCAGTCGTCCTCCTGCAGGAAACACACCTGGTGCCTGCAGACTTTACACGCCTCCGAAATAGGCAGTTCCCGCGCCAGTATCTCGCCTACAGTGGGACAAAGAAAGGGGGAATGGCCTACTCGTCTCCAGAGGGGTCCAGTTCAGGATTCTAGCGACATTACGCTGCCCGGATGGACGCTATACAGCAGTCAAAGGCTTCATATATGGACAGCTTTACTCCCTTGTCTCGGTCTACGCCCCCAGTGAGGGGCAGGAAGCATTTTAAGACACATTGGGAAGGAACCTCCTCCCCTTCGTGGAGGGCCAAATCGTCATTGGTGGTGACTTCAACGGGGTCCCGGACCCGTAATGGGATAAATCCCACCCTGCGGCTCGTAGAGACTGTAAAATCGCAACAGCCCTCCTCCACCTCTTTTGAACACTGGGGGTGGTAGACTCGTGGAGAGTGCTACACCCAGACGAAAAAGACTTCTCCTTCTTTTCAGATGTACACAGGACTTCCTCCAGCATAGACCTGCTACTAACCGCCCCTCAGATGCTCACCTTTGTAGACGACATTGCCATCGAGACACAGGCACTATCGGACCACGCTCCCATCAAGTTGACTCTACGGGCGCACAACTCTGACCCACCCCCTTGGCGCCGCTGAAACTTGTGCAACCCCATCCTAAATGACATGCCAATGAGGGACACTCTCTCCAAGGTAATACAGAACTTCTTTGAGGAGAACCCAGTAGACACCTCCCAGGCAAACACCTGGGACGCCATGAAGGCTGTTGTGCGGGGAGAACTGATCGCACAGGGGGCAGCATATTGGAAACATCAACAACGGACCCGCAGAGACTTGGAAGACGAGGTCCGAAAAGCAGAGGCCCATCATAAAACTAAGTGGACCTCCAAAAATCATTGGGGCCTACTGAGAACCCGGCAAAAATTGGAGGCCCACTACGCTGAGGAAACGGCCCACTTGCTAGCCAAAACTAAACAAAGCTACTACGCTAAGAATAAAAAATAAATTGTTGGTGGAAAAATTGGCCAAAACAAAACGAAGAAACACCATAGTGGGTCTGCGCGATCCTCAAGGCCAAATCCACTACGCAGACAGAGAGAAGCTACACCTGGCAGCTACACATCTGTCTGAAACAATGACAGCGACCCCCCGGGACAAAGCGGAACAGATAAGCTATTTACAAGGGGCCTCCCTGCCACACCTCGAGGGGCCAGACAGAGAGGGCTTGGAGGCCTCAATAACAGGTGAGGAGGTGGAGGCAGCCATGAAATCCCTAAAGCCTAGAGCTCGGGGCCCAGACGGATTCACAACAAGGTTTTATAAAGTATTTTGCCCCAACTAATAGCCCCGCTGACCCCATCTATGCAAGAATCCATAACCATTCTCCTGCTCAAGCCCAGTAAAGATCCCAGAGAAAACGGCTCATATAGACCCATCTCCCTACTAAATATTGTTGCCAATATTTACTCAAACATTCTAGCAGCTACTCTCCCCAGCTTGATTGACCCAGATCAAACAGGGTTTATAATGAATAGGTCCACAGGGGATAACATCTGGAGAGCCCTGAACATAGTAGACTTAGCAACCCAAGACTCACACAAATTGGCCCTCCTAGCTCTGGTTGCCTGAAAAGCAGGCAACTTCTATAAAGTTGACTGTTCGTTTCTACAGCTGACTCTAGAAGCCTTCCACTTTGGCCCGAACTTTCACAAGATGGTCCTGGCCAATTACCGATCCCCTACAACTCTAAAACCTTCCTCCGGGTTAACAATAATCTGTCCAATACCATTCCCCTGTCCGGTGGAACCAGACAGGGGTGCCCCCTCTCCCCTCTCCTGTTTGCCTTGGTAATGGAGCCCCTCGCCCACCGAATACAATTGGATCCCACCATTAGCGTCCTACCAATAGTCAACCCCCAACACAAGATCTCACTCTATGCTGATCATGTCCTGCTCTCGATAACAGATATACGTCCTTCCTTATGATCTGCCCTTCGGGAGCTTCACAGGTTTGGGCGGGTTGCAGGGTTTTCCATTAACTTGCCGAAGTCAGCGGCCCTAGGAGTGGGCATAGATCCTGGGGAGTGGCAGGATCTCGAACCTTTATGCCCGATCCAATGGAGCGGAAAATCTATACCATACCTGGGGGTCCAAATTCCAGCCCATCCCAAAGATGTATATGCTCTGAACTTCCCTCTGCTTTTCAAAGAACTGGAGAGGGACCTGAAAAGATGGACCACACAGGAGATATCTCTTATTGGGCAAATTACTGTCTGCAAGATGAATCTCCTTCCACGTTTCCTCTACGCTTGTTCTTCCCTGCCCACCACAATCCCACTAGCCCCACTAATCCATATGCAGATGAAAATGCTGTGTTTCATATGGAGAGGTAGGAAGGCAAGAATATCTCAGAAGGTGATGACTGGTAGCGCCCGCCTGGGAGGCTTAGGGGTCCCTGACTTGCGGAAATATCAAGTGGCATCTCAATTGGCACGAGTCCAGGCCTGGGTTATAGGGGATGGGTGGAACTGGAGCAATCCCGTCTCTCACTCCCCCTTTGCTTTCTTCTGCACACCCGACCCCCCCACATCCCCACATCCCCGCTCCGGAAATCCTGGGCAGGCATCCTAGCATCCACCAGAAACACCCTCAGTATATGGGACTGGGCTCTGAAACATAAGGGTATCCCACAGAGCCTGGGCCCCATTCTGCGATTTTTCATAACCCAGCCTTTTCTCCAGGATCACAGCGCCCTCCAATTATAAAAACTGGATCACGGGTGGTCTGGAATCCCTGGGGCAACTATTTGAGAACGGCCAGTCCTGCACCTTTGAACAATGTAAAACTACCTTCCAACTGGCCGCAACTGACAGGTTCTCATATTCGCAACTCCGGCACTGGTGCTCTAATCCACAGACACGACAGGCAGCCACGCAGAATCTCAGTCCGCTAGAACTTACGCTCCAGGACCTTTCGCCAAGGGGGAAGACCTCCATTCTCTATAAGCTACTCCTATAATGCCCGCTTTCCATGAGACCTCCATATATGGCACGATGGGAGACAGACCTGGCTCGTCCTCTGGAAGAACAGACATGGGTCAACATATGGACTAGAACCCACTCATCCTCCTTTTGTGTCACCAACCGTGAATGTGCCCATAAACTACTCTTGCACTTGTACCATCCCTGGCTAGTCTTCACTGCTTCAATCAATTCCTTGGCCCCCAGTGCTGGTGCAACTGTGGACAACTTGGCTCATACATACACATGTGGTGGACCTGCCCCACCGTGCAAACATTTTGGAACCAATGCCTCTCGGCGATAAAGACATTACATATGTGACAATTCCAATTGAATCGGAGGTGGTCCTATTGGGCGCTCCAGTGGCAGGAGCGTACCCAAAGGCAGGGAGAATGGCCAAACTTCTCACGCAGCTACTGCTGGCAGGTAGAATCACTATTGCCCGTACCTGGAAGACCACTGAGGGCCCTTCAATGACCCTATGGTGAACAAACTCTAGGACATCCTAGTGGCGGAAAAAGTGACAGCGGCCAAGGCGGGCCTTTTTTTTTGCATCGGTTTGCAGATATTTGGGCCCCACTGATAAACTATGACCGGAACTTCACCCATAAGCCCCGGCTAGCCCGGCTAACCCTACAGCCCAAATCAGGCTCAAAGGGTGATGAACCCGCCTTATCGGACTAGAAGCAGGCTTGAACTTAGAGAGGGGAGTGATGGAGGGAGGAGGGTTACAAGGGGGATCGGGCTATTTCTATGATGTGCAATATATTCCGTTGTGATGTCTCATCTACTTGTATTCTCTGTGTGTTGAGTATGCTTGTGCAACCGAGTTAAAATAAACAAATTATAAAAAATAAAAATAAAAGATGGGGAGCAAACATTGCACTCTTCATATAGAAAGCTCCATTCTTAGAAACTGTAGAGTACATGCTGGGGCTGAAGATGGCACCTGTCCATGAAAAACTCAGTTCCTCCATTCAGGACAAGGATAATTTTGATACCACTGCACAACACCACAATCAGGTCCTATTGGAACAAACAGGGAGATACCACGTTGAGAATCCTTTTTAAGTGAGGCTTTAAAGATATGCCATTGATTATTAGCATGGAAACGACACCTGGTAGCAGTGCTACTTGTGAGTGGTGAAAAGGGTGAGAGCAGACCCCTAACTGGATGTGTGAGGAGCTTGATTGGGCTGCAGCATATTTTCCAAGAATGAGGGACCTCTTTGTCACAGCTCAGAACTTAGACTGCTAGAGTGCTCTGTTTGATTTGTCAATCCTCATCTGCCAAGACCATGAAGGACAAGCACAGGGTTCCATGTCATTTCATCGCGGGATGTACTCTTACGTCCCATCCCCTTTCCTCCATACTGTATGGGCGTCCCTTCCAAGGGACGGGAGACAGAACCTTTTTCACCAGAAGAAACCTTCGTCCCCATTAAATTTAGAGGCGCGCAGGGGTGCGGCCCAGGGAGCATGTGCTGCCCTGACTCCTTCCTCCCACGCCACACCTCAGTCCCCTTTTCCGCATCGATGGGAACGGGCCCAATTCATTACATGGCTTTGGCCATGTAATTCCACGCGCGGATACTTCTTCTCTTTGTCTTTTTTGTCTTTTTGGTCATTCAGGTACTCGGTCCTCAGGCGTCACGCTCCTCCCCGACTACAGGGTTCAGCAGGTGTCCATCCTGCAACGGGCTCTTCCCAACTTCAGACCCCCACGCCCTCTGCCTATGTTGCCTTGGCCCAGACCACGGTTGGCAAAAATGCTCAGCGTGTGATTCGCTGTCCTCGAAGGTGCTGAAGAACAGACTAGCCAGGTGGAGGGAGCTCTTCCAGAGGTTGCCTCCAGAGGATCTCAAGAACTTCGTGAAACATCGTCCCAGATCCGATATTCTCCAGCGCACCCCGCAAGAGAGACTCCTTCCCAGGGACTCTCCCGCACGGGATTGACTCACCAGGTCCTTCCACCGGCACGTGCACCGAGGCTGCTTCTGCTACCGGCCTTTGGGTCGAGGGGTCCTCGGATCCTCCTGGACGCAGTGTCGAGGGACCGGAAGGTTCTTGTACCGGGTCTACACCAGAGGGGCTATGCCCTTTTACCGGCGCAATGGCTGAGGGACTACGCCCTGACACCGGCAAGACATCCAAGGGGCTACGCCCTAATACCGGCAATACTTCCGAGGGGGCTCCTATACTCAGCTCTACCGACCCCCAGTTGAAGGTGTCACACCCACCGGGCCGAGACCCGAGGAGCAGGGTAGGTCTCGTGATCCACACGCGAGAGTCTTGGATGAGGCCGGACCCAGCGGGCCAGGCAACACGTTGCAGGCACGTGGCAGACAGATCGACAAAATGGCTGCCGCACCAGACAGGAACACCCATCCGACGCCATTCCATGAAATCGGCGAAGAACGGGTGTCCAGGTGGGACTGATCGCAACAAGGTACGTGGCCTACAGTCTACCCTTCATATGCTCAGGGCAACTTTCCCATACGTCCATACGGACTGGGTACGCAGTGGCTCCAGCAGTCCCCCGCTACCCCTTTGGTAACCCCTGTCACCTCTATTCTGCCAGTGAGGAGAGGCTCTTCGATAAATTCCTCAGCCTCATGAGGTCTCCTCAGATGGGGGTTATCATCAAGGATGCAGTCATGGAAGTCCTCCCCGCCATGCTAGCGGCACCACAGTTGCCTCCATCGGGCTCCCTGACCCCGGTGCAGCCGCCTCCTCCGGCTCCACAGCCAACTCTGCAACCTCCGCCGCTTCCTCAGCCTCCAGCTGCGGTCTCTGTACCCCAGCATCTGGCGCCATCTACACCTCCTCCTCCACAAGATCCTCCGGATCCGCAGGACACAGACGAGGAGGAGGATCTCGACACCCTATCCTTAGCCAGGGCCTTCCATGAACGTCTTGCTGGCCTGGCGGAGTACCTAGGCCTCCCTCAGCCCGAGATCCAACCGCCGGCAGAGGGGGTTCTGGCTGAAGTCCTCACAAGACGCCCCTCTGCCAACACAGGGATTCCACTGCAAACTGATGTAGTCTCCCTGGCCAAGAAGGGTTGGCTCAAACCCCACTCGGTCCAGCCGTTCAACCGACGCCTGGACGCCAAGTAAAGGCAGATGGATGGGGACACACTCTTGCTCTCGACCCACCCTCAGCCACACTCCTCGGTCATCGCCACGGCATCACTTTACTCCAAGCCTCAGTCGTTCTCACCCTCCTCATCTGCAGCGCTGCTAGGCAAGGAGGAGAAGATCTTGGAGACCTACGGCAAGAAGATCTACTCCAGCGCCTCCCTGCACCTGCGTCAGGCCAACACAGATGCCATGCTGGCTGCCGCCAACCAACGGTTATGGCGGGAAATTGCGGACTTCCTCCCGGAACTCCCCTCCCAATGCCAATCACGCTTCAAGGTGGGGCTAACGGAGGCCAAGCTCGTGGCGCACAACCTCATTCAACTGTGGCGCATATCGCTATCTCGGGCCGAGCCATCTGCATTGCCACTGACATGAGGTGCACAGCCTGGCTCCGGGCGACGAAATTCCACCCGGACGTCCAGACGCGCATTCTAGATCTGCTGTTAGAGGGGGGGGGGGCTCTTCCACTCCTCTACGGATGAAGAGCTGGACAAGAAGAAGAACAGCTCACAAACAACAAATTCTTTGTCCATTCTTACAAAGACCACACCCAAATCTTACACCCAATCTCTGCAGCATTCAGGGAAGGGTCGTACATATGGAGGGTTCTGCGGCTTCCAGGAACGTAGATCCAGGCAGCCGGACCGCTCACCGTCTCAGAGCCGGCGCAAACAACAAAAGGGAGGGGGAGTAAGAAGGCATGACATGCCCCTTCGGGCCCACGTGTCTCCGGTGGGGGGGCAGGATTGCTATCCATGCAAATTTCTGGCGCCAGAATTTCGCGGACCCCTGGATCCTCTCCGTAGTATCCACAGGGTACCGGCTACCCATCCCAGCCTCTCCTCCCTTCTCCCCTCTGCTCCCATAGGTTGGGACAGCAACTCTTTTGGCGGAGATCCGGTCGCTCGTAGAGAGCCTTGCAGTGGAGGAAGTTCTAGCCTCCCAGCGAGGCTTTGGCTTCTACTCCAGGATTTTCGCCATTCAGAAGAATAACCAGGCGGGCCTGAGAGTTGTGCTGAACCTTTCCACCCTCAACCTCTCCTTACCCCTGCAAAAGTTCAAGATGGTTACTCCAGCTTTTATAGCGGAGACATTGGACATGGGAGACTGGATGTACTCCCTAGACCTGAAGGACGCGTACCTACACATCCCGATTTGGCAGCCCCATCGTTCTTTCCTCCGGTTCAGGATCATGGGCTACCATTTTCAATACAAGGTACTCCTGTTTGGCCTCTACCCATACCTCGAAGACTGGCTCATCAGGGCTACATCTCCGGAGGCGGTCCATCACTCCTCCCATGCCCTCATGAACACACTGCACGACCTGGGCTTCTCGCTCAACCTCAAGAAGTCACAGCTGCTCCCTACGCAGACTGTGACGTTCCTGGGACTCATTTGGGACACGTGCTCCGAGAAGGTCTACCGACGGAAGACAAGGTCTCAGCCATCAAGAGGGCCTCCTTCCACTTCCTCGGCAGAGAGGTGACCTCGGCTTGGTGGTATCAACATCTCCTGGGACTACTAGCGGCGGTGCTGCTAGCCGTCCTGCACACGAAACTAAGGATGAGAAGGATTCAGCTGCACTTCGCAGCCTCATGGAGTCAGGAGCAGGGCTCTCTATCCAAAATGATCAACGTTCCTCCATCGCTCCACCCAGACCTAACTTGGTGGTCCAGGGACTGCAACCTACAGACGGGCAAGCCCTTCCGACTGACTTCTCTGCAGGCCACCATCACCACAGACTCCTTGCTCGAGGGCTGGGGAGCCACCCTGGACGAGCTCGCGGTCCACGGCACCTGGACTCGACAGGAGCAGGAATACCACATCAATTGGTTGGAGCTGAACGCCATCTGGCTAGCGCTCAGAGCATTCCTACCACTTCTCAAGGGCAAGGTTGTCCTCATCCAGACATACAACTCGACCAGCATGTACTACGTCAACAAGCAGGGAGGCACCAGATCCCCTCCTCTGTGCAGGCTGGCGATCAGCATGTGGGAATGGGCCTTGGAAAACGACATTTTCCTCTCAGCAGTCCACCTCCCTGGGGAATCCAACATGGAAGCGGACAGGCCCAGCAGGCTGGGAGCAGACAATTACGAGTGGCAGCTAAACAACCTCGTTATTCAGGAGATTTTCAACAAGTGTGGTCATCCCCAAGTGGATCTCTTTGCCACCTGGCACAACAAGAAGTGACCCCAGTTCGCATCCTGGCAGGGTCAGGGTCCCAGTTCTCTGGGCGATGCATTTCACCTCCAGTGGACCGTCATGAAGGCCTATGCCTTTCCGCCCACCCCCCGATCCACAGGGTAATTTGCAAGATCAATGAGTCACACCGACTCCTCATCATTCTGATTGGCCAGCCAGACCATGGTTTTCGGAGCTCCTCAGCCTCTCAGAAGTGCCACCGATACACCTCCCGACAGGCCCAGCACATCTTCTGGCACAGCAGGGGGGCAGGATCATCCACTTCGCGCCAGAGAAACTAGCCCTCACAGTGTGGTACCTGAGCAGGTAACGCTTTGGCACCTTAGCCTCTCACAGGCCAATCTGGAAATCATACAGGGCACCAGGAGCAAAGCCACCATGGACCAGTACAAGAGCAAATGGACCAGATTCTGCCACTGGACAGACTCCAAGCGAATTGACCCCTTGGCCTGCAATTTGGACGACGTGCTCTCCTTTTTGGCACACCTCGCTCACTCGGGCATACAGGTCGACACCTGCCGTACATACCCTCGCAGCCATTAGGGCTTACAGGAACTCAGAGCAAGGCATCTTCTCCTCCTCCAACCATATCGTCAAGAAACACCTGACTAGTCTTGCCAGGCTCTACCCGCCCGTTAAGAGACCACACCCTGTGTGGGACCTTAATATAGTCCTGGGCGCCCATTGCGCACAAGCCATTCGACCCAATGGTGGACATTAGGCTGGTCACCATCAAGACGGCCTTATTAGTCGATCTTACCTTGGCTTGCAGAATCAGCAAGATTCAGGCGCTGGTCGCCTCTGAACCATATACCACCTTTCACAGGGTCAAGGTAGTCATGCTGACGCACCCGACATTTCTACCCAAGGTTCCATCTGCATTTCACTTGAACGAGGAGATAGTCCTTCCTACGTTCTTTCCCGATCCCAAGGACGAAGCACAGAGGTTGCTGTACTGCCTGGATGTCAGGCATGCCCTAAAATTCTACTTGGACAGGACCAAGGGCTTTAAAAAGTCGGACGCCCTGTTTGTCACTTTCGGCGGTTCTAGGCCAGGTATCAGGCCTCTAAGGCTTCCATCTCCCGCTGGATGGTCTCTGCCATCAAAGAAGCGTATGAGGCCCAGCACAAGCTGCTTCCAGCCAACATGCATGCCCACGCAGTCAGTTCCAAGGCAACGGCCATCGCATTCCAGCGCCATGTCCCTTGGCAAGTCATAAGCAGGGTCGGCCACCTGGGCCTCTCCCTCGGCTTTCTGCAAGGATTACTGTTCGATACCAGCTCTAGATCTGATGCGGCTTTCAGACAGGCGGTTCTCAGGAACCTATTTGCTTAAGGAGGGTCTTCTCTCCACCCTGGGGCTACAATCAGTTGTAATCGCCAATACAGTATGGAGGAAAGGGGACGGGACGTCAGAGTAATTATAAGTTACTCACTGTAGTGACTAACGTACTCTTAGTCCATAGTCCCCTTTCCTCCATACGTCCCACCAGCCTCCCCCCTAATAATACTGGTGTCATTTGGCAATGTTAAATCTATTGTCAACGCGTAAATGGGGACTGAGGTGTGGCGCCGGAGGGCGGAGTCAGAGCAGCGCATGCTCTCTGGGCAGCGCCTCTGTGCGCCTCTAAATTTAAAGGGGAAGAAGGTTTTTTCTGGTGGAAAAGGTTCCGTCTCCCGACCCTTGGAAGGGATGCCCATACAGTTTGGAGGAAAGGGTAGTATGGACTGTTTGTGCCCTCCCCCTCTTACACGTGCAAGAAAATAAAACAGACGCACCCCGGGCGTGGAATAAGGCAAAGAGAGCAGGCTGCGAGAGTTCAAGGAAAAGTTTATCTAGATCTCTGAGAGCGCTCTGGCAAAATTAATGTTACAGTACATTATATAGGCACAATGACATATCTAACATATGATGCTACGTTGGACCCGGATTGGTCAGCCAGGGTGGTGTCTTAGGTGTGGGCATCATCTCTTCCTCCTGGTTGGTTGCTTGGTTGGCGGGAGGACGGCCGTCAGATATCTGTGCTCCGAATGGGTGAAGGTCAGGTCGGAAGCATGGTGGTCACTATCTAAGCTAATGAATACATTCTAAATAATGCATGCACTAAATAATGGTTGATCAAAAGACTCTCAGTAGTTTATCATGTCACTATACAAATCACACAGGTGTCTATATCATCTATAACATTTGGGTTTATACAGGTCACAGGTTTAAGGGTCTTGACCACTATAATACTCTCATTGAACTGTAGGGTTAGTCTCACAAGAATCTCAGATATGTGGCTTTTGTTAGTATTAGGCACGATATACTGCAGCAGGGGTCTAATGTTAGTTGGGGGTCTGTTGGGTGGGCCTCACAGCATGGTCAGTGGTCTGGCACATGAATGGAATATCTTGCAGGGACACAGGGTCAGAATGGCAGTAAGTTTCCACCGGCGAGGGTGCGGGGGCAAGGACACGTTTGTGGAGATGAACGAGCTATGTGCTTAGTTCATGCTGGTTCACATGCAGGACAGTGATCTCAGAGGAGGACTGATGTGATACATTTATTAGTTGTTGCAAATACCTCTGGCCACAGCGTGAGAATGGAGCCGCGGAGGTTTCCAGTCAGAGTGGGAACGAAGGTGGGGGCCATGTGCTCTGTGTGCCTGATCGCAGTGAGGAGAGGGAGAGAAGCGTTTTGTACTATCGCAGTGAGGCCTGGTCACCAAGATGGAGTCGAAAGGGGGCACAAAAGATGGATGCCCTGTGTCCTGCTCAGTGGTCCCAACTACACGAAAGTCAACGAAAGTTAACTTCGCATAAGGGCAAGGGGCGAACCCACTACTGGAGGCACTTGGTCCAAGCTTTGTACTGAGAAGTGAAGGCGGAGAGGGGCCTGCTGGCCCCTCTCTCCCACACAGGACTAAGAGTACGTTAGTCACTACGGTGAGTAACTTATAATTTTTTTCGCAGGTTTTTTTACCACAGATTTTTTTATGGAAAAACTCACTGAATTTATTTCTTTTTTATTTTGGGGGAGTTCACCTCCAAATTCCCCCATCCCTTTAAATTTTTTATATATTCCCAAATACCCACAACCAATTTATATATTTTTCTAAACACCCCCGTCCCCAAATTCCATTCGTTTTTTTGGCAAAAACGTTGCAGTTAAGAAACCCCGCGAATAAACATCCCACGATGAAAGGACGTTGTACCAAGCATAGGTAGCCTAGTGAAGAAATGGAAGATGACGAAGAAGAATACTTCTATTACTTGCACCAGCACTCCCACAGGTTTATTACGTATCACTGGACATTCTTGCCACTTTGAAGAACTTAGTTACTGAGCTGCTGTGAAAGGTCCTTATATATGATCCCAGAACCTCAGACCCACCTCTGGACCACCAACTTCCAGAGCATACACAATTATCAGCAGCTATTTGCACAGCTACTGATAAGTTGTGTCCTCCTGAACATCATTGATTGGTAAGGCGATCCCCAGAAAATGTTAAGTGTTTGGTCCCTCTGAATAGGTCTATCACTAAGGAAGTAGAGTTACTATTTTCAGTACCAGATGAGGTCCTCACAGGATTTCGACATGAGCATCCAGAATGGTGAACCAGCTGATGCCTCATGTAAACATTCTTCACAATCTGACAAATATAATGATTACATACGTGTGGTTGACATGCAAGCTGCGAAACCACCTGGGAATCACCACCAGATGAAATTGGTGCTTTCCAAACCACCATATCTAGGCTATGGTTGAGCAGGTCAAACAGGTAAGACCCATTGCTTAGCTTCCCCTCACTTGGCCGACAGACTGGCTGGATGAACTGATGAGTAAATACATATGGGAGGGCAGTATTTCTTATGATTAAGCATGATGCAGTAGGGCTGGGCAATATATAGAGTTTTGGAGATATATCAATATATTTTCAAAATCGATATAGGATGAGGCAATATCATTAACATCGAAATATATACATATATAGATTATTACATATACGACCATTTTTTATTTACATTTTGATATTTACCAGCTGTGTGTACTCTCAAACAGGAAGAGGAACTCTGTATTTGCACTTTATTTGGTTCACTGTCTTATTAATAAAGGTGTTTTTGACATCTCACAAGTAGTTGGTGACTTAAAACTGAGCATTTAACCCACATAAACAATATCGAGATATATATCATATGTCATCACCATTCAGCCCAAAAATATTGAGATATGACTTTTGGTCCATATCGCCCAGCCCTAGGATGCAGTGAGAGAGCCAAGCACAGGGCGTCTAGGGATCGCTGCATTCACCTCTTTGTATTGGCTGGCATGGGCTTTTCTCACTAGATGGCATTGCAGTAAAGATGCTGTTGGCGAAACTTGGACAGATCAATGTGGAAGTGCAATGAGTGCTTTCACTGTTTAGCAAGGCAAGGTGTTGACTCCTAGTCAAGTAGTTTGACGGGACCAAATGAGGTAGAAGGATTCAGTGTTGTCAGGTTTTGTGGGGGGCTCCAACCTAACCTCTTTGTTATGGCTTGCGTGGACTTTGATTACCAGTTGTTAACAAGGCAAGGTGATTAACCAGCCTATCGATGTCTGTCTTCTTCACCTATCCCGGACTCAGATTTTTATGTGGGGTCCCATACTTTTCATTTCAGGCGGGCTCTCAGAATATGTCTTTCTTGCACTGCATCCTCTAGTGTGATTAAGTCGCTCTTGCTTTCCATTGACCCTGGACATCAGGGTAGGAAAGATTTTCATTTATTTACTCAGGTGGGCTGTTTCCTTGGCGTAACATAAGTCACTGCACCAGAGGCATGGCTGCATCATGGGCTGAAAAGAGGGGTGTTCCTCTTCTTGTAACCTGCAAGGCCTCTTTATGTTCTTTCCCATACAAGTCTTTTACCTACTGTCGGCTAGACATGGACCACTCTTTGTGCTTTGCCTTGGATCAACTGTACTTTTTTCTGCACTTAGCTACATTTCTCCTTGTTTCAATGCAGCTTTTGCTCTTTTTGATCAAGCGCATATTGCTCTCTATACCCAAATAACTTAAAGCATTTTTGTTTTTTAATTCAGTCAACCAAACTTTATTTTGGATTAAAAACCAATCCTGAAAAGTGCATAATTTTTACATTCAGATACAATCCATGGCTCGTATAATACCATATATCAAAGCAAATATATGATAATATGCAGGTGGTTGAATAAATACATTGTTGTACAAGTGTGCTTCCTGACTATATAGCAAATGGCTATCATCCCACCAGCAGCTGTTCCTGCTGACTTCAGTGCTTCCTCTGCCTTGAAAAACAACTGAAAAAAGTGTTTCCCATTGTATGATATACACAGGTGTCACATAAACTAAGTACATGCAAAAAACAGTTCTATAGTGCACACACCCTTTATTCATTACACGGATTATGATAAAACACTATCTTAGATAATCACATATAGAAACAGAATAAAATCACATGGGCCGCCTTCTTAAAATCACCGGAACTGCAATGCTATCTAATTTCATCAATCATATTTTTTCCCCACATTCCAGTTTAAGTGATGAATGGCAAAAGGCCAAAACGAAAGCATGGTGGCAATGAGGTGCCTGTCTCTGGAGGTAACTTTAGGACCATGACGAAGAAGAGTCTGGCTCATGTTAATGACGATTGCTGAGGAAATTCATTTATAACCTCTGTGGTATTCTCACTCACTTGGGAACATGCTCATAATGTTGACAACAACGTGTTCAAGTCTTCCAGGGTGCCCTCCTGAAACCAGAATAGAATTTTCCAGCGTATTAAATGCACAAAAAATATCTATGATCGAAAAACTGTGTTACAGGTACATCATGTTTTCTTTTCTTGTAAATGAACAGTTTTTCTCCCAATTTACACTTCAAATTAGAACCTCCCAAATATTGAGAAAAGTAGTCCCGTGGGCAGTAATTGTGTTCTGTTCCACTGTTGTTCAGAGTGTAGTATTTAGAGGTTTCCATGTAGATAGTGTATGTTTTATATTAGTTTTTCCTTTTCTCCTTTACTGCAGTTGAAATGGAAAACATCTCTGAACTGTTCCAGCAGAGCAACAACCATGTTGGATTTGGTCAACAGCCAGTGGCAGGGAACACACCTGAACAGCCTCCATCACCTGTGCAACTCTCGCATGGTAATCAACCACCAGTTCGAACACCAATTTCAAACATGCACCCTGGACTTGTTTCTTCTCCGATAAGCCCTCAACTGGTAAACCAGCAGCTGGTGATGGCTCAATTATTAAACCAGCAATATGCAGTGAACAGACTATTAGCTCACCAGTCCTTGAACCAACAGTACTTGAACCACCCTCCTCCTGTCAGTAGAACTATCAACAAGCCATTGGAGCAGCAAATTTCAACCAACACAGAAGTGTCTTCCGATATCTACCAGTGGGTTCGTGATGAATTGAAGAGGGCAGGGATCTCACAGGCAGTGTTTGCACGTGTGGCTTTCAATAGAACTCAGGTAAGATTTCCCCAGCATGTAGTGTCTCTGCTATAAAGCACTTCATCAAAAAGGTGTTTGTTTTGTCCTTCTGATGAGCCCCTGTAGCTATGCCGAGATGCTGCACTATAATGGAATCTGCATAATGATAAAAACATAGGTCCTGTGGCAACTACTATACAATAATAGGAAAGTTGATGGAGTCGTGAAAAATGCTTTTGTATACTTTTATGAAGATTTGTGAAAAAGTTCTGAATTTTCAACATTTTCAAGATTAAGTTTCATAAATATGCTCCATGATGTAGTAGATATGTTGCAATCTGATCCTAGAACGATTACACAGCAATGTGGATTGTTTTGCAGAATTCTATTTTTTTTTAATGTTATTTGTATTTAATAAAATAAATAGATTTTTACAAAATTGAGGGATACTGTCAATCAATTTGACACTGTCTTGAAGTCCTTAAAGTTCTGTTTAAATTTCAACTTAAAGTTCAATTTTAAGGTAGCTTGTGTTGATGTCGTTGGATCAAAATGAGTTAAGATTGATTGATTGATACTTGCTCTAATCGCAGGCACAGTCAGAGTCAGCGTCAGAGAAAGAAATAGCAATTCATTGCTTCGGAACAACTGCTACAGAAAGATCACCATCTACATGCTTCTAAAAATAAGATAAGTTTGTGTTCATGGAACACCTGGGGACACGTCCACTTGACCATGCCAGGCGATTTAAACCTCAGATAATTTGATCTAATTTGCTTTCATGAAACGTGGCTCACTCAGCAACCAACACTCGAAGGCTACGAAACAATCCTGGCACCTGCAAAAAAGGGTCCCTTAGGACGACCCTCATCAGGCCTCCTGATAGATAGCCTGCAAACATGGATGCGGTATTTCGGTGGAAAAAAATCTTCTTCTGCAATCAACCACTACTAATGGTGATGGCTTGACTTAGAGGACATTTTATATGCTCCATGATTTTGAAGGTCGCGATTAACCACTTTGTTGACTCGCCGCTGATCAGTCTAGACCAGCGTGTTGGTTCGTCCATCAACACAAAGTCTGAGAAGGTGTTTTTCAGATAACGCAATCTGATCTGTTGATTCGCTGGGCACTGGAGCAGCAGATGTCACACAGTTTCTTTTTCGGTACTTGAGTTACAAAAGCGACATAAATTAGTTGTTGTAAGGCCTCTGATGGCAAAGATTTCGTACAGTCTGGCTCGCAAAAGGAGATCTGATCCCTGTTTGTTTGGAAAAAAATTTATGAAACTCTGGAGCTCATTCAGTTTTTTTGTGTTAGGTGGCAGGTGAGCTGTCAGTTTGTTTTTGTCCGCTGCTTCAAGCGTAGATATCCATTCTTGCTCCTTTAGTTTCGTTTGTATTCTAACAGGGTTGTTGAATAAGGTGTCTTCATCGCACCCAATCGAGTCCAGTGCAGCGGTGTTTGAATTCTGCCAGAAGAGTAGTTTTTTGGATTGCGAAGCCTCTAGTTCTTGATTGATAGTTCTTGATTGATCAAGTTATAAATATATGGAACAGGGGCCATCTGACACTTTTGATAAAGCATCAACCTACTGGATGTGACCATTTATTGAAGAGAAGACAGGCTTAGTTTGCGTCGTATAGACGCTACCAGGGTGGAGTTGGGCAAGCTGAGAACTTTCCTCCAAAATAGAGCTTCAAGTTTTCTTGAGAGATGTTTAGCATCGCATCTGCCCCATAAATCAATGTTGGAACCACCTTCTTTTTGTAAAACTCTATCACTGGAACCAAAGAGAAACAACAATATGTTTTGTCTATGGCTTTTCCTTGTGCAGCCAGTTTGATTGTTTTAGATCTTAACGACAGTTGCATGGCTGTTTCATGTTGGGTACTGTCGAGCATGACTCCCAAATATTTGAAATCTTGTACTTTTTCGATATGGTTGCCATCTAATTTGAGTCAGGTCTTTTTATGTTTTCTGTTGCGAGTTTCTAGAATCATAAACTTGGTCTTCTGTTCGTTTATTTCTAGATTATTTGACTGGATGTATTGATGTAGGTTGTTTAGTTGTCGTTGAAGACCGTTTGGTGTATAGTCGAGGAGAATGAGATTATCGGCATACAGTAAGCGGGAGAAGGCTGTTTTGTGTAGTTTTGGAGGGAATGCCCTGACAGCCGCTTCCGACTCCTTTAGATCTCCCAAATATGCCAAAAAGAGTGCTGCGGCTAAAGGACAGCCCTTCTTCACGCCTCTTGCAGTAGGAATCAGTGATGATAGAACCCCTTGTTGATCTAAACGCACATGCATGGTGGTATCGGTGCAAAGTGCCTTGATGGGAGCTAAAATAGCTGATGGACAGTCCCAGGCTTCAAGTTTGTTCCACAGGCGGGCTCTGTCTACTTTGTCGAATGCCTGTGTTAGATCTATAAACGTGATGAAAATTCGAGGCCCTCCTTCTAACACCTTGTTCTTTAACACATTCAACAAAAGGATGTTGGCTGCTGTACCCAAGTTCTTATAAAAAACCTGTTTGAAAGAGGTCATCACAAGGAGCTTTGTTTGGCCCAAGCTTTGAATTTGTCCAGTAGTAGCATTCCGAAGACCTTCCCTATCGAATATAATAGAGCAATATGCCTGTAGTTCGCCGGGTCACTCTTGTCTCCTTTCTTAAGGATCGGCACAACCAATGCAGATTTACATGAGGGTGGAATAGATTTTAGTTCCGCACATCTCTCAAACATTTTGCTGAGGAGTCTTGACCAATCTTTCGGACAGGATTTCAGATCAACATTTTGTCACCCCATCTGGACCTGAAGCTCTAGAGTTCTTTAAGATTTTAATCCGGTCTTCGATCTCTACCCAATGGACCTCATTACACAGACGGCGGTAAGGGTTTACCGGTACCGGTAAGGGCACCGGTACCGGTAAACCTTTACCGCCTTACTACGAGGTCCCTTTGCGGGTAGGTACTTTAACGCCTGCTGTTTAGCAGGCGTTCAAAACCAACCCGCAAAGGGACCAGGGTGCTAATTACGGTACCGCAATTTGCGGCACCGTAATTAGCGCCTTCCCCATTCCCATAGAGCCCTAGAGGGTAAAAAGAGGAATGGGGAAGGGCAATGGGGGAAGGGGGAATTACCACCCCGCCAACCTTGGAATAGGGCGGTAATTCCCCTTTCCACCAAGGCGTTGCCGGTATTTTACCGGCATGGACCAAGGTGCTAATAGCACCTTGGTCCTCCGCCTACCGTGTAATGAGGCCCAATGTGTGGTTACTGTAGTTGAGGTTGGAATAAGCCCGGTGGATGGGCATTGAAACAGTTTCTTGAAGAATATTGTCCACTTTTGCTCACTTATACATGTTATCATCTAGTTTTCTACTGCTGGTGATGTAGATTTTAGGAGAGTCCAGAATTCTCAAGCTTTGTGTCCGCTTATTGCCGTTAAGATGTTTTGGGCATCTTTTTGATAAAGGTCGAGCCGGTAGCTTTTTAGCCAGTTTTTATAGCCTTTTATTGCTGCAACAGCTTCAATAGACGATATCAGTGAAGTTTTTGCCTTTCGTTTGATTCTTCTCAACTCTCGTCTTTTTGTCACTAACATTTTGTCATATGTGTGGATGATTTGCATACTTGGCCTCTGTTTACAAGTGGGGGCTTTTTTGTACACCGTCAGAAGCAGGCTATCGCCCATTACATCTAGTCTCAATGCCTCTTATTGAATCGATCATTTGTCTTGGAGGGGCTGATGCGGACCATGTCATGGACAACGGGTTGTGGTCGCTCGCTTTGACTTGAGTTATCGCGAAGGCAGTTGTCACTTGTAGAAGAGATCTTGAGACAAATATATAATCAATAGTGGCTTTAGAGGTATCTCTCTCCCACGACGGAGGTCTCTGTGGGTCAGGGAACACCTCATCTAAGTTGTGTAAGTCTCTTGATTTCATTAACTGCATCCATAAATAGCTGCGATGGTTGGCGGGCGATGAGCTGAGAAGGAAGTTAGGACTGGATGAATGAGATACACATAGGGCATTCAAGTCTCCGCATATGAAAAGGTGGCGATGCTAAGTGCACGCCCATTGCTTTGTCAGTTGCGTCTTCTATCATTTCAATGTAGGATGAGGAGTCTGTGGAAGCCGGGTTCCAATAAGTGTTTGCAATAACAATTGTTGCTTGAAGAACCCTGTTTTTGCTTTGGTCTAAGTTAGACCATTTCGCTTTCACCATTAGGAGTGCTTGATTGCAGAAGAGGATTTTTTCCACTGAAATACTGCATCCATGTCTGCAGGCTATCAGGAGGCCTCATGAGGGTCGTCCTAAGGGACCCTTTTTTGCAGGTGCCAGGATTGTTTCGTAGCCTTCGAGTGTTGGTTGCTGAGTGAGCCACGTTTCTTGCAAGCAAATTAGATCAAATTCTCCGAGGTTTAAATTGCCTGGCATGGTCAAGTGGGCGTGTCCCCGGGTGTTCCATGAACACAAACTTATCTTATTTTTAGAAGCATGTGGATGGTGATCTTTCTGTAGCATTTGTTCCGAAGCAATGAATTGCTATTTCTTTCTCTGAGTTGTTAATACTTTTGGGAGCCAAGACATCATGCCTTGTGATGAAGTTTCCTTATCTACTAATTTTATCGTTGTTTGTTTAACAGGGACTTCTTCAGAGATAAGTCTCACAATAGGTATGTCATTTACTTGCAGGGTTCTGTTCTTGGATTCCGCAAAAGTGGTTCTGACTAAGTCATTGGTTTGTGTGTTACATGAAGGTCTTACAGCAGTGAATTCATTCATTTCTTGATTGGTCATTTTGTTGTCTGGTTCGGAGCGACTGTACATCACCTTTTGACTTAAACACTGCAGCTTTATGTGATTTGTACAACAGGTCTCTCAATGGTGTATAACGTGACTTCTGATGGATTGGATGACGGTTGATTTGTTCTTGTTCATCATTTGTTGTAACGCCGCTGGAAGAGCTGGTTCTAGAGGAATCACTAAGTTCATATCCTAGTTTGAGGAGATCAGGAGCTGCTGATTTTAATGTCTTCTTTACTCTTGCAGAAACTCCATGCAAGTGGGCTCTTGCTTTCTGATACTTGTGGCTAGGTTCCACTATTAGTAATTTGCCTGATTTAATCTGACGAAGATTCAAGATGTAATTAAAGAGCGATAGAACTGACCTCCGGTTTAGGATGACTTCATCATGATTTTCTTTGATTTGTTCTAGTTTGAGTATCCATTTTGCTTGGTCAAATTTTTTTGACTTCTCGTTGTATATTTGGGTTCTAGAGCTCTAATGTATGCCAGTATTGGATTTTACTTTGGAGATAAGGTTTGCAGAGACCGGTGTTCTATAATCTGACTTTTGCCTTTCATTCCGTTGGGCCTTTGAACGCAACTGATTAATCTTTAAGTGCTTGTTTGTCTTGTGGCTGTCAGAATCATGCCGGCTGAAGTGTGCGGGCCGGTCTCTTGAGAGTTGTTCCGGCATCGCTTTGTTCTGGGATGACCATTTGGCCTTTTTAGTTAGTTTATTACACCTAGCTTCTAAGGTGTAATATGGAGTGTCTGTGTTCTCGTCACTTTCGTTGCACTTTTCATTCAGTTTAATGTTGATCTTTTTTTTACATAAATTTGTGTCGGTTGAAGTTGACGCTTATGGGGACAAATGGTCTGATAGATGTTGACTTATATTCATTAGACTTTCGTTTTCAAGAAAGTCATCAGTTGATCTTGGTGACAAGGGTTGTGTGAGCTTTAAAACTTTTGTTGACATCACCGGATATGATTCAGATCTTTGAGGTATAGTCACTGGATCTGCTTGTATATCCAATTTTTGTTTGTGTCGGGACGACTGGTGTTGAAATATTGGTTCTATCGTTTGTTTGTCTATCTTACACAGATTTACAGTAGGAGTTTTCTTTATTGTGTCAGTCCTTACCACAGGCAGCTTTTTCACAGAATTCTGTGGGTGCGCTTGACCAGGTAGAATAAGATAGTTCTCCCTCACTAGTGCGTTGTTTGAGGTCTTAGGACGTGTCACTTGGTTGAAGAGTGACAAATTGGAAGACGGGCGAGACTCCAGGTTAGAGGCTGGTGGGAAAGCACTTGAATTATGGTCCGTCAGATCGATCAATATAGCTGTTTGTGTTCCCATCTCTGCTCGTTTCACTGCTGATATTGGATCTGCGACATCTGAGACAATGTTATCAGTTGATTCTGAGATACTGTTGACGGCATTGGCTTTAGATTCTAGAGCCAATATGTATGCTTCTAAGAAAATTACTTTGGTGTGTATCATCGATTGCAGTGTTGTGTGGTCTTTTAAGGTATCAGCAATTGCCTCATATAGCTTGGTAAAGGCGTAAGTGCAATCGTCACTGCAGACATTATCGAAAAGATGTCAGGCTTCTTCGTCCGAGTGTCGGAATTGCTGGGTGTCGGTTGATTTGTCGAGACTCTTTTCGTTGGAATATCAGATGGAAAGTCTGGAGCTGCTAGTCGATGGATTTTGGATGGTCTATATGAATCTAAAGAGTTTCTTCGGGTTCCGTGGCAATGGGGATGATTAAAATGACTGTCATCAAATAATCCATGTTGATTACTTTGTTTCTTAGCCCGGGTGGGTACATTATCATGGTTTGATGGAGTCAATGATTTTTGGTCACTCAGATAAGGGACTACAGGAGCAACAGTTAGAGTTTTGTGGTTAGACGAAGGTGCTCACGTCTCACTCTGAGCCTCAGTCTGCTTCGGCTGGACTTGATTGTCGACGGTTTCTGGGGAGAAGTCGTTCTCATCTAGGTTGGTGCAGAATTCCATTTCTGTGAATTCTCTTTCTATAAATATATTTCTCACCATTTTGCTGAGGGAAATTTTCAAGACAGGTCAACTTGAACATGGTTTGCATTTTTAATACCTCACTAAGAACCACTAAGAACCATATTTTCCCTTGTTTTCTTTAAATGCAAATAAAGCATGTTTTTATTTTCTCCTGCATCTGGCATACGCCTTGCTAAACATGCCAGAAATGGTGTAACTGTTCAGTTTGGTTTAGTATATCAAGATCGCTTCAGGGACATTCACAAAGGTCACAAAGGTAAAGAGGAATTGCATCTATCCTTTAGTGATAATTCTTATTAAAGATGTTTGTAATATTGATACTTAGGTCCTGATTCACAGAAGCCTTTTATAATGATGCAATCCCATTGGAAAACGCTCTATGAATCAGGCCCTTCATCTGCTGAATCAGGACAATTAAAATGTCTTTTACAGTCCAGAGACTCCACCAGCTTTATTCTACATTATTGTATTAGTGCTATATTTGGTTGGCACTGAGCTAATGCATTTATGGTAATAACATTGCAGTACAATGTATAGAAAAGTGCACACAAGATTGAAATGGCATTTTTAAATGACATCATGTTTCTGCCATTTGAAAGGTTTACAATATCATTGTCATGAACAAAGCCATACTTCTATTCAGCTTCCACGTGGTCCAATATTTGACTATTGAAAACAGTTGGGAAAGTAGAATTAATCAAAACTACGGTATGGAACTGGGTAATGGGCTTCTGGGCACATTCCTGTGTATTTAGAATTCTTGCTGAACTTCTTGGTGACTCTTTGGTTTAGCTTGATGTGTTATAGTTGCAATTTGTGCAGGTGGCCCATGGTTGGAAAGAAAAGTTGTTAGTTCCAAATCTGCATTAGCAGAACAGTTCAGAATGATCCCTGGCTGTCTAATCCTATACCAGTCGACTTTAGGGAAGTGGAACAAATCATATAAAGCATTTCCAGAATTCTCTGTCCACATGTCTGACAGTTACTGAATGACAGAGGTTCTTCCATGAGAGTCCTTGTTGCTTCTGAAAATGGATGCACAAATATGTTTTGTTCTGCTTTGCAGCCAGAAATATTATGATAAAAAATGTAATGAAAATGGTGCATGGAAATATGAATCAGCTCCTGTTCAAAGGTTGGCACTCTTGTAACTGCATTTCGTAACAATAATGAAGAAGGATCTGTACAAGTTGAGGATGTGGGACAAGAACAAGCCCCACAATCTGTTTACAGACACCTCTGCTAATTACTTTAGCCACATGTCTGTCTTCCTCTCAGTTTCTGTGATTGCTTTTATTTATCATTAACACCCTGGACATTTTTATATTAAGGGATTCTTCACTTATAAAAAAAAATGTAAATGGAAGTAGAATGTGAAGAGGTCCTTTTCTCCATCTTTTGATCTTTCATAGATTAAGATATTTCAATATTCCCTGTTACAAGGTAGGGAATCATAAATACAAAATAATACAGCAGTTTAAAGCAAATTGTATTTATCACAGCACCATGTCCACCTAATTGTAGACATTTATCCTGACAACCAATGAGGTGTGCACGCCTGAGCCCCGGAGGCCATCATCATATTATTTAACTCACATCATTTGTGAAGGTGTCCTCAGATAGTTATCCTTTAATTTTCCATTTTTCTTATCAGTGATAACATCCTAATTTTAGATTTCTGATGAGAAAGAAGATAACATGGGAGGAACGGTTGTGAGAACTACAGTTCCTTTGGCAGGTTCCTGGGATTTCCTTCAACTTTAAATATTACCTTGGCTGAGGCTAATCCTAAAAAGGACTTTTTTCATGAATTGTAAAGCTTGTGTCCTCAACATTATTTACAGAGAAACCAGTCTTAAGAAGTCTATGTATTGGCTGTAGATAAATCACCCATCTGATGACTGCGAGATTTGCCATCACTTTAATGCCAAGACTCTAAAGTATAAATTGAGGGAGGCACTTAATATTCTTTTTAAACAAGGGCTGCCTTTTATACAGTAGACTTTGAGATACTTATCTCAAGGCTTTCTGCTATGGCCCAGGTATCCAACGAATCATTGCAATGCTTTATTTCCTTCTTTAATGACCGATTCCAGCAGGTTAAATTGGGGACCTTTATCTCAGATGTTCTGGCAGTTAAATATGGACTTCCCCAGGGTTCTCTATCACCGCTGCTTTTCAACATTTATATTCAGCCTCTGCTGGGTATTTCGGCTGAATTGGCAGTACTCTATCATTCCTGTGCCGACGATACGCAGATCTATGTGCGGCTAAATAAACCCATGGAAGCCACACAAAGAAACTTGCATGTGCCATTAAAATCAAGAGCTGGATGGTTGCCAATAAGCTCCAGCTCAACTCAAACAAAACGGAGGCTATTTTGTTTGGCCCTAAGAACAAAATTGGCAAAAACCCTATCATATTTGCCCTGTCCAGAGTTATTTGAGGTTTCTACATCATTTACTTCAAAAGTAAAAAACCTCGGTTGTATCTGGCAGGCAAACGTAAGCTGCAACTTGAAGGTCAATGATACAGTGAAATCTGTATATTACCAACCTAGATTGTTAAAACCATTGCTACCATTGATTTCACTTAAAGATCGTCCCTACATGCTGTGCATAGCAGAACAGACAATTCCATAGCAATGTACTATATCAATAAGCGTGTCACTGGCCATTTTTCTCAGAGCACTTCATCTACCTGGGGAGGACAACACAGAGGCAGACAGACTGAGCAGGCTGGCAAGAACCTCTTATGAGTGGGAGCTCAGCCAAGAAGCACTAAACAAGATATTCCTTATATGGGGTCACCCAGAGGTCGATCTGTTTGCCATGGAGGAGAACACCAAATGTCCCCACTTTGCCTCTTGGACAGGTCAGGGCACAACATCCTTACTGGATGTGTTTTCGATGCCATGGGACCGTCTCTGGCGATATGCATTCCCTCCATTTCCCTTCATTCAGAGAGTTGTTCACAAATCACGAGTTCAGAGAATTGCATGTTTATTCTTATTGCTCCTCATTGCCCATCAAGAATGTGATTCTCTGTAATGGTTGTACTTTGGGAGGACATGCTAATTCATGAAAGCTGTTGTTGTGTAGTTTGGAATGTTTAAAACAATAAAAAAATGTTTTATCAAAAAAAAAAGAATGTGATTCTCTGATCTGCTCCATCTGTCACAGTCTGAGTATGTTCATTTACAGACAGGGCGTCTTCAACTATTAATACAACAGAAGGGTTCAGTTATCCATCCGACTCCGGACAAACATGTCCTCTCAGCGGGGTTCCTGAAGAGCTCACGTTAAAACATCTGGGTATAGCTCAACAAAATCTACAAATAATTCATAAAGCTTGCAAAGACTCTTCTAGAAGTCAATACAAGAGCAAGTGGATTAGATTCTGTTATTGGTCTAAAGACAAACCGTTGAACCCCTTACCTGCTCGCTGGATGAGGTACTATCTTTTTCTGTGTACCTTGCTCATATTGGAGAGCAGATGGATACGTGCCGTACTTACGTAGCAGCTATCTGAGCCTACAGAAACTCAGAAAATCTACTGTTATCCTCGGCCAATCCAGTGATCAAAAGAAAGCTGCAGGGTTTATTGAGGATCTACCCTCTCATAAATATGCACCATCCGGTGTGAGACCT
Organism: Ambystoma mexicanum; assembly: GCF_040938575.1. Lineage (NCBI taxonomy): Eukaryota > Metazoa > Chordata > Amphibia > Caudata > Ambystomatidae > Ambystoma > Ambystoma mexicanum. The sequence continues at coordinate 1,401,440,210 of NC_090924.1, forward strand.
CACTGTGGTTCTAGCGGCTCTAGCACACAAGCCTTTCGAGCCTGTTTCAATTTCTATTTCTGATCAGGAAATCATGCTTCCTATATTCTTCCCATATCCCACATCAGAGGCAGCCAAGGTCCTACATTGTCTAGATGTGCATAGGACAATGAAATTGTATTTAGACAGAAATAAAGAATTTTGCAACTCTGATACCCTGTTTGTCACATTTGGAGGAACCTCTATGGGTTCTACGCCATCCAAGGCCTCCATAGCGAGGTGAATTGTAACAATAATTTCGGAAGCATATAGACTTCAGAAAAAGCCCCCACCAGCGAGAATACATGCCCATGCACTAAGAGCTAAAGCCAAGGATGCGGCCTGCCGGAGGCAAGTGGCTTGGGAGGTGATCAGTAACCGGGGCTTCCCCATCTGCCTGCTGTAAACATTATTTCCCAGATACTAATGCCAGTTCAAATACAGCATTTGGACAGGCAGTCCTGAAAAATCAGTTTTCTTCTAGATCATATATACATTACTTTCAGCCCCCTCCCATATTAAATGGTGTGTTGTAATCGCACATGCAGTATGAAGGAAAGGGGACGGGATGTAGGAGTAATAAAATGTTACTCACAGCAGTGAGTGAAGTACTCCAATGCCATAGTCCCCTTTCCTCCATACGACCCACCCTCCATCCCCTACTAAAAAGTTGGCAATATGGACCATATAGTGCCCGAATCTACAAAGGGGACTGAGATGAAGTGACGGTGGGCGGGGTCGGCATGGCATGGTCACTCCCACGGCTCTGCCTATGTGCGCACTAAATTAAAAAAGAAAAGCTAATTGTTGTGGAGCAAAATGGTTCCGGTACCATCCCTGTACCAGGGATTCCCATGCAGTATGGAGGAAAGGGGACTCTGGACTAGGAGTACTTCAGTCGCTACTGCGAGTAACCTTTTATTCCTCAGGGCCCTATTCAGGAGCCTTTAACCTCAGCACATGCCTTGTGCTGCAATGATAGCTAATTTCCACTTTGCCATATTCTGCAGTGTCTGTCAGGTAGAATGTTAGCACTATACAAAAAAAGATATGGGAGGATTCTGGTGTCAATTTCTATTGCCTGAAGCTAGATATCTTGTGAGCTATAATGAGATTATATTGTGATTTGATCCGCTCTAGAGATACTCTTGAGAAAAGATGCCTGCTGCACCTGTAGCGGGACGGACGAAGGAGGCAGACCCTTCAATGCTATTTTGAGTGTGGTTTATTAAAATAATAAGAATAAGGCCTACCTTTCCCTATTGCTAGCCGGGTTTCCCAAACGATATACATATATCTCAAGGTAGTCGTCAGGAAGTCCGAAATGAGTATGTCCTCTGTCCAAAACGAATTCTAACTTACCCTACCACTATTTGACTATATATATATATATATATATATATATATAAGTATATATATATCCTTGGGGAGAAGGGACGATTACCCTGGATTTGTCACACACCCTATAAACCTCTTGGAATAAAAAAGGATATTCTTTATTGGGCATTGAGTACAGTGTTTGTTGACACTCCAGACAACCATCATTTTAAACCTCCCACTGAGTGGATAAAGTCACAACATTGTCTCCCGGCAGTTAGGGATAGATTGTGAAAATACATTAAGGAAAATGACCTTGTAGATTATTAGTTTACTACCTGTCTTGGGTCATGAGTGAAGTAAAACAGTTTAGCCTGTCTGGCTATAATGGGATTCCTTTGATCTTTTACATCAGCCAGGGAACCCACAATTAAAACAAAAAACACATTATACTTTGTGCAGTAATATTTTCAAGAATATCAAACATTGTGTAACAGAGATTTCTTGGTGCTTGTTTGCTTCAGATATTTGTTTACGTTTTTTATCCTATCGTGCATCGGTCATAGAATGCATCATAATAATTGATGGCCCAATGCCCCTTAACAGGGTTGGGAACTATATGACCCAATATTAAAAGATGTAGCAATGTGGCAGGAGATATCTGAAGCTCTCGCAAACTATTTTGAGGAAAATGTTGCTCTTGAATGTTCACTGTCTACTATATGGGATGCAATGAAAGCAATAACTAGAGGAGTAATCATGTGTTGCATGGCTGCATTCACTAGAACTAATATACTGCAACAAGTCCAATTAGAATGTACAGTAAAAGAACAGAAAAAGGAGCATAAAACCTAACTGTCAATGAAGATCTGGTAGAAAAGGAAAATGGCCAGAGTTCTGTTTGATATGCACCTGGCCAATAATTCAGTGCAAGCTTTAGCAAAAACCAAACAGCACTACTATACTCAGGATAATAAAGCAAACACATTATTGGTATATACATTTAAACAACTACATACCCGGAACAACATTGAAGCACTTAGAGGGGCGGGTGATAGGTTGTACTATAATCAGCAGGAAATATTAAATATAATAGTGGAATATTACTAGGAAAATCTATCAAGCTCTACCAAATCGAATGTAGGCCAATTAAATGACCTTTCTGGTGTGCCTTGCCCTAGTCTTCCGCAGGATTTAGTGGCTTGCTCGAGAAGCTCATTGACCTGGCTGAAGTTGCAGAAGCAGTAAAGTCCTTAAAAACCCTTCTCTAGTCCCGGACAGCTTTACAATTGCATCCCACAAAACTTTCTCACATATTTTAATACCCCACCTGACAGAATTGTTCAACTCGTTCCAATCCTCCTCTGGATGCTTGACTCCATCAATGGAAGAATCAGTCATAATCCGTATTCCCAAGACCACACAGATTGTAATGCATACAGACCCATTGCTATTATGAGCAATGATTTGAAGTTATTCATATTTGGCCTGGATGTTAATGGGTATTCTAAGTATTATCACAGATCCAGACCAAACTGGCTTTATTACTAGCAATACCACATTTGATAACATCCGAAAGGGTGTTAAACCTTATCGAAATCTCCACCATTAAGAAGGAAGAATTAGCTGTAATATCTTTGGACGCCACAAGACTTTTGATATGATGTGATGGGGCTATTTTGAGCAGGTGCATAAGGATTATGGGTTGGGTCCCACCTTAAGGAAATGGATCTTGGCTAATTCTCAACAACCTTTCACTGTTATTCAAGTTAATGGCTTACTCTCACCAGAATAAAGGATTTCCAGAGGAACTAGACAGGGCTGTCCCCTTTCTCCCTTAATATTTGCCCTAACCATGGAGCCATTTGCTACCAAATCAAATGCATTGGGGTCCTAATATCAAAACATTGCCAGAATACACGAGCTACACTACTAAGATTAGCCCAAGCACCTGGGTCATATTGCTCAGAAATTACCAGGGGGTCCAAATTCTGGGACAGATCTCACGCACATATCAATGCAATGTTCCATTATTCTTTAATTTAAGAATCGGCAGGAAGATTTAGAACGCTGGAGTAAGCAAGAAAGTTCTTGGTTTGGATGGATCACAGCAGAAAAGATGAATGTGGTTCCCAGACTTTTATATCAATGCCTCACGACCCGTTTAAAATCCCAGACAAAGAATTGAACCTCATGTCCTTTATTATGGGAAAAGAAAGAGCCTGGATTTCAAATAAAGGGATGTTCAAGGGCATTCAAAATGGGGATTTGGAAGTCCCAGGTATGTTTAGATACAATATAAGAACACAGGGAACTTTTTTGGAAGAATCACTCTTGGACCTCCGCGACTTGAGCTCTAATCACCATTTAGGTGGTGTTGCAATGGTGCGTGCAGGAAGACCGGAGACACTGAGTTCCCCCACTCCGATTGTAACAATAATCAAAGAAGCTGCACGCATCTGTTTACTGCGCCACAATAAGATTTGAAAGACTTGAAGTTGTTGCCAAAAAATGAAAAAATTATTTATTAATAGCCCTTTGTTTGATGACACGTGTTTCGGCACAATCCCTGTGCCTTACTCAGATCAGGGCAATGTCCATCAACTTATTTGTCAGCTACACATTAACGTGGTTATCAAATGAGTCCCATCAGACTCTGTTCGTCTTCTGAAAATTTCAAGATTCACGCATCACGCGTCGGATTACCAGGATGGGAGTCGCCATGCCAATCTCTCATATGTTTACCTGACAAGTCACTACAAATTCTCCTAAATGGAGGCAAATGGAGGAAGACTGGTTAGGGACTCTCATGTACCTAACTCCCTTATGTCAGGGTGGCCCATCCACTCCCTGAGACAAAGCCACTAACTTCTACTGAAAATTCCATACATTACTGGAGGAGGATAGCACGTAGATGGGGATTTAAATCTACTCTTGGCCCTTTCTCTCCAATCTGGAACAATCCAGACTTTCTCCCAGGTTTTGATGGAGTTAGATTTAAGAAGGGGGCCTGCTGCGTCTAGGTGATTTTTATGTAACTGGGAATCCCCTAATGTAAAAATCTATTTCAATTACAAGAATCAGAGCGATTCCAATACGCTCCATTGAGACACTGAATGTCCCGCCCGAACGTCCAAAAATATAGGGGCTGAGAACCCACAGCCCTAGAATTAACAGTAGCATTGAATGTTGACTTTATACAAGCTCTTAGATAGATTTGATTTATCAGTCATAGAAGGTTATATGGTTAAATGAGAAGTTGACCTTGGGAGAGAACTTGAACCTGAAAGGTGGAATCGCATTTGGGCATGTACATTTGGCAGCTCAGATGTGTAACTAATAAAGGATGCTCAGCTGACATTTGTTGTAGGTGGTACACCACTCTAGAGAAATGACACAAAATGAACTCCTCCTACTCTCCACTCAGTTGAGGGGTTTCTCAGCATTGGGTCCCCTCCTCCAATTCATGCGGACGTGCAATAAATCCCAGCTGTTCTGGAAGAAAGTGTTAGCGCAAGTGAAGAATATCACAGCAATGGTCCTCCCATGGGAACCAGCAATAGTTCTGCTAGGAGACATGGGCGATGATGACTTCTCACTATCGGTTTCATTGACAAAACTCATAACCTACCTTCTCACTGCGTCAAAAGCAACAATCGCTCGCCAATGGAATAATCCAGAAGGCCCCATGATCACTTGGTGGGGGATAAAATGCTGAGAAACTGTGGTCTCCGAAGAAAATGCAGCCCAGGGCCTGGGGTTAATAGGGAAATGTAACTCTGTTTGGGTCCAAATCTTGGAATATATTGATCAAATCCCAGGAATTACTTGTAAGCCTCCCTATGCTGGTTCTCCAATGCATGAATATTACGAGTTCTAACTTGTAAACTGTGTTATCCATATGATAGGTATCACATACAAAAGGGAAGCTGCATGTTCCTTTCATTACAGATAGTTCTATGTTGCCCATTCCAATGTCTATGTATACATTTGAGATGTAATGGTACCATATGTATGTTCTTTCAGTGGTATTTGATGTTTGATTTTTGAAATAAAAAGATTTGATTGAGAGAATTTACTTCTTAGGTTTACCAAGTAGTAGTCCAAGTTAAATTTAAACAGTTGTTTTCGGTCACGGATGACTTGAATACCTAGATATTGTATTGATTCAGGAGCCCACCGGAACCCTCTCCATTATGTAGGTTGTGTGTTTTTCTCACTGAGTGGGAATACTTTCAATTTAGACCAGTTCACTCGAAATCCAGAATGGACTCCAAATCTCTTGACTTCTTCCATAATTGGTTGATGTTTGGCTTTTGGATTGCGTATGTACAGTAGTACATCGACAGCATATAGTCAAATACTTTCCAGGGGTCCTGAGAATCTCAGGCCTCTCATACTTTGGTTATTTATTATTTAGACGGCTAGAGGTTCTACCACCAGGGTGAATAACAGTGCAGTGGAGAAAATTGACATACCTAACGGGTGCCGCAACCTAATGGGATTGGTGAATTGCCGTTGATGACTACTCTGGCCATGAAGCAGTGTATAGCAGTCTCACATATTTCCTAAAGCAGGGCCCAAATTTAAAACATTTAAGCATTGCTTGTAAGACGTTTCAAGACACTAAGTCAAATGCTTTTTTAGCATCTAGCGTGGCCACTACTGCCTGGGCCATTGTGTCTATTTGGGGTAAAATGCAAAACAGTGGGCGTATGTTTGACGCCGTTGATCTTTGCAGTAAACACCCAGATTGGTCCGGGTACCACTTGGCTTGTGTATCAGGAGTCTGTGTGCAATTACTTTAGCTGACATTTTCATGTCTACATTTATTAGTGATAGTGAACAATATGCACCTCCTGTTGTCCAAGGTTTGTTGGGATTAAGGATGACCTTAATTGTCGCCTCACTCAGGATTGTGGGTAGTATACCAGATGCTAGCGATTCCTGGCATAGTCGAATAAGTTTTGGAGCTAAAATTTCTTTATATTTCTTAAAGAATTCTACAGTGAATCCGTCTGGACCCAGTGGTTTGTCCAAAGGGAGGTTTTTCATGGCTGCTAGTCCACATCAATAGTAAATGGGGCTTCTAGAGCTACGTAGTTTTCCTAATTTAATGTTGGTAGTGAGGTGTTGTTCAGATAGGTGGTCATGTCTTCCAGGGCTCAAAATGTGCAATCCCTGCTAGAAATTGACTAGTGATAATTGACTCTTGGCGAATAAGAAAAAGTGTGCTGTGTGTATGTGTAGCATTGATGTGGCAAACGACTTTTATGGCTGGCTTGTGGCTTGTAAATTGAAATGTTTCCGCTTGATGTCTTCTACTGGTGTTGTGTCTGGTTAGCTTATAAAGTAGTTATATTTACAAACCACCATATTTATATCTTTATATCTTTATTGAAGTGAGCAAGTGAATGATCAGGTTTTTGTATTGATCTAATATTCGTTCCTGTTCTCTTCTTATCAATGTGGCTAGTAGTAGGCCGGTTTATCAGTCTCGCCATATTTCTAGCGTAGGTTGTTGTAGACAGTAGTCTGACCTCACATGTTGCTTACTCTCAGAAATTGTTGTAGTTCCCTTATCTTATTTATCTCTGCTAATACCGCAACCTTTTCCCTGCTCTATTTAAGGCCGATATGTGGTCTTAAGCGATATGCCTCTTATATGGCATTTAAATGCTCCAACTATATTTGTATATGATATGTCTGCAGTGATATTCATTTCCAGTTATGTTTTCTGCGGTTCTATGTGATCTGATCGAAAAGTTTTTATAGAATGTTTTTGTTTTTTTATTGGTTGCTTTGGTCACAAATATATATGCAGAGGGAGATCCCCTGCAGCCTCCACTTAACACCCCTACATTAGTTATTCGCCTAAGTCCACCCCCCACATATATTTGGGGCAAAATCCATTGAAAAAAATTTGATGAATTCTTCTTCGACAACTCCCTATCCCGCTTTCTTTTTTTTTTTTTTTTTTATTGGTTAAATTTCTTTTCAACCTTTAACAAAAGAAAGAAGATCCAAGTCCTTTTCCCCAGCCCCCCCCCCATCGTTATGTTTAATGTTTTAAAGTGTGTCCGTCCTCTTAAGATTCCACGTTTCCGTCCGTTAGTCCCTTTAGGATCGATTCTATGAATCTTAGGGCTTCTAGGGTGGGGCCGATTTATTGCACCATCATGATTCGTTCCCAGTATTCCTCAGCCATTGTTTCATTTATGTTAACCACCCATTCGCCTAAATATAGGCTCCTTTGGGCGCTTAATTGTGGACAAAAAAACAGCCAATGTTCCACTGTTTCCAACATCTCCGGGTCATTACAGAAACGGCATCTTGCGTCTTCCACTAGGATTTGTTTCCTTATCCATTGGACCTCTCTTGTTGGCAGGATGTTTAATCTGCATCTCATCAATAGGTCCCTATATTTTGAAGAGGGAAATCGACGCAGATAAGGGGGAGGTTCGTTCAGTGCTCTTCGTTCCCACGTAAGGTTGTGGCAGTTTGTATTCTGCATTTTTCGATTAATCCGTGGAGTTCCAGTCTTTTTCCCGCATGTTTTTCTTCGCTTTCTCAGGGTTTTCTTTTAGCATTGCAGTTTTGATGTGGTGATATTACGATATTTTGAGACCGTTCTGTTTCCAGGCCTCAAAATGGAAGTCTTTCTTTTTAAACTCTTTTTTGGCTAGCAATTCGAATGGGATGAACGGCTTATCAAGGATACACTTCCGGTATAAGGAGAGGGTCTTCCACAGAACCATTGACTCCATCGATTGTAGTCTTAGTTCGTGTCTTATTGTCGAGACAGGGAGGCAATTCGGGAGCCTGAGTACCCTTCTCCAGAAAAAAGCCTCTAGCACATCCCATGTTTTCCAATGGAGATTTAGCAGGGATTCTGCTCCGTATGTTAAGCTTGCCACTACCTTTTGTTTGTAAAATGTGATTACTGGCAGCATTGAGAAGGATCCGTAACGTAGGTGGAGAGCTCGAGCTTGGTTAGTTAGTTTTTTCAGCTTTGCTTTGATGGAATCTAATTGCCCTTGCTCATTGATGTTCTTATTGATTAGTACCCCCAGGTAAACTGTTGAGTCCACTATTTCCAGTGGGTGGTTGTCCAATGACCAGATTAATCCCTTTTTCTGTTTTCTGGCTCTTGCTCCACGCGCCGACTGCATTATTAAGATCATAGATTTTTTTAGGTTGACCTTCAGGTGATTTTGATTTAAGTAGGACTTAAATTCCACAATTCGCCTTTGCAGACCTATGGGGGTTTGATCCACAAATACGACGTCCTCTGCGTACACCATCCATGAGAGGGCTTCGTCCTGAAATACTGGAGGAAATGCACGGATTTGGTCCTGGGATTCTATTATATCTGCTAAATACAGAAGGAACAGGAAAGGTGCCAGTGCACACCCTTGCTTTATGCCCTTAGATGTCGGTATTTTCTCTGTCAGATCTCCTTGTTTTATGACAACTATCTGAACTGAAGTGTTGGTATATAGTTCCTGAATTGCCTCAAGCAGATCCTGCGGACAGTTCCACTTTCTTAATTTGGCCCATAGGAGTTCTCTGCAGATCCCATCGAAGGCCTTTTCCAGGTCGACGAAGCCCAGGTATATATTTCTCTTTTGTTCTAATGCTCGTAGCTTGAGTATATTCAGGATGAATAGGTTCAATGATGTTCCCACGCCGCTCATGAATGCCGTTTGCCTCTTGTCGAGGATCCCTGTCTTTATTGCCCAATTTTTCAGATCTCTCAGCATAATGGAACAGAACAATTTCCCTATACAGTCGAGTAGGGCGATAGGCCTGTAGTTCCTCGCGTTGTTACGATCTCTTTTCTTATATATAGGTACTATTAGGGCCTCCTTCCAGGATTGGGGTATTGATCTTGTTCTTAAGATTTGCTGGAATAATATTAAGATGAAATCTGCCCACCTTGTTTTCCTTGAGCATGCAGTTAGAGATGCCGTCCGGGCCGGCCGCTCGAGATGAACTCAACTTTTGTATCCTTATTAGGATATCTTCCCGTTCAATGTCAATTGACCATTCATTTCCTGATCTTTGCTCGGTCTTAATCGGGTCTTTCTCCTGAAAGAGATTTGTATAGAACTTCACCCAATCCTCCTTTGACACATTACTAGATGTCAATGCGGTCTGGAGTTCTCCCCCTTTATTGATTATCTCCCATAAGGTCCTTGAGTTCGACGTGGTTATTGCTGCCATCATTTTTTCAGCATCTAATTGTGCTCTCCACATCCTGGTGGATTTTAGCCAGTTTTTATAAGCCTGTTTGCAGAGTCTTATGAGTTCCTCTTTATTAGTGAGGGAGCTTTTCCACAGACGCCTCAATTCTGTACGGTGTTCCCTTCGTTTCACCACCAAGATTTTGTTGTGTGCATGTTTCCTTATCACCTCTTGTTTTTTGTTAGGGCCGATCTTAATCTCAAATTCCTTCAAAAGGCAACCATAGTCCACTGTGTCTTGGTTTTCTTCGACGTTGTGTTTCAGTCGCTCTGCTAGTAGGGGAATAGAGCTCGCTTTGATTTTTAGCCTTGTTCGTCCGTCCGATAACACCAATTCAGGAATGTTTCGGTACTTCGGCTCTTCCATCTTCCAGAGAAGTTCAATTTCAAGCAGAGCATGGTCACTAACCATCTGATGGACTACTTTGAAAGAGTTTATCCAGGGTAAGGTGTTTCTGGCAACGAAACAGTAGTCAGGGGAGGCCGCCCTCGAGTTCGCTGTCCAGGTGTTTGATCCTGGGAGGTCCCCTAGTGTTTGACCGTTCAACATGGACATCTCCCTGGTGTCCATTTCTGCGAGCCAGAGTTTTTCATTAGGCGGCATAGTCTGTCTTCTTTTCAACAGTCCCTTTTTATCCAGCAGTTTAATATTTAGGTCCCCGCATAAAATGATCAATTGGCCCTCATCCTCTAACATTGCTGCATCAATAGCCCTCATTATCTCCGCTAGATATTTACTTGTGGCTATTTCTGAGGGGTTCCAAAATGTGTTTATTAGAAGGAGTCTCCTTTCATTTCTACCTCTGTTTTTCACCACTTTGAGTATCTGTAGAAACGGGTTCGGGGTTTGGTGTTCTAGTACTTGCAATTGACAATCCTCCTTCACTAGGGTTACCAGCCCTGCCCGAGGTCTTCCTAAGGGTCCTTTCTGTGCCGGATTTATGTAGACTTGATAGCCTTCACACACCGGAGTTCTTCTGATCCAGCTCTCTTGTATACAAATTAATTCATATTTCACTAGGAAATTACTCTCCCCCGAGTAGAGATGTCCAAAACCCTGTGTGTTCCATGATGCCAATAGAGGTTTAATTCCTTTTCCACTGCAATTAATCTATTGTCTCTTTTTTTCTGGTATGATGGCGGGGTAGCTTCTTGTTTCCACTTCTTTCAGTCTCTGAGTACCGATTCCAGTCCCTTTTTCCCTCTGTTTCCATGGTACCTGTCCCCTTTCTTCCTTTGGAGGCTTTCTCGAGAGTCACACCTCCTATGAGATCTGTTTTCTTGGTACCTTTTCCCTGGGCTTCTTTTCTCATTTCGATGCTCCTCTTTCAGACAGTTGGTACATTTAGATCTTTGGTTGTCCACTTCATAGTTTGTTATTTTTTCATTGGGTTTCTTTTTCCTTTGATCTTTGGGTTTTCTCGTTTTTTTTTCCATCGGGGCAGAGTCTAAATGGTTGTCTATTGCTTGCCATTCAGATAAGCTGATGTTGTCCCACAGCTCATCCTCTTTGAGTTCTTCAGCTGTTTCTATGAGGTCACTCAAGCAGACACTTGTATCAGAATCTTTTTCATTCTGTTTGCTCGCTGGTTTCCCCTTTGATAGTCCTGACAAGCTTAGTTCTCTCCTTGGCTTCTTAGGTAGGGGCTCCTCCCTCTCCTCAATAGGCAATTTGATGTTCCTCAAGAATGCTCTGGATCCATTTGCTTTGCGCGTTTGAGCTTGATTTTTTGCTTTCTTTTCTTTGAAAATCGCATACATTGATTTCTTTTCCTCGTCGTCTATTATCAACAGGCAGTCTGAATTATTGGATCTAGTTGTCTTTAAGCCCTTCCCTAGTACTAGGGGAGCGCCTATTTTTTCCTTTGCATTGATCACTTCAGGGTTTTTCCCCCTCGACACTTCCGAGTCCTGGTCCCTTTCAGAATTTCGTTTGGGATCTGTTTTCAAAGAGGACTGCTGATTTTGCTTCCTTATCCACTTATGATCCTCAAGTATGGCTTCCATCAAGAGTTGCTTATCGTTGGATTCCTGGCGCGCCAAGTCGCAGAGGCGATTTTGCCACTGATGTGACAAGTCAGATTCTTTTTGCAATCTCATATCCAGTTGCTTCGTGAAGCTTACAATTTCCCCCATTCCTTCCTCAGTTTTCGTTCATGGACTCATAAAGCTTCAAGAAGGGGGCAAGTGTGATGTTTAAGGAGCCATCATCACATTCTGAATATGAGCCATGTCGTCCCTTTTTCCCTTGCAGAATAGATCGCTTATTTTTTTCATGGAAATGTCATCAATACTCATAGGCTGTGTCATTTTCAACGGCCCCTGCGGAGCCTTACTTCTGTAATCCGTTTGTCTGGGACCTGTATTTTGCTGTGAATTTCCCCCTCTTTGTGAGATATTTGCATCCAGTTGGTCTGTCAGGTCCACCTCATCATCAAACGTTGCCAGTTTATCCTTAATGAATGATAGACTCCTCCTTTTCTCCCTTACTATTTTATCAGTAATGTTTGAAATGTCCAGGATTAATTTAGCAGCGAGGTTTGAGTTACTAAGCGTTTCATGGGTCATGCCGTTGCAACCAGTTTGGGGAAGAAGGGTCGGCAAGGGGCCATTCCTCTGTTCCCTGCGATCATCCGAGACATTCAAAATGTTTGCGTCGAACATTCTCTGCCCCTCATTTGGTCGTGGGGATTCCCCCCAGCTGGGTAGTATGCACTGGGTGGCCAATTTTTTCTGGGGCATCTCTTTCTCAGTAATAGAGGGTACTGTGATCGTCCCCTTCCGAGTTGGTGTTTTATCCCGAGGGGTTACTGCCTTCCCTGCTTTGGGACAGGCAACTCCCGCTCCTGACGCGTCTTTTTGGTCAACCCCCTCCTCTGCTGTAATTGGGTCAGATGTTTCGACCCCTTTCCCCCCCACTCCCAGCACCTTCTCTAGTGGAGCCTCCCGCTCTGATTGTTCAATAGTCAGATTCTCCTCGATTATGTCGGGCATTTCCCCAACAAATTCTTCCCCGCTGAGCATCTCTGAATGGATGGGCTCATTCGGGGCCTCATCAGTCTCCTGAGACCTCTGGGGGCTTATCTTGTCACCCTGTTCATTTGGCAGAGTTAACTGTGTTGCCCCTGCCTGGCCCTTTCCTACTCCAGGAGGGGTCTGATCTTGGGCGACTCTGACCTTGCTAGTAATTTGGTCAAGTTCTCCGTCTTCGGGTGCTATGGCCGTCGGGGCGGGGTCTTCCCTGGCCATTTCAGTCGCCAGGTGCTGGTCCTGCTCCGGGACTATTTTTTTCGGGAAAGCCAGTCGGCTTTGTCTCCAAGGCAACATGCCTTTATTGAGGCCTCCCGTAGTTGGTGATTGGCCCCCAGCAGGGACCGGATAGGAAGCAACCCGCTGCCTTACCTGTTGTCGGGTTTTCACCCTTTCTTCCGCCCCATGGATCTGAGGTGTCACTTTTCAGGCATCCCATCGTCATGCAGCTCCTCTCTATTTGCACCAGGAGAGAGGGAAACTCAATCTCCCGGTCGGGTGCTCCTCTCCGCCGCACCGCTTTAGGCTGACTTGCCTCGGTTTGCCACAAGCCGCAGAGTAGGGTCACAGCCACAGCAAGCAGCCAAACAGAACAACAGCCAGGTAGTTCAGCCAGACGCCCTTTGCACGCTCGGGCTTAGCGCCGCAAGGGTGTCTGGGTGCAGGCTTTGTAGCACTCATCCCTCCTGGGGGTGGCAGGGGGCGGGGCCAGGCAGCGCTACGGCGCAATGGAGTTGTCCTTTCCTGCCTGCCACTCGCGTTCCCTCGCCTCACGTTCTCGCTGGGATTTCCAAAACAGCTGATCCCACAGCTGAAAGATTACTGACTGCAATGTAGAGACGCAGCCACAGCACAACAGCCAGGTAGTTCGGCCAGAAGCCCTTTGCGCGCTCGGGCTTAGCGCCGCAAGGGTGTCTGGGTGCAGGCTTTGTAGCACTCCTTCCTCCTGGGGGTCGCATGGGGCGGGGCCAGGCAGTGCTACGGCGCAATGGAGTTGTCATTTCCTGCCTGCCACTCGCGTTCCCTCGCCTCACGTTCTCGCCGGGATTTCCAAAACAGCTGATCCCACAGCTGAAAGATTACTGACTGCAATGTAGAGACGCAGCCACAGCCCGTTTTCTGCTAATATGGACTTGTAAGCAATATCTAATAGAGAATGAGAAGAAATTCTCCATAGTTCTCTAGTTTTATATATCTTGTGAAAAGTCAAAGTGAGTATTATAGGGATGTGGTCAGAATGTTGCAACTGATAATTCTATCTGAGTCCATTACCATCATAGGTCTATATGGGAGGACATGTTATGCACATTAGAGAGTAGTCTTTTTCTCTGTGACGTAGTGGTCCCCAAGCATTATTTAAGTCAATAGTTGTCAAGAGTGATTAATGACCTTAGCAGCTTGAGAGATCGGGCGAGCTGTCCTCCCACTGAGGTCGACGGGGAGGTCTAATATTTTGTTAAAGTCGACAACCTAGATTATACACTTGTTAGTTAATTTTTGTATATGTTGGGCAACTACAAGGTAAAACGAAGGATCGTCGACATTTGACCCTATTTGCTTACAAGAAGCAACTTTTTAAAAATATATTTATATATACATATATATATATATATATGTATAATGAGTTCTCTTTTATACAAGACAACTTGATCTCATCAACACAAAACATATCAACGTACATTTGTAACTGCCAACTTCCCCCCGGCTTTCCCCCATCCCTCTCTCGGTTCTCCCTTCATACTACCCACAGGTTCATCCGTCACTTACCACAGTTACATGTTTATTTATGGATTTACACATTTCCAACTAGGGTTATCATGTTATTCCTGAGAGACTATCTAATGTTGTGCATTTTATTTTGTATGTATTACCCTCTTCACCTCTGGTGTATCCACTTTCCTCATATTTAGCAGTAATTTTTCAGGCACTGTCTAGATTTAATTACTGTTTCTTCCAGTACAAAGTAATGATCCAATTCTTCCCACCATGTTGACACATCCAGAACTCCCTCTACAAGAAGCAACTTTTGATCGTTTAGTATACTGTCCACCAACACATATCTGCCAAGAGTGTTTACGACTTTCACAACAAGCTGGAAACCAAGATATCAGTGAATCAATATCATGACTCCCTTAGATTGCAATGAATAGCTATTGTAGTATCGATGCATGCCCCACTTTTTAGCAAAGGATTTGCTATCTGGTGTCAACGCATGTGTTTCTTGTAGGAGGGCAATTTTAATTGAGTGGCATTCAAAGTAGGCTGTATGTTTTCTAGCTCTGAGTGGGTTATTTAAGCCTCTAATGTTCAAGCTAATTAGGTGTAGGTCCCTAGCCCCCTGCGGCGCGCCATTGCTCATTATTGAGTGAATTGCCATGTCTTCTAAAGTAGAATATTGCCACAACAGTGTCGCAAACAAATCAATAAACATAGTCAATCTAGTATTTTGAGTAAACCTCTACCTCTCTTCCTCCCCTATCCTCAATTGAATGCAAGCAGCATAGTTTGCTGAGAGGAAACTGTGAGTTTAGCAACTTATAGAAACTGTGGCTGCAAATGACCAACACGATTTTGGGTTTCTATTTTGTGTCCTGGTTTGGGGCAAGTTATTATTGTTACAGCGAGACCTTGACTCAAGATCTTCACATCTTTGAGGATCGCAGGATTTCTTTGCATTTATTTTTTAACAAGTAATCTGTTGTTGTTAGAACATCAGGTTTGGATCAGATTGAGTTAAAACCTTTTTGATTCTTCTCATGACTTGTTGCAACTCTGACCCCGTTCACTTTCCCTCGTCCGTGCTCGCTTTTGGCTGGGGTTTAGTATAGCTTCTTGTCAGGGTTGATGTGTAACTATCCATCTGCCTCTGTTATTGTGTGCCACATGCCATTTCATGTCTTATTTCTTCCGTATGGGATTATTTCACAAGATTAGCTTTTATATTTTTTATTTAAAAATGTTTTATTGAATTATACAAACAACCAAACAATACAAACCGAACAAACAGTGCATGTTTCAACAGTTTCATTACACTTTCTTAACTTCTAACCACTACTTCCCTTAACCCACCCCCCTTTACGAGTCTATTGCATTAAACCTTCAGTTTCCGCAACCTGTGGTTCAGTCTCCTCTTCTACAGGCTCCGCCGGGTCAGCTAATGACCCAAACAGTTCGGCTATCTGTGATTTCCAGGCCATCAGGGACTCATTCTCCCCCCCCCATGCTACTCGCTTCTTGCCATGCCATGGTTTCGGCTTCCGCCCATTTTTGCAAATCTCTCCACAACACTTCTACCTTTGTCACATGGCATGACTTCAATCCCATGGCAATCCTCCTCTTTGCAAGCTCATAAGCCAGATCCCTCAGCTTACTTACGTGCCTGAGCTTCTGTGGTCTGGGGAACCCCCCCAGCAGACAGGCCCACACTGTATCCACTACCATCTTGACCCCTTTTTCTTCCAGTTTCTCTTTCACTCCCCTCCAGAATCGCTCTATGATCGGGCATGACCAGAACATATGCACCATGCCCACGTTCTTCTCATCACACTTGGGGCATGCTTGCCGCCCTGCATTTTCAAACCTCGATATCCTCCAAGGCGTCGTATATGCCCTGTGCGTTATGTACAGCTGAATCCTTTTCAGCCTTGCGTTTCTAGACACCTTCTTATGATACCCCTGCACCCGTTACCACATCCCGTCTCCCATCGGGGCTCCAACCTCCATTTCCCAGTCAAGTCTCAACTGCGTGACCTCCTTCCCCACTTTAGACATCAGCATTTCATACAATCTGGAAATCTCTGACCCCCCTCAGCTATGTCATATATCACATCTATGGTTGCATCTGATTCTTCCTCCAACACAGTTTCAGGCCATGTTCCCTTAATCCTCTGTACCACTCTATGATACGTAATATACTGGCCCTCGTGCAACCCAGTTTCTTCCCACAGCCCCTCAAAAGTAATACTAGAGCCCTCCCGCCAAATATCACCCATTGTTGCCACCCCAGCCGGTTCCCAGTGGTTCCTGAGTATCATTCGTAGCTGCGCGTCTGTCCCCGTCAATACAACCAGTGGTATCTGCGGTGAGCATGGGGACGGGTCCTCCATCATTTGACATGCCATGCGCCACACCTTCCACCCCAGTAGCATCATTTTAGGGCGCCCTACCATTTCTGCCCTGGGTACCCACATCATCTCTTTCAAATAGAAAGGTGCACAATCACACCCAAACAGCCTAAATTCAGAGGTCTCTTCATCAGAGAGCCATTTGGCAACATACTGTAACTGGCTTGCCAAATGGTACGCCTCATAGTTGGGCAGCTTTATCCCTCCTTTGTCATGGAAGTTCTGTAGCTTCCATAACGCCACTCTATTTCGCGTGCGATGCCACAAAAAGTCCCTACACATGCTATTGAATTTGGTGAAGAACTTCTTAGGAATTAGGTATGGTATGTTCCCGAAGTAGTGTAGGAGCCTTAGCAGGACCACCATCTTTAGCATTGCTCACCGCCCCATCATCGCCAAGAGCAGCTTTGCCAAAAACTGCATGCACTTCTCAATTTTCTTAGTGGCTACTTCTGTATTGCACCTATGCTCTTCCTCCACGGTTTGGTATATATCTATCCCCAGGTACCAAAATGTGCTAACCGCCCACGGCACTTGCAATACAGGTAACCGCTCTGCTGGAATCCCCATGTAGCCCCCTAATGGGAACAAGCTGGACTTCTGGGGGTTCACTGCAATGCCGGACAGCACAGCGTATCTCTCCAGCACTTCTAGGATGTACTGGAGATTTTCTTCTGGGAAACGCAAGTACAGCAGCATGTCATCTGCATATAGGGAGATCAGATGCCGCTCCCCTTTCACCTTGATGCCTATGGTGTCATATTGCTGCCTCAGATATATTGCTAGAGGTTACAGGGCCAGTATGTAGAGCATTGGAGACCACGGGCATCCCTGTCTAGTACCCCTGCTGAACTGCCACCTTTCCGATATCACAGATCCTGTCCTAACTCTAGCCAGCGGTTCGCTATATAAAATTTTCGCCCACCTTACATATCCAGGCCCTAACCCCTAGTGCTTCAGGGCCGCAAGGAGTCAAAGGCCTTGATCGCATCCAAAGACACAATTGCCATTTCCTCATCTCTTTCTCTGCCAAACTCAATGATTCTCTGGAGTCGCCTATGATTATTGGTAATGTTTCTATGAGGAACATAGCCCGTTTGATCCGGGTGTATTAATTTGCCAATATTTGCTAAGACAGCAGTTAATATCTTGCCGTCTTGATTCAGCATTGACAAGGGTCTATAGGAACCACAGCTGTGCCCAGGTTTATTAGGCTTGGGGAGAGGTATTATGACAGCCTCTCTCAGTGACTCCGGTAAGCGTCCCTTCTCGAACGCTTCGTTTAACATCTCTAACAGTGGGGGGAGGACCTCTTCCATGTATACTTTGTAAAACTCACTTGGGAGTCCATCTGTCCCTGGGGTTTTCTAGTAGGAAGCTGCCTCACTACCTCACCTAATTCTTCCAGGGTGATCGGGGTCTCTAGTTCCTCTCTCTCCTCCTCGCTTATCTTGGGCAACCCCATATCCGCAAGCGTTTCTTCCATAATAGCGCGACTACTTTCCCCGTCATCTGCATACAATACCTTATAATAATCCACAAACGCTTGATTAACTCCCTCCTGGGTGTCCTCTACGCTACCATCTTCTCTCTCTATAGTCCTGATTGTGACTCTGGGGGTCGCACTCTTATATAACCACGCCAAAAGTCTCCCCGGTTTATCACCTCCCTCATGCTGTCTCTCTACGTATTTTTTATAATTAAGGTTACACAATCTCTCCCAATATTCCACACATTTTTGCTGTAGCCTAAGTGTCAGTTCCAGCTTCTCTGCTGTATCGTCTCTGCCCCTTAAGGCCTCTTCTAATTTTTCTTCCTTCTCCTGCAGTTCAGCTAAAACCCCACCTTGTAGGCCCTTGGATTTCGCTATGGCTACTCCCCCTCATGACAACTTTAAAGGCCTCCCATAGTGTTCCCGTGGAAACCACGCTCCCAGTATTTGTTTCAAAATAATTCACAATCTCCTCCGTCAAGTCCTCCCTAAAAAAGGGGTCTCGCAACGCCTCTGCTCGTAGGCGCCATGTCGGGATCCTTGCTCTCGGTGGGCAGTATTGCCATGCGAGAATCAGGGGCGAGTGGTCCGAAAGGACCCTGGCCTTGTACTCTATTTGTGCAATCTCCGCTATCATTTCGGGTGATGTGAAGACATAATCCAACCTCGTTGATAACTGCTGTGGGGCAGAATAATGTGAATATTGCCTTTCCTGGGGGTGCCTCACTCTCCATGCATCCTCCAACCCAAAGTCATCCAGCAATGTCTGTAACGCCCTGGCTGCAGGGGCCGGTCTATCCATCTTCCCATCCGATCTGTCCACCCTCGGGTTCAATACGCAGTTGAAGTCCCCTCCCTAGATCATCGCGCTTCCCACGCATACGCTCAAATTCGCACTCAATGTTCTAATGTACGCCGCTGTGTTCTGGTTCGGGGCATACGTGTTAACAATGCTTATCTCCCTGTTCTCCACCAGTCCCCTCAGCATAACCATCCTCTCGTCTGTCTCAGCCACCACTTGCAATCGCTGAAAAGGGACATGTGGCGCCACCCAAATAAGCACTCCTCTTGCATAAGCAGAGTACGATGAGCCCACCAACACCCCTTTCCACTTCCCAGCGATCGTGTCCATCCTCTCTCGTGTAAGGTGGGTTTCCTGCAGCAATGCAACATCTATTTTCTGCCTGCGCAGATAGAACATAACTTTGTTCCTTTTTAAATAGCTGTTGAGCCCCTGCACGTTCCATGTAAGTATCTTAAGGTCCCCCATGGCCTGTACCAGTTCCGTTCCCCCTCCCCCAGGTGCAGTCTGACTTTGAATTCCAATCCAATCTGTATAGGCTTGCATCCCATTCTAAATTCCCTTTAACAAAAAACACGCCAAACTTCCCGTTCCGCCGCCCTCCCGCCTCCCGTCCCTTCCCAACATCACACCCCCCCAACTGTTGCCCAGCTCCATCCCTGGATCTCAGGCACCCCCGCATTTAGCTCTTTCTGGCTCTCGCCTGTACTCGAAGCTCCGCAGGGTGAGGCTGCCCTAGTGGCCAACCTACTACTACTACAACTATAATTCGGGGGATAGGGTGCTTTCGCCCTGCCGCTCCTATGACACATCGGATTGACTACCCATTGCTATACAATTTGAATATATGTACACGCTACTATATTCCAGTCCTTCAAGTCCGTTACAATCAGCGGTATTTTATCAAAATATCAGCCTCCTACAGCCGCGCCCATTGTTCTTAATCTTCATCTAGGCACCACTGGGGTGCTCACTCGACGCCTTAACAGTATGCGTACCGTATTCCAGTCACTTATCGCGTCCCTCTTGGGTCTCTTCCGTGTCTTGTTCCGGGCAGCCCTGCAGATCCAGCCACGCCGTTGCTTCTTCCGGAGTGTCAAAAAATACATTTTGCTCTTGTGCACCACCTTCAATTTCGCGGGGTACAGAAGCATATATTTTAACCCAGCCGCACGCAGCCTCCTTTTGATTGCCACATAGCTGTACCTTTGCCTCTGGACCAACATAGTGTAGTCCGGATATGCCGTGATGGTGCTCGAGGCCCTTTCGATTGTTCCACCTTTTCGGAAGTACTCC
This sequence comes from Ambystoma mexicanum, assembly GCF_040938575.1. Taxonomy (NCBI): domain Eukaryota; kingdom Metazoa; phylum Chordata; class Amphibia; order Caudata; family Ambystomatidae; genus Ambystoma; species Ambystoma mexicanum. The sequence continues at coordinate 1,401,460,535 of NC_090924.1, forward strand.
GGTATTTTGTCGTGGTCTTTGTAGTTCAATATTTTGGCGATTATCGCCCGGGCAGGGGTCCCTGGCCTCGGCTTCCTCATAAGGGCTCTATGTGCACGCTCCACTGCGAATCCCTGCGAGAGTTTGCCAGCCCCAATTCCTTGTAGGAGTAGGTTCTCGACATATTCTGTCGGGTCCTGTCCCTCCTCACCCTCCGGCAAGCCCACCACGCGAATATTGTTCCTCCTCGCTCTCCCTTCTGCTTCCTCTGCTCGAGACTCCAAGTTAGCCACCTGTTGTTTGAGTACCTGGATCTCCTTTGCGTTGTTAGTGCTGGTGTCCGTGTTAGTTTTCACCGCACCTTCCAGGCAGCGTGTTCGTTCTGCCAGCCCCCTGACATCTTGCCTCAGCAGGTAGACTTCTATGCCCACTGCATCTATTTTAGCCTCCAGGGAAGTGCGCAGGTCCAACATCGCAGCCCCCCAAGAGTCTTTCAGCTCTGTGATGGCCTCTAAAATCTGATGGTTATCAGCCACTGTGGTGCCCTCCGCTGGTAGCATCGAGCCTCTGGGCGCGATGGCCGCAGGAGAATGGTGCGTTTTGGCAAAAATATCCATTGTGGATTGTTTATTCTTGTTCTTGCTCACGGCCCCTCACGCCGACATTCTGCGGCCTCCGTTGGACCTCAATATCACGATTCAGCCTCCGCGTGCCTTCCTAACCGTCTTTTTCGCCCTTATCAGCTGTTGTAGTACTCTTCAAGCAGTCGCACCGTCCGCCGCCTCTCGCCACAGCTTACTGCTCATCGATGCCGAGCGAGCGCTTCCTATGTCTGATGTGGCGCGCCTATCTGTTCGCACCCCCGCTGCACCCGGCCTCTTGCCTTCCGGGTCAGCACGCAAGCCATCGTGACACAAGGCTTACCGCCACAGGGGTTTCGCTCCATCTCCACTCCGCCATCTTGTGTGACAATGGACCGAGCAGCCGCCGTCGTTCACCGAGCAATTCCTCCAGAATTCCACACACGATTCACTCGGTCTTTGTACAGTGAGCAGAACACACGTTCCTATGCATGTATAGTCAATCTGGGAACCAGTAGCGCGTTTTTGAAGGTAGTTTTCACGGATCATATGTCAGATCCTCTGGAGCTGCTCAGGAAGCACGTCCTACTCCATGGCTGCCCAAGCCACGCCCTTAGCTTTTATATTTCTGTGTTTCCCACTCCTTCCAGATACTCATATGCCTATTGCTTGTTCCACGCTGGATTTCTTGGAGTGTACTTGTGGTAACTGTTGAGCATCATGTGTTCAATTGTAGTGAGTCTTGTAGCTACTGCTGATAGTAAAACTCTTAATTATAGGTGCTGTTAGTCACTTTTGATGCAATCTCTATGTTGCTCACTGAGGCATTGGTGCTGGAAAGAGATGGCAGGTATCAAGTCTCAATTACATAGTCATCCTAGGTTAGAATATATGTTGAATTGTATTTCTAGTATTGCCTTCAGGTGCTTGAGAGCATGGTGCCATTTATTTGTTTCAGTTGTAGGAAAGAGTAAGAGCAGCAGCAACTTGCAATGTCTAAAGACAATCCGCTGCTAACTCTAGATTATTTTGGGAGTTACATCTGATATTTATAGTAGCAGCACAGAGTTGCACTCATTGTGGCCAAAAATGTATGGATTCTGTAATCACCAGTTCTGGTTATGATGCTTGCGTATTAGCCAGTCTTAATGCGACAGTGGGCTTTATTGGCGTTTGCCTATATTTACTAGCATACTGTGCTTTCTGTGATGTCGTTAATGTGTTCGTTGAGGGCTTGAGAGTTGAGATGCTCCCGTTTGGAGTACCTCCTCCCCAATCGTTGCTCAGTGTTCTGTCTCCACAGCTCTTGTCGCCGCAGGACACATAGTCGGCAGAAGGCGCCCCAGCCAGCTTGTGGCTCCGAGCACCTTCCCCGCGCTTCAATGAGCAGATACAGCATAGGCGGCCGAGCCTGTAGTCCAGCAATCTTATGGAATGAGATCAGGGAGCTCACATTCTGGCCGCCGAGGCACGGATTGTCACACAGAGGTCTTCTCATACACGGGTCCCTCCCTCACCACCAGTCTCTCCCACTAAGACTGCTCGCCCAGGCCACAGATCTGCAGCTGGGGAAGGAAGCAGAGGATAGAACTTAGCAGCAGAGCACTAGGCGGGGGCAAGCTTTGGCCCCCTCACACTCCCATGGAAGATTAGTTACCTGCACCAGGTTATGCAGCCTTCTTGCTGGCTGATGAACAGGGTCACCCCCACCCCAGCTATCCCCCACCATCTTGGAAGTACAGTGTTGCATTTGACTTTTACAAATGGGGATTTACTCTAACCCACTTTTATATAGTCCACCATAATTTCTGGATAGTGCAAGTTCCATTCTCGCTAAATAAATGCAAGTGCATTAGGAGAAATTATTCCGAACCCCTGGAATAGCTTTATGAAAGATGTTGTATTGTGGACTAATGTTTGTCAATTAACATTACACTGATTGCGTGGACCTGGATCTGCTGTGGTTAGACATGATGCACGGTAAACGAGTCAAGCTACAGATTGCTGTTGTCCGGCTCCTGAAGCGCTATTGCTTTAATCTAATGTGAAATAAGAGGAAGTTGTTGACGTATCAAGACCCCTTACTAAGAATTGTGAGCATTTTGTTTCCTTGTGAGGGAAATAAATGTTTTTATTTTTTATTTTGATAATTGTATATTGCTGTATGTGTTTATCAATTTGAAAATGAAGTGAAAATGTATGCTGTAAATGTGAACTTCTGTATGGAGAAATTATGTTTTATGTAGCCTTTGTACTACTTGTTTTAAATCACAAAGAATCTTGTTGTACAAGTTACTATGTAACTATAAACAAATAAAAAAAGAAATTAAAAAAAAGTAAAGGAAACAGCAAGTGGTGATGGAACAAAGACTAGAATTAAGGCATCCAACCATATACTAATGACACGCCAGTCACGAGGATCCAAAGTCAAATATATTTATTCAATAATAGAATTTGATAAAATGGATATCAGCGCCCCACGATGTGTAAGGCGGACACCATGAGGAGAGGGAGAGAGCACAAGTATAACAGACACATATAAAGCAAACTTCACAGCATTAGAAGGCATTGCCCGGCCCCCTTTGTCCAGACCTCATCAGACTAGGGTTCAAGGGGTTACTGCGTAATTCGTTATACTACACTCTTGCTGCCAGTGCCAAGACAATTTACTATCTGAGAACCGGGTGCATCTGGATGGAGGAAAACATATCATGTTCCCTATAATGAGGTGTTTTACCAGCCAATGTTATCTCTCTGTGCTAAGGTCAGACAGTTCTGAAGCAGAAATGAATAACAACTCCCGCGGGGAGCACATACAGCCATGTTTCTTTCTAGCTGCCTGCTATAATGGCCTAACTAGAAAGAACGGCACCTGAGTTTGCAGATTAATCGTGCTTATGTTCAGCTTCAAGGTTCCCTCATTATAAGACAAAACAAATCATGTGGCAGCCTGGCATTCCTAACTATGTAAGCAACTCAAAGTTCAAGCAGCGGTCGGTTACTGTGTTCAAGCTGAAAACCAGAATATATATATATGCAGTGAGCAGAAAGCAGAACAAAAACTCAAAATGGCGTCCTTACACAAAATGGCTTCTCAAGCAATGGTTTCACGTTCACATGTTGGCACATTGTTTCATGATGCGAAAGTGATACAAGTGTGGTTAGGCCAATATATAATAAGACGGCGTATTTGCATTTACATTGCTACAAAGCATCCTTTTGGCCTACGCCAAGAGAATCACCTAAAAACTGCTTCTTCCTCAGACCAAGTGTCTGAGCTGTTTTCATCGGAACAACCTCAATCATTCTCATCGAAATGTCAATGGACATGAATTCTTTAATCATGGCATCTTGTGCTACCATTGCATTGTTCGTGATTTGGGACAGTTTGGGTTTCATCTTGATCTTTGTGACAGCCTGCGCACAGCTACCCCCTATCATGGTGCAAATGGCGGGTAAACACTGCACGCAGCAACAGCAGAATAGTATGATACTGAGTACTATGGCCAAGAATGAGAATATCTTCAAACCCCAGTATCTTAGCATGTCCCAGAACCAGCCACCAATGTTCCAATCACCCTTGGGGACATGAATTTCTGTACTTAGTAGATGCAACCTTTTTATCACTTTAAATATTGTGAGGGAGGAGTCAGTTATGAAAACACAGCACGTGGACCCCACTAATTTGCATACACTACCACGCTCCGCCAGGATGACTTCAAGCACCATCCTATTTTGAAGGGCCACCAGCCTGATTGCCTTTTGCTCTAATGTCATATTATACATTATGTCTGTTGTCTCATTAATTGTCTTCTCCAGGACTATGGCCAATCTCCTAATGTTGTACGAGTTGATTGCCTGTCCCCAGAAGGGTACAAAAGATTTTGCCACATCCCCATAAATTTCACAGACTGTATCACCATCTGTCTGCCGCCTGGGGCGTGGTTTGGAAACTTCGGAAGTTGTTGCAAGATCTACTCCTGGCAAGAGTACCCCCAAGTAGCAGGTACCTCCCCAATCCCTGGGTAACCATAGGTATGCCTTATCCCCGCATACAAAATAAACGGGACCCCCTATGTACAATGCTCTGTCTTCATGCCCTAAGACAGCAGTATTTGTGCACCGATCAAAGTTGCCCGAGTGCCATTTTTTTGCATACACAATGGAACAGAGTGTGGGCTATTGTGTAGGAGGGTGGTATGGCATCCCTGTTGCCCACAGGTCTGGTGGATGCAATGTTTGGTTTGCTTTGGTCTGAAAATATCGAACAACCCAATGGTGTCAATACATGTCTCTCAAAGTCATTAATGTTAGTACCATTAAAGTTCCTGTAGCACTATCATTCCATCTTCCAAAAAATAACGCCCTAAAAGAGGCATAACAGGCAGTAGGGAGAGGATGTATGTACCAACCCAGCCCTCTTTCCCCATGCTGTGGTAGATGTGAGAAAACCCAGCAGTTTGTTTTGTTCACGATGGCATGTGTGGCGTTCATTATCACCAAGAGGGTGTTGTTGTCATAACCCCCTCTATGTTTAACGTCCCGAGGACGGAGAGTATGAGAAAGGACGTGTGGCGTAACCATTGTGGTCGTGCTCATAGTTGGCCACATAGTATCAAGCGGATGTAACTGCTCCAAATACCATAACAGGATTATCAGAGCTATTGCAACACATGCAAATATTGTGATCAATATACATTTGGCTTTCAAGGACCATCATTTCTTTTACACATGTCTAACTTCATCAAACTGGTTATCAGCATTGTCTGTACGGGCGGCCCCAAACAGAGGCATAGTTCTCTAAAAGTTTCTCAAAGTCCGTTTTAGAGCTTTGCTGTCAAGCTCTTACAGTTTCTTCATAGGCATCACCCGATCGCACTGTTAGTCTTGTCTGTAGGCAGCTTGTCTGTCCTTGCCTACCCCTTGCCCTCTTTCAAACTTCCAGCAGAGGGTTGATGAGGGAGATGGCGTGATTCAGGTATCCATCAATTTGTTGGTTCAAAGAGAACGCAAGTAGATCACAGAGGTGTCGGTACAATGACCTTGCTTGTCTCCACAAGGACGAAAGACCGTACACCTTCAAAAAGCATTGGGAAAGCGCATGTCAGTGCCTCCTTCTGGTTCAGACGCTCCCTTTCTCTAGCCCCTCTCCCCGGCCCTTCAAGTGGCAGGGCCGAAAGTAAAGGCTACTGCAAATTTGTAGCGTTCTTCTTGTCATGTGGTTGCAGCGTTGGTGGAAGATGATGCAGACAATAAGGAAGGCAGCAAAGATGGAATTGGCATTCTGCGTGTGGATCGGTGCTGATGCATTCTGGGATATGGAGTCATCGACGTCTTTGTCGTCCCACTTGTCGTAGGGCAGAGGAAACGGGATCCGCTTAACGTGTGTGGCATGGATCCAGTGCTTTCGGCCTTCGACATGTACTGCAGTCTGTGTGGCCATGAGGACCTGGAAGGGGCCCTTCCATCGTCGTTCATGGCAGTTTCTTCGATCAAAGTTTTTCGTGAGGACCCAGTTACCTGGCCGCAGACGATGACCTGGCCCTTCGTATTTGGCAGGAAGAGCCTCTCGCACCTGCTGATGAATCAAACGCAAGTTTTGAGTCAACTGATAGCAGTAATCGTCCAACAAAGGGTATTCTATGTCACTCAACTTCTTGGGCCTGGGTACATTTCATACGTTTTCTGGCCTCCCCATGATGATTTCATACGGGGAGAGACCTGTTCTTGATTGTGCGGTTGTCCGCATTGAGAGTAAGGCTAAGGGCAAGGCATCTAGCCATTTCAATTTGCTTGGGGCACATATTTTTGCAAGTTTATTTTTCAGAATACCGTTGTGACGTTCCACAAGTCCGGCACTTTGAGCGTGCCTCGCTGAGTGAAAACGTTTATCAATTTGCAGGCCTGCGCATATTTTCAGTATTACTGGTGCAACAAAATGAGGGCCTTTGTCTGACTAAATTACTCTTAGCAACCCAAACCTGGGGAAGTACTCCTTCAACATGGACTTGGCTGTAGACTGTTATAACCAGGTTTGTGATAATGAACACAACAGATACAGAAGGAATGTCTAAGGTTCACTTAAAGGATACAGACTGGTAGTTGCAAAGGATACACTCAATGTCGTCTCCCATCTACTGTTGTCAGAGGTAGAACGTAGTGTCTCAAGAGAAACCTTCTAACTAATGACACTCTCCGACTAGTAATACCCACAGTCAAAGAGAGCTATTAGTGAGAAGGGCAGGAGTGGACCAAGATTCACCAGGCTGTCGATAGAGAGTGGACTAATTAGAAGGTTATTGTTACAAAAGGACAGTAAGAACCTATGTTAAATACACTAACCTGGATGTACAGCCACAGGTAAGTCCCAACAATGTCCGATGAATCCAAGGAGAAAACAACGACAAGGAAAGGGTAGTGAAGAATCTAACCCGGGGAACGTGGGCCGCACTAGAGTCGGGTTGGTGCACACAGGTAAGCGTCCAAAGTTCTGTGCACTTTGTAGTAGGAGGAAAAGAAAATCTTGATCCAGGAAGACAAATCTTTACAATAGTTGAAGGTCCAGTTGAGTCCTGATCAGGAGTGAGTACAGAGACTGTCAGACTAAACTCTCCTGCAAGTAGGATTGGATTTAGCAGAGGAAGTATATCCAGAATGGAAATAAATGTCTACGGAAAAATGACAAAGAGTAATGAGGTTAATAGTATTGCTGAATTGGATGTATATGGAGTGGAACTCTGCTGGGTGTTGATTGCAGTCCATGGAAATTGCTATGTCACGTAGGAACGTGGCGGGGCTCCGTCTTGGAACGAAGCAACAGGTTGAAGAGCGTTGCATATTTAGTAGAAGGCTGCGTGAGAACGAGGAAGAAAGGAGTGGCTCTGAGACGAGCTGGGAGGTTGCCTGAAACTGCGTAAGAACGCGGGGAAAGGCAACCGCTTCTTGCGATGAAAAGAAGAGCGTCTGGAAAGAACAGCAGAAGCAAGCTCTGGAACGCAGATACCAAAAATTATCAGAAGCGCAGCTGTAAGGCATCAGCTTCGTTAAATGTCAGCTGACGTGCACCTGACCAACGCGATGATGCGTACGTTGGTCATGTGACGCAAGCTCTCTCAGTAGTGTCTCCCGGCCAATTTCCATTGAGTATAGAACGGCCTGGCCGTTCTGAAGGCTGAGGATGCCTGGAAATAGGAGCGTTTGGGTAAATAACGGGCTCTGGGGTGGCAGGCATGACATATACATAGCTGTACAATCTTTCAGTGGGTAGGCCTCAACCCATTTACTAACAAAGCAGATTACCATCAGGACATATTTGTAGTTCTGGCAACGCTCCATCTCAATGAAGTCAAAGTGTATCACTTCAAATGGCATGGAGGGAGGACCAAAACTACCCTTTGGTGTCGGTGTTCCCTTTCCAGTGTAATGTTGCAAACAGACCATACAGTTTTGTACAAGTCGTTCAGCAACTTTTGGATGTTCTCATTATACCAGACAGGGTCAAAAAGCTGACAGATCTTTTTCGCACATATATGTGTTGGACCATTTGCCATGGTGACTATGGCAGTAACATATGCGTTGTGTAACATCCATCTTTGGTTGGCATGATCAACCCAACAACCCTCATTGTCTAGTCCTGCGGGACTCTCTGACCATTGTTTGACTTCTTTGGGAGTAGCTTCCGTCTGAATTTCCTTTACGCTACCAATCGCTCCCTCCATTAAGCAATTGTCAGTGACCCCTTTTGCTAAATCTAAAATGTATATTTTGGAGTGCACGCCATTTGCAGTTTGCTTAGCAATTCTGTCGGCAAAAGCATTTCCTTTTCCCACATCGTCCTTCACTTTTTGATGTGCGGCGCATTTCATTATTGCTAGTTTGGTTGGGAGTGCGAGTGCCGACAACAACTGTACTATCAGAGTGCCATGCTGGATCTTTGTACCATGTGATGTCAAGAAACCCCTCTCAGCCCACAGACGTCCAAAGTTATGAACTACCCCGAATTCGTATTGGCTATCAGTAAATATGTTTACACTAAGACCTTCAGATATTTCACAGGCTCTAGTCAAGGCGATTATTTCTGCGGCTTGGGCCGAGTTATGTGAGATTTGTTTACTTTCTACAACAGTAGTCAAAGTGGTGATAGCACAGGCAGTAGTGAATGTATGTGCCATCTGGTAATGAAAACATGAGCCATCGCAAAATAGCTCTCCTTCTGGTTCCCTCAAGGGTGTGTCAGTGAGGTCAATCCTTCCCTTAGTATCGTGTTCAGTTACAAAAAGCCAATCATGTGATACAATGTCACAGTTTTCTGTCTCCTGTGGAGAAGGTAGCAATTCTGCTGGATTCAAAGAACATCTCTTAATTTGGATGTGCGGCGCAAAGAGAATCAGCTCGTACCTTGTCAGCCGACGTGAGATGTTGTGTCTGCGCTCTATTCAGCAGAACTTCTACTGAGTGAGGTACCATGATGGTTAAAGAGTGACCCAGAACCATCCCCTCACTTTGCTTTACTGATACAGCGGCAGCAGCAGTAGCTCTCAGACAGCGCAGCAAAGCGCATTCAACAAGATCCAGTGTGGAGGAAAAAATAACTGCATGGTCTATTCTTCCCCCCATGGTCCTGTGTCAATACAGCCAAAGCGCATTCCATCTCTTTCATGCACATACAGGACAAAACATTTTTCATAATTCTGTGTTCCCAAAACTGGAGCTGAACACAATGTAGCTTTGAGCGAATCGAATGCTATCTGACAGTCCATGTTCCATGGCAAGGGCGAAGGAATATCCTTCTTCGTCAATGCCAACATAGGCCTAGTCATCAAAGAAAAGTTTGGGATCCACTCTCTACAATATGAGGCCATGCCAATTAAAGCTCTGACCACATCTGTGTATTTGGGACAGACATATCAGATATGCTCCGAATTCGTTCTGGTGTCAAGCGTCTGCCCTCATTCGACAGGAGGTACCTCAAATAGGCCACCTCCTGGCGACAATATTGGAATTTCTTAAGTGATGGTTTATGGCCGTTTTCTGCTAAGTGTGTCAATAACAATACAGTGCCCTCCTTGCAAGCGTCCTCTGAATCTGCGGCTACCAGCAAGTCATCAATATACTGTAATAATGTGAATGTGGAGGGTAGTTCTAATGTGTCCAACTGTTCTTTCAGGGCCCTGCTGTAGATGCTCAGACTTTCTGTATAGCCTTGTGGTACTCGTGTAAAGGTGAAGGAGCGCCCGCCTAATGTGAAAACGAACAAATATCAGCAATCAGCAGGCACTGGAATGCTAAAGAAAGCATTCTTCAAATCAATAACGCTAAAATGAGTGGCGGTAGCCGGGATCATAGTTAGAATTGTAGTAACATCTGGGACAATCGGAAACTGTGGCGCAACAATCTTGTTAATCACACGCAAACAATGATAAAATGGAACTCTAGTGCATTATCCCCTTCTTTGTACACCGGAAGAATCAGACTTTTACACAAACTCCCTGCAATTTCTTCAATTAATCTATGCATCTTAATCAGAGACAATGCTTTTCAAGGCCTGCTCACCTTCAACCGAGATTCTATACTGCGGGATACATGGTAAGGAAACACCTGGTTTCAAGGTAATGTGGACTGGCTCTACTTGCAAGACACCAATATCATTATCATTCACGGCCCATAGACTTGCTGGGACTGTACTTAATTCAGTTGGCAATGGCATGGATACAAACTGTGAAACAGGATTTTGTTGCCGTGAGATCGTCAAACACACTCCATTCGGAGAACAGCAAATCACAGCATTCAGTTTCTTCAACAAATTTAACCCCAACAAATTCTCGCCACAATTCTTGGTCAGTAGGAATGAACATTGCTCAGTGAAAGGACCCAATGTAATGGGCACCGGCTTTGAAAACGCGCAGATTACTGGTGTACCTGAGAAGCCTACGGAGCCATTGCTATGCCCTGATCTGGAACCCGCTGATGGTCGATTGACCATTTCTGCACACTGATGTCTCCTAAGAATACATGCTCCCTATTCACAATTCTCATCTCTACGTAGGGCCCTTTTTGGTCAATGGGAATAGGTACTGGTTCCAGACCCTGTTTTGGGCTGTCCTATGGGAAAAGTGCATCATCAGATGTAAAGTTTTCAGTGTAATATGCATTGGAGAGATTATCGAATATGTTCCTGCCACCTGTATTCTGTTGTTGGTTCCCTTGGCCTTCTTGGGGTTGCGTCTGTGGCTGTGATTGTGGATTATTTGCATAATTATTCTTTGCAGGGCCCCCTAGGCCTGGACGTCCCCTCGATCGCCTCGATAGGGTACCATTCACTCTCTGCTGGAGAAGTGGGCATTGTGCGTGCTAATGGCCTTGTTGTCTACAGTATGCACATTGATTAATGGATGGGGGACCTAATTTGGCCTGGCCCTGTGGTGCGTACTGTCTTCTAAACTGTGTGTTAGTACCTCTAGCTCCCTTTGCCACTTGATGAAGCAAAACGCTTGTTTTCAATTCATCTTTCTTTTTCTCCACCTTATCCTTCTCTGCATTCACTCTATTTTCATAGTACTGAGCCATGTGTAGAACCTCAGATTGCGACTTTGCTTGCCATGCGCTTTCAGAGTTCATAATCAGTGTCTGTATTTTGGGCAACAAACCTCGCACAAACTTGTCAACAAACAATCTTTTACCTGATTCCGTACTCAGATCTTGTCCACTAAAATCCAAAAACACTTCGTCAAACCTATTAAACTATTCTGTGGCACCTTCCGACTTGTTTTGCATGCAAGCAGTGAGTTTGTCCCAAACAATCCTTTTTTCTGGGACAATCGTTTTCAATTTAGTGACAATGTTCATAGGCAATGTTAAGATAATTTGCGGCGGTCGCTCACCAGCCTTCCTATCCCTGTCTGCTTGTGTCATGTTAGCCCATGTGTCGCCTAATCCTGGCCCGTCATCCACGGACCTAATCCGTTTCCATATGTCAGCAGGCAAAATAACAGGAAATAAAAAATCAATATCGGCCAATGTAAACACAGATGAATGTAAAACAGAATAATTTCCTTATTGAATCCAGAAGGATTCTTTCTAATATCTGGAATCGACTGTTTAAGTGTATTTACTTCTTGGCGAGAGAATGGGACATGGACAAACTGGGAAATATAATGTGCTTCAATCGTGCATGCATTACCTCCATCAACGGCTGGAATTTCTACCTTGGGAACAAATGTTGGCGGAACCTCTCTCATAGGTAACAGCATAGTGGGTAGGTCAATCATGGGAAAGTCTAAACGTCTATTCAACAATAGGGCCAGATCAAGAGACAATGCAGTCAATGGGATTTCTGGTGAAAAAGCTCTTTTATAAATCAGCATTAAATCAGCGGACAAAATGTGTTACGCTTCATACAATCGTCCTGCAAATACTCAACCATCACCTGCAAAACTTTCCTTTGCATCGCAGCTGTGCATTGACAAAATGTATCATGAATTTCAATCGGGGGAATAGTGGCATCTGAAATCCACTTAAGGGCATCTCTCACACAAATACGCATCTCTTCATTAACCGGTTTTGAAGGACGGAAATACTGCTTCTGAACATACGATGTCTGCGTTTTATGCGTGTTTAGTGATTTGTGTAAACGATCAAGTTCTCTTCTTGAACACAAATATTCTACACAAATAATTTTGCATCTTTGCGCTGTTACTACAAGTCTGGGCAAGGACCACCTGGTCACGCAAGTCTTGTGGCGCAACTTCATCCGTTAAATCACCCCATATCTCAACCAAGTATGAAGCCATTCTTTCAATCAATACCTTTTGGTCAGTGAAATCCACATGATCGGACAAAGCAGATAAAGTGGCACGTTCATCGCCCCCTTCAACATATGTTTCAGCCCACCGGTGCAATTCCATCTTCCTTTCTTTTCTAACTGTACTACGGGTTTCCGAATAATCATTATAAACCTCCGACAATGAATCAGAACCATTCGGGCGAGAGTCAAAATGCAAATCTGCCTCGCTAGGCGGCAGAGGAAATGACGCAATCAGCGCAGATGGGAGAGAGGGAGTAGCAATGACAACAATTGGCACAGGTGCCAACACAGGAGGGCGCGCAAGTAGAGGAGCAGCCAGAGGCGGTACATAGGGAGGCGGTGCAGTGGAATCATCAATTGGATCTCTCAGCATTAGTCTTATGTTTGCGTGCATGCTTTTCTCTACTTCGCAAGCGCTGTGTTGCTTCCTTCCTCCAGTCCCTGATAGTGTCAAATGCAGTGGGCCTTGCCTTTTTGTGTAACAATATAGTTTCTAAGTGTGCTATGCGGGCTAGTTCAAAACTGCCGTAATTCGGCCATTGAAGCTCGGGTTCATGCCTGGTTTGTCTGTGCCAAATCATATTAAAAACTATTGCCCCTAATCCATATTTTACATACATTTCATATGCCAGCGTCCCTTCGGGTGGCGCCGGTTGGCCATATTCCAAAGATCGACTTCTGTAATGCAAAAATCTAGCAAAGCAGGATGCCAATTTCCCAGGCATAGTTACAACCCGTACTCTCTTTGCCTGGCCGTTTGCTTCTTGCAAGGCAACTCTCAACAACAAATATCGGGTATCGGGGCACGACTCACTTGATTTCAACAATCGTCCTGAAAGACACAGTTGTCATGTCTGGCGTGTCCTGACTCAAACTGCCTCGATTCCGGGACCCTCGCCGCTTTGCTCACAAGACGCCAGAGAAGGGCTGTGCGCAGATCTGCAGAGGAATCACTTCTCACTTTGAATAGGGGCGCCTCTAAGGCACACGGCGATCTTGGTCCCGTCACCTCATCCTCACTCGTCTCTGCGATGGGGCATCAGTGGAAGGGTCCCTATTCAGGCACCATCTTGAAAGATCAAAGACCGGAATTAAGGCATCCAACCATATACTAATGACGGGCCAGTCACAAGGATCCAAACTCAGATATATTTATTCAATAATAGTATTTGATCAAATGGATCTCAGAGCCCCACAATGTGTAAGGCGGACACCGTGAGGAGAGAGAGAGAGAGAGCACAAGCATAATAGGCACATATATAGCAAACTTCACAGCATTAGAAGGCATTGCTTGGCCCTCTTTGTCCAGACATCATCAGGCTAGGGTCCAAGGGGTTACTGGGTAATTCATTATACTAAAACATTCTTGCTGCCAGTGCCAATACAATTGACTATCTGAGAACCGGGTGCATCTGGATGGAGGAAAACATATCATGTTCCCTATAATGAGGTGGCATTCCTTGTTTTACCAGCCAATGTTATCTCTCTGTGCTAAGGTCAGACAGTTCTGAAGCAGAAGTAACAACTCCTGCGGGGGAGCACATACAGCCATGTATAATTCTTTTTAGCTTCCTGCTATAATGGCCTAACTAGACAGAATGGTACCTGGGTTTGCAGATTACTCGTGCCTATGTTCAGCTTCAAGGTTCTCTCATTATAAGACAAAACAAATCATGTGACAGCCTGGCATTCCTAACTATGTAAGCAACTCAAAGTAGCGGTCGGTTACTGTGCTCAAGCTGAAAACCAGAATATATATATATATATATATATATGCAATGAGCAGAAAGCAGAACAAAAACTCAAAATGGCCTCCTTACACAAAATGGTTTCTCAAGCAATGGTTTCAGGTTCTCATGTTGCGACATTGTTTCATAATGCGAAAGTGATACGAGTGCGGTTAGGCCAATATATAATCAGACGGCATAGTTGCATTTACATTTCTACAGTAGCAAGAATGATTTAACCTTTAACAGTTTATGGCACTAACTCAGTACTGTAATTCTCCAACATTGGAGCCTTCCTAGATTATTAAATGTTTGTATTTTATATTCATAAAGTAAAATAAACAAAATATTTTCCCTATGACTGAGCACAATAGAACTCATCATACTTTCCTGCTGACCATCATTCTGGGAGTTGCGGACAAATTATTTTAAAAATATTAACCCATTGAACACTGTTATGTCAGTTGTATGCCAGTTGTATTAGGGAAAATATCTTGTGTTTGTGAGACATTGAAGACCTAATTACACAATCAAATGGATGGCAAAATAGAAATGTAGGTTAAGACACATGCGCCAGGATATAGTGACACCAATTACAAAATGTTGTGTCTGGAACATACAGTTACCTTCTTTTATGTGTAATTAAAACAGCAATAGGTAGCTACTAAACTCTTGTCCTTACTCTGCCTCCTGATTTCCTTCAACTGTTGTGTGGACATTATACAAACTGGCGCTGTCTGCAATGAATATCAGAAATGGAAATCCATTTACCCCATACTAATTAAAATGAGCGTCCAGCAGATGTGTGAAATACCAAATGGTGTGCTTTTTGCATTTTTTTATGTGACTGGAAATTCAATATAAAATGGATGATCTGTTTGATTAACACCTACAGTATACCTTGTCTTTAGGTACTGTCAAAATCATCTAGATCAAAATTATTCCCTGTCTCTTCTCTAGGTCCTCTCTACCAGGGGTTGCTTGATGAGATTCCTATTCTTAATTGATAACATCATCAAGAAAATTGCAAATGATCCTGGGGCATAAGACCATGAGAAGTTGTCTAATGGTGGAATTGTTTCGTCTAATTCTCGCTTTTGGCATCTAATTCTGACATTTTGGCACCTAAATCTCCTGTGATTATGGGCAAATTACTATGTCCTTGGAATTATGTTGATATACATTTGTAAGAATGAACTGCAGATTGTGCCATGTAGTTTTCTCCCAATTGCATACTCCCACATCTTTATAACCTAGATTCCGGATCTCGATCCACCATTTTTGGTTCAACACTAATTGTTTTACCCCTCTACTGTGGAGAACGTGCATGTCATGCTTTTTTGGTGCTACCTTCCAAGTGCTAAGGCTGCAACAGACACGTTTTTAGTGCATTAACTGTCAAATGACATGAGCACTGCAAGAAAATGCATGCAACAGCTAAGGTGTTTATATGCTCCTGGCACTATAAATCATTCCAGATATGCATCAATTAAAGGCCTTAAATAAATATAATAAAATTGTTCTAACATGCAGACAACAAAAAGTATCAGTGTTAGATGGCGGTACAGAATAGGAAATGTTTACAGAGTTGGTTTACATTCACAGAGCAACTGGTTGTGGTAGTGCTACAAAGTGATGCCAATTTTGGTGTAGACCCAATTTTGGTGCAGACCCATATTTACACATTTTCTGCATGTATTGCTGACTGTAAAATATACAGTGACCTGTAGAGAAACAAACTAGTTGTCTGTTTTGTGTGTTTTAACGGTAAATTCCCGGCACTACACCGAGTTTTGGAGCAGTGGGTCGGGGTAACTATTTTACAAGCCTCCATCAGAGTTGTCCGTTGGCCACAGGCTAACTTCAGCACACCACTTTATATGCCAGATTCCTTTACTTGGGAGTGTGCATCTTTGGTAGAAAAGTACAGTGACTTGCAAGTCACTGCAGATTCCTGTATGCGTGGCCAGCTTAGAAATACAGGCAGCAACAGTCAGCTTGTAGGCTCTGGTACACCTGGTTCTAGTTTGGGACTTTGTTCCCTCTTCTGCACCCCCATTGTAAGCTCCCTAGCCCCAGATGTAGCTACACCATGTTATGTTTCCTCCCGCCTCAATGAATTGCCCTGGTCGATCAAGGTCTTAGCAATGGTATATCTCCCCTAGTCCTGTGGACCTCTCCCTGTCACTACTCTAGGTCCTCTCTATCAGGGGTTAATAGTTGACTCACCCTGCTTTTAAAGGATGTCTCTCTGCTCCTTCACCAGTTGCTATGGATCCATGTCTAAAGACAGTTTCAAAAGGCTGACCTTGCGGATTCCATATTGAAAGTCTGCATTCCGCAGGGTCTGCCTTTGGTAACAACCATCTCCCAGCCCTTTCGGGGTGGGGGTCCTCTCACACTCCCCCCACCCTACCTGGCTCACACCTCCACCACCTGCACCCCACCTACCTGCTACATACAGCCGCGCTGCATCCGGCTCCCATTCAGGCCTTGCACACTAAAGGCTTTCCTATGGGAGATGGCCTTTTGCATGCAGCCTCCCGTATTGTCAAGACTCCTGGATCGCCTAGTGTATGTATACCTCCGTCCCTAAGTATCAAACAACGAGAAACAAGAAAACTCGCTGTTCGATCATTACAGCCACAGGTGGCAGGAACAGGAACAAAGGGCCCTCCAAGTGGCTCCAAGTGGCTGAAAAAGGATGGAGCAGGTTAGGTGATGTATGTAGAGGCCCAAGGAATGGCACAGTAACAGCAGAACAATAATGGCACCTACTAGGTAGTGGGAAGCAGGCCGTAGGAGGGGAGGATAAGACAACAGGAACAGGGTCTTACCAGCAAAGAGTTCCTATTCCCTCAGTAGTCTAAGCTGCAGCAGCAGGGAGCAAACCCTGAGACGAGGGCTGACAAGCTGATAGTCCACCGGAAACACCTGAGAGAGAGGCAGACTTAGAAAGTCCTGATTTCATAGAACAAAAATACAAGGTTCAGAGTCTGGTTATCAGAACAAGAATGGGAAATCCGAAGGCAGTCCGTTATGCAAGTCCGAGGTCAGAATTCCAAGTAATCAGCAGATAAGCAACACACCAAGAGGGTAAGGCGCAAAGGCAGTCAGAGAAAGCACAAAACACATAACTCCAGATTCAAAGTATGTAACGCCAAACGCCGAGTAGCACTACAGTTGAGAAGTAAAGGTTCGGCGCAATCAGCCTTTGCTTTATGGCGTTGCTATGAACACCGGGTCAAGTGAACCTGAAAAGTGTGTCACGTGATGGGATCCGCGTCCTGTCATCATGGACGTGTGGCCAGCAGACGCGTGTGAGGCAGCCAGGGACATTGTGTCACGTGATCGTAGTCCATGTGGTATCCGCCTCTTTGCGTTGTGTTGCCATAGTGATGTGTGTTGTTGATGATCGTGTGGATATGTGCCATGGTAGCTGCCAATGGTGCAATGGATGATATCGCCCTGCGTGGCGTATTAATTGCAGGCCTCTTGATGAGCGTTTATCCTTTTGCCATAATGCCAATGAAGATGATCCCTGCTGCTGCAGCAAGGTAACATGGGGCTTACGCATGAGGGATGTCAGGGGTATAGAGTGTAGACCTGAGGGGACCTGAGACTGTGAGTGCATGACACGTATGAAGCCTGTTGGGGGGTGCAGCCTGCAAACCGCGAACAATTGTTTTAGGTGATATCCCCCATCTAATAACTCCCCCCGCCCCCCAAAGTTCTGTAATCACTTTCAAACTCCTTCCTTCTCCAAACACCTCTAACTCGCCAACTGTCTCCAAACCTCAACAACTCACACTACTAGTCTAGCCGCGCTGGCATTTATAGTGCAAACTCTCTTGTGTGGAATTCAAGTTCAGGTTTTGTTCCTGCGTTTTGACTGTTTGCGGCCATGTTCTTAGTACTGGTTTTGGAGAAGGTCTGGATTGCTCTCCTTTTTCCTGGGAATTGGTCTGGGATTCCCAACTCTTTAATGCTGTTCCTCTGCAAGAGGCGTATGAAATTGAGAGGCTGGGAGACTTCGGTCTAAACCTACCAATGAGCTTAATAGTGTGAGCGAGCTGTCTCTGATGTGTGTTTTGCAACATGGTGACACCTATTTTATCTCATACCTCAGGAGCACAGGAATTATTAGTTTCTTCCATTGCGTGAAAGACACACATGCATGGTCTTGTCTGTGGGGAGTGTATCAAGTGCAAGTTTGTATTTGTGTTGATCCCTTCTAGTCTGCACTCAGGTAAGCAGTCGAACAGATGCCTGTCTTCAACTGCTTAGTACCTTGTTTTGCCAGAGTCACTTTTATTCTCTTCAGGGGGTAGGGTTAAGTTTTCATGTGAGATGTTTCACTGGAGTTGGTGTGCTGAACTCGCTCTTGTGGGATTCAAAGGTTGTGGCAGGATGCTCAGGAAAGACTCCCTAGATTTTAGGCTGCCCCTCAAAAGAGGTAGGGTAATGGCTAATATAGGGACTGCTCTCTACCTTACAAGTGGCTCTCTTCAGGGGTTGTCTGGGGATCCTTCTATACCCACCCCGAGGCTGAGCATTCATTATCTGAGATGACAACGTGCCCCTTTTACAGCCCGTGTCAGACCCAGTAGGGGCGGTTGTGTGACAGTTCCTTAAAGAATGAAGGGATTCTTTTTTTCTCCATATATTTTCTATAGTTGGTTAAGTAATCATTGGTGCATTTTAATGATTACTGCATTCTTTTGAAATTAAACATCTCCATACAGAGCTATTCTCCACATTGTCCTTTTTGCGACAATATTGTGAATGTATATGTAGTTTCTAATTCCTTTTTATTAATTTGAAATTATCACTAATATCCAATATCATCTTATCTCACTTAAAATGATAACTAAATAAACAGTACAATTACACAAACCTATCCAAATAATCAATATGAGGGTACCAAATGTTGTCAAAACATGTAAGCTATTTCTTCATAAATGAAATGTCTTTCTCGAATATAGTGTATGATGACCTTTTGCATCATTCTCCAATTGTGGGAATGTCTGAATTGTCCATCTATTTTCTAGTAGGATTTTAGCAATAGCTATTCCATTGTGTCCCAGCATAAAGTGCATACTGTTAGAAATTCATTCTACCCACGTTTTCTCTTTCCCAAAATATTTTTTATGTCTCACACTCAGAAAATGCCAAAGTACTGATTCCTTTACATCTGAAACAACCGAGCTTAGGGAAAATATATGTATTCTTTCCGTCAGATGGTATAATCGGAACAGTACAAAGTATGACCTCTCTGCGATGGTTGAGAGACGATCCTTGCGTCAACAATGTATGCCAGCACTACCTATGTCAAATACATTTCATGATTCCTGGACCTACCATGTATGCCAGCAGTGCTTGCAGCTACTTTTAGGCGCGGGCATTAAGGACGTGTGCTTAACGAAGTGTTGGTGCATAATATGAGTGCAGGAATCATGAACATGAGCTTTAAAGTTGCAGCTTTTTGACTGCCCAGTCCCTGTGCTTCCGTACAGCTTCAGCCTAAAAATGCTCCCTGTTCTCGGTTGTCTTTCATTGACAAGTTGCCTTCTTAAGTCACACCTTCCAGGGGACAACCAAAAGCTATGTGAGCGTCTAACTAGACACCCTCATGGCTTCCTATGGGCTACAGATCATAGTGCTACCTAGTACAGGCATGGTGTTGTCTCCCCAAAAGCAGCTTTTAGCGTCTTGTTTCCATCCTTTACATTTCCCGGGCCCAGGTGTATGCAGGGAAAGACTAAAACGCTCACTGGGTTTTTCGGCATCTGCCGCTCTGCATTACCCTTTCCCTCTTCTTCGTCCCAGTACTTGAGTGATTCTGGGACAAGAAGTGCATTATTGTGATTGATTTCCAAAGCTTGAACAATCACTCTCATTAGTTTTAAATGGCAAAGTATTTTTGGTGATTCAGAAATGGACTTGGAGAAGGTGGTCTTGTAATTTATACAGGTTTCTATCATTTGATGTGGGGAAAGGCTTTCCTTAATCTTCAAAGGGGTAGGTGCAGATGAATGAGACTAGGTTCTTAAGCACAGCAGGATTATCTAAATGGGCAAAGGGGATACCATGTCTCATCCAATTAAGCCATGCCATCTCCCCGAAGGTTGTCTCCTCTCATGTGACCCTCCCTCCTAAAGCCGCCCCCAGGGTCAGGATCAGGTAGCGGCTGCTGTCCCCTGGCCACATGGAAGGAGGTCACCACCGGGGAGTGATGGCTCCATTCGATTCATTACACTGGTCCGATCTCGTTCTCATGCCAAGGCAGTGCAACATATAGTGGAGACAGTCCACACTCTAACCTCTCTGGGATTCTCCATAAACTATCCCAAATCCTGCATGGTGCCGTCCCAAAACTCTCTATTCCTGGGGGCCTGACTCAGTTCAGTCTGGTGCATCAAATCTCTGTTGGTGATGATGTCCTTGTCCATCCAGGAGTTCCTGTATGCCAGTGGAAACAGATCTGCTGCTCATGGAACAACAGGATAGCCCTCAATCAAGCTTTCCTCCAAGTCCTTCACTGGTAGTCCGTTCGCCCTCACATCTCGCAAGGAGCTTCCTTCAGTACCCTGCGAATCACGAGATGGTCACGACCAACCCTTCACTGGAAGAATTGGGTGCCCACATGGGCCAACTACATGCCAGAGGGGTATGGCTCCCGGAGAAGAGAGCATTGCATATCAATGGCCTGGAACTACGGCATCTTTCCGGGCTCTCCTTTCACGCCTCAGCTCTTAGGAAAGGTGGTCAGGGTCTTCACGAACACCACAACCACTATGTATTACATCATAAAGCAGGGTGGGGTGAGGTTGCCTACCTTCTCTCTAGAGGCACAGAACCTGTGGCACTGGGCCATTTTTAACTGGATGTTTCTAGCCCAGCCACGAGTGGGAGCTCCAGAAAGCTCAAGCCTATCAGATCTTCAACAAGTGGGGCCAGCCTCAGATCAACCTATTTGCAGCAGCAGCCAATACAAATTGCCAGTGGTTTGCAAGCAGGTATCCTCAGGCAAGGAAAATGGGGGATGCCCTTTTGTTCCCGTGGGAAGGGCTATTCCTTCCTGTATTCTGACCAATTCTGTTGCTCCTATGTGTGATAAACACACTTAAACTATCCCTATGCAACATGATCCTCATTGCACCGGTGTGGCCCAGATCTGGTACCCGGACTTTCTTCACCTGTCAGGGGTTCCTACCATCAAGCTGCCTCCTATTCCGGACATGCTATCCAGAGAAGAAGGGGCAATCCTGCACCACGACCCAGTGTTCCTGAACCTGTCAGCTTGGCTCCTGCACCTTAGAGTGCAGGCATTCTTGCTGCCGCTGGAATGTATGAAGATTCTAGCCAAGGTCAGGGCTTTGTCTACACTTGTATGCTACAAACTCAAGTGGAAGCGCTTTACAGTAAGGTGTCTGTCACAGAAGATCTCTCCACAGCACGTTGCAGCACTGCAACTTCTGCCTTAACTGCTTTCGCTGGCTAAGGCTGACCTTGCCCATGCGTCCATCAAAGTGCGCTTGGCTGCGATATCCCGGTATACCCAGGCTCCTGCCAAGCTCTCCGTGTGGTCTAACAGGCCCATGAATGAGTGCCTGAAGCGCCTCTTCAGAACAATCCCTCCGGGGAAGGCTCCTGCCCCACCATTGGTGTTGAATGTGGTCCTGTCCAAACTGATGGGTGCTCTGTTTGAGCCAATGCATTGAGCATCTCTGATGTTCCTCTCGTGGAAGACTGCTTTCCTAGTGTCGATCACCTCAGCCAGGCATGCTGGTGAAACCCAGGCTCTATCCTGTAAGCTTACATGTTTGTCTTTCCACCAACCCAAGGTGGTTCTACAAACTCCTCTGTCCTTTATGCCAAAAGGTCCCGTCTGGCTTTCATTTACACAAACCTTTGGTTTTACGAGTTTTCTTTGCAACTCCTTCAACGCCTAAGAAGTATTTGTATTCGTTGGACGTGTCACGTGCATTGAAGTTCTATGTGGCATGCAGAAATTATTTTCAAAAGACTTCTCAGCTTTTTGTAATCTTTGTACCTTTCGGTCATAGGAAGGCCCTATCAAAAGCGCCCTGATAGCTCTCCGGCTGCATCATGCATTGCCATCAGCTGGCCAATAGGCTGTTGATAGGCAGACCGAAAGCCCATTCCACTAGAGCAATCGCATCTACAACAGAGTTCCTCTCTGGTGTTGGCCTGTTGAATATCTGCAGGGCTGCTACATGGAGCTGTACTCACACCTTCATGAGATTCAACTGTTCCAACAGGGAGGAGTCTTGTGTCGGACAAGCGGTGCTTCGCAACCTATTTTTTTGAGGTGAGTGAGTTCCAGAGCTAAGTCTTATTGCTTCTGTTGAGCCTTGCCACCTCCCGTGTTTGTGTTTGTGTACTGCTGTGTAACAGTATTCATTGCATGTGAATCCATGTAAGACCCCATACTGGAGAAGGAAAAAGTTATATACCTTTAACTCTTGGTCTTCAGCATGGGCCTTACATGGATTCACATGCAAACCCTCCCTCCTTCCCTGTTATGGCTCTCCTTGGGTTCTATGATGGAGAACAAGAGTTACAGGTAAGAAATCTGTTCCATAATCGAATTGTGGGAGCATGCCATTAAAAGAAGCCTGTTCAATTCCCACAAAAAGTGTGCCCATTGCTTTTCTCCCAAATCAGAACTTACATATTTTCAGATTAACAGTTTAACACTGTATGCTCAGTGTTCTTCTACTTTGATCTCTCTCCACCCACACAAGTCTCTTCTCTTATTTTTTTTATTTTTTATTTTTTTATTTCTTTTTATTCGTGTTTCATGGAATATAAGACACTGTGACTAGGTAACATTAACATCTCCTACTTCCCCTCTATCTGCCCTGTCCCCTCCGCCCCATACCCAGGTAACCCTCGCCCCTCCCCTGCCCAATCTCTTCTTCTTCCCCAGGTGCCATTCAATGACAGACCATACTCCTTGCAGTACACAGTGTCTCTGCACCCTCTCCTGCCAGTTGACCAACGCCTTCTCTTTTACTCATGTGTGTCCCTTCGTGTGCCACTTCCACGTCACCAACTGCCACACCCAGTATCTTTTTTTCCACTTACTGGGCGGGTTGGGGTTGCAGTGCTCCGTGACAGCGTTTTTGCTGTCAATTACCTTTTTTATCCGGATTGGTGCGTTTTATTATTTTTCTTCAGCATAACTCCCTCTGAGCATGCTGTATAACATGGAATTCAAGCAACGCATCCATTGTAGGAAGCAGTTCCGATCATCATCATACCTGTTTCCGATGCCTGGGGATCTATCACATGGTGAGTTCATGTGTATTTTGCTGTAGAATTCACCCAAGCTCTCTGCAAAGTTTTCTTCTATACATATCAGAGCTGGGACCATTACCAAAGGTGACCAAGGACTTTGTAAGGACTACAAAGGAGGCCGACATTGGTAAGAGGGAAACCGTACCTGCAGGTGGGGAACATGTTTAGGCACCAAACTCCCGGTCCCCAAGTGAAAACCACAACCCCAGTTCCAGGGTCTTGCGTCTACATCTACGAGTACCTCTGGGTGTGAAACCATTAGTACCTCTTGGTGGTAAAAGGGAAGTATCTCCAGCTGGAATGGCTCAGAAAGGATCCACCGGTTCCGGAGGATTTGTTAATTCCTGAAAACATCATTATGGTACTGGGCTCATCTGCCTCGGATAAGAACCTAACAGGCAAGATTAGCCTTAAAGAGACAAGATCCTTGAGGGTTGAATCGATACTGACTGGCTACTCTGTAACTGCATCTGTACCCTAATTGGCTACTGCAGACAAATCTTCTAAATCTTTGGTACCGACTTCTCCAAAAAGACATAAGAAAAAGAAATTGTCAAAGGAGAGATGCAAGGAAAATGCATTGCTACTGAGGGTTTAAGATGAACACATAGTTCTGATTTCGGACTCTAAGGAATTTGATTCATCAAAATTCTTTACATTACCACTATAGAAACTCTTTGGCACTCCAGTGAGGTACAAGACCTCAGAGAATTTGCCCCAGTTTCTCCAGAAAACTCGGGACATTTTGGCTGAAACAAATCAATCTACGCAATTGGTGTTGGCAAGTGTTCAGGTACGGACACCTGTGGTATTTAATATTTCATATTTATAAACCCTCAAATACGGTACACCAGCCGGATAAAGTAGATTCTTCTACATCACCTATGAGAACAGAGGAAGATCAAGGTGAATCTTCTGAAATGACAAAGGACATCACAACTGCAGTACTTGCGACAATGCTGTCTGAACCTTTCCTAGAGGTGTTAGCACAACAAGATGGGGCCATCAGATGTCCCAAAAAAGATGGGTTCTACGGAAACACCACCATTGCCTACACCAGCAAACACTGGCAAAGAGGAAACTGCTCCTCCAAACAAGAAGCAGAAAGTGTCCAGAGGCTCCGATTAAGATGGCGAATATCCATTTATTTCACCTTCAAAATTATTTAATGAGATGTTGGCAAAGGCCAGGGAGGCTCTGTAGATTGTGCCAAAGGACAAACCGGAAACGTCTGGTGTGGTTGGCAAATTGCCTTCCCGGCAGGCTAAGTCGTTATTACCAATGGAAACATCAGTGATGGAACAAGCAATAAGTCATTGGGATAAACTCCACTAACACTCGCATGTTTCCAAAGCACTGGACGCCATGTATATGTTTCCAAAGAAAGAACCATTTGTACTAATGGGGAATTTAACGACCCAGTCTTCATTGGTGTCCGCAGCATTAGGTTTGAAAGGCAACGGACCAGCACCATCACCTTCAATGTTGTGAGACAAGAATGCTAAAGCCTGGGAGACCCAGGGAAGAAAGTCCTTTGCTAATGTTTCACTAAAACCGCGACAGATCAATGCAGCCACAGTACTTTTGGGTTTTTACATTCTAAATTCTGAGAATTTCTATCGCTTGGTGGAATTTCTCCCACAAGAAGTGGCAGACAAGTTCCCCTTCTGGGTCTCAGAAGGGAATGAGGCCGCTATACAACAACTTCAAGTCATAAAAGACTGGACTGTTACTACAGCAAGGGCTATGGCAGGGGCAGTGTGCATGCACAGACATGCATATTTGTCCACTACTCCCTTACACCAGGACATTCAAGAGAAAGTGGTAGACTTATCCTTTTATGGGAAAACTTTGTTTGACCCATCAACTGACAAGGTTTTGCAGAAATGCAAGTCAAGTGTGGCGGCTGCTAAATCTTTGTTCTATTTTGATGAGATAAAATGTCCATCAAAATTTCGGGTCATTTAAAATGAGTACTACCAGTAGTAGTAACGCTTCCTCAACTATGACCGACCCTTTTTTACTCGGCTTTGAAGAAAAGATAATGACTGAAGGTTAAATCAAGTGGTACCTCTTCAACGTCAACATCGCAGGATAGAAAGAAGTCTGTTTGACTTCCATCAGGGGACGTACAAACCATCTGCTCCTATCTACCACAAGGAACACACATCCCTGGTAGCACGAGGGATTGCGAAATTCCTACATCAAACATCACAAAGAGGATTGGGTAATGAACGTGATTCGTCTGGGTTACTCTCTTGCCCTTCCTATTACACCACCATGTTCAGAGACAATGCTCCAAAATGTATCTCTGGAGCTTCTGAGAGAGGTTCAAAAACGTCTCTCTTTGGGGGGTAATAGAATTGGTTCCAGAAAAAGAAATAGATCTGGGATTTTATATTTCCAAAAACGAATGGCAGAATAAGGGCAGTCTTAGATCTTTCAGAACTGAACCAATTCCTCCTAGTGGAGACTTTTCACATGGTAACAGTACCTCATATTTTCACATACCCATATGTAAGGATAACCAATTGGACTTAATTCGGCTCCCAGAGTCTTCAGCAAAGTTTTGGGCGCAGTGATAGCCGACCTTCAGTTTAAATAGGTACATCTCTACCCAAACCTAGATGATTGGCTGATAAAGGCCCAATCTCCGGAAGAAGTGTTGCAGAAGGTGTAGTTGACATGCGGCACACTGTTCGAGCTAGGATTCTCGATAAATGTGACCAAATCAAAATTAATCCCATCACAATAGATTCAGTTTATTGGAGCAGTGATGGATACTACTCTAAGTAAGGCTTTGCCTCCTTTAAACAGGGTTTGGCAATACAACAATCTCTTAAAATAACATGCAGCAATCCACTACAAAGCGGCAAAAGAATCTAGACTCAAACAGCCTTTGAAGCATTTGTACTTTCCTTGCTACTTAAGAAGAAAACACTGAACAAAGTCATGTATAATTTCCACAGTGCATCAATAAAGGACGATCTGAAAGCACCAGAGTTTGATCTGTCTGTATAGATTGGGTGGACTCATTGTAGCACATCTAACTTGGCGCAGTGTCACCGTCCTTAAGAGGCTCACATCCAATAAAACCCAATGTCCTGGCTGTGTTCTTGTTGCCAACAGCACAGCCATGTTGGAACTCACCCCAGTGCACAATCATCTGATCAAAAAATCTTATGACCAGAATCTCGAATATACCATCTCGACCTCTTCAATAAAACGCACAATATGCGAGTTAGGAAGAAACACGCATTTATCTCGAAGTTTAGGCACTGTGATCAATCAATCAGAAGTCAGTCATCTTGCCACATAAGGTCCTATTGGCTCCAGTGAGTCTTTGATCTCCATCTTTACAAAAATCTTCCTAGTGAGTAACCCTTTGCCGTCAATACAAACTCTCCTACAAAGAGACTCATAGACCTCAATGTGGACTGTATCCATCATACGTCGACAACTCCGCAATTTGATCCATCAAGCAGAAGTACAAACTTCAGAGGAAATACCTTAGATCAGTGTATTCCTCTCTCAGGGAGCCAATTACTAACAGATCCTATACAAGAAAGTACTCTGAAAGCACTAAGCTTCGTTCTGAACTCTTTGCTTAACGTGTTTGACTCACTTAAAAGTGAGATACTCATTTATTCAGGCATACTCATGGAACTTTCAAAAGAAGTGGGCATTTGCAAATCGTGGCTGGTAGGTCTATCAACAGCTATTAATAGTGAAGTGAAAGATCCGATAGACCGTTTATACGGACTCATCAACAAACACTCAATCTCATTGAATGATCTAAAATTGGACCTCCAAAAACAGAAACAACAGAACAAAAATATGTGGAAAGATATCATATCTTCACTAACAGATCTTTAGAACCAGCCCAAGAGCTCAAAAACAGTTGTCACTCTAGAGACGAATGCATGTTTCTATGGAGACAACACCCCACTCTTCACATCTGCACTGGAGGAATTTATGAGATTAGCTCAACCAGTAGACGATCAAGCTGGACCATTCTAAAATTGGCAGAACGTCGAATAACAAGTCTGCCCATCTTCCGGCATCCACAAATGCTACAACTGAGCCATTGAAAGACAAGCCTGTATCGGCACTAATAGACCATGATGTCTCTGACGCACAGCCCCCTTCAATAAATCAACCACAGTGGGGAAAAAGGAAAAAAGGTCAGAAGAAAAATTGAAAGTCAACACTTTCAGCAAAGGATTCCATGACTAAACTTGCTGAAAAACTAAAAGTAAAGAAGCAGAGTAAATCTAGTAAAAATAACTTTTTCAAAGTCCTCAACAATATCGCTGACTTAGAAGGGCGTTCAACTAAAAATAACACCCCAGCAAATTACATTTATCTCAGTCGTCAAAGCTAAGGCAAAGAAAATAAGTGATGGCGAAGATTCCTCTGAGTGCTGTGAAATGAATCCAAGCATCTCTCAACAAGCAGACCAGAAGACAAAGATCTGCCCTAGCTGACAGACAGGGGAATGGCCACTGGTTCTGCAAAAGCAGTTGCGCTTTGCTCCTATCTTTGACATCAGAAAGAAAAAAGAATGCGTAACCCATGACATAATAGTAGCAAGCCACCAAAGTAAATCTGACCCCCCAACACCGTCTGAAGTAGTCGTGGTCTCAACCTCAGCCAACTTGGGTTAACACGAGTCAACAAGTCTCACAGCAATGCCTGTAGCCACAGTAATTGCCTTGCCCAAACTCTAGCCCCAATGCTGTGGTTAAAACAATCGCCAAGTCAAAGTGTCACAAAGCACTAAATCGCACCAACATACTGACCCAATCAAAAAATATTCCTGATTTATAATATCTGTTTGCTAGTAAAGACATCGACCAGATTTTATTTCCACACTAAAATTGCACCTTCATAGTGGAACTTATTCTAAAATCAAATGAGGGTCAGAATGCCATATTAATGTGCACAGATGACTTGAAAATACATAACATCGAAGTATTTGAAGTATTACCATCCCCACCTCCAATTCCTTTTAAAACCTTCTGTGATAGATCTGGTAGCAATCGAGCTGACAATAGTATAACACTAGAGAAGATCGTGAAACCCACTTTTTCTATATAAGTCCAACTTCAAATATGCTCAAGGAGAAATCAAAGCTATGTACTCTCTTGCCAGATATTCTATATGAAGTCCTACAAAGGCTCACAGCAAGTGGAGACCTTCTGTAGGGAAGACTCAAAAAAACAACTTCTCAATTCTAAGTTGGAACATAAGAAGTCCCTAGTGTTTAAAGTCATTGGGGCGGGTCAAACAATCTTTAAAGAAAATGATCTGATTTTTCTCCGAGAAACATGCTTAAGGGACAACGTCCATTTAGATGGCTTCACAATCATAAATCAAGTTGCATCTTGTCGCAATAGTGGCAGTCCTTCCGGGGGCTTGCTTATTGCTACTCGGAAAGGTATAGCTAATGACATCACCTGTATGAGCCAAAACTCTGAAGGAATCCTCGTGGCCAGATGCCAGATCAAATGGGGTGAAAGTGTAAAAGGCCTTATCTTAATCAACATTTATTGGAATCCTGTGACCAAGAGCATTTTATCAACTCTGGAGGATTTGTCAGCAATTATGACAGAAACACACATCACATATGGCGATGACTTTATCATAATAGGAGGCGATTTTAATGCTTAGTGCTCCCCCCCTAGTGAGACAATCAGCAAAATCAAATCAAAAGAAGTGTAACGTCGAATTATGGGATGTCTGGTTTTCGGAATGGAATTTGATCCTTCTTAATGGGAATGTTGGTGATGATGTGGTTCCAGCATCTACCTGGTCTAATGGAAATGCAGTGTCAACTGTTGATTACATTATAGTGTCAGTAGAACTACATCATTTTTGCTCACTATTCAAAGCTGTATTTATGAAGCACAGCGACCACAAAGCTTTGCATGCCAGTTTTATGATTGACAGTATTCCTGCTGACAGTGTGTACTTACCCCATCTCCAAGTATCCACCCAATGGGTACCAGGTAGTGAATCTTGCAAAACAAGGGCAAACACTAGACTCCAAATTAAATAACATGTTAGATCACGGCTGTGAAATGGCAAGATGCCACCTAGGCGCTCATGGGAGCTCTGTTGAATTCCTTTGGTATTTAGATCAGCCACAAGTGAAAAAGGATTTCAAACCGAAAAACACTTGTCGTGATTTTGATGAGGAAACATACATTAAAAAGAAAGAGTGAAGAAGAAATGTAAGAGCTGTAAAAAAGAAGGCCTTAACAAAGAATCTTTGA
Source organism: Ambystoma mexicanum (assembly GCF_040938575.1). Classification (NCBI taxonomy): domain Eukaryota; kingdom Metazoa; phylum Chordata; class Amphibia; order Caudata; family Ambystomatidae; genus Ambystoma; species Ambystoma mexicanum. The sequence continues at coordinate 1,401,490,230 of NC_090924.1, forward strand.
AAAGAATTCAAAAAAAGCTTTGCAATAGTTATTGTCATTGGTCACGTATGCATAGACTCACACGTAGCATTCGCAATGGTCGCACAATGCTACAAACCCTTCTACCATTACAATCCATAAACTTCTGGCTGCTCATTTACAGCCAAACAAATTCTCAAGCGATGCAACAAGCTTGTTTCATCTCTGACCACACCTCGTAGGAATACTTTTGAGAAATCTCTGTACAAACACCATCCACTTTGAAAGACAGTGAAGTCAGAACCACTTGGTCTCTTAATGTCTCACAAATGGACATTGAGTTTCTAATTGCAAAATCGTCAAGATCCAGAGCAGCTGGGCCCAAAGGCCTAACCAATATGATTTTAAAATCAGACATTCCAATTTGGTCAAGCATCCTTCACAATCTATTTTTAAACATCATAAATAGCCCTTTATTGCCAGAGTCATGAGGCGGGCCATTATCATTCCGATTCATAAATAAATGGGGGACAGAACAGACCCTAACAATTATCGTCCTATAGCCATGCTTGACTGTGACAGTTAGATTTTTGCCGGTCTTGTACTTAAAGATTTAGTGATCATGCTGAAAGTAAAATGATTTTTGGCAAACACCAAACTGGCATTAGGAAAGGCCTGTCTACCATATTGAATGGCCTAATTATCTCTATACTTAAAGATCAAAGCACCTGCCCCCAAAGCAAACATCACATATATAGCTCTAATTGACCTCACAAAAGCATTTGATCTGGTGAATAGAACCAATTATGGAAAATATTAAACAAATGGGGCATTCCTGAGGGACTGCTGGCAATTATAATCGCCCTTCATCACCATACAACGTTTCGGGTGAGACTGAACCTCAGGGGAGACTTGTCCTCCGAAATATCCACCAGACACAGAGCAAGACTAGGGTGCATACTAGCTGCATATCTATTTAATCTTTATTTGGCTGATCTTGCAGAATTTTTACTGGCTCATTCACTTGTTATTCCAAGGATCGGAAACCACCCAGTCCACTTCCTAGCATATGCCCATGACATTGCCTTAATAGATCATACTCCTGTCGGCCTCAAACTTCGTCTTGATGCCCTGGAAAAATATGCAAAGTTAAATGAATTAGTGATCAATCCTGCCAAATCACATATAATCAGGGTCGGATTGGCCCCTCTGCCTTTCGGCCTGTGGCTGGGCGAAATCGTCCCTGTGGGGTGGAGGCCGGTTTCTGGCCATGCCTGGGCCAGTTTGGAAGACAAAAAAATGGAAGAAAAAACATATTTTTTTAAATAAAAAAAAATATTTTCCAAAAAGCTTTTCATCCTTCTTAGGTCGATAAAGGAGTACCAACACAGGCTGGGAGATACTGTATGCATATCTGTTCTATAAAAAACGATCTTAAGCGTAAGTGCTATACAATAACATATTAATCATTTGGCCTTGGACGTCCGCTTGGATTCACAGTAATTTAGTGTACTTAGGAACAATGCTATTTGATGCCACTTCCTGTTTTGTCAAGGGGTGACATTGCTTCCTAGGATGTCACTTTGGGGTGGGGTCAAATGACATCACTTCTGGTGATGTCATGAGAGGTCAAGGGTCGTGAGGCGAGGGGTGGCCCACTTTTTTGAGGGGTGGGCCACTTTTATTTGGGTGACCGGGCCTATTTCTTGTCCCAGTCCGACCCTGCATATAATGATTTTTAGTAATCAGCCCAAAAGTAGGAAACCCCATAGCTGGCGCCTGAGTGACCAAAGCTTTCCAGTTGAGAAAATAAAATACTATTTGGGCTTCAACCTCAGAACCGCTAGCTCGATAAAAGATCTTAACGAGAAATTACAATTCAAAACAACCCAATACATAAGTCAACTTAAAAAGATCTTGAAATCTGTAGATTTTCCTTATTACGATTAATACGGTTCTATAAGGGGAAGGTTATACCTTCAATCCTGTATGGTTTAGTATTTAATCAGAGTGCAGGTCAAATGAAGTGGGCAAGAATTGGGGGTCATATATTGAAAAAACGCTTAATCTTCCCATGTCGCTCTCTATTGCTCGCTTAAGATTCGAATTGGGATTGTATTTACTTCAATCTTATTTCCAATGGAAATAACTACTTGTATACCGATCTATTTTAGATCCATGTAAAGACTCTTTATACGAAAATGTGGGTGACCACATGACATCATAAAAATGTGAGTTCTTGTCCAACTTGAAAAGTGACGCAGAGCAAATATTACAGAATTGTGAGATCTCTAGTGAAACGTTGATTGAAAATCCGAATAAAGCAAAACGTGCGCTGTTAAGAACAGATTGGATAACAACTAGAGCGCAACTATGTAAACTCAAGAGTTCAAACAAACTTAGTGTTTGTGAAAAACCTCACAAATACATATTTCCGTACCTAAGAAGATTTCCAAACCCCAAATGGCATGATGAATTAGTAAGGTTTAGACTATATTTGGTAAAAACAAATGAGACTATGAGGATATGGAATAAACTTGAACAAAAAGAAGGGGCTTGCGACTTGCGCGATGAAGGCTATGTCCAAGACATCAGACATCTCTTAATAACCTGCACAGGAACAATAGCAATAAGAGAGAAATACTTTGCCAGATTTGTACACCAATTAGAGTGGATTAACACCCAAGATTTTTGGCACAGGCTTTCGGCAGGCAAAGAAATCTTCTTATCTATTGAGCTACTGAAACTACTGAATGAACTAAAGTTTATGAAGCAGATTGGGAGTCACGAAAATAATGGCCCACTAATGTATTTTGACCTGCTTTGTTGTATTAGGATCAAGTACAGTGTATTATGTGTGGTATATATGGATTTTTTTCTTTCGTACTATCATTTTTTTTACTTTTTATCTGCTGTGCTTTTTATTATTGTCTATAAATTAATCACCTTGTGAATTTGTGTAAAAAGTGAGAATTTGACTAAAAGCACAATAAAAATATTTTTTAAAAAAAGTCATCTCTGTTTTCATGGCTCATCAAGCACTGTCGGCCTGGTGGTACCAAAGACTCTTAGATCTATTGGCAACTTGCATCCATGTAGCTCATATGCAAGACTTCAGATAAGAATAATTCAATGGTACCCTGCCAGCAACTGGAACCAACCACTGGATCCACAGAGCATGGAGATTTCAATACCAATTCACATTCTTAAGGAATCTCTTTTTCGGTGGAACAAATCAGAAACTCTATTGTTAGGATTTCCATTTCAATCATCAAGTTTAATAACAACAAACTCTTCAGAATACGGGTTGAGAGCGCATTGTCAGGAGTTGACATCACACAGGGCCTCATCATAAATTGGGTGGAGTGGTAATAAATGCGGCGGTAACGCTCCGTCCAACTATGAGTTGGATGGAAAGTCACCCAGATTTACCTCCAGCTTTGCAGCTGTGCTTCACCCCTCCCCTCAATTACTTAACTGTAAGATGTGGTTCCTGAAGCAATGACCTTCACTCATTTACATTTATCTGAACAGAATCTAAAAATCAGGACAGCTTCCAGGAAGGCATCGACGAGGAAGCAATATCGAAGCAAATGGCTATGGTTTTGCCATTTGGCTCTGGATCGCAATTTCAACCCATTGAAACCGTCTGTTGACAATATGTAATTCCTGGCATCATCCTGAGTGAAAGTAGACAGCAAATGATACTCCTATGTCCCGCCCCCTTTCCTCCATACTGCATGGAAGTCCATTGCTAGGGACGGGAATGGAACCTTTTTCACCAAAAAAAGCCTTTCCCCTTTAAATTTAGCTGTGCACAGAGGCGTGGCCCTCAGGAGCATGCGCTCCCTTGACTCCGCCCTCTGACGCCACACCCAAGTCCTCTTTTCTGCGTTGATGGGAGTGGACCTGAATCACCTGCGCTGGTGGTTGAGGCCTTCTCCATTATAATTCCACACGCTTTTCCTTCCCCTGGGACCTTGGTCCCACTCTTTTTTCTAATTCTCATCTAACATTTTGTGATAAAACATTGATTACACGGGCTTCCGGTGCCTCACCCCACCCAGTAGCATGTCGGCCCCGGTAAGCTACAGTAGGTGCCCTTCCTGTAACAGATCCTTTCCCGCGACGGGCCTGCATGCGTTCTTCCTTTAATGTCGCAATTAGAATCACTGATGGGATGGTGGTTCGGCGTGCAGCACTCTTATTCCTCGGTCACTTAAAAACCATTTCGCGAGGTGGAGGGAGCTCTTCTCCAGGTCTCCGCCCAAACACATCAAGGAAAATGTACACCTTCGAGCAAACAGGTAGAGACATGTGACAGTACCTCGATGGACATGCATTTCCTGCGCTTGCAGTCCATAACAATATGAAAGCACCAACTGACAAGATGGCACTGCATGCGCCATTCTGAGGAATCCCAAGGGATCACGCCTCCAACACCTAGGCACGACTTCACGCCAAGGCTCGAATGGTCCCCATGCTAGCACCACTGATACCATGGTGTGCCACCTACCCAGTGCCCTCATTGTCGGTACGTTACATCGAGGTGAGTTACTCACAGGGTAGACATACATCTGGAAGAGCTCAGCCTTCTGCGCCCACTACCCCGGTTGGGCCTATGGGTCAGGAGCGAGCATCACCAGCATGTGAGGATCTCTTCTTCGATAAGTTCTTAACTTGGATGAAGTCTGCACAAATGGAGGGCATCTCGAAGGGCATAATAATGGAGATGATTCCACCTGTACCTCCTCTGCCTCAGGCTCCAGTTCGGCCACAGCCGGCACTGCCCGTAGCTCCAATGTTCTCTCCACCCACACTGGTGCAGGTACAACTACTGGCACTGGCGCCTCATTCACCAGCACAGTCTATCATCACAGCACTGCCCCCACCACCTCTGGTGCCGCAGACCACACAGGGTCCCCCAGCGACTCTGCCTTGTGACTTAGTGGGTCAGGGAAGTGTGAAACCCCTACGCCCACCTTGGCTAACTCCACTCCCCCATTTGACTTTAAAGACATTACTGAACTGGAGGTTATCACACTGCTCAAGTCCATCAAACCTTCCAACTGCAAGGGAGATGCCTGTCCAGCCAGTCTCATTAAAGACTCGGCACAGATCCTAGCCCCATTCCTAACTGCTTTTATCAACTCCTCCTTCCAGTCGGGCCTCGTTCCAACTGGACTTAAGGAGGCTTGGGTACGCCCACTCCTCAAAAAACCCTCGCTGGACCCAACGGTCCCGGGGAACTACAGGCCCATCACCACTGTACCTTTCCTGCTCATAAGTTTGGACAAAGCAGCCTAGGGGCCTGGCCTAGTAGGATCGTTGTCTGTCTTCCCCTTGTTCCCCCCTCCCTGCCTCGTCGCGCCTTGAAACACTTGTGAATAGGCGCGTTACAAATGCCATATCATATCATCATATCATACCTGCAAGTCCAAAAGTTCCTTGAAGAAAACCGTCTCCTCGGTCTGCGGCAATCTGGCTTCCGCCCACGACACGGCACCGAAACGGCTCTTCTGGACTTAAAGAACCAAATGGACGACCTACGAGATGCAGGGAAACCTGCCCTCCTACTGCTCCTGGATCTAACTGCTGCTTTTGACCTGGTGGACCACAACACCCTGTGCCACCACCTAGCCACCCAAGCCAACTTCTCCCCCAAAGCCTGTGAATGGATTACCTCCTTTCTCCAAGAAAGGGCTATGAAAGTCTTTTCTGACTCAGCCTGTGCCACCCCGAGCCACATCACATGCGGTGTTCCACAGGGCTAGTGTATCGCGCCCACGCTATACAACCTCTTCACGAGACCCCTGTTTAGCATCCTTGACTCCCTGGGCAACTCGTATACTAACTACGCAGATGACACACAGGTACTCATCCCACTCACGGGTGACTACCTAGCGGACACCAAAACACTCACCACCATCTACGCCACTATCCAATCATGGATGGCAGACAATTGGCTCTGCCTCAACAGTGAAAAAACTGAACTCCTCCTCATAGGGGCACCCTCCACCCTAGGGAACCTCGGTGAACAATACGCTTCTTTCACTATTGACAATATTCCCATAAAGGTCTCCAACCACGTAAAGACACTCAGAGTCTATCTAGACTCCGATCTGTCCATGGATAGACAGGTCAATGCCATCGCCTCCTCCTCAGCCTACTACTCTAAAGTCCGCAACGCTGCCAGACCCTTCCTGTCACGCCAGAATTGCCTCACCATTGCTAGGGCAATAATTGGATCAAGGTTAGACTACTGCAATGCCCTGCTCGTTGGGACCTCCAATAAAAACCTGGCCAAACTTCAGCTAGTCTAAAATAACGCATTGAGGGTGGCCACAGGTACCGCCAGAAAAGACCACATCTCTGAAGTCAGGAGGCAGTCCCACTGGCTCCCGGTCAAAGAGAGGATTGTCTTCAAGACACTGCCCTCACCCACAAATGTCTACATGAACTTACTCCACCCTACTTGACGCAAAGAATCACCAAGCATACTGCCACTAGACCATTAAGAAGGCTTTACTCCAACACGATTGTCATGCCCAAAACGCGTAAGGTGCGTGCCGGTGGGTCCAGTTTTCCCACCAGGGCTGCCATTCACTGGAATGCACTGCCACCTCACGTAAGAATGATTGAGTCCCACCAAACCTTCCGCAAAGCCATTAAAACCAAGCTCTTTGTTTGAAATGTACCTGACTTGTAAACTGTATAATGCATATCATGCATCACATGTATTTATGTTTGTATCTGTGTAACCAAGAGACCTCTGGTCACCTGTTTAATATTTGAATCAAAAGTTCTACAACTACTTGTAACAGCGCCTCGATGCCCCTGGGCTGCAAGTGCGCTATACAAATGCAAATTAAAAAAAAAAATAAAGTGCTCAGCCAAATCTGACATTTCTGCTAGGCCTGTAGTGTGTGTATTTATGTTGCAGGTATTCTGGTCCTTTGTTGTAAAAGGCTCAATGGGTGATGCACAGCACTTTGAAGGAGTATCGCCATCCATTCAGAAGCCAGTGAAGGACACACAGGGCGGGGGAGATGCGAGGGCTAGGAGGAGCCTCGCAGCAGTATTTTGTACTCAGAGTTTTCTTAGCTTCTATGCGGGGGCCCCTAGTCATAGGGCGTTAGCATAGTCTAGACGTGAAAGGATGATAGTAACATTTGCAGAGACTGTGTGGGAAGGTCAGGTGAAGAAAAATGCAGCAGTGAATGTGTATGTTTAGGTAACAGCAGTTTACCATGGAGTTGATACGATGTGACAGTGTCAAGTCCACGTCCATAATGCCTCTAAAATTTGTTTACTGTGGACATTCTAAACCACTGCCCCCACCCCTTTCCAACACATACACTTTCGCACTAACACCAGAGCCGTTTTACCTGACATGTCCGAGTACAGGGGTCTGGCAAAGTCCGGCAATTGATCAGAATCTCACACACCTGACGGCCCTTTCCCTTCCCCACAGCGTTAAAAAGGTGGAGCCAGAGAGCAGAGTACAAGCACGGCAGACAGCTAATCAGGCGAAGGAGAAAGGCAGCAGGGATCGAGAGGATGACGAGGAGAGAAGCGACTTTGCCCTTTTTTGACCCATACCCATGGAACCTTCATGGAAGAGAGCCTAAGACTGCGAACAATAACACAAGTGTCCTGCAGCAAATGTCAACGGTACACAGGGAAAGTCTATTCTGATACGCAGGAGCAAGGGAAGTTTCCACGCCCATGATACTGGCCTTGACTCCAAAGAAGCAAAAGCCAAGCGACGACACAGCCGGTGAGTCGAGGGGAGAGACGATTAATTAGAACCGGGCTGTGATGAATGAGAATCGCAAGGTGGCAAGTTTTGAACCAAAGCTAATGAACTGTAACAAGTACAAATATTGAAGGGGAGACCAGCTGCAGAAGGAAACCGACACCACATGGGTGCTAACGAGAGACTGGTCGAGCCCCATATGAGAGAAACTACAAGTACCAGAAGGCCGTAGGAAGGCCAGTGAAATAGGTCAAAGTGGTCATACAGACCGTCAAGCAAAATGCCTTTACAATCGAAAGACATTGATCTACAAGCACTGTGAAAGAAAGGGAATTGAATCCCGATAAAAGTCAAGATGGGTCAGAACCCGACCGAGGGAGATCCAGAGGTAAATCCAGCACCGAATAATATAAAAAGTCAAGGAAAGTCATTGAAAATTGTGGAATACGATACAAGAAGGGTCAGCGCCCAGAAGAGGGGGGCCCAGGGTTGAAGCCATCACCTTACGTGAAACTGTGATAAACAATTGAGGAGTGACAGCATTGGAAACAAACTTTTCATTTTGTTAAAGGAACTTTTGTTCTGTTATTAGAACCTGTCAGGTCCTCGAAGGCAAGAGACTTTCAAGTGAAACGAGACGTGACCATTGACGTCCTGATAGCTGGAAGCTCGAGAGTGTGTCCTGAGAGCTTCCATTAGAACTGTCGTCTCGTGCTGGAGTACCCCGAGACTGTACTGTGCTCCAAACTCCCATTTTACCCCGTGTCCAAAACGTGGGCAAAGGAGACCCAAGCTACCGCATCCTGGCATATTATTTAAGAATACTTCTTTCTTTTCTTGAGAACTATCAACACTCCCCTTTTTGTATTAATTGTGAGGTTTAGAAATAGGTTTCTTAGTATAGGCCATTTTTATTTTGACACAACGCCACTATGACTTCCTTCATTTTCATTTGATGGTTGATGCCAGCTCCCATCTTAGATATAGGTTTAGATTAGGTGTTTTTCCAACCTACATACTTTATTCAACAAACACTGTTGAACTGTGATCAATTGTGTCTGTCTTACTTGTTGTCAGCATGAGTTCCTCACAGATAGGCCTAGTCAGAGCTGCCAGGGGGTGGTTTGAGGGAAGAGGGCGGTCTTCCCTCATAACAATATTTCAGTTTTGTCTGGATTGAGTAGGAAGTGGTTGGCTGCCATCCAGCGTTGGATCTCCGACAAGAAAGATTGGGGCGATAGACGCAGGGTTGTTTGGGATTTGAAGATGATTTGAGTGTCATCTGCGTAACTAGCACAATAGACTGTGGGATCGAATGAGTGCGGGTAGCGGGCTCAGATAGAGGTTAACGAGGCGCAGTGAGAGAAAGGCGCCGTGTGGCATTCTGTGGGCAACAGGGCGGGGAGCCAAGCAGAACAGAGGTATGTGTACTATTTGAGATCTGTTGGCGAGGAAGAAGGTTATGCAATTCAGAGCTGATGTCGAGGGTGTGTAGTCTCTTGGTGAGGATGGAGTGGTCGATAGTGTTGAACTCTGCTGAGAGGTCAAGTATGGTTTTTACATTCTCTGGCTTTCTGGGTGCAGAGGAAACAACTTATGTTAATTCAAGTGGTATCTACTTTTCTGTTCTTAATTCATTCAATTTTGAATATATTTTCATATTTCTTTCCTGTCATGTCAAGCAACAAGATTGTAAAATGACACATGGGATTATCTTTAGTATAGACGTGAGACCAACCAGCAGCGCCGTTTTGATGGTGACTAGTCTAATGTTCGAAGTAGCCAAAGGCTGGAATAGCTTATGCGCAAGTGTGTTTAGCACCACATTTAAATCCCATACCGGGTGCAAGCGCCTAACCGGAGGATATAGCCTTGTCAGCCCAGCAGGATGTCTCTTCACCACTGGATTCGACATGGATTAGGACGTGGAATCTGAGTTTTTGGACGCCCCTACAGCTGCCAGATAGGTGCAACACATGCCCACCTGCACTCCAGACTTTGCCAGGTGCGCCGAGAATGACAATACATGGTCCAGAGAGCAAGCCACAGGGTCTATCCCATTTACTCCTATGTCTCGTCCCCTTTCCTCCATACTTATTGGACATCTCTTATGGGACCGGAGCACTTTGTAAAAAGCATCCACATTTTTTTCAAAAATGTGTCCCTCCTCTCTTTCCTGCTCGGGGCCCGGCACGCGGCCGTAACCCCGCCCACCTTGGCTCCGCCCCGCGCATCGCCCATGAGTCCTTTTCTCCGCACAATCGGGGCCGGACGCACTTGCATCCTCGGATAATTTTCTTCCGTTTTTCCCTCTCTGGCTCTCGCTAGCATTCGTTTACTAGTCTGTCTATGTCTTTTAAACTAGATTTTCCAAACTGTTCATCGTGTCACTGTCGCTTTGCGAGGGCGGATCCCCATACTCTTTGTTTAGAGTGTTTGGGTCCGGAACACCGTTGGGACTCCTGTTTTTCCTGTGACTCCCTTTCGGTCCGGGCTCTTCAACGTCGGTTGGAGCGGTGGGAGGAGGTGTTCGGACGGACTCCTCCTTTGCATTTTCAGGCGTTCATCGACGAGAAGAAAAAACGCCCGGTAAGTTGTTTGATTTTCAGGGCACCCCGGCCGGGGGATACCTTCCCGGGTTCCTCTCGAGCCGGGAGGGGCGTTGATCGCTCTTTTACCGGGGTTCGCCCTGAGGTGCCTGTCGGGCCTAATAAATCTACCAGAGTTTTCTCTGAGGGTCTCCGTAAGGGGCCTGTGATCACCGGCTCCGAGGCCCCTCCTGTGGGGACTGTGTGTAGACCCAGTTCTACTGAGTTGTGGGATACCGGAGCTTGCTCTGAGTCCGTTCTTTCGGCTTCCCTCAAAAACAAAACTGGGGTACGCCCCGAGGTCTTGGCTGGGCTTGAGGTTACCGAACACATGTTCGAGGCCCGTGCCGCTAAGGCTTCTACCGGGCCTAGGTCCGAGGTCCCTCGTAAGGAGGCTAAGGCTACCAACAGTTCTGAGGGGCCGGGCCAGGCCTTGTCGGTGACAGCGCACCGTTCCCGCTCTTGTGGTGACACCAGATCTGTTGAGAGGGCAAAGAAGAAAGTTTCTTCTTTTACCGGCAGTGCCGAGGCTCTTCCTTCGAAGGCTCAGTTGGCGGTTGGTATGTTGCAGAAACATTCCAGGCCTCATAGTACCGGCTCTGCCGAGGTTCCTTACGTTAAGGCTAAAATTAAGACCCCTGATCCATCGACGGGGACCCCTGCCTCACTTCCTCACGTGCTGCAGTTCCCCTCAGATGAGGACAAAATGGCACCCGTTCCCGCCGCGACCACGGCGGCCATTTTAGGTACTAACCCTACAACTACGCCATCGGCCCCTGGTGTAGGGTTCGGTCCTTCGGGTGAACCTAAGGTCCCGTGTGCGCATCCTTACCTGCCAGTTTATGATTGGAACGCCCGGATGCCTCTTCCGCACAATATTTTGTTGCCCGCGGGGGCGGCTCCCTTGATTTATGTGGATACGTCAGCGGAGGGGCCTGTGTGGCACCCTTCCCCGTTGCGTCCCTGGATTTGTCCACCTCATGAGAGGCCTCCTCAGGTTCCGAAGCAATCTCCTGAGGACGCCTTTTTCGGTAAATTTCAAGCGCTTATGCGCACCGACCCCATGAGGGAATATTTCAAGGGGCTTTTCAAGGAGATATGTCCACCCGCGCCTCCGGCTCTACCCGTTCACCCGGTGGTTCCGCCGGCGCCTCCCTTGCTCGTGGTGCCTCCCCCTGCGCTTCCGCCTGTGCCCCATTGTCCCCAGTGGACAAGGCAGTGCCTGACTCTGATCCGCAGGAGTCGGACCTGTCAGATGACCCTCAAGCCGATCAGGGCAACAAGGACTTTGCCCCGCTCTACCAGAGCTTTCCATGACCGGGTACTGGACATGATGAGCTTCTTAGATGTTCCGGTGCCTGAGGCACCTGCTCCGCAGGAGGGCATGCTTTCTGGGGCATTCACCTTGTCTCCTTTGGAGCGTACCGGCCTGTTCTTGCAGAAGGATGTTCTGCACGAGGTCCGAAGAGTTGGGAAAAGCCACACTCGGGACTTTTTGTCAATAAAAAGATTGACGCGAGGTACAGGCTACATTCCTCGGAAGAAGTGGCCTTGTCGTCGCGTCCGCCTCCCTCCTCCAGGGAGGCGGACGAGACGACGGAGGCAGCTTTATCCTCCGCGACGGCGACTCAGGTCTTGGGAAAGGAGGACAAGCTCCTGGACTCCCTTGGGAGGAAAATCTTTGCCAATTCGGCCTTGCAGCTCAGGCAGGCCAATGCAGAATTGATTTTGGCGGGAGCTAACATGCGGATGTGGAGAGGTCTGTCGGAGTTTGAGGAGCACATTCCAGTTGAGAAGCTGGAGGATTTCAGAGGAGGCCTTTCCAATGCCAGGGTCTTGGCCCAGGATCTCCTGGAGGCTGCGGCTTACCACGTAGACACCTCGGCTTGGGGTCTGATGCTAGGGGTTGATACCTCGCGGCAAGCATGGCTACATGCCACTAAGTTCTTGAAGGAGGTGCAAGACAAGGTTCGGGACCTTCCATTTGATGGTAAGGAGCTTTCTCACTCTTCTACTGATGTAGAGCTCACCAAAACCAAAGACAGCACCCAGACGGCCAAATCATTGTCTGTTCTGGTTAAACCTCCCTTCAAGACTCAAAGGCCGTTGTCGCAAGGTCGACCTTCCTCTGGTTTTAGGGGCTTCCTCGACCGCAAAAATCGCAGAGTGGATACTCCTGCGGGGAATAAACGCCGTAGACAACAGTGTACGCAGTATTTCTCCCGCTCCTCAGCCTCCTCATCAGGTTCAGGTGGCACCGCCACCGATAAACCTGCTGAATGAGTGTTTCCGCGCTCGCACGAGACCCCGGTGGGAGGACGTATTGCGTCTCATTGGGAGGCGTGGCAGACCATCACAGAAGACAGATGGGTCTTGTCAGTCGCTCAAGCGGGCTTCCGCTTACCTTTACCCCCTACCCTACCCCTCAACCCTCCTTTTCAGCTGTCGGGTTCACCCTCCCACAAGGCCGAGGTTCAGAAACTTCTGCTCCTCAGAGCTGTGGAACCCGTTCTCCTTGGGGAGCGAGGGGAGAGCTTCTACTCCCGGCTGTTTACGGTGCCCAAACCCAACCAGGCTGGCCTGCGCACCATCCTAGACCTTTCCCAGTTCAATCTCTTCCTACCCCAAGAGAAATTCAAGATGATCACGCCCGGCCAAATACGCTCCTCTTTGCAGGCGGGCGATTGGCTCAGCGTGGTGGATCTTCAGGACGCGTACATGCATATCCTGATTTGTAACCCACAAATGAGATGTCTCCGCTTCTCTTTGGGAGAGGAGCACTTCCAGTTTTGAGTGCTTCCTTTTGGCCTCAGCTCGGCCCCGCGTGTCTTCACGAATTTGATGTTGGTGATTGCAGCCTAACTTCGTCTCCAGGGTATCCATGAGTATCCGTATTAGGACGACTGGCTCTTATGCTGGGGTGCGCCCCGAGGCCTTGGTGGGGCTTGGTGCTACCGAACGGATGTTCGAGGCCCGCGCGATTAAGGCTGTTACCGGACCTGGGTCCGAGGTCCCTCGTACAGAGGCTAAAGCTACCAACATTTCTGAGGGCCTGGCAATGCCTTATCGGTGAAGGTTGTTTCTCACCGTTCCTGCTCTTGCGGCGACACCAGATCTGTTGAGGGGGCAAAGAAGGGAAATTCTTCTTTACTGGCAGCGCTGTAAGCGACTTCAATTCAACACTACAGCTAAGTCAATGCCTAGTCTGGGATGCTGATGGAAGCCCTTATTGATGTATTTTTATGTCCAGTTCGTTTACTCTGGATGACAACCCTTATATAACACCCCTCTCTCAGAATCCCCCTGACCCTGCTGAGCCAAGAAGTAGGTTTGTTTTGCAAATTTAAAAGGTTTATTTGAAAATTAAACAATATATATATCTATCACACTTTGATAGTAAATTAATATTTGATAGCACACTTGTGAGGATGATAGTGATTAACAATGGATAATGTTACAGTGGTACACTCTTTTTGATGGCTTAGAAGTGATATAGAGAGGATAAAGTAGCTGATAATGCTTTTATGGCTTCAAGGACAATGCAATGATGAATGAAAATGCAGTACAGAAAATAAACTTGATATGACTTCAACAAAAGACAATGTAATCACTTTTCTTTGACAATTCACCCTCCCCCCGTTATGCAAGGTAAAGAGATGGAAGGAAAGCACACAGTTCTCAGGAATACAATCAAATATAATTCAGTTCCCCCCTAGCAAGCTTAGAGGAAAACAGGTAGGAGTTTTAAACACAGGCAATATACTTTGATGTGGTATGCAAAGAAGTGAAAAATATGCTAAAATGATTTTAATTCCCTCTAGAGGTTCAGGTGGGTGACAGCTACTTTGTATTAGTTCAGGATCACTTTAGCAATGCTCTATGAATGATTGTCAGATTGCAAACGAATTTCAGCAAAGGAAAGCAAGGACACATCTTTTTACACGTGGCTGAAATTAAGCAAAATGTCAAATCGCGGCAAATTTCGTCACGTGCGTTGAGCGCAATTATGGAGGGAGTATGAGGAGTAGCAAGTCAGTTTAGAGCTTGTTGGAAAGCTTAGAATCTTCAAAATAAAAGTTAAATCTCGTTTCTATCACAAACGGTTCCGAAGATACGGCCGATTTAGTAAAGGTAGTTTTTCGGATTCGAAATTTTAAAGCTCAGAATGACAGATGACAGTTTTCAGGTTTAAAGATGACAGAATGACACAATTCTAGGAGGCAGTTCTAAATAGGTTAAAATAGTTTGGATTAGATTATTTTAAACTAAGAGATTGGGTTTTGCACAGTTCTGGCGGTACTCACACTATATTTTGGACAGGAATGTGACTTCGCCACGGATCGGGTCAGGATTGGACTGCGGCTCCCTCGCCACGGACGGTCTCGGCCTGGTTCTGCTCACTGGATAATTCTACCTTCTGGGTCAGCTCTGCTAGCGGCACTGCACAGCGGTCTGGATCTCTGGTTCTGAACAAAGTTCTCGGCACTGCACGGCGGTCTGGTCTCTGGTTCTGACAAAAGTTCTTGGCAAAAATTCAAACAGCTCGCCCGGCTGTTGAATAGTTTGCAAATGATTTGGAGGCCTGCTGAAAAAGGATTCAGCTTGTGGATTCAGGCCTCTCTGCTACAAATTCTGGAGTTAATTTCTGGTCTCTGGAGATTGATGGATTTGAAGTCTGGATCTCTGGATGTGAAGTCTGAAGTCAAAATGCTCCGCAGAAAGTGAAAAAGAAAGTCCTATCTGGCTTCCAGTGGCTCTTTTTAGAAAGTGGGTGGGTCGGCTAATTCTGCATGCCCAACCCTCTCAACTTATCATTGGCCAGTTCCTCCTCTCTCCCTTGATTGGGGGAACTGGGTTGTGAGTCAGAGTGATGAGGTAGGTTTATGGTCCGAGGATCCTTCCCTTGTCAAATTGCACACAAATCTATTTCTGATCCAAATACATATTTATCTATGTACCATGTTTCTAATATTATACGTCCAGTTAACATATTTTCTGTAGCACCAAACCATCCGATCCCTGTCTTTGTAAGATGACGTGTCCACTTATGACAGAATTTTGCCCTTTTCATCCAGATCACGACCTCTAAACCTTTCCAGATTTTACACAAATGTGCACCAGGGATATGAGTTTCAAATGATAAAGTGTCAGATTTTTAACATGCATACATTTGGAGTAACAACCTTTTTTTCTGCTACTATCCCCAAGAACATACCACAGGGTCCTAACACCTCTTAAAATGTGCACAGAAGAATCACAAAAATGATGATGTTATTTATATAATTTTTACAAGTCTGCACTATGAATTATCCATCTTTTTAAAATTATGCTCTGGCCCCAAAGGGGTGTGGTTTTCCAAAGCACATGGTGGAATTTCTGGTTTATCCACTTCCCCCAAGCTCAGCTTGCTCACAGATGCAGTGCCCCTCCCAGTTTCTCCCAAGAGGAAGCCATTTTACGACCCCCCCAATATAACATTTGCCTGAGTCCAGGAAAGACTTTGTTCAATTTCCTGCAGTCTGCAGGTACCACTCCCCTAATCCAATCAGAGAGGTGTCATCTCCTTTTGGCAGGGGCAGCACGATGCAGCCAGGCTTGGGAAAACAGCTGCTGAATTCCCTCTCCTGTCGGGGGTAGTTGTCAGGCAGAATCCAGTTTCATTAAGCCAGGCTTCAGCTAAACGTCACTTTTGTTTCCAGTTTTTCTTCATTCAAATCAAACTCACAATTTTTACACATGCAGCTAGAAAGCTGATTCTAAGTTCAAAACTATGACATTTAACAGTTGCAAACTATGTGACACTCAAAAGTAGGTCACTCATTTAATTTAAACATTTCGATTTTAGTGGTTTTAAATCCAACTTCAGTTAAGCTGCTGACATCCACAGCTCAGCCAGTTTTGTTATAAACATTGTTTTGGGCTCTTCATCTTTCCAGATTTTGTATGCACACAAAACTTCATTCTGCCAGATGTCTGCTGGTGTTCAGTAAGATTTTTGAATATCCTGCAATGTTTGAAATAGGCATTTTGAGCTTGCATTCAGGGAAACAAAGGTGATTTTAAAGCGCTTTTTTAGCCAACCGGCACTGCTGTTTTTCCTTTGGCACACATTTCACTCATGGCACTCCTGGCCCATCATGCTTGCACTGGTGGGTGGCAGGTTAGGCAACCATTTTGGTGTGCGCACAAACTGTGCGGTTTTCCCGGATTCTGGCGCGACTGTGGGCTTTTCCGACATCTTGGATTTTCTAAGCCCACAGCACCAAATGTTGCAGCTTAATAGTCCAAACATGGGTCAGGACACCCAACAGCGCTGAGGTCCTTCTTGAGAAGGCTAATTTGGCGGTTGGTATGTCGCAGAAACATTCCAGGCCTCATAGTACCGGTTCTGCCGAGGTTCCTTATTTTAAGGCTAAAGTTAAGACCCCTGATCCATCGACGGGGACCCCTGCCTCATTTCCTCACGTGCCGCAGTTCCCCTCAGGTGATGACAAAATGGCGCCCGTTCCCGCCACGACCGTGGCGGCCATTTTGAACGCTACCCCTACAGCTTCGCCATCGGCCTCAGGTGTAGGGCTGGTCTCTCAGCCTTGTGCGCATCCTTTTCGGTCAGTTTATGACCGGAATGCTCGGATACCCCTTCCGCACAATTTTTTGTTGTCTGCGGGGGTTGGAGGGCACCTTTGGTTGATCTGTCCATCCAGATATAGGAGTGGGCCATGCTTCATGGCGTCTGGCTGCTTGCGGTGCACATCCGGGCCAGCTGAATGTCACAGCGGATGCCCTCAGCCGGCGGACAGTGGTCAGCTACGAGTGGCAGTTGAAGGCGGAGGTCCTCTCATGGACTTTCTTGCGTTGGGGCACACCGGAGGTGGACCTCTTCGCTACGGTGGTAAACAAGAAGCTTCCTCATTATGCCTCCAGAGGAGGTTGAGAGCCTCCTCTCTGGGGGATGCTCTCGAGATTCCATGGTACAACATGAGAGCTTACGCCTTCCCGCCTCTTCCCCTAGTCCATCGAGCAATTTGGAAGGGGAAGATCTCAGTGAACTGTTCCCTTCTGCTCATGGCCCCGTGGTGGGCGGCCAGTTTTTTGGTTCTCAGAATTTCAACACCTGTCGGTGTTTTCCGCTGATCAGGTTACCAGTAACCCCAGATCTTCTTCATCAAGGGGAACAGCAGATGTGGCCCCCTCCCCACAATCGCTCAGCTTGGCGGCATGGTGCCTGAGTTCAAGTCTTAGAGCTTTTTAACTTGTCTACGGATAACATGCGTATTATCCAGGCAGCCAGGGAACCCTCGACCAGATCCCAATACAGGAGTAAATGGCTCAGATTCTGTCGTTGGTGTTTGGAAAAGCAGTTGGATCCAAGGGTGGTTACGATTGACACGGTGCTGTCCTTCGTGTCCTCCCTAGCAGAGTTCTGTCATGCAGAACTTACCTTTCAGCGGTTTCCGCTTATCTTGCTATAGACCAATGCTCTTATTCTCTGTGTAACCCAGTGGTTAAGAGGCATTTTGCAGGCTTGACACGCCTCTACCCTCCGGTTTGTAGTCCGCACCCGCCTGGGGAACTAAATGTAGTCCTGACGGCGCTGTGCCGTAAACCCTTTGAGCCAATGGCAACGGATGACCTCAAGTACGTGTCCTGGAAAGTGTCTTTTCTGGTAGCCGTTACGTCAGCGAGGAGAGTGAGTGAGCTCCAGGCATTGTCAGTGGAGCACCCTTTCTTGGTCTTTCACAAGGACAAGGTAGTCCTTCGGACGAACCCAGCTTTCCTACCAAGGGTAGTGACCAAATTCCATCTGAATCAGTTGATTTCCCTTCCGGTCTTTTTTTTCCGAACCCTGCCTCGGAGAGGGTTCTACACTACCTGGATGTCCGAAGAGCTCTTAGGTTCTACCTGGGCAGGACTTCCGAGCTTCGGAGCTCTTCCCAACTGTTTGTGACCTTCGGTAAGCCTCAGGGCAGGCCGGCGTCTAAGGCATCTATTTCCAGATGGATTACCGCCTGTATCACGGAATCTTTCACCGTCCAAAAGCTGAAACCTCCTAAAGGTATCCGTGCACACCAGGTGCGAGGCAAGGCAGCCGCGGTTGCTTTTCAGAAGTATGTTCCCTGGGAGTCCATCGCTAAAGCGGCTAATTGGGCATCCCCATCTGCTTTCTGTAAGCATTACTGCCTTGATATGAGCTCTAGAGCTGACGCTCAGTTCGGCCAGGCTGTGCTGAAGAACCTGTTTCAGTAAGGGGTATTTCCTTCCACCCATAGTTCCTGTAAGGAGTGCTTGGGAATCTCCCATAAGTATGGAGGAAAGGGGACGGGGCGTAGGAGTATTACCAGGTTACTCACCGTAGTGACTACCTTACTCCTAGTCCATAGTCCCCTATCCTCCATACGCCCGCCCGCCGTCCCCTCTAATAAGGTTCCTCTGTTATTGCTAATGGGTCTTTGACCCTGCGATAGAAAAGGACTGATGGGCGATGCGCGGGGCGGAGCCAAGGTGGGCGGGGTTACGGCCGCGTGCCGGGCCCCGCGCAGTAAAGAGAGGAGGGACACATTTTTGAAAAAAAAATGTATGCTTTTTACAAAGTGCTCCGGTCCCGTCCCACAGGACGGAGAGATGTCCCATAAGTATGGAGGAAAGGGGACTATGGACTAGGAGTAAGGTGGTCACTACGGTGAGTAACCTGGTAAATCCTTTGCCAAGAAACAGAAACTTGTCCACTTGCTTTTATATTGAATCCGCGTGGAGTCCTTCCTCACCTTCTGGATTATTTGCAGATTTTCCTCTGATAACTGTACGTGCTGTTGAGTCACGTTCTCAAGAACCAAGCCGCTAGGTCTAGTTTGTCTGGGGCTGGGTGTACCACTGCCGCCCCCAGCCCCTTTGGTTGAGAAAGTAGCACGGCTCCCTTTGATGGACGTGCAACTGGCCCCTGAGCTCCAGACATACCAGATCTGAGTACCAGATTCTGGTTGGCCACTGAGGCACCACTAGTATGAGGCGAAGACCCTAGGAGTCTCCCATCTTCTGCATTACCGACTGTATTAATGGAGTCGACGGGTGAGAGATGGCCCACTCCCATAACTGAATCGTCAGTCTGCACAGGGGAGGGGACCAGCTTGCCCCTTGCTTGTTGATTTAATACATACATGTGGAACTATCTGTTTGAATAAGAACTCCCCTTTTCCTGACCAAACGTAGAAAGGCACTCAACACTCGCTGCCTGGCCCTGAGTTCTAAAACATTTATGTGGCTGTCTTTGTCCATGCATGACCATAGACTGTGTGCTGAGTGGCTCCCTAGGATGGCCCTGCAGCCCTCTGGTGATGAGTCTTTTGTTATCATTACAGATGACATCGGTTGTAGCAATGGCATGTCCACAGAAAGGTTGTTCTTTTCTTTCCACCATAAGGGGTCCGGGCGGAGGTCTGCCGGTATGGTTGTCCAGGTGGACTGTCAGCCTTCTATTGGTTCCAGCAACTCGCCAGATGCAACTGAATTCTCTACATATTGAGCCTGGTAAAGGGGACCACCAGGAGGCAAGCCACCATGATCCCCCGCAAGTGTTGGAAGCACCACACGGTTTTCGATGTTCTGCTTAGAAAGTGATCAATGGAAGCCTTCAACGCTTCGATCCTTTACAGTGTATGGAAAATCTTTTGCTCTTGCGTGTCTAACAATAGGCCCAGAAAAACCAATGACTGGATGGGGCCTAGCTGTGACTTGCACTGGTTGATCGAAAACCCCAGCACATACAGAATGTCCAAGAGGCGGTGTGCTGTAAGTTTTGACGAACCTGGCGATGCCGCTCTGATCAGCTAGTCCTCCAGGTACGTGTAAATATGGTGTGCTTCGGATTGAGGTATTGAGGCCACCAAGTTCATTAATCTGGTAAATACCAGAGGAGCCAACTTCAAGCCAAACAGGAGTACTTAGTACTGGAAATGGAGCCCCATAACCGTGAATCTGAGATAACATTGATGAGCTGCCATATTGGGACGTGTAGGTAAGCATCCTTGAGGTCCACGGAGCACATCCAATCGTTCCCACACAGGGACTCCAATATTAAGGCCGGCATGACCATCTTGAATTTTTGAAGGGGTAGATAGAGGTTGAGGAATGACAGATCGAGCACCAGTCTCATGCTCATGCCCACCTGAATCTATTTTTGAATTGTGAAAAGTCCCAATCCGCAAAAGGGGTGGGATGAACAGAGGGACAGGAGGTAGGGGTAGACGAAAACCTGAAATGGTATACAGGTCTGCAAAATGCCCACGTCAGAACTGAGCCTTAGCCTTCCCCCTACAGAAGAGCTGTGAACCTGGATGCCTTCCTCATTGTTACTTTCCATCTAAGGCCGGGGCTTGGGGGGGAGTGAAAAAATCCCTTTGTAGAAGAGTGTTGCTATGTGACCTGTCGGGTTGACGCGTGCTGCACTCCTGAAACCTGTGGAAACCACCAAATGTTCTCCCTCTCTCCGATCTGCTTTGCTCCTGACCAAACACTTTAGATGCCAGCGTGGCTAATATCGCCAAGGACTTAGCAGTCTGGGAGCTCCCCTTCTTTTTGTAAAGCTACTCATCCATTCGGGAATGGAATAATTCCACCCTCTCGAACGGGGGATCCATAATCCGCTCTTGGACGCCTGCATTAAACTTAATGGCCCTCATCCAGGCCTAGCGCCTCATGTCTGTGGCTGTGCAGATGACCGGCCTGCTGTGTCTATATGGTCCAAGGCTGCATCCATCATGTCCTTCGCCAGCATCTTTGCTTCCGCTAGCCCTGATTTGAATGCACCCTGTTCGTGTATAGGATGCTCTGGCAGAAAATCTGAGATTTCTCTCCATAACCTTTGGTTAGCGTCTGCCAGCCTGGTGCCCGCATTTGCCTGCCTAAGATGCAGACCCACATTAAGATATACCTTCTTCCTGAAGGCTTCCAGTGTCCAGTCTTCCTTTGCTAACATGGCATTACTGGTAGTTGGCTTAAAGTACATTGACACAGCCGCTATGACTGACGAATGTGGCTGCGCAGAAAACAGAATGGTGTCGCCTTCTGCTTGCTATACTTGGCTTCTAGCCTTTTATTAGTCGGCTGCGTACTATGAGGCTTGATCCAGCCGCTTTTGGCCAAAGCCTCCACATCTCTTTGAAGGGGTAGTCCCGACTTCATTTATGCCCTTAACCTAAGCACCTCCGGGAGGACCCGTGCCTCTTGCTGTGGCTGCGGTATTCCTTAATTCTCCTCCAAAGCTGCTATCCTGTCAAGAAAGGTTCTAGCAGATGTGGATCCTTCTTCATCCTCCTGCTAGTCTGTGTCAGGAGGATCTGCACCCCCTGATCGGGGCCCTGTTACTGGGTTCCAGCTGGAAGCTCAGACTCCTGGCCTGCGGTGTCCGGCTGCTGTGGGCCCGGCTTCGGCGAGGCTTTCAGTACTGTGCTCCTTGGCGGTGAGTGCGGGGCACCTGTTCGACACTGGTGGTGGTACCTGCAGGGGAGCAGGTGGTTGAAATGGAGCGGGAGCTGGTGGCTGGGCCGCAATGGGAGGAGAAAGAACATCACATTCTTTATGAGGCCTTTAAGTAAAGCTGATAATGACTTCCCACATGTGCTGAATTTCAAGGGGTTTTGTTGAATTAAATCTGCGCAACTTAACTGCCTAAACTAAGGTTTTCTAAGTGAATATATATATATCCATCTCGCTGTCTCTCTCTCTGATTCCCTCCTTGAGATCCAAGCGGCTGCATGAGAAATGTTGTGTTGTTGAGTCTTGGTAGCTGCCAAATCATCCTTCAAAGATGACAGTCAATACGTCTAATCCTCTGTGCATACGTCACATGCTAGGGCTAAGATTCCTTGGACATTTCTAAACTAATATATTTGACAAGGTTTTTAAAGTTCGCAAGCATATACGTTTAAAACTGCACAGGGAGCCTCAGTTCCTACATGTCGATACAGTAGGATTTAGTTTTCATTTTCATCTAGTTGTGGAATGTGCATTTTACCACTTCAGTAACTAAAGTTGGCATCTTAGTGAGGAGAAACCTTTTATTGGGTCAAGTGTGATAGTTATGAAAAAAACGACATTGGCAGCATTTTTGCATTATAATTTCCAAATTTAACAGCTCTTGTCACATAACTTTGTGCTTGTGCATTACAGGTTTGTGAACCATTTGCACTGGGACAAAAATGCATTGCAGCAATATGTATTGGTACGAGAGAATCTTTTCACTAGTGAACATTTATATAATATAGGTGTGTATCGCTTAGTCGTTTGTCCTTGGTAATGGCTGGTTCAGTATTATAAGAAACAGTTAAGTGCGTCAAAACATCATAACCTTAAAACCTGATGTTCTCATTACGCACCTTGACACACTACAGGTTTGCGAGATTTTGGGGGAGCAGGGAGTTCTTGTACATTCATTGCCGAGTGCATTGCTCTAGCACTGGATCACATGTGGACGGTATCCAGTGATTATAACGAAAGAAAAACAGAGAATGATTTTTTTAACTAAACAATTACACGAGAGTCACCTGCTTTGAATATTATGCCCACAGGGCTGGGAAAAATTGGTAATGGAATATTAGGGGTCTGAGGGGGACGGGTGCAGACAATCGGGTTCCTTGGATCATGGACTGAAACTGCTAATCTCAGCCAGTGTTCTATGGAACCCGATGGCTGCTTCCCCCGCCATCTTCTCCCCAACCTCCCTTCAGTTAATTTTGTATTGTACCCCAACCCTCATCCCAGCCCAATTTACCTGATTGTGGGGTTGGCAAAGCCCGAAGCCGCCGCAGCTTCGCCCCATCTCCCTTTGCCGGCCGCCATGAACATGGATGAGGTGGCTTCATATGGATCCCCGCCTTCCAGCTCTGTGGTGGCTGTCTTAGTGTAGTATTTTGTTTCAATGAACAGTACGCTGTGTGACGTCCCGTTTATTCAAACAAAATACAATGCCCCTAGCTCCCGGGTTACCGGATTGGCAATCCAGGCGGTGTTAATAACCTTAAAACCCTCTCATGGCAGGCTGGATCGGTTGTTATCAGCCCGGGGTCCCTTGTTAAAAGCCCTCACTTCGGTCTGGCCTTTAACGTGGGCCCCGGGCTGAAAGAAACTGATCTGGCCCGCCGGGTTAGGTGTTAACGCTACTACTATGTCCTGTCCCCTTTCCTCCATATTGATTGCCGGTGCCATTGGAAGAGGCTGCAGTACCTGTGGAGCTGTTGGCTGTAGGACTGCCGAGTTGCAGGCATCAGAGATTGGGGCATAAGTTCTTTTATTAATCAGTATGAAGGAAAAGGGACTATGGACTATTAGTAAAGTAGTGACACCATGAAACAGCAGCATAATAGTAGTCCATCCACACCATGTGGCCCTTTCCTTTTTCTACTAATGACTGGATGTAATTCCCACCCGACCCTGCAGTCCAGATGCTTATTTACACCCTTTTCTCATAAGTGAGTCCGCAGAGCTCTATCACCTTAGGCATTTCTCCATATTAAAAAAAATATTTTCTAAAGGTTAGCTCTTTTGGGTTTTTCTTTAAAGCAACACTTGATCTTCCATTTTCTACAATGTCTCTGATAGTATCACAGCATTTTACCTCATGAAGGTGGCGGTTTCTCTTGGTGAAGGGTTTGTGCACTGCTGACAGGATGCCGTCGCCGACTGGGAAAAAGCGACTCTTCATTCAACATGTGCTCCAAAGGATAATTTTTGTATATAGCGAAAATATGTTATTTTCGAAAATATTTTATTTACTCATCGATGGTTCCTTGTCATCAGGAGAAAAAACATCCCTTGCAGCCTCTAAAAGGAGGACACATTTGAAGTGTCAAAAGCATGCAGGCACAAGCTTCCAAATGCTATTGCAGAGATAGGAGAGAAAAGGAATACAGATTATCTCCAGGTCCATGCTTGGAAATTCATCAAGGCCCTGCCAGACAGTGCTTCAGCGTCTACTTTTTGGGTGCTTTGAAGTTTTTTTCTTATTTTTTTAAACTCTTTAACATTATAGATAACAAGTTTCAGTACAACAAGCATCTTACCATAACAAAGTGTCCATACCGCAAAACTCATAAAACAGCAGAACTAAAGAGAAACCAAAGTCTAACAATATGGAACCCCAAAACAATTGTAAGATAACGTTTTCGAACTCAAGAAAAGATTCATGACACACAACCACAAAGACAAGACAACATAAAGACACACAACAAAACAGTCCTACACCACCCCCCATTCAAACAATGGGCCATCAAACACTGGAACCCATGCATTCAACAATACAGGTCATTAAAAGGCCCCCAAATTTGAAGATAACTTCCCTCCTTTCCTTGACCAAGAAGTATAACCTTATCATATTTCGATAAAACTTGCATGTCAAAAAGCCAATCCTCCACACCCGGTTTCTTCCTAGATTTCCAAAATCGCAAAATCTGTTTCATCGCCAAAACCATAACTCTGTTAATCCAATCCGCCCCCTTCCTAGCCCTGTCCCCTCTACCCCTGTTGGACAACAATATGGTCCAAAGGAATGTGCGTGGAAGCTTCTCCTCCAACACAAGATCCAACCTGTCCAATACATTGGACCAAAAATCAGAAACTCTCGAGCACATCCATAACATATGCATCAAAGTACCTCCACTACATCCACATCCCCAACACGAATCAGAGTCCGATAGTCCCAACCTAGCCATCTTAGACGGCGTCCAATATAACCTATAGAGGACCCTCTGTCTAATATATCTCAGTTGCAAATCCATCTTCGCTTGCACCCCCACATGAAGCAAATAATTCCACTCCTTAACAGGGATATCTACACCAACCTCATCCATCCAGGACAGGCGAAGTCTATCCCAAGCCCTCTCATCCGCCTCATCCAACGGCATTAATCCCTTGTACGTGGAAACCACATATGAGGCCGAACCGAGAAGACCACACAATGAAGGCCTCTCCTCCATAACCCCGCCGTCCAACATTCCAGTCCGTTCAGTCAATAGTGCATTCAAAGCATCATAACGACATTTCTCCCTAGCACCAATCCCAAAAGACGTTCTCAATAGGTCAAAGGAAATCATACGACCGTCTAACCACACATCACGAATACGAAGAATGCCCCTATTGATCCAGCTCTTCCAGCACAAGGGCTTGTTTTCCAACTGCAAACATGCATTATGCCACAAAGAATCATGATAGTGCATCCAAGCATTTCCCCCATCAACTTCTATAAAGCGCAACATCGCCTCTTTAGTAGCGCACATCGTAGGTAACTTCTTCACCGAAGACGGTACTTTCAACATAGAATATATATCTCTAAGAGCATAAGGTAAAAATTGGGAATTCTCAATAACATTCCAATTGGGAACATAGTCATGGTCATCAGAGAAGTATGAGGTCGATTTTTTCAATAGAAAACCCATACAATACTTCGTCAAGTTTGGGTAACCAAATCCCCCATCCTTCACAGGACGTTGCAAAATATATCTAGGCACTCTAGGTCGTTTACCAGCCCCCCAAAGAAAGCCCTGAAATGCTTTGTCAACGGGAGCAAGTAATTTTGTCGTGAATTTCAAGGGGATGGATTGTATGATGTAAAGAATTTTTGGTAAAAGAACCATTTTAATTGCATTGATCTTGGCCCATATCCCCATCTTCAACTGGTTCCATTTCAATATGTCCCTATTAATCATCCCCATTATTCGTGACACATTAAAAGCTGTCAGTCTTTTCAAATCTCGGACCAAGTAAACACCCAAGTACTTTACAACCCCCGTCTCCCAGTGGCAGTTCCAAGAGCCCAAAACATCACGTGGGATATCTCGCTCCAAAGGGAAGGCCACCGTTTTTCCCCAGTTTATCTTGTGGCCCGACAAATGACCTACTTCTTCAAACATCTGTTTGAGTCTCAGACATCCCTCTGCTGGATTAGATAAAACAATTGTCATGTCATCAGCGTAGCACAGAACTTTCATCTCATTATCTCCAAACCAAAGACCACGAAGACCCCTATCCTGAATCAAGTACAAAATGAGGGGTTCCAGTGCCAGATTAAATAGGTACAGAGACAATGGACAACCCTGCCTAGTCCCCCTGGACAACAAGAACGAAGAGGACATAGCCCCATTTACCCACACCTTCGCACTAATATCGGAATTCAATGCTCGTGTAGTGTTAACGAATGTAGTACCAAATCCCATCCTCTTAAGAGTTCGGTAAAGAAAAGACCAATTGACCCTGTCAAAGGCCTTTTCCGCATCCATAAAAAGCAACAGGGTACCTTGAACTCTCGTTTTCGGTAAACTCATGACATCAATCAACGTCCTAATATGGTTGTAGCCATATCTACCCCTCATAAATCCAACCTGTGAACTACCAATTAGTTTACCAATGCACCCATCCAGTGTATTAGTTAATATTCTAGTAAAAATCTTGAGGTCCACATTCAGAAGAGAAACCGCACTATAATTCCCACACTTTTTACTATCTTTCCCTGGTTTTTGAAGGACGACCACACAAGCCTCTTTCATAGTGGGGCAAATTATCCCATTCCTCATGAAGCCATTGTATAAGGTGCACAGAAACGGTATCAGCACACCACTCAGTGTCCGGTGAAATTCTACCGGGAGACCGTCTAATCCTGGTGACTTACCCTCATGAAGTTGATTAATCGCCACTGGTAACAGCCTTGAAGTTTTAACCATCTCCACAATCAATAATTATCTCAACATACTAGACTTCTTTGATGTTGTCCTCAGCATTGATTTACAGACTTGTGTCTGTCATTGAGTTTCTTTCCATTGATGCATTATGACCCACTTCCATTTTTTCCTTCTTTGTTCACGTCAACTGTGGCCTCAATGATGACAGATGCAAAGCGCCTATACAATATAAAACAACACTTTTGAAAACAAAGAGACCTTCTCTTCTTGTGAGTTCATTTTTACCATCCAATGGTCCATCATGGCTGCCAGACATGCTATTAGACGACGCCAAGATTTAGTATGTTTAGAGGATACTTGTTCCTTTAATATGCCTACAACCATATCGGTATTCAAAACCAAATGTTCTCACAGGTCTGAGAGCCTGTCTGCCGTGACCAGTGTTCCCGTTTTCTAGGCTGACTCACCCGCTGTTGCACATGGCGTTGAGGAAAGTCTTTTTATTGCCACAATCCATCTCTCGTGCAGCACCTCAATACTTCTGCAGCGGCTCTCCGCGGCTTCACGTCTGCCACCAATGTATCTCTCGCAGCTCAGGCCTCGCTCTGAAGCTCTGCCTGGTCACGTCTGCTTCCTATCTGCATTCTGCCTTGGGCTTCCAGCTTACCTCAGCTCCGCTTCTCGACTGCATACGCTTTGCATCTTTCTGGTGGTCTCAAGTACTTCTGCCATGCTGCCTTCCAGTAAGGGTCTGCGCTCCTCCAGGAGTCCGTAGACCTGCTTCCCCAGCTGACACCATCTTCTCTGTTCATGTCAGTGTTACACCTTCCGCCAGTTTGATTAGTCCCAAAAAGACTAGATTGCTTACTTCCTGTTTGGGAGTTCTGCATTGCTCTTGCTTGCCTCGTCGTCGTCAAAGTACCTAACTGGTGTAGGTGATTGTGATAATTAATGGGGAAATGTATGCATTGATCTTGTTTGCCTCTTCCTTGTCCCAGTACTTAACTGGGTACGACGTCCTTTCATAGCCAGGCATTTCAAGGCCTGCAATTTGAACGTGTACAACATAACGTGAAAGTTCATTGAATCCATTAACTTTTTGTTTATTTCATACACGTTTAAATTGCAGGCTTTGAAATGCCTGACGATGAAAGGACTTAGAACCCTTAACTGGTGGCTGTTAGTAGGTGACACACTGAGAAAATTGGGAAGGGAATGACAATGGCCTACAAAGACTTGGGGGAAGGTTCATTATGAAAGGGAAAAATGGATATCGTGTTTCACCTTAGGGTACCTCTCCACAAGCTACCTCCCCCAGGTAGTCATCCCTCGTATATCTGCCCCCAGGCTCAGGATCTGGCAGCTTCAGCCTTTCCCCAGCCACCTGGATGGAGGCATTGCTAGGGAAAGGGATGAGGATACCCATTGGTTCCTCACATGTGATTGACCTTAATGGAAGTGTGTGTCTGTGTATATATATTTTTCTTGTTGTTCTGCTTAGATTCACATGCTGTGCATAGGCCGACATCTAGTAGTAGGTGTGGAGTATTGCATTCTTGTTTTCGAGTTTCGAAAATAGATGTCGACTGAGTGTGCTTGTAAAATTATCCCTGTGACATGTATTGTACCGATGAGTCTTTACACGTCGCAGCCCCTCAGATTGATATTTTTTTCTGCCATTGTGGTCGGTCGCATACGTGGATCTCGTAGCCTTGCTACTGAGACTGCAAATGTAATAATATTAATATCATTATATTTTGAGTTGTCTCGACGATTGATCGTTCCTATGTCCGGTGACTACCATCTGAAGCTTTGACTAACGTCTTCTTCTCGACAGCCGACCATGGTCTTCACCAGGCTTCAGCCTTGCAGAAGGGAGAGCGGGCGGTCTCTATCCTGTTATAGAATGCCTCTCTCCTTCTGCTGTTTTTTGTTTGTGGGGTCTTTCTTGGGTTTTACTCTGTGCGTTAAGACAGATTCAAGCCCTTTGTTTGTTTTGCCTTTGGTGGGCTTCAGCCCTGAAAGCCGCCTCTGGCTCCAGTGTGTCTGGAAGGACAGGATGTGAGGGAGGGTCCAGAAACTCCCCTGTCCTTTTGTCTCTAGGAATGCCTGAATGCAACCAGTCCTGATTGGCTGGGTGATTGACAGCCTAGGCTGTCAGCTGTGCATGAATTGGAGAAACCTGCTTAAGAGGCGAGGGTTTTGGGATTAGAGACAGAGTCGACCACTGGGAGAAACACCCAACGAAGAAACCATGAACCAAGCTTGCTGCATCGTCCTGGACCTTTGAATTGCCCAGTGAAGCTCTGCTGCTGTACGAAAATTCCTTTTTCATTTTGACAGAAGCTCCGGAAGGGACGACTGCTCCCCTTGGGTTAGTGGGACCAACTAACCCTGAGACGAACTCCACTGGACCATCTTCCCCGACTGGCTGTACTTCTTCGTTGCTGTAAGAACCAAATGCCAGGGGCCGAGTAATCCATAGTCGTGTAAAATGTCTGATGCGTAACAAATCGGGCTAGAAGCTCCAGGAGTCTTTTAAGGACCCTCTGGAAGCAGGGCAACCAGATCCTTAGTCCCCTCACCCGAGTGCAGGAACCAAGATGTGAAGGAAGCCCAACCAGTATCCGCGATCCGCAACAGTGCTGTTTGCTAAGCGCTTAAACCATGAATGTGCTGTTGAACCGGACACAGCCCATAGCTGCCGACGACCTCCCAAGTACCACCGCAGAAGCCCTCTGGACGTCCTCCCTCTTTTCCCCACGACTGAGGCTCAGGAACAAGGGTCTGCACCACTGTAGCAAGACAGAATCCAGCTGGACCACTCTTCTTCAAACCAGAGGTACTCTTTAGGTTTGGGGTACTTACCTCATTGTCCTTTTAGCTGTGCTTTTCTCAGTTCGGAATTGTATTAGCTTACTTTTAAAATTGAATCCAACACATTTTCTCACAGGCTTAACAGCTCGTGACCCTACAAGTGATTTTCTAAAAACTCTCTAACTTTGTGCAAGACTGTTTCTGATCTAAGAGGTGCTGCAGCTCCATAGACTGTGTTCCAATTGACTTTGGCTGTCCTGGCACCTTGCAGACTCTTCTAGTTCTTTGACTTTGATATTGTTTGTCCCTCATAGGTCATAACTTGTTGTAGACTGTTACTGCTGGGACAGGCTTGTCTAGATTTCATTGGAAGATTTAGTTGTCCTCACATTTAGTGAGAACCTGTTTAACCCTTTACTTCCCTAAACCTTTTCTTTTTGCAACCTCAGAATCTGCAATATCAAAATGCCATTACTGTCCTTGTGATTGCAGTCAGGGTGTTGGAATTGTGTAAGAAGCATATCCAAAGATTATCCACTAACGTGTTCCGATTCTGAAAAGTAATTTTAAAATACATTTAATTTGTTACATGAATTGCCTTGTTAAAGAACAATTATTTAAAAATGGATGTTAATTAAATAAACAAATAAATACATAACTATAACAGAATCCATGAGTGTTAGTGTTACTTGGTTATTTGTATTTATGAATTTCATTTGTACAGCTCTACAGCTCACATTTAACCCTCTTAAGATAGGCATGGCTGCTCAGTCACACTACCAACTTGTGTAGTACAGACCTATATCAAAAGGTGGGTTACGTAATACCAGACAGATAAGTGTTGTGTAGTCTCACAAAGTGTGACTACATCAATTCTTACCTAACAAAGATGCACACCAAGTGTATAACAGTTGTCTTCCCTTTGATCACACAGAACGGCGTTGTGATTTAAACAAAAGATGGGCACACCATGCAGTGGGTGGCCTATGCCATGCAAGCCGATCCCATTTCCCCCATCGGCGCTGTAGACGAGGAAGAAGTTAGCAGATATGGCTTGTTTTGTAGGCCGAAGGCTTACTGGAGGAGTCGGTTAACTACTGCATGCCTGTCCCCAGTCCCACTAGTCGGGCCGGAAGCTCTGCTATGGGGATATCCGCTGGCAAAAAGGGCACACATGTGCACTCACTAAAGCATACAACCCTTAGCCAACCTTTGATGGATTGTCGAAAGGAGCTTCATCGGCAACCAAACGTTCATAAGCGTCATATAAAGCGATTGAACACTTGCGTTCAAAGCCTGCTGAGCATTTGCAGCGATGCTTGCTACATGGCTATAAACTCAAAGAAAAATCAGTTGCTACCCATGAACGCCTACTGACCGCCGATTACGTCGAAGCGGCTGGCGAAACATGCATCCAAACACAAACATAGGGATAAACATGCCATTCCAACACCACAGGCACCTACACAGCCGTCTAAGTACCATGTAACTAAATCAGTAACCTCTTATACATATACTGCAGCTACTGATACTTTATCCAGGTCCCTGCAGGGTAAAAAATCATCTATAAATCCAGAGGAAATTGTATTTCCTCTTCTTGACGTCCCTAGAACAAGTAGTTAGACAAAAGATAGATTTGAGAAAAGTATGAATAAGGTTTAGGAATTTGTGTCCTTAATGGAAAAATACCAAATTTAAAAAATCACTTTTTATAGGAGTGAGCCATCTACCAAGTCCAAGACGTTATCACTCTACACTACAGGTTTTCTCGGAAGACACCGCAAATATTTTTCAAGATGTCCAAGACAATCAGATTGATCTATCTTTTATTCCAGACAAAGTGGATGATGCTCAAAATATTTGTCAAGAGGACGCTGATCAGGGGACTTGGCCAGCAACTCCTACTCATGATATTCTGGATGAGCCAGATGTTTTTGATAACGACCCTCTTGAGCAGCCCAGAGACTTGGCTCCCATTCAACTATAAACCTTTAATAATTTACTGAAGGACAGCAGAGCATTTTCATATACAGACTCTGGGAATCTGTCACAGACTTTGTAGAGGACATCCTAAAAGAGAAAAGGGCGTTTAACTAGTATATCCCCTTCTTAAACTCTATTGAAAGGATGGCTCCTTCCCTTCTTATACCTTCCCTCTCACAGGCACTTAATCCAAGTGGGGGGAAAATGTTCACACCTGCTCCAATTGACATGCTATATATCCGCGGTCATGTAACACCTGACTCTGTTAGTCACTACCCCTAGGAAGTGTGCTGGAGTGACACTGTCCAATACCGAGGCACCTCCAGACAAGGAATATAAAAAGCTAACTGCTATAGACAAGAGTCACTGCTTCAACTGCTTACTCGGCACTCATTGCCAATAATATATTTTTACCAAGCCATTGCGATGTTCACTGGGGGTTGCTCCAAAATAACTTGACTGACATCCCTGACCAAGTCCCAACTACTTAACCTCATTAAAGAGGGGGTAGGTAAGTTACCCACAATATTTTGAAGAATACCCTTAACTCAGCAGAAACAGCAGGCAGAGTCCTTGCACAGGGAACTTAAAGAGGCACTCTTGGCTGAGCAACTCTGGAGTCAAACCGGAGACTCTGGCCACCTTTATTAACAAGCCCATTGAAAATTCTCTTTTTGGCAAGGCTGTGGATGCGGAAACAGCCAAGAAGGAACACAACATGCTTAAGACTTAGGGCCTCATCACGAGTTTGGCGGTAACCCTTAAATCCGGCGGTCGCGCTATTATCGCCGGATTTAATGGTCCACCAAATCAGGGCTTCGGCGGATTTCTCCCCAGCTCTGAGCAGCATAACAGAAGAATTTATCATCAACCCGACAATCAACCTAACAGATCGCTTCTGCAGGGATGCAGAATACATGGAGCACTAACCAAATTGTGGCCTAAACAAAGAAGAAGCCGAACAGAACAACCACAATGCAAGGCAAGGATTAAAAAACAATTCAAACCGCGTCAAAATGATCCGTGGCAACCTCATCAATGCCAGATCAGTGTCCAAACATGCCACAGAGATCTTCAAAGTCCTATGCGAAAGTGGTATTGACATCCTATTCATAACCGAAACATGGCTAGACAACTACAAAACCACTTTGCATAACTGTATCCCTGACAACTTCAAGTGTTCACAATTAAAAAGGAAAAACAAAAGAGGAGGAGGACTGGCGATAGCATACAAGGATCACCTCACAATTAAAACAGATGAACCACTAAACATCAAAAACTGCGGACCATGATCCTTCACCTAACAGCAAATTCCAAAACAAACCTAAAATTTGTCGTGCTATACAGACCACCAACATACGATGCAAGCTTCACCAACCTAGCCATCGAGCAGGTAACCCTCGAAGACTTTAACATCTGGTTTGATGAAGAATCCGCTAACTCACTGAAATCACTAGCCAAACAACTGAACACAAGGAAACTACAACAGCTAGTCCAAGGAGCAACTCACACTGCAGACATACGCTAGACGCAATATTCGCCAACAATAATCTCTGATTCCACCACTACAGATCCTCGTCATTCCATTCATGCTCACACTCAGCACAACGACCAAAAAAATAGACAAACTGCCAACTATCATGAAAAGAAACTGGAGAGCCATCAGAGCTAGCAACCTAGCAGAACAATTAGAAATCAACAAACCACTGACAACGACATTGGACGAAGCCGACATCAAAACAAAAACAGCACTACTTCCTAAATGGATTGCTGGAATGATCGATGGGATCTCAAAGGAAACACCTTTCATCCCATCATGCAAAAGAGCGACAGCAAAATGGTGTACCCCGCTACTCTGCGCCATGAAAAGGAAAAACAGGAAACTTGAATTAGAATGGAGGGGAAAAAACGATCAGGTGAAGAAACTACAACGCCAGCGACAAATCCACTAATACAAGAAGGAAATCCATTAGACCAAATAGAAATACTCTGACAACGGAATCACCAAAGCCACCAACACCCAAAAGGAAGTGTTTAAAATAATACACGAAATAAGAAATTCTCCTGACTGCAACAACGCTCGAATACCTTCAATGAAGCTATGCAATGACCTTGCAGACCACTTCAAACAAAAAATCACCACCATCCAATGAATCTTACAAAGCTTACCAATCTACTCCAACATGCGACCCACACAGCCATCTGAGGATCACCAGAACAAACTCTGAAGCTTCTGCCAGTTATCAGTGGAGACTTTTGTCAAGCTAGTAAGCAACATCAGCAAAGTAGGCTCCCCCATGGATCCATGCCACCCAGACATACACAAATCAATCCTCACACAAGGAACGCCCATGGATTACTACAGAATCCTTTTCAACCAATTGTTCAAAGCGGCATATATCAAGCCGCTACTCAAGGACACAGCGGGAAACGTGGAAGACCCTTCTAACTACAGACCCATTTCCAACATCCCCTACCCAGCTAAACTACTCGAGATATACGTCTACAGAATAATACAAGAATTCATAGATGAGCACCAACTGTTGGATCAAGCACAAGTAGGCTTCAGACCGATGAGGGGCACAGAAACGGCATTGCTCTCAATCTGGGATGACCTAAAGATTAATGCAGACTCAGACAAAAGCACAGCTCTAATACATCTGGACCTCACTGCAGCATTTGACAGTCAACCATGAAATCCTCGTCGGGAGACTAGAAGAAATAGGAATCACTGACAGAGCCCTACTATGGATTACATTCTTCCTAACAAATAGGACAGAAACTGTCTGGATCAAACCTTTCAAATCTACTACAAGAGAATCCAACTGCAGAGTACCATAAGGATCACCCTTCTCCCCATTGCTCTTTAATATATACCTGATGTCACTAATCATACTCCTCAAAGAACATGGCCTCACATGCTACAACTACGTGGATGACACTCAGATCGTCTACAACATACAAGACACACAGGAAGAAAACAAAACGCTGACCAAATGCCTACAAGAGCTCTACGCTGGATGAACACAAACAGCATTAAACTCAACCCGGGCAAAACTGAAATAATGATCAAAGCTAAAACCGGGCAAAAAAACACTACATCCCATGGCCAACGGAACTGGGTACAGCACCGACTCCATCAACGATAGTAAAAAACCGGGGAGTCTTGATGGACATCGAACTAACACTTGACCCAAAAGGAAACGCCATAATCAAGACATTTTTCTTCCTGCTACACGCAGTAAAAAGGATACTACCATTCCTCTCTTTCACCCACAAAACACTCTCCATCACTGCACTCATCATGTCCAGAGTAGACTATGCCAACAGCCTATAACTAGGAATGCCAGATTGATGGTTAAGAAAACTTCAGGGCACTCAGAACGCTGCAGCAAGACTCCTGCTCAGACTACCACTAAGAGAACACATTACCCCAACGCTGAAAATGCTACACTGGCTGCCAATGAAAGAGAGAGTAAAGTTCAAAGCTATGTGCATAACACACTGCGCAGTCCACGGCCAGGGAGCAGAGTTCTAAAGAACAAATAACCGTCTACCACCCGACAAGATCACTCAGATCAAGCAACGACATTCGCCTAGTTCAAAGTACAACAAAAGAAAACTTAGAGGATCATCTTTCACTCCCCTGGCAACCTCAACCTGGAATAACACACCAATAAACATATGCAACACAGGGGTCATTTGGAGTTCAGAAAACTTGGCTTTTTGCTCCAGATTCAGGAGGAACCAACTAGGAAGAAAAGACCACAACGAAACCGTAAATACCCCTGTAGGAAACCCTAATCCCTAACCTGCCCCTCCATTATAAAAGAGGGGGTGGCACGCACCGCCCACCCTGGCCCACACGCCACCAATCCTAAAGGATACTACTTGGATAGGTGGGGACAACCAACAAGATGGACAATAAGGGACAAGTCCTGTGACCAAAATTACACCTGCCGCAGGGCAGGGGAAGTAGCTGAAATGAGCTAGATGCACAAGCCTATGGGGTCACACAAAAGAGAGCTCCGACTACGCAGCATAGCCGCCAACTAGGTGGTCAAAGTAGAGTACCAAACACAAAGAATAACCATAGAGGTTTGGCGTAGAGTCACGAAGACAAAGTGGTAAGAAATCGACAAATTTCAACTTTCTGCATACTCAACATACAGAAACTCAAATAACCACTTCTCTGCACAGTAACCTGCATGCACTTCATCACATTGCAACAACAAACGAACAACACATAACCCGCCACAACAGCACATGGGAATTCTGGCACCGATTGAAAACCACACTTAAGCTGAGTGAACGGTGCAAACCGAACTGAAGCGGCCAACAGGACATCACAACTCTCACTTTCCAATTCCCACTACACCATACTACCCCCCCCCCCCCACACACATTCCCTCTTGACACCCTCCTTTTCAGATCCGCCAGAGCGCCTGGGGACCACAGCAGTGATGACGGTGCACAGTACAAATACCTTTAACATAAACCTTAACATTTACACTGAAAACACTGATTGTTCGTTTAGTTAGAAAACGTAAGCATTAGACCTGTGCAGTTATTCTGATAGCGCCATCTTGGCCAAGGTAGTGTACAACTGTCGATGGAAATCCTTATTAATTACTCTCAGTGCTCATCCAATCCGGTTAATAAGAAGCAACAGCCAAGATCTCCAACACAAACCACAATGCCAATATTGTATACATAGTCCACTGAAACCTAAGGATATGGTCTCCATGACATTTCTCAGCCATTAAAGGCAGTATTGGATCAATCCAGACCCGACCCTACTAGATGCACTTATAGCACTACATTGAGACCTTGCATACATGTTCTTCTGTAGAGGGTGTGCAGCCCCTTTTGAACCAATAAACAGACAGGAAAAGTACCTTTTGGAATACTGTCTTTCTGGTACCCGATCCCTGAGCCAAAGAATACAATAATTTCAAGTGTTTTTATTGTGCTAAGCCTTTCACTAATTGAAACTCAAAATGTGTTCCTCGGGTTTCAACTGTTTTTTATACGAATCAATCACGTTCCCTACCAGCATTCTTCCAGCATCTCAGAACATCTGCTGAGAAAGCCTTGCATACCTTGGATGTCAAGGGGGCTTTGAATTTCATGTGGTCAAGACAAATATATATCTTTTGGGAGCTTTACATTTAAACAATACTTTTGTAAGATGTTCTTAAATCAGATTCCCAGCTAAAGCTGCCCACCTACACGCAGTATTACAGACTTTGCACTGATACAAGAGCAGAGATGCACGTGAGCCATGCACTCATTGGTTGAACAAGAAGAAGACCAATTGACGTGAATGGATTAAAGTCTGACCTAATTCTCTTTTTGTACTGTGCATTAAAGTGGTCCTTTATTTGTAGATAGAGGATTAATAGCCTTGCAATGGCATGATTTAAATCAGGTGGATAGATCCCAACACTGGAGAAATATAGTGCTAAGTGGCTATTTTCTTCTCTTGGCTAGAGTATAAGGCTTGGATATTGCTATCTGGCGAGTCCCATTATCAGTGGAGTGCAAAGTTAACTGCACATTGACTTCAACATTAAAATGAGGAGCAGTACATGCATGCGTTCTTTTAATGTATTACTCTCCTCGCCTACCAGAAGTGGCAGCCTGTTAATAGTTTTTTGTTGATGCGGTAATAGACAAAACAGTATTGTTCCGTATAATTCGTGCTGTATAAACCCGTGTTTTAAAAAGCCAACCTTTAAGTGTAACTGCCTAATTGCTATTCCGCTAGGGTAATGTTTTGTGGTATAATTTAAAATTAAGCGTGGTATCTATATCATTATTTAGTAAAAGGTAAAAAGGTACCATTATACTGTCAGGACAACTATTCCTTTGCTACCAGGCGACGTTAAGCTGTGTCTGCTCTCAAATTACTTGGCAGCAATCTAGGCTCGTGGGTGGGGCCAAGATAATAATCGCCCACCTGGGCCTGTGATCTGTATGTGTAGTTTTGGAAGATGCTTCTTGCTTTAAGAAAATAGTGCACGGTGAGTCAGCATTTGTGCTTGCAGCAACTCGAAGCTTGACAAAATAGCCTGGAAGACCCTAATAATGTGGTAGGTTCACCAAAAGATAGAAGTGTTCAACATAAACCACGGCCAAGCCAGCTTCAGGATGATAATAGTGCTGCCACGGTAAAATGTTTCAATGAAGCCGCCACCAATATTTTGAACACACATTTCTTTTTGTTTTGTGAATTGAAGTTGGAGCAGCTTTACTGAATTAAAATCATTCCACTGCTGTATCATTCATTTTGAATCCAAGCCGGGAGGATGCACCTCTGTGACACACTGCCTTCTCTCTTTCTCTTCACTCATTCCTGTGCTGCCTCACTTCACGTACTTTAATTTCTACCTTTTATATTTGTGGTCTTCTACCACTTTATTCCCTTTCCCTGTTCATTGATTTTTTTCTCTCCCTCTTTCGCAGCTTCTGCCATTTCTCATTTTCATCAATATTATCTTTTCGTTATCACCTTGTGTCTCTCTTTCTTGATTTCTTTTCTCTCTGTTGCCCTGTTGCCGTTTTCCTATTCATGCTTTCTTCCTTATTTTCCTTTCTCTGCTTCCATGTTCCTCTTTGTCTCTCATTTCTTTATTTCTCTCTCTCTCTTTGTTATTCAGGTCCCCTGTTCATCTTTCTCCTTTGTGCATCTGCAGCTCGTTTTGCTTAACCAGAGCCCACATTTAACTTTCACCTACAGCTCTACGTCTTCTTTTCTCTCTCTTGTTATTATCAAATCACAGCACCAATCTCCCCATTCATAATTTCGTTCTTCATTTATCTTATCTCACATTCTGTGTCTCTCTTTCCCTTTATGGTTCCCCTGTCCCATCGTTCCTTCCTTTACTTTTTATTCGCTCTATCTGTTTTTCTCATGGAGATCATACCTTTGTCTCCTGGAATTTATTTTATTTGATTTTTTATAGCTCAAAAGCAGTGGAATGATTTACAACATGTGGAAGCCAGCATTGCCAATGGTGCAGTACTGTTGACAATAGAGCGGAAAGACATGGATAAAGTTGTGTGGGACGTATTGATGGAATAGCCATGTTTTTGTGTTTTGTGAAACTGGATGATGGTAGGGGTGTTCCAAACCTGGAGTGGGATAGAGATCCACAGAGTCAAGCGTGACCGCAATAAGGACTTTTTGCGGTTTTTCTCTTTGTGGGCCAGTTTTGGCACTAACCTTTGATGGATTTGCTGTGGAAGGCACGAGAGCCTCTAGATGTGTGAAGTTTAGCCATCAGGTATGTAGGTGTGTTATTCCGGACTGCTTTGTAGGTGATGCATGTAATTTTTAATATGATCCTGGTAGGGAGGAGGAGCCAGTGGTCGAATTTGCAGGATCATGTAATGAGGCCGACTCC
Source organism: Ambystoma mexicanum (assembly GCF_040938575.1). Taxonomy (NCBI): domain Eukaryota; kingdom Metazoa; phylum Chordata; class Amphibia; order Caudata; family Ambystomatidae; genus Ambystoma; species Ambystoma mexicanum. The sequence continues at coordinate 1,401,529,408 of NC_090924.1, forward strand.
AGCGTGGTGGACAGATTTGAGTCAGATTAAGATGTTGTTTCCCCATCAATGTGGGAGATCATAAGAGCCTGAACCATAGTTTGGAAGTTGCCATGACTCCGTTCCTGCTCTTTCCCTTGCCAATGTGCTGCAGATGTGGACTCTTACAGGGAGAATATATAAGGAGTGGGGCCTTGACGGATGGTTGATGTAGGCGAGGCGGGTTGCTGCGAGTAAGCCATCAACACATAGCCTTCTTCCCCTTCTTTCACTTTAACTCAGTAAAGCACAAGCTGACAGAATACTGCCACATCAGGTAAGTCTTTGAACTGTGTGTCAATGGCTGCCATACCCACCCCTCAAACGGCCTTGCCCATTGACTGCTTTTATGAACTATGTGTATATTAATTGATTGGTTGGTGTATTGTTTTTATAACGCACCATATTACCCTAATAACATCGCTTTCTGTCGCTTAGGAGAAAGGGGGAGGGAAAGGATCAGGCTTTTTACAGCAATCCTTTTAGCTGCACCCAAGTTCCTGAAAAAAGGTAATGGGCGCCAGGATTATTTATAGATCAGCCTTGCAGCTCCATTTAAAAACTTGAATGGTGAGAGGGAAAAGCACCATTCACTGCTGAACATTTTGGCTGCATTACAGATCCAGAAAAATAAGTGAGATTGGTGGAGAGGTCATTATCATTCAGAACTTAGCCTTGCGGTCACATTGAACAGCCTGAATAAAAAGTGGGTGAGGGTTAGGAAGTGAGCTGGTCACAGCAAAGCCATGCAGCCTCATTACAGATCCTAATAAGGGACGGGAGAGGGGGAGGTCAGAAAGGGAATAATGGACAAAGTATTGAACATTCACAGAAATTAAATTAATTGATGGGCATGAGCTAAAAGCAGTTCCAGAAAGTCAAGCATCACCCACAAAGCAAGAGTTGACCGTGGGGGATGAAACACTAGTTTATAGCTTGACACAAATCTCACTTCCACGTGAGATGCAAGCCATGACATTGTATCCATTAAATATGGCTTATTAAGCTTTAAAAGTATTCTAGATTGGACCTAATACTCCTCTATACACATTCCCAAACACAGAGAGTTAATGTTTCCATTTGGCCTGGTGAGCCAAAAGTAGCTCCTACTTGTTGATGGGGTCAAGCTAACCAGACTCTTCCAGTCTGCAGGCAGGAGCTCATTTTCTCTCAGCTCAAAGCACGTTTGATTCCTGCATTTAGTCACCCTTATTCATTTTTATCCTTTCAGAAATAAAAGTGGGGAACATAAGTTCTGAACTTATTTGTTCCCACCCTCAACAGAGCAATCACCACCAGCAGCACTTTGCACTCCTTGCTTCAGCTGTTCTCACTTCCACAGCAACTAAACCTCTTTGATTGATTTCAATCTTGCAGAGGCACACATCTCATATATAGGGGGCAGAGTAACTTTTTGCATATTATTGGTGGCAAATAACCTCAGACTCTAAATCTTGGACATCGTAGACAATGGCATAGACAATGGCTCCTGCCAATCGCTACTGTCTGCCATTTTCCTCCTCCCGGGTTTCTCCTGCTTCAGGAAATATATCAGCTTCTGCTGAGGGGAGAGGTGGACTTTGTCCCAGCAATGGAAGTCAGGAAAGGCTGGTATTCTCATTACTTCCTGGTACCAAAGAAGGATGGAAGCTCAAGCCCATTTTAGATTTGCGACACCTCAAAAAGCTCATCCAAAAGAATCTTTTGAAGATGGTCAAACTGCTGCAGTTCCTCCAAGCTCTGGAACTGCACAACTGCCTCATGTCATTAGATCTGCAAGACGCATATCTTACACATCCCTATCCACCCCAAGCATTGAAAATACCTTCATTCTGAGGTGGGAAGCAATCACTACCAATTCTTACTGCTCCCATTTGGCCTTACTTCATCCGGAGAGTATTTGCAAAGTTCATAGCAGCCAGCTCCACAGGAGGAAAGTGCATGTCTTTCCCTACCTCGATGACTGGCTACTGTGGGCCAGATCGGATCAGGCAGCTTCTTAGAACACAGTAATGACATGCACTTTCTCCATGAGTAAGCTTTCTATGTCAAACTCCCATTCCAACAGCTGTGGCCAAAGGTCACCCTGGTCACGGACATGTGTCTGATTGGGATAAAGAGCTCATCGACTGAATCTTTCAGTGAAACCTTCATTTCTACTAAACGTTTTATTGTGGTTATACTTACATCCCAGCATACACCTCCCAGAGGAAAGGCTTTACAGGCTGGACACCCAAGAACCCAAAATTCGACATTGTCAGGGCTAAGGACGACAGGTTGGGTGACTAGTTGTTTATCAGCTATGCTGGGCCTAAAAAAGAAAAGGCCATTACTAGGAAAATGATTTCTCATTGGATTTTCCTATGCATAAAGACCTTTTTAATGACTTAGGCAAGAAAGAGGGTCGAATGGCAATCAGAGTACTGGTCTGCTCTCCCCTCTTGGTTCAGCTGGGCTCCTTCGGTATTGCCTCTTCAGTACAGCAGAGTAGCTACTGGGCACAAAGTAACCCTGCTTCAGACTTCCTCTCCACTGTTTCCTCCAAACCAGCAAGACAGGCAACCAGTTCCCAGCGGAGGTAATTTGCAACTGAACCTAGTCTCCCTTTACATAGTCCTTTCTCCTCTCGTCAACTTCTGATTGGTTGAACTGTCTGGCTTCCCCATTGGTGGGTGCAATGTTAACATCATAGGCCTCCCAGGGTAGTTCATCCACCTCATTGGTTAGTTTGAATAATGGTTAAGTCAATTCAGGATTCCAATTAACCTTACTATATATGGTTTTGTCCGGTGTACCTGGTTTTCACCTACTAGGCAGTTGGTAGGTATAGCTCTGTTTGCTCCTCCTGTTCTGGTAAATAATCTTTTATTTTATTTTAGTCCTTGTGGTTTGGTATTTTTTATTTAATTAATTTAAATTCAATTTAATTCAAGGTCCTTGATGTGGAATCAAACCCCCTCTTTAAATGGGAGGTAATAATTCTACCCCTGGGTTATTTCGGCTGTGCTGCTACTTAGTTGTGAGGGAGGCTAAAGCCTTTACCCTGCAGTTGAAAGTGTTCTTCTCGCTCCACGTTGGCAGCGCATCTCAATGCATGTTGACGGCTTGACCAGCTGTTCCTCTTGTCCACCGTGATGCAAAAGCCAGATCTCCCCCTCCCGGTCAGCAACTCGAGCAGGCCCAATCTGCCCTAAGTAGTCAATTATACCCTGCTACTCAGCCAGCATCTCTCCACTCAGCAGCGTGGTGCCAGTAGCATATGGTTTAGTAAACAATAACATCATTTGTTATAAAAAAAAGGACTACAACCCCAATGTGAAGTATCGCATGGTGTTAAACTAGTTATTGGAAGAATCAACCCACATTGTTTGTACTTCTTTTGTTCTGTGAAATCTATGTTTTATATTGTTTTTATGGAGTTTTATGTAATGTGATCATTTTATGAGTATTAGTATCTACATGTTTAATAAAAAAACCATTTTAACGTTCATGTGTGAATTCTGGGTATAAGATATACCCACTGTCATTGTATGTCTTGGGATTAGACATCTGTTAGTATACCTTCTTTTTGTGTAATATATAGCTTATCCATGTGGTAAGAAGTGTATGATCCCCTAATACATGGTTTATGCCGTTTTGAGAATAGTGCCAGTAGCATATCCACATCTACTCTAAACTGCGTGGTCAGGCCGTGCCGGTCTCCCACTTCGCTGCCACAGGGAGTCAGAGCTATGTTGTGTGTGTGAGTCGAGGGAGAACCTCGATTCATCACAGGGTTTGGCTGAGAAACTTGGGTGTATGTTATCCATAGGGAAGAATCCAAGCTTTGGTAGACTACATCACTTTGGGTCTGGTAAACTTCTGAGGTGAGAGAGTGTGATATGGCTAAAGAGAAGAGCTGAGTTGTGGTGGTTCGGTTATTGTTGATGTTCTATGGCTAGCCTGTGTGTATGTGTCTCTGTGTGTAGTGTAAGGTGGTAGGAGATTTTAGAGGGGAGCCGGTTAGTCAGAGGAAGTGGTGGGAAGGCCTTGCAAGGCAAAAGAAATCGCAACATTGCACTCCTTAATCTGACCCTTTTCAGACAGGTCTCATTTCTCTAGCTTACAGTTCCACGTGCCAATCCCATTTGCTCTCTCTCTCTCTCGCCTGCTCACTTTCATGCTCTCCTCTTGCAATTTGAGGACGGTAGTCACCCATTTCACCTTCCTTAATATATTGATTTTCATGCCTCAACACTCACTCTAACATTCTCCTGTGCTATGCTCAGGCCCAACTGGAACGTTTGCCCGTCGAGGCAGGGTAAGGCGTTTGTCAGGTGATAGTCAGGCATTGGTCTGGGCAAGGGCCATAATCGCTGGTCCTTTCACCCAGGGGTCTTGCCTGCTGTCTCCTACAGGCCTTGAACTCTTCCAACATAGTCCCCATCTTTCCCCATCATTCTCAGCATCCACGACACATCAAGTTTTGACACAGCACAAGGACTGCAGTGCCAGAGTGATGTTGCAACCCCATCATGATGAAATGAGAATCAAAAAATATAGAAGGTGGACTGTGGATTCCTCTAAGAGTGGAGCACCTTGGCCTAATAGGGTGTGTGAGTGGCTCTGTGTGTGGCATCTACGTAGGATAGACTTTCCAATAACACTGCAATCTTCAGTTTGCAGTCTCTCTGGCCATTTGGTAGGTAAGGGTCTAAAGGGCATTTACCTACAAAGCTGTGTGCCACAGCTAACTAAATGATGAATCCAGAGCAAAAACAGCCATACTTTATTCATCCAGATTGTAAGGTCTGTCCATCTAAGGATAGGAAGGGGCTGTCAGGGACTAGCATATACACTAGGTATGAGCTTTTCCATACAGGGGATATCCTTGGGCCGGGGAAGTTAACACCTCACACATTAACAGCTATTTACAGAAGGGAATGGGAACGGGTTGAGATACCACACCATCACCCCTTTCAATACACACTGATTCAATTGTTCACGCTTAGAATAAATGTAGGCTTTGTTAACGATGGGCCAAATAAACACCAAAACACGGCTTGTAACTTACTGCAATCAATATTTTAAGCACATTTAATCAAATGCATTTGAGAACCATATTTTTGGTTAGATATAAGCAGTGTATTCAGATAGTTGGCAGTCTCCGGAAAAAGTACTAGCAGTGCAGCTCTTCAAAGATAGCTCTATCTACCGACTCATCCTTGCCTTGCTTGGAACTGTGCCAAGGGACCACCTCAGTGGTGAATGTTGTCTTCTACAAATACTAGTTATACATACATAAATAAATAAAGGTGTGTAAGGAACATGTTAGCTATCCAGTATTCATTAGCTGTGGCGTCCGTCAGGGCTCTATTGTCTCGCCTTAGCTTTTCAACATCTGCCTTGCTACTCTAGTCCATATGATCTCTGCCTTCTCTCCTAACTTTCAGTGTTATGCTTGTAGCATGCAACTCTCCTTCAAACTTCCCCCTTCCTCTCTCATTCGTGGCTGTCTGTCTGCTATTTAGGCTATTCAGGCTATTCAGGCATGGTGCACTGATATCCATCTATGCCTTAATGCCAGTAAGACTGAGATCCTTCTCATTGGGACTCCAGCTCCCACCTTCCCTCCTACACTCTGGCCGTCCTCCAAGGGCCCCCGCCCCTCACCCTCCTGTGAGGCAAAAAAACCTTGGTATCATCTTTGACTCCTCTCTCTCCTTCTCTCCTCACATCACAGACCTTACCAAAAAGGCCCACTTTCAGCTGCATCTCCTCAGAGGCATTCTCCCTTTCCTCACTTTCCCCAGAAACTCAATATTTCCAGAGCTCTGGTCCTCTCCAGGATGGACTTACTGCTTCTTCCTTAGCCTACCTAACTCCTCCATTCGCCCCCTTCAACTAATCCAGAATAGGACTGCAAGTCTTAACCTTGGCCTCAAGCCCAGAGACAGCATCTCTCGAGCCCTAAAATCTCTCACTGGCACCCGGTTGCTGCGAGGATTCTGCATCATCCAGAAGGCTTTCTGGGGCCTGGCACCATGCTACTTCCAACTCTCTCTCCCTAAATACCTTCCTACTAGATCCCTTCGGTCTTCTAGCTCCAACTCTCTGCAGATCAGACGCTTCTCCAAGCAGAGAGTGGGGGGTAGATCTCACTTCTCCGCAGGTGCCTCCCTCTGGAATGGCCTCCCTGCCCCTCTCAGACTTGAGCCGGATCTCCTAAAGTTTGGGAAGCTTCTCAAGACCCTCCTTTTCTCTTCCTTCTTCCTTATCCCCCTCCCCTGCTAATGTTCCCCCTCTGCCTCTTGTCTGGCTCCCTGGATCCTTCAGATTCTTACAGAGCATCTGGCCCTCTCCGAAAAGGTATAAAGAACTGGTCTGTGAAGACTGGGGTGGTTGAAACTCTCAACCTCCCCATGGCTCTCTTCTCCCTAACCCAGGCATCTCTAATGCCAAAAATCTCCCATCATACGCTAAGTGTAACCCCTACTATATAAGTCTTCCTAATCCTGATGGGGGAAACCTACAGACTTTGGCCTTTTCTAGGTAACTTTGTCCGGTGCTTTCTAGGTCAGTGATACCCAACGTGTGCTCTCCAGAAACATGTTGCTCATCTGGCACCCTTGAATGTTTCTTGCCAGTTGCTCTGGGAGATAGTATGAAGGTCAGAAAGAAAGAGGCACAGCTTTTATAACAGCAATGGTAGTGCATCCTGAGCCAGGACTGTGTGGACGAGCCAGCAAATCAGCATGCTCTGGAGACAGACCGCCATTATTTGTGGAGGCATCAGCAAATTGGGCTAAGGCATGTAGAGGGTTTAATGGGTTTGAAATGCAAAATGAATTTTGAAGAAAGTTGTTGAGACTATTCTTAAGGCTGCAGATTAGACAAGCCCCATGCTGTCCATACTACTGTTGTTGAAATCAGAAGTAACAACAGTCTACTGGTGCCTCTACACTGCTTGACTTATTTATTTATTTATTTATTTATACATATTTTTAAAGCGCACTCTCAGCCCGTGGGCATCGTGGCGCTGTTACATATAAGTATTTGGCTGGTTACAGAAGGAAGGTTGTTAAGTTTACACGCATTTTGAATTACGGTATCATGTTTTAGATATATACGTTTACAAGGCATTTCAATTTACAGTATCAAGTTTTAGTTACATACATAGGCATCGCCGACATCAGGGCGTTTAAGATATGTGTCGTTCATGTCGGAAGGGAAGTGCTTATGTGAAGAGCATGGTTTTGAGGGATTTCCGAAAGGAAAGCAGTGAGGGTTCCGCTCTGAGAGAGTTGGGGAGGTTGTTCCAGAGCTTAGGTGCTATGTGTGGGAAGCCAATGCCTCCAGCTTTAGCTCTTCTTATGGTGGGGACTCTGAGTTGGTTGTCATGTGGGGTTATTATAGGACGAAGGGAGGATTTCCTGATGATGGTTTCTGCTAGGTAGGAGGGAGCGGTATGATTGATGCATTTATGTGTAAGGGAGAGTACTTTGAAGTTAATTCTTTCTTTAACTGGGAGCCAGTGAGCGTTTCTTCTGGCCTGTGACACATGGTCGAATCTGGGGATGTGCAGGGCAGCGCGGAGCACATTGTTTTGCACTGTTTGGAGCTTGTTAAGATTTTTTGTTGATGTGCCGGCTAAGAGGGCGTTGCAATAGTCTAGCCTTGCTCCTATGGTGGCTCTAGCAATGGAGAGGCAATTGGGAGAGGTGAGATAGGGTTTTATGGCGAAAATGAGTTTGGTGGTCAGCGCGGAGGAGGCGGAAATGGCATTGAGTTGTCTTGTCATGGAGAGAGTAGCGTCTAAGTATGCTCATAGGGTCTTCACAGCAGTTGATACAGGTATGTTGGTGTTGTCGTATGTTTATGTGTGAGTAGTCTTGGCTGAGCTTGGCTAGGATTTCGCTGGGGGCCATGATGATGATCTCTGTTGTGTGGGCAAGGAATACAAATAGTCATAGCGAGGCAGCGATTGTGGAGCACCTAAGACCCAGACATTAGGCCTGCCTGACCATCCCTGTGAAGACTTTGCAATAACTGCTGTAATTAGCATTAAGAACTACCCACCAATTAATCTACACTTTCAGGGGCAGATCCACTTCACAGACGCTCCTTCACTTCGAACTGCATCACACCAGGGGGTGAGCTGCTGGCTGGAGCAGGTACACAATATTGTTTGTTTTGTTTGTTTGTTTGTTTATTTATTTTTAATGCGCACCAGACCCAAGGGCATTAGAGCGCAAGGAAGGACAAGAGGATTGTTCAGCTTGGGTTACATTGCTGTGCGTTACAGTGCAAAATAATGGTAGACAGTGTTGGAATATAACATACAAAAGATCGAATGAAATCATACAAGTGAACATAGGATACCGAGGGAGTCAAGCAACAGTTAAATGCAATATATACAATTGAGCAGATACAGACATATATATATATATATACAATTATGCACAGAGGTGGACAGTCGTTTGTTGGTAAGGTGGAAGGTCAGATGTCGTGCTCCTTAATCCATTGGATAAGGTTGCATCTGAAACGCAAGTAAGGCATATCTTCTCTTAGAGAAGGTGGGAGTGAGTTCCAGTTTTGGGCAGCTTTGACCATGAAGCTACTACCACCAGACTTTGAGCGTTTGAATCTGGGCACTTGAAGTAGGTTAGTATTAGCTGTCCTAGAAGGGCGATTAGTAGATTGTTTCCGGAATCTGGAAGTAAGGTACTGCGGGGCGGCCATGTGTAAACATTTATGAGTTAGGGAGGCTGATTTAAGGAATATTTTATCTTTGGTGGAAAGCCAGTTGTTATATCTTCTAAGGTCAGATATGTGAGCTTTCTTGGGGATGTAGAGGGCAGCTCTTAAAGCGTTATTTTGTAAGATCTGAATCTTGTTGGTGGTGTATTTGTTGCAGCCTATGTATAAGGCGTTGCAGTAATCCAGTTTGGATAATACCAAGGCTCTTGCTAGGGTAATGCAATTGGTAGGTGTAAGGAATGGCTTAGCTGCTCTGATTAGCTTACACGTATAGGCAGTGGCTGAGGCCAGGGAGTTTACTTGTTTTTTGAATGTAAGAGAGGAGTCGAGGTAGAAGCCAAGAGTTTTCACTTCTTTGGCTACTGGGATAATGTTATTGTCTATGGTGAAGTAGGAATATAGATGGCCTACTTTATTGAGATTCGCCGAGGTGCCCAGAATGAGGAGTTCTGTTTTATCATCATTCAGGCATAGTCCATGAGAGGCCATCCATGCCTGGATGATTAGATATACTCTGTTCACAAAGGCCAAATCCTTGTCGTAATCTCCCGTCAACGGGATGAGGATCTGTGTATCGTCTGCATAGTTAGTGTAGGTGATACCCAGGCCATCTAGATCATCAAAAAGGGGCTTTGTGAAGATGTTGTACAGAGTGGGCGAAACACATGAACCCTGAGGCACACCGCAAGTTATAGGAAAAGGGTCAGCGGAAGCTGAAGGTGCAAAGACCCGCATAGATCTATTATCTAAAAAGGATTGAATCCAGCCTATGGCTTCTTGCGAGAAGTGAGTAGCTGAATCTAAGTGCTGACAAAGAGTCTTATGATCAACCAGGTCAAACGCCGCTGAGAGATCAAGCAGCATAAGTAGTGCTGTGTTGCCGTTGTCCCTCAGGGTGTCGATTTGTGCTTTAAGGTCAATCAGTGCCGTTTCATTTCCGTGTTGCGGTCTAACACCTGATTGACGTACTCCTAGAAGGTGGTTACATTCCAAGTATCGTTGAATTTGGAGGTACGCTACCTTGTCCAAAATTTTAAGCAGAAATGGCACTGCCGTAATGGGGCGGTAATTAGTGGGAATAGTCGGGTCAAGTGTTTGTTTTTTTAGAAGTGGGAGGACCCACGATTGTTTCAGATTGTTAGGAATGGTGCCGGAAGAGAATGAGGCATTTATGAGTTTGGTTATGAATGGGGAAAGGTCCCTTGCGGCATCCTTTATGATTTGTGCAGGGCAAGGGTCGCCGTGTCAGTTGGACGGTTTAAGGGTTAAGATAACCTTTTCAACTTCTAGAGTAGATATTTTCTTAAAGTTAAAAAGGGGTTTGGATGTTTCGGGCAATGTGGGAGGTGAGGAAGAGATCGAAGGCACAGGGGCCAGAGTATTGTTAGAGTTAGCGGTTAGGAGAAGGGATTCTTTTTTATTGTTGATTTTAGCCTGTAAAGTCGTTATTTTATTAGATAGAGCACTCTGAATGTTAGTGCACCAAGTTTTGTCCTTAAGGCAGGTATCAGGGGCTTGGATAGGTGTATCCAATTCTTTCTGGATAGTAAATCGTTATTTTGTGTTAGACTTAGCTTGAGTAATGCGTAAATTAAGATTCTTGTTTAGCAAGGATTATTTCTTTTTTGTAAACGGAAGCTAGTTTGGTGAGGTTGTTTTTGTTATTTTCAGAGGGGTTTGATCTCCATATCTGTTCATATTTACGTTTATCACGTCGATTGGATTTTAGGTGGGGAGAGAACCATGATTTAACATGTTTTTTCTGTTTGCATTTTCTAATTTTCAAAGGTGCTATGGTGTCCAGGGCGGATAACATTACCTTGTTGTATTAGCGCCGGAGCTATAGTAGTGTTAGGATGAGGGACTGTAGCTTCGAGAGCGAAAGAGATCAGGTGATGGTCAGACCAGGGTATATGTGTTATGGCATTGATGGACGTTGCGCAATAGTGTTCCGCAATCCAATCAAGGGTTCTGCCCTTAGTGTGAGTGGCGCCTGTTATATTATATTATATTACAATCAACCTAGCATTTCCCTATTGCCCTATTTCAATGGGGCTATTCGCAGAAGCTTAGCAAGTGCATAAGGGGCAAAGAATAACATTAACACTCGCCTAAACCAGGTGCCCCCCCCCAGCACTTGCACGCTTTCCACTCCGACCTGCACTTCCTGGCCCTCCTTAGCATTAGTGTGCTCTGCCCTGACCTGCACCTCACCCCATCCCTCCGACTCTCCTGCACTTCTCGTTACTGCACTTGCACAATCCGAATGTCACAAGGCGTGTAGGACCGTTTTGTTTTGTTCATCCCTGCCCCCCCACTTTTGGCTAGTTGTGCCATTAAACACTGTTTTCTGTATAGGCACATTATAAATACTCAATTAAAAAAACTGGTTAAGTCTGTGTTTTATTCCACCCTGTGAGAAACTTTATAAACTCATTGTAGTGCATGCAAAATTGATGATCATAAAGTACTTTGCAGAAATTCCAATTCAAATCCATGAAGTTATAGTTTGTAATTAACAAGACTATAGGTTCTGCCATATATTAAACCAATTCTGTAAAGAGGTCTTCAAATGCGCCAAGTTGTGACCAATGATATTGATCTAATGTGCTTAGAAATTCATCATTTCTCTCTAAATTTCCCACAAGATCGCTCAAATCCTTTAGTAAAATCTTCTTTTACTTCTAATAACGTTTTGACCAATGTATCAGGTTCCCTTTGTGCTTTAAAAAGCACTATTTGCTGCCACATTTCAATGGGAATTCTTAAGGTAATAACCCCCAAAACCCAAATTATGTGATTTTTAAATTGTGCTATCTTTTGACAAGTGTTACTGGTCTTGTGTTCTTAAAAATACACCATCCATTAAGCCCACCGTGGAGTCAAGGGCGCCGTTCATTTACTGTTTTCCGCTGTGTTTCCTGCAATTGCGCTAAACTGACCTGATCAGCTGCTTACCTCATTGCCACGCTCCAACTCGCGTCAGACTGTTGGCTGGAGCCACAGCAGTTGAAGCGAGCGTGACCAACATCAAACTTGTTGTTAGAGTTGCGTGACATCCTTAAGCCACGCCTCCAGGAAGCCGGCACAAAACCCTGACCCGGCTGCCCTTGCAGCGTTAAGCCCGCCGTGGAGTCAAGGGCTCCATTCATCTACTGTTTTCCGCTGTGTTTCCTGCAATTGCGCTACACTGACCTCATCACCTGCTTACCTCATTGCCACACTCCAACTCGCGTCAGGCTGTTGGCTGGGGCCACAGCAGTTGAAGCGAGCGTGGCCAGTATCAAACGTGTTGTTCGTGTCACGTGACATCCTTAAGCCACGCCTCCAGGAAGCCGGCACAAAACCCTGACCCGGCTGCCCTTGCAGCGTTAAGCCCGCTGTGGAGTCCAGGACGCCGTTCATCTACTGTTTTCTGCTGTTTGCGGCTGGTTGCGCGGAAAGTGATTAAGTATTTACTACCACACATCCTAGATCACAGGGTCTCTGACTATCGAGTCCTACCATGCTAATCTAACTACTTTCCCAAAGTATAATGGACCCTAACAAACCTCACACTTGTTTGCAAGAGAAGCTCCAAGAGACTTTAGCAAACGTTACAAAAAATACCAATCTCACAGACTTAACTTTAAACCTTCTGCAAGACCCATCTAACATAATTAAAAAAAATAGCTACCACGACTGCCTCACTGCATGTTATTGCGAAGGAAAAAAATGAGGCTAAGTCGATTGTGACACTATTGACAGATCAAAATTCCTCATTTCATTCTATAGCAAATCAAGGTCAAATCTCAACATTGCTAACATCGAAGCCTGACAAGAAGAATACTCAACTAAATGGGTTGCCGTTTCAAGCTTCACAGCCTGTCATACCTCCTTTACTTTCTGAAGGTTCTCAACTTCTATCTAGCTGTAGTAATGATGTGTTGACTTCTCCGAAACATCAAAACTCTCCCGATAAATCAGAACAAGGGAGAAATCAGCCTTTGCCGTCCAGACCTTGTATTCAACCCGCCTGCGCATTGCAACCCTCTGCTCTCGCCAAACGTGAACTTACCTTACTAGGACATTCTCAATTGCAAGCTGTAAATACTCATCCAAACGCGCATACAAACATTTCTCATACCCCATCCTTACAACAAAGAGCACAAATAGCCAAACAACAATGGCAGTCAATGTACTACCTTCCAGATTCCCCACAAGGAAGCATAAACAAACAATTGGACAGACGGGTAGCTCGGCTTTCTCTGAACATAACAGAAATAGACCCAATTATGGATTCCCAAGAACGAAGAAAAGAAATCTTTGGAGAACTTCATAACAAGAAACCTGAAGTTTCAACTAAGACATCTACGCCTATTGCAAACAGAGAAAGCCACTTCGTCCTAAAAACTTCTCCTAAATACGATCAACAATTAAATTCCTTAACGGCTGGCCTTAAAAAGCCGGAACCAAAAAAGGATGAAACCGTGACCAACAGTCTAGGGGTTCCGGAAAGAATTCCAACTACGATGCTTGCCCTCCAGAACACGTTAGTTGCAGTCCTAGCAATAGCAATGGTACCTTTTCTCAAGATCCAAGAAGCAATGGTAGATTCTACAAAAGATCAAGCAACTTTACTAGCTATGATTATGACAAAACAAAAAACCTAGAAGGCTTCATAGGTACCATACAGGAACGATTAAATTACGAAACAGAAGCCACTAGGATATGGCAAAGTCGCCTCGCGGAAATTGCAAGAATTGACCTTGTCGACAAACAAAATTTGACAGATACATTGGCAACAATCACAAAGAAACTCATGGATGATAAAGTCAAAAAACTACCACACCCAATCTTTAAACCAGTGCAGCCTATAATGCTCCTTCCCACAGAAAAATCAGTACAAACAGATATAGCCAAAAGAGATCAAACCACCCAACATGAACCCCAAGTGCCCCCTATAAAGCCTTTGGATTCTCCATTGCCACCAAGTATTGCTAATATTGAACCTGCAACATGCACTCCATTTGGTATCTTTCATCTAACTAAACGAGGCCATTTGGGGCAACATCCAATTCCTAATTAAAAAAATCTAACAAAAACAACAGACAGGTTCTCGAGCATTTTTGAGGAAACTTCAAGTTGATCAACAGCAACACTCTCGATCTGCCTTAACAACGACGACAAGAAATGATAATAATAAAAAAGATAATATCTCAATTCAACCAAACACAGCCGTGGAAGTAAGAGCAATAGAAGAGGAACCTCTTGATGCACTACTAGCTGTGATTGATCAAGAAACAGCAACCCAAGTGTCAAAGAATTCCATTGACTCATCTTCAGGATCCGCTGCTCATTTAACTGTACTGAGTGACATGACAACAGATCCTCAAGACGAATTATTGATAGTGCTAGACGAATGTTACGAGACCTTGTCGGACTCCTCCCACTCAATTTCAATTAATACATCTAATATTTCCTTAGTATACTCAACTGTATCAAACGAAGAAGTTTGGTCCTCATCAGATATCGAAACGCCTGTGGTCCCAGGAGAAACATCACTAATTAGACCAAAATGTGTTAATCCGCAAAAGGTATCCAATATATTCAGAATGTCATTGACTGCTACCAGCCTAAAACCTGCTGAATCTTTAATCATGAACAGAGCTAACATCCTACGTCTAGTCAATGCTATCCCACATCTGGCTCAAATTAGCCCGAGGGATATTGATGTGTTACACTTCCCTAATAAGAACCGGATGGAAATAGTTCACATTGACTTCTACAATCACGAAACGATGCAACATGTTATGTCTTCAAATTTACAGCTAGCAAGATGGGGCCTTACGACAGAAGAAACCTGTGTAACAAGATCTATGTCCCTTAAAAAAATCAACATACTTGCAGTGCATGAAACTGAAACCTTTGATCAGAGAAAACAGAATAAATTTGATTCAAATCAGAACATCAGGGGACTGCCATCGAATAACGATTGCGGTCCAGAGATAACAGAAATAAAAATATTCAATCGAATCAACACTTGACCAATAGGATGAAAGATTTAAACTGTGCTATGAATGATAACTCTCAGAACAAAAGAAACCTGACAATCCAAGGTGACTTTCAAAGCCCACGAATTAAGACCTACTTATAACAACCAACACCTAAGGAGTCTTCTCCTAGCAGAATCACGCTATGTTCTTGGAATACTAGAGGCTTCAAACACCTTTTCAATGAAGGTTCTTAAACCAAAAAGAAATTACCATAATATGCCTCCAGGAAACCTGGCTCTCCAACGAAGTAGTCTGTGAAGGATTTTCTACCTACATGAACCCAGCGATTACTTCCCAACAAGGATGGAATGAAAATCTTGATTAAAATAGATCCAAACTGGTCAGTTATAGCGAAGAAAAACATCCACTCCTGGACACAATACACTACTATCCGTACAACGTCCTCAACAAAGGACTCTAATCGAAATCCGGATGTAACTCACTTAACAATCTTTAATATCTACTGGAACCCAACAGCAATGAACGACAATAAATTCCTCGACTCAATACGTGATGAATTTGATGCAATTGCTGGCACTTATAATCAGGCAGAGTTCATTATAGATGGAGATTTCAACATCCATTTATATAGTACAGAAGGTACTGATTAGAATTCCTTAAATTGTCACAAAGAGCAAAAAAATGGACCAAAGGAATTGCAATTCGTAATTTAACCTTGACAGAACAACCATTAAATCAGCAATGTTTACCGCCTTCAACTTGGACGTGTGAAAAGTCTGCCTCAGTTATTGACTATATTTACATTTCAGAAGGTATAAGGAAATCATTAACAGCAACTGCCAACCATCCTCAAGCAAACAGTGATCACCATCAAATATTAATAACATGGAATATATCGCGATCCCAGGTTCCACGATTAATCCTTCCAGATTTTGAATTATATAACGGTCTTAACAAACTCTGTATAAAACAATACCAAATGGCTGAGCTTCTTTCAAAGTTTGAAGCCTCCCCTCTCCCAGCCTATACAAAACTTAACTATGAGTGGATACTGCAGAATTACCAGCAACCTTAGAAAAACAATGGTAATCCTCACATCAAACATAAGCATTACTTCAATAATGACATTAAGTTGATGAAAAAAACCCTTCACAAAAGAATACGACTATTAAAAAAGCAAAAAACTACAAACTTTGCAGCTGAGATAAAAAAAGAAAAACAGAAATACTCAAAACTCAATAAAATCAATCAAATCCATAATGCACCAATCAGATGCAGAGGCAATTTTAGCGGCCTTAAAACAGAAAAATACGAGACAATTGTGGTAACTCCTAAACGAAAACTCTAAAGGATCGTCTATGATCCAAGAAGTAGAAGCTCAAGCGTGGTTAGAACACTTTGCTAACTTGTACAGCAAAAAATCAGATATCCTGCCATTGCAAGAAGAGAATAAAAAACCTCTGTGGGACCTAAAATGGGAAAGAGAAGACCTCATTAAAACTATCAGCTCTTTGAATCTGTCCCGAGCGCCTGGGCCATATGGCCTCTCCAACGTCAATCTAAAATCGGCACCTGAAGAATGGGCCACCTTTTTTGCTCGCCTCCTCTTTCTTATTGAGAAAACACAACAAATTCCACGTAGTTGGACTCTGGCAGTCTTGATTCCAATTTTCAAAACTGGTGACAGGAAAAAACCAGAGAACTACCGACCCATAGCTCTATTAGATCCGCTGGGAAAGCTGAATGCAGGTTTTTTATTAAAAAAACTCAACTCATGGGCAGTGGCAAATGGCAAACAAGAAAAAAGACAAACTCGGTTTGTAAACAAAATAGGAACAAACGTTAACCTATTGCTATTGAGTATGATCAAATATGAAGCAAGTCTAAAGAAGCAGCAGGTATATGCTGTCTTCATAGATTCAGAAATGGTATTCGACTCTGTTAACAGACTAAATCTGTGGAAGAAATTAACATCCTGGGGCTTCCCATTATCCATTCTTAATCAAATCATGCAACTATACTCTAACACTTCTATCCACGTTAGACTAACCAAAGACGGTGTAGTAACTAAACCAAGTACTACTTGGAATGGACTGAAACAAGGGTGCTGCCTGGCTGCCTGCCTACATAACCTGTATCCATTTGATTTTGTAAAAGCAATCCAAGACCCTCTCTCCAAACCCCCAAAGATAACAATGAAACAATACAAACCCTAATATATGCTGATGACATCATTGTCATGGACAAGACAGTGACAAGTTTACAAAAGACTCTCGATAAAGTGGAAATATTTATGAGAGCATGAGTTGCAGATCAACACCAATAAAACCAAGCTAATGAAGCTATCAACTCAAAAAACGAAGAATTGGCCAAACCTGAAATTACATCTTGACGGGAAAGAGATTGAAGCAATAAACACAATTAAATATCTAGGTGTTATGATAAATTCATCTCCAATTGAACAAGAATGGAAAGACCATATCGAGAGGAAAGCAAGATCTCTAGCCCGCCAAGGTCGCTTTTTTCATTGTAAATTCGGGACATACTCTATAAAATCCACAATTGCACTGTACAAACAAAAGGTGGTGCCAATCTTGACTTACGCCGGTGAAACCTTGATCAGCCAACAATCAGTGAAATGGCATCTTTATGAGGCCATTTTTTGGAGGAAAACTTTGGCTTTACCTAAAACTTTTCCGATGCCAAGAATTCGATTTGAATTGGCTCTTCAATCACTTCAATAATTAATTGCTTGGAAACAAATGGATCTTTTTAGAAAAATACTTTGTCAAGACCAAATTCCATCTTTAGAAATATTAAAGGAAAAAAACAATGCTTTACATGTGACAGCTCTCCATCATTGGTCCAACGAAATAAAGAAAATAATGAAAGAAGAAGAAATTACTGAAGACATGCTAATAAATAGACCACAATATGCAAAGCGCAAAATTCAGAGAAACGATTGGATTAGAACGATTACAGAACAAACAAAATACAAACGTTTCCTGAAATGCGAAATTGAAACAAGGGCTCTCCACGAACTTCCAGTTTATCTAGCATGTTTTCCAGGCCGATCTACTCGAGATCTATTTCTACGTCTTTGATTAAACATTCTACTGACTCGTGACTACCTAACTACGATAAAACATCCAAACATAAAGTCTTCCGATTCTACAAGACCGAGAATATCAAAGAGACTCTTTTCCATGTAATCATGATATGCCCTGCCTTGATGGAGAAAAGAAACCTGTTTAAAGACTTTTTCAGAATATCCCAGAAACAGATGACCACTCAAGAGCGATGGGCTCACCTCTTAAAAGGCCATGACAAATACCTAATTTTAACAGTTATCAAATTTTGGACGGCGATCCACAAGGACAGTAATTTGCACGAAGCCGTAATTCAATTTTAAAGTCTTTTATAAATGAAATGTTAACGAAACGCCATAATGAAAAGTTTGTATTATCAAACATATCATTAAAAAAAAAATACACCATTTGCCCAAAAAGAATTCCTTAGTGAAAACCATACATTTAGTCTGTAACCTGTATTTTAAATGCTCAAACTCATGGCCAGTTTTTCTGTACAAATGTGCTTTATTAAAATACAACTTTTGCCACTAAATGTCCAAACATTTTCATACGCAAAAATGTCCTCATTGTTCCTTATAACCATCAGCTCACAGTAAAAATGTAGTCAAAGGCAATTGCACGTTGCCTGGACCAGAACTGCACTTAGTCTAGATTACTGTTAATTAATGCACAATAACATATCTTCTTAGCAATATCAAGTTTCTTTATGTTGCCATAAATTCTGCACCAACTGAACGCCAATTTGTTCCATCACATGTATGGATGTTGCTCACTGTTATATTTGATACACACATTTTGCTAATTTCTTACAAAATTTGGGAATCTCTGTTCTGAGGTATACCTCTGCTCTGTTGGACTGCCCAATGTCATCAGGGTTTTCTCTTCCAGTCTCTCTGCTTCTTACTCTGTCTCCACTCTCCTCCCTCTGTGATCTTTCTGGTCTCCCTCCCTCTCGCTACCTGCACCGCTTTCCTTTTCCTCTGTTTCCTCTCCCTCTCTCCTTCTATCTGCTCCCATCTCCATCTCATCTCCCCTAACTTCTGCTTCCCTAGCACTACCTGATCCTCTCCCCTGTATCTACTCCCTGTTTCAAATGGATTGTGTCCTCCCACGTATTCTTCATTTTATGATAACTCCTTCCAGCGTCAGTTGCTTCTGAAAATAATTTTGGTAGAGGTCGCCATGCATCGTCAACTCACCTCGACAGCCTACGTCCGCTCTCTAGGCTGACGTCACCACTGGTATATATAGCACGCACAGACCCATTACTTGAGTTCTGTTTTTCCGCTGGCTTTACTTTGGATCCAGTGTGGTCCTTCTGTCGAATTTAGATGGTTATTGCTAACACGTCGACCCCTAAGATCAGGTTTAAGAAGTGTGTTGAGTGCGTGTCGAAGATGTTGATCACCGACCCCCACCGCATTTGTCTATGGTACCTCGGGATCGAGCATAAAACAGCAGACTGCGGGTCCTGTCAATCTATGACAGGACAGGAAAGGTACTCAAAGAAAGAAAGGGGAAACTTGCTGCGGGTAGGCCCCCTCTTAAGTCACCTTCGACGACGCCCTTGAAAAAAAGTTCATCGGACGTACAGAGTTCAAGGGTTGAGAAAATGTACTAAAAAGTGTTCTTGATCTCGGAGTGGGTCTCACCACTTCTTGTTGTTGAGGAAAAGGGCTAAAAAGAGTCACAGATCTCCATCTTCCTTTACCGTGATTCCTCTCCTGACCACTTATTTGCCTCTCCAGGCCTCAAAAACTGGATGGGAGACGTTCCGTATTCAAATGATGAAGATTTTCGAAACAGTGGCTCTGGCCCCTTCGAAGGAACTGGTGAAGGGTCACGACCCTGTCGCACCTACCAAGGCCGACAAGGAGTCCAAACAGGTTCAAGCTAGCGTGCCTCGTTGAGCCTGGGCTGAAAATCATTGAACCTTTGAGTCAAGGAGACCCACAATCCTCGACTCTCGAATACTTCTTTGAGTCATGGGTCGAGCCCGTCGAGAGCAATAAGCGTCGAAGCCATGAACGCCTTTGAAGGAGGTGAAGAAAAGCTTTTAGCCCTTACCCAAGAAATACTTTTTCAAGGCTCTTCTATTTTTGAGCAGGCAGAACCCTCAGACCAAGACAGTCCACCTTTTGACCTGGAATATGGAACACCTAATGTTCCAGAGGCATTTGTGTCTGAGGAGTCCAGGATTGAAAATCTATATGAGAATCTAAAAAGCGCAAGTGGCCTGGACACCTCCCCTGAGATTGACTTTGTTACAGCTGACCCTACTGAGCACGCTGAAGTGTCATACAGACAATTAACATAGTTACAGAATACTTGGATGGGTGAGACCTGCTACTGCCAATGAGCAGGACAACTTAACGGATATACTAAGACAGAGGTCCACAAAAAGACCCTACCTTACCATTTCACTCGCATTGCAAAAAATACTGATGGGCCACTGGGAGTCCCCTGACACCAACCGAGCTGTCAGTAAAACTCTGAGGAGGAACTACAAGCCATCCAGCATTGACCCTGACTTCCTCTCAAGGCACCCTACCCCTGAGAGCCTAGTTGTACAGGCTGCCACTTCCACGCCTAGGCCAACAGCTTACCGTACCATCCCTCCCGACAGGGACGACAAACGTTTTGACACCCTAGCAAAAAGGTTTTTTCGGCCAGTAGTATGGCCTTTAAATCAATCTTCACCACTTGCCAAATTCACCCACACTTTGTGGGATGTGATTTCGATGTCAGCTGATCATATCGCTGAAGGAGAATAAAGGGATGGCTTCCTTAATATCGTAAAGGATGCAAAGGACGCAATGTGTGAGTGCCTCCAATCACGGTTGGACTGATAGCGTTAGCAGAGTCATGGCAGCTAGCACAGTAACGTGCAGATTTGCCTGGTTACCGAAGTCTGGGTTTGGACCAGATGTCCAATCCAGACTTCTTAACAAGCCCTTTGATGGCACATACCTTTTTGCCAACAAGGCTGATGAAAATCTTGAAAAATCACAGCCCTCCAAGGTGGCAGCCAAGTCTCTCAGTGCTAAGACAGCCTCAACCTTCCCATTTAACTGCACAGGGATGGAGTGGTCGGCCCTTTTGCTTACTATTCCGCATGTGGAAGAGCGAGGGCTCAGATCAGTTAAAGAGGCCAAAGAAAATTACCTAGTGGTGGACGAGGGAGAGGTGCAAAGTCTGCCCAGGCAGCAACAGCCTTATCTTCAGCGGCTGCTTCAGCTACATCAAAACCACTCTGAGGCCTTATTCCACAGGACTGCGATGGCGGGCAGGCTCATTCAGCATTCGGAAGAATGGCGGGGCATTACTCCCGATCTTTGGGCCTTGCAAACAGTGGCCCAGTGTTACTGCCTCCCGTTCTTAAAAAAGCTCCCGGATCATCCACCAGGGAGCCACTCCCGTAAAACTCAGGATCCGTTCCTCTTACAGGAGATGTCCATCCTGCTAGAGAAAGGTGCCATAGAGCCGGTACCTGTGACAAGAGGAACAGGGGGTGGTACTCCCATGACTTTTTGATTCCCAAAAAGGACAGAGGATTGAGCCCCATTTTGAACTTGAGATACTTGAACAAGTTCCTCAGGAAGGACACGTTCAAAATGGTTACACTTTCTCAGATCCTTCTGGCCCTCCAGCTCCAGGATTGGTTGGTATCATTGGACCTTCAGGATGCTTACTTCCATGGGCCTATTCATCACAAGCACAGGAATTAGCTGAGGTTCGCCGTTGGCGGTTCTCATTATTAGTTTTAAGTTCTGTCATTTGAGCTCAATTCTGCCTGAGCATTTTCACCAAGTGGGTGGTGGTGGTGGTGGCAACAAGTCTTTGGAAGGTGGGTGGGGAGGTTTCACATCTACCCCTACCTGGACGATTGGCTGATCAGGGCCCATTCTCCCGAACAAGTCCTTGAAAGTCTCAGCATCACCTTCCACTCTCTCCACAGACTGAGCTTCTCCCTCAATTTCAAGAAATCCCACATGATACCTTCTCAAATGCTCCAATACATCACAGCATCCTGGATGCTTTGTCAGGGGTTCCCAGTGGTCTCAGTTTTTGGGCAAGATGTTAGACTTAATTCAGGTGCCGAATAGGGTTGCACAGGATCTCTTTTGGTGGGCCTGCAAGGACAACATTCTGAAATGAGAAACTTTTTGGCAACCATAGCTCTAAATAACAGTAGTTACGGGTGCATCCCTCAAGGGTTGGGGGGCTCATGTCATCGACCTGACCGTCAGCGGTCATTGGTCTCCATCAGAGTCCAAACTACACATCAACCTTTTGGAGCTGAGGGCAATCAGACTTGCTCTGAAGTACTTCCAGCCGTCTGTACGGGGCAAGAATGTCCTCATAATGACGGGCAACACTCAACAAAAGAGGAAGTGCAGGGTCACTACTACTGTTCAGATAGGCAATGCAGCTCTGGTTCTGGGCACTTCAAGAAGGAATCTCCCCGTCGGCAGTTCACCTAGCCGGAGAGGAGAACACAGCAACGGACGCTCTGAGCAGGCAGAGCACAGTCTCCCACGAGTGGGAACTAGCTCAAGAAATCCTTCAGGAGATCTTCACACTTTGGGGAACCCCTCGAGTGGATCTGTTTGCGTCCAGTATCAACAGGAAGTGCAAGCTCTTCTGCTCCAGGGAATTTACTCCAAGAGGAGCACTAGGGGACGTATTTGTGGTGGATTGGGAGTTTACACTCCTATAGGTGTTTCCTCCCGTCCCTGTCAGTCCTTATGCCATCAGGAGGTTGAGGAAGTTTAGGCAATCCATGATCCTGACTGCTCCGGATTGGGCCAGGACCTTATGGACATGTCCACCGGCCCTCCAATATGTCATCTGCATAGAGAAGACATTCTCCCGCAAGAGTGGGTATGGTTCTCCAGGGGTCAAGACTCTCAACCTTCACGCCTGGTTTCTGAGAGGTTGAGATATAAGGATTGGGACCTCCCGGAAGACATGATGGAAGTTCTGCTTTTGGCGAGAAGGCCAGCAACAAAATCTCTGAATCGCTGCCGTTGTAATACGTTTTGCAGATGGTACAGAGATAAGAATGTGGATCCTTTTCTGTGCAACAAACCTAACGTGTTATCCAACTTGCTACATCTAGCCAATCTGGGGCTCCAGGTTGGCACTGTGAAGGTATATTTGCGGCGCTATCCATCTTTAAGCGCACGCCTGACCCTGTATCTTATTTTCAAAATGCCTATTGTGATTCAATTCTTGAAAGGCTCATGAATGCGTTCCCTCCAGTCCCTTGTGTGGTTTACCGTTTAGGAATTAAATCTGGTTTTGAAATGTCTTATGTGTGTTCTCTATGAACCTTTTAATTCTTGCCCATTAATGTTACTAACATTGAAAAACATCTTTTTAACGGCCATTACATCTGCATGCAGATTCAGCAAGTTGCAGGCTTTGTCATGCAAACCGCTGTTCTCAACCTTTTATAAGGAAAATGTTGTAGTGAGAGTCCAACCCACCTTTCTCCAAAAGGTGGTTTTGGAATTCCACCTCTCTCAAAACATTGTCCTACCAACATTTTACCGTCCACCTCATCCTGGTAAGGAAGAGGAGAGGCTTCATCAATTTGACCCCAAAAGGGCTTTAAGCTTCTACATCTCCCATATGGCAAAGTTGACGCCAGATGACCAGTTGTTTGTTGGATACACTGGACAAAAACTGGGTCTTGCAGTGACAAAGCAAACTTTATTTCGTTGGATAATTCTATCACTGAGTGCTATAACCGGGCCCGGAAGGATGTCACTGTGGACTTGCGAGCACATTCGATGGGAGGTGTGGCCACTTAGTCAGCCTCGCAGAGAGGCGTTACAAACTTTTACGAGACATTACTGTCTGGACTCTGCATCGGGACAGGAGACAGGATTCGGGAAGGCTGTGCTTCACATCAATTAATGAAAAATTATAAATTCCTATTCCCACCTCCAATCCAATACTGCTTTTGGAATGAGAAGATAGCACCTCATGCGCTACAAATCTAACTTCCACATGAGAGTCAAACTATTATCTTGTGCATTATGTATAGCCCATTATGGTTTAAATGTCTACTATATAGGTTCTAAGTCTATTTTGGCCATATTCCCAAACACCTATGGTTAATCATAAGATGAGGAATACGTGGGAGGACACAATCCATTCAAAGAACAAATTACGTAACCCTGGTAATGTTCTTTCAACTGGATGTTCCTCCCATGAATTCCTCATCGCCCCTCTCATCCTACCCTTCAGTAGAATTTCTGTGCAATACACCTTTCTTTCCTGGGTGCCTGGTCTTTTGACCTAGCAAATGTCAGTGTTCTGATACCATAGGGGGAGGGGGGAATAGGAACTGGATTAACGGGCGCGGTGCATGCCATATATACCATGAGTGACGACAGCGTCCAGAGTGGATGGAGGCCGTCGAGGGACATCGAGTAGACAACGCACAACATTCTCTAATGAAAAGAAAAATTCAGAAGCAGCTGATGCTGGAAGTCATAAGATAAGGAATATGTGGGAGGAACATCCAGTCGAAAGAACATTACCATGGGTAAGTAATTTGTTCTTCTCTCTCTCTCTCTCTCTCTGTCCCTCTCTCACTCTGCCTCTGTTTCACACTCTCTCTGTCTGTGCTCCCCTCTGCTCTCACCTTTCTCCCTCAATAAACCTTGTCTACTCCTGTGTCTCCTTATCTCTTACACTCTCTCCCAACTAATTTCTACTTTTTCTCTCGTCACTATTCACTACTACTTCTACTTTCACTTTCTCCACCACTCTACTGCCATACACCCTCGGGTCAGTTGCTTTTATTCTTGCACCTGTTCTAAATCACCCTACACTTACCCTCTCTCTCCATCACTCACAATTTACACCCCTTTCACTTCACTCTTCACTACACTCCATAACTTACCTGCGCTCACTCAGAATACTGCCACATGATCAAACCATCGCTGCACCTGATCTCACACGAACACCTTTCGAGCTCATCTATGTTGGTTCGGCTTTTGTAGTATAGTCTTCCTCCTTCCAACACTCCTCCTAGATCTCATTGGTCCCTCTGGTCCCCTGCTTCCTTTGGCCAATCTCTGGCTAAGCTACCCTTGAAGGCTTCAGGAAGCATTCTAACGCCCCCCCTCCTTTTCAGTCTCCATTTGTAGGGCAACACCAATGTGCTCAGGCTGCTTGTTTCCTTTGTAACTTTCTTATGTGCTGGTAAGTTTTGCTTCCAATTCAGTTTGGGGAGGATTTCTATGTCTCTCCTGCTTTTCTGCGTGTCCCTACTCACTTTTGTTGCCCCACCATTCGTCTGGGGTTGGTAGTTGGGGTGTTTGGTGTCTCATCTCTGTTTGGTAAGAAAAATCCCATTCCATTTCTATTTTGATTCCATTCCTCTGGTTCTGATCTGGGTTTTCTTAGTTGCGCCCAAGTGCATTCTATGAGTTGCTGTCCTGAAAAAGACAAAAAAGAACTCTGGCCAGAAAAGAGGCTGGCAGGCATTTGGACGGACAGCTGTACCAACAGACATTTACAGTGTGCCCTCAGAGGTATTAGGAACTGCGGTCCCCAACTCCCTCACCCCGCCTCTGGGTGTGGATTAGCTCTGGCATACACACTGACAGACTCCCACCCCCTGGCCAGGAAAGGTTCCTGTAACCCCCTGGCTGGGTCATTACCATGTCCCTGTCACATAGGGAATGTTGCTCTTGCTCGGCTTCATGACCTGGTTCCTGAAAAACCTACATGCTGGCATGTTGCCAGAATTTCACTTATGAATGCTCTACCCGACATGATTCATTCATAGGAAGAGAAAAAGCAGCACGTTTATAGCATGGGAACACAGCAACAAGGAAAATCAATGTACTATTGTGGCTAATGTTTCCATTCCCATCAAATATACAAGCAGATGCTATTTTGGAATATCTGCTCATAACCTGAAATTCACATTAATGTCATATGTTTTTTTTTTTCCTTTTGATTCTCTAATCAAGCATGTCATCCTAAATCATGCTCTCGAATGTGTAGCTTCTAGTAACACCATGTAGATATCCAATTTGTAATCCTGCCGACACAGCATTTTTAAAATACAATGGGCCTGATTCACCGACCGTTTTCATATGGGATTGCGCCATTATAAAACACTTCTGTGAATCGGGCCCAAATGTGTTTCCAATTCCACGACGCTGCAGTGTAACAATGTGCAGTGCAAAGCAACCTTCTTACTGCTGATTACTTTGTGTACGAGTCGTCAACAGGTGCAGATTATTGTCATCCTACGGGGAGAGTTAGTAAGGGCTATCCAAGGGCACATGCAGCTTTGCATGCAGCGTCAGAATGGCAGCAGTGCAAGTCTTCAGTGGTGATAGGAAAGCAAAAAAACATCTTTCCTTCTCATTTATCACTTTTCCTTCGTAATGGCGTCCTTGAATGTGCAGCACAACTAGGGAGTATCCCTCACAGCCAATGACAATATGCCGTGCTGCTGATAAACGGACAGTTTAGTGCTGGAAGAACCACAAGTGCTTATATAATTTCAGGGGGCATAAGGATTTTGCAGCACATCCATCGAAATTAGGACTTGTTAAGCAGGAGCAAAAAGCAGCATCTGGTTATCTTGTATCACCCATTAAGCAGGCATTATCGCTGCGGAATGATAAGATAGCGCCTCGTGAGCTGCAAATCTAACTTCCACATGAGAGGTAAACTATAATCTTGTGCATTATGTATAACCCATTATGGTTTAAATGTTCTAGATAGGTCCTCAATCTCCTTTGGCCATAATCCCAAACACCCACGGTTAATGTCACATAGTTAGGTTTGTATGACACCAGTTGGCCTGGGAAGTCATAAGTAGCTCCTGGCAGCTGTTGGTGTCAAGCTAACCAGGCTCTTGTAGACTACAGCAACAGCAAAATATTTCCCACCTCCTAGTGGCAATTTCGAAACCTTGGAGCATGATGTGTGATTCAGGGGAGATGCGTGAGACACTGGCATATGGACAAGCCTTACTAGTAATATTCACTGTGTGTACGTACCCCTTGAATTTGCAGGGTATCAATCTGGTTGGGGCTAGAGCAGAACCCTGGTAAGACCATGTGAGGAAAGACGTTTGCCGGTGTTTTAGAGTGCTCCCAGCGCATGACATAGGCCCAAGGGAGCAACCCCTTGTGCGATATTCGCCTTTAGAAACTTGCTGGGGGATTTATGTAATTTGGGGAGACAATGTCATAAACTTAAATTGTGTGTAAAAACACTTCCCGGCACCAACATTACTTCAAGAGAGATTTCCTCACTGTGGATCCATTTGTACTATTTCTTTGTATGCAAGTATGCAAAGGTATGATCCAAGGGCCACTTGTCCAGAGAGCTTTTCAAGAGTTGGCCTTGTAGAAGCTAACTGGTAAGAAAACTGGGGCTAGAGATGAAGCGAGCAATCGATAATACCTAAATTACCTTTATAAGTGCTTCATTGAAAAGGCAGGTTATAGCCTCATATGAAGGCTGTTAACTGGACATCTTAGTTTGTAATAGGCAGGGAGGCTCAGTGTGTGATTCGGGGAAAGATCATAAAGTAGATAAATTTCGATCTCTGTATCCTGCGCTCAAACCCATTCCAATATAATGCAGCGAAAAAAAATCCAAGAAAAGCTGAACGTCTGCTCCTAGTCTGAGAGTATTGACAATGAACCGCAGGTAATATAATGCATTCCTATTCCTTTCCCGTAACATGAAAGGACAGCTTTAGGCTCACGTTTTGCAAACCTCCAAGATGAGATAGTAGGTGTTAGACCTTGCATGTTAGGTGAGCACTAGGCTAGCCAGTGAGCAGTCTGAAGACTCCCTCAAGTTCTTCCCACACGTAAACGCAATCTAAAGGCTTAATCAGCCTTTCTGAATGCCCATCACAATTCACTCCTGCGTTTGCTTTAACTTTTGCAAGACCGTATTGTAGCATAAGTACTCAGGGTGAATCCCCATTGTCTAGGACAAACGTGCCAAGTGTCTTTTGATTCTTGACAACTACTTGTTAGGCTGAATTGCAGAACTGAAAGCTGGTCATACATTTGCATGAGCAAAACTTTTTTATTTTTGTGCTCTAATATTTTTCATTAATAATGATGACGTTGAATTTTCATTAATTGAAATATGTCCACCTTCCTCTGACTTTAACATTGCCTGCTTTGTCTGAGTACCATTAGTCACCAAAAAAAGAAAAACCTTTACTGGTCATGTAACAAGCTGCTTAGAAAGTGTATGCACGCCTCCAATAACTAAGCAGTGTTACCTAACAGCCTCCATTGAAATACTACTTTTAAACACACGTACTACTCCTTCAGCTGTATTACATTTTTAATGAAGATTGCTCATGCGCTAAGCGCAGGAAGTCTTGATTCTATTAAAGACATGGAGGCAAGCATTATGCTTAATCTTCTTTATTCACTGCTCAACAGCAATTAAAAACTTTACTCTTAACTCTGTTTTTTTTCAGTTAAAGTATGCCCAACTGGCTTAACAAATAAAAATAAACCAAACATGATGAGCTCTGAAAGTGAGCCTGAACTGCATATCCCAAGAGTCTCAGAGGCTCAGTAGTCCCTAGCCTCAGTTAAGTCCTCCAATGAGGGCTCCCTGGTAAGTATAAGTCCCTGTGTCTCTTGGATACTTTCCTCTTCTTTTTTCTTCTCTCGCTGCTTAACTTCTGTAATTATTTCACAGATCCAACTTTTAACAACTTGTATTATCTCTGCTACTCTGCATGGCATAGCCTTCTATTCGATACGTGGCTCTCCTTCAATCCCGATTATTCTTCTGCTCCTCTCCTATGGTCAAAGAGCAATCAGGATTGTTAGGGCAGGGAATTTGTCTCTAACCTTGAATCATAATAATACAGTACAACATTATTTACACAACTAAATTCTGTAGGGAGGGATAATGCTTGCCTCCGTTTCTTTAATAGAATCAAGACTTCCTGCGCTTAGTGCATGGGCAATCTTCATTTTATGATAAGACCGGAAGCGAGCATTATGCTTGTTCAAAGCTTTGCATAACCGCTGCTGCGATATTCGCTACTGGCTTGAAATAGAAAGTCCCAAAGCGCCGGAAGCTATAGCTCCTCTGGCTGAATGAGCTCCAAAAACAGAAATGGCTGCTGTTATCTGGAAGGTATGGGTATGTAATTATTCTGGAGTTGGTCTTAGAACGCTACGCTATGGTGAATGCCACTCCTTCCGGATAGAAAATCTTTCGATCTATCTCAAGAGCCTTCACATCTGAAATTCGTCTACAAGATACTAGACAAAGTAAAGTGGCCAACTTCCCGGACAGTTGCTTCCCTGACAAGAGATCGTTTCTTGGCCAGTGCTCAAACAAGTGCAATACTTTCATAACATCCCACAGAACCGAGTACTTAGGCAACGGAGGTTTGCTCACTTTAATACCCTTGAGAAGTCTCGCCACTGCCGGGTGTTCTCCTGCTGGTACCCCGTCCACCAGCTCATGTCACACCGAAATGGCTGATCTGTACACTCCTAATGTTCTGAATGCTTTGCCTCCTGAACTAAGGGAGGCTAGGAAATTTATGACTTGAGTTATAGGAGCTGAAATGGGAGAAATACTCCTCCCCCTGCACCATAATTCCCAGGCCTGCCAAGCGGAATTATAGCTCCTGATTGTCGAGGGAGCCCATGATACTTTGATGAGCTCCGTAGCCTCCTCTGAAAGTCTCTGAAAGTCCTGGCAAGCACCATCTTCGCCTGAAATTCTGCAGACCAGGAGGGTTAGGGTCTGATTCTGAATCAGAGGGTGTGGTTCTCCCGCTGGATCTATGAGGAGATCCTCTCGGTGTGAGATCCTCTGAGGGAAATCCGTGGAAAGTTCCATCAGAACCGGAAACCAGGCTTGAGACTTCCACTCCGGAGTTACTATCACTAATCTGCGCACCTTCGCTAGTGCTCTGGCTAACATCGCGAAGGGGGGAAAAGGCATAATGGATGTGGAGTCCCCAATCTTGTAGGAACGCATCTGTCCCTATCGCTGCTGGATCTAGCTTCCAACTGAAGTTCTTCGGCAGGTGTGTATTTAGTCTGGAAGCAAACAGATCTGTATGAAATGGACCCCACCTGCGCTGTAATCTGTTGAAGACTGATTTGTGTAGTCTCCAGTCACTTGAGTCTATTAGATAGCGCGAGTTCCAGTCGGCCACAGTATTCTTCGCTCCCGGAAGATATTCTGCTTTGACCGATATGTTCCTGCTCAGGCAGAAGTGCCAGAAGTCTTTGGCAATCTCCACGAGCATCTTGGACTTTGTTCCTCCCAGTTTGTTGATATATCTCACTGCGGATATATTGTCCATGCGTAGCAGGATGCAGCACTGCGCCTTGTCCTTGGAGAAGGCCTTGACTGCGAACGATCCCGCTAAAAGCTCCAAACAGTTGATGTGCAGCTCTTGCTCCTTTTGGGAGCATTTTCCTCCTGTCTCTGTGTGCCCGCACCTGGCTCCCCAGCCTGATCTGCTGTCGTCTGAGTCCATTATGAACTCTGGCAGGTCTCTGAAGATGGCCCTGCCGTTCCATGCTTCCATATTGTAAAGCCACCAGCAGTGCTCTGTTCTGCTGTCCTCGTCCAATGGGACCTGATGATGGTATCTCCATCCTTTTTGCAGGTACCTGATCTTGAGCCTCTGAAGAGCTCGATAATGTAAAGGCCCGGGGAAGATAGCCTGAATCGAGGCTGCGAGCAGACCCACTATCCTGGCTAGATTCCTAAGCAAAATAAAAGTCTCCCCAGGTCCTTCTTGATGGATCTTAATTTGGAGGTCGGCAGGGCTAGAGTGGCTTTCCTCGTATCTATGGTGAAACCTAGGAACTCCAGTTTCCTGCATGGAATGAGTTCTGACTTCTCCACGCTGATCAGGAAGCCTAGACTGGAGATGAAAGCAGTCGCCCACTGAACTTGCTTCTGTAATCTCTCCTTGTTCTCCGCCATGAGCAGGATGTCGTCTAGATATATGATCATCCTTATTCCTTGTTCTCTCATCGTGGTGAATAGGGGCCTCATTAACTTGGTGAAGGCCCAAGGCGCCGATGTTAGCCCAAAGGCAGTGTCTTGAACTGCCATACGTCCCCTTTCCACTCGAATCGAAGGAAACAACGGTAAAGAGGGGCTATAGGTATCGTCAGATATGCATCTTTCAGGTCTAGCCGTGCTAGCCAGTCGTCTCTCCTTAGGAGGTCCGCCAATAGGTGGATTCCCTCCATCTTGAAGTGTCTGTAAACTAACCAACTGTTCAGTTCCTTTAAATTGATGACGGGTCTCACTTTGCCTTTGCGGTGGACCAAAAACATGTTGCTCAAGAATCCTTCTGAGTTGGGCTGTGCTCTCTCTATTGCCTGTTTTCACGCTAGCAATTCTAGTTCTGTAGCTAAGAGTGCTACCTCTTCCTTTGAAGAACGCATGTGCTGTGGGGGTTGAGACTGAATTGGCTCCCTTATGAAATCTAAGTGAAACCCCAGCGCTGTCTGACGTACCCATTCGTCTGCTGATAATTTGCGCCAATTGTTCATATAAAGCGACATTCTCCCTCCTACTGGGGAATATCTCGCTTCGCGCTCTCTCACCTGTGGAATTATTCTGCTGCCTAAAGTAACCTCTTCCTCGGCGGACTCTGAAACCTCTTCCTCTGTTCGGAAAGAATGCGTCTTGTTGGCAAGATTCCCTGTATTGGGCCCTAGGCCCTTGGGGTCTTTTGTTGGAATTGAAGCGGCCGGTCGAGCGGCCCCTGTAACCGCCGGCCCCTGCAAAAACTTGAGTAGGGAACACCTTCCGAATCGATGCTTGCGCCTTCTCGAGCGCCGTATAAGTCCCTACAAACGTATTCATCTCTTTGACAAATGTGTCGCCGAAGAGCAGGCCTTGTGCCCCTTCACCTGCCTCATATGAGGCTAGGTCCCCTAGCTTGTTGTCTATTTTTAAAAGCATGGACCTACGTCTCTTGGCTGAAATGGCTGTATTTGCATTACCAAAAAGACACACGGCTCGCTGAGCCCACCCATCTAGGATGAACGGGTCCACAGGCTCTCTGGTGTCCTTCGCTCTCTCTGCGAGGTCCATAATTTTAGCTATGGGGCCTGTTAGGACCAGTATTTTATCCTGGCAGGACCGCCACGTGCGGTCCATCCCTCTTCTAGCATCCTTCCCGGCTTTAGTAACAAAAGTCAACATCTTGGGGTCGAGTTCCGGGGTCTCTGCCACCTTCCCCGTAAGCTCTGGTCTGGGACACTCTGACCGAAGTCAGAACCTGGTCTCCTTTTCCAATGGTTTCCTGATCTTTTGAGCCATATATAGTGCTACCCTCGGAGATGGGGTCCAGTCATTGGATCTGGGGTGCCTAATGACCTCCGGCTCGAACATGTCTGATATGTCCTCTTCGGGGGTACTCTCCACCAAGCTGGCTTTCTTTTCTGTCGGTCTGTCTCTCTTTTTCTCCCTGTACTACCTCCTGACAGACGTCTCTCCTCCTCCTCTTGCTTGTCCTGGTCATATTCCTCTGAGGATGAAGACACTTCCCCAATGTTTTTCACCCCTGGGCTAGGGGATACGAGGCAGGGCACTGCTTATTTAGCAAGGAAAGCGTCCCTTAGCCTGTTAAAGGCATCAGCTGCCTCCTGGGGCTTCTCTCTCTTCCCCATATCTGAGCCCGGGGGTGGGGGGTAGAAGAGTGCTTCCTCTTCCGGGCCACTTTACACCCCCTATGCTGATCTTGTAGATGCTTGGTGGTGGATGCTCTCCTGGATCTTCACGCCTGCCAGCTCTAGTGCCCAAAATATTTTTCAGGACTTGAAAGCCTGTCCTGTATAGGCTGAACTCCCAGAGCTACAGCTCTGACTAGGAAGTCTCCCAAAACCCTCTTAAAACTTTGAGAGAGGTCTATTTCTTCCTCTTTAAGCTCCTGCTCATGATCACTGTACTCTTCCCAGTACTCATCGCCTCTGTCACAGGACATCCCTGACTTACTGTGAGGGCATGTCTTGCACTTGACATGTCTGCTCTAGTATCACTGGCAGAGTGCTTCTCAATGTAATCAAATTTTCTTTTATTATTATTATTATATTTTTATTATTTTTGCCTCTTAAATCACCAAGACCGCTCTTTCAACGTGGATTGGGTCTCTTTGGGCTCCGGAGCTGTGAAAGACCGTTACGTTTGAGTAAAGAACTTTGAAGGAAGAAAAGACATACCGAGGGATAATGGTTCCCCTGATGAGAGCGAAGTCACTTGTGGGACTACCATTCCCTAATTCTGACGGATTGATTAATACTGTGCCGATTCGTACCACGAAAAAACGCTTGTACAACCTATATATTATACGCGCATTAACTAATCACGCCTCACGTTCACCATGTAATCTCTACGCGCACCCAGTAAAATATTAAATCCTTAACTACGTGCACTAGGTAGTGCTAAATTTATCAGATAAACTATGCGAATATTGATATAATGGGAAACAGGAGGTACTTAGCTGTCGAGACCAGTGAAAAAAGAAGAGGAAAGTACCTAGAGACACAGGGACTTATACTTACCAGGGAGCCCTCATTGGAGGACTGAACTGAGGCTAGGGACTACTGAGCCTCTGAGACTCTTGGGATATGCAGTTTAGGCTCACCTTCAGAGCTCATCATGTTTGGTTTATTTTTATTTTTTAAGCCAGTTGGGCACACTTTAACTGAAAATAAAAACAGAGTTAAGAGTAAAGTTTCGAATTGCTGTTGAGCAGTGGATAAAGAAGAATAAGCATAATGCTCGCCCTCGGTCTTGTCACAGAATTATAAACGGTGATCAACACGAGAAAGTGGCATCCAGAGATTCTGACAAAAACAATATTAAATGCAAATCATACAGCTATATTTTGTTTATCTCGGTTTAGGGAGCTCTAACAGGTACAAGGGGTAACACTCTCTCCTCGCTACATCCCAGACCTCTGAAACAATGATGTTGTAGTCTTGGCCCTAGAGACACCAGTAAGCTGTAGGTTCTCCCCACATGCATAGGCTTAGTCTCACCCTTCTCTGGACCCTGGCTACAGGAGTTTTTTGTTTCCATCTTCTTTCAACCCGCTTCATTTCCTTCTCTCTTATAGACGAGTTCACAAGCCATTTTGTTAGAGCGTGCAAAGCTTTTCGAGATGAGAGATGTGTAGTTAATCCCCTAGGTTTGGGATTCTTGTATCTTTTCTGTCTTGTGCCCTGTGGTTAGTGCTGGACCTCTCTTACTTCAATGTTTTTCTTCCCCTAAGAAAATTCTACTCAGATTGCAGAACCCTTTGCAGTGGATTGGTTTGCTCTGTGAACCTGAAGGATGCTTATCATCATGTTGCAAGATGGAGATGGCTCCTCAAATACATGAGATTTTCAGTGATGGGCCACCACTTTCAGCATAGTTTTTTCTTTTGGACTCAACTCGACACATTGGTTGTTCATTGATGAAATTAATGCGATTGCGCTGCTCTGAGAAAAAAGGGTGTGCATATCTGGTTGTGTCTGAATGACTGGTTAGATCCACAATTAACCTCACGAAGTCGGAGCTCTCTCCCTCGCACACTCTTACGTTCATAGGTTTCTGGTGGGACAAGGTTCAGGTAAAAGTGATCCAACTCCCCCCACCCCGCCCCTCTCCGAGAGAATGGAGGGCATCCTCTTGGTGGTCAGACATTTTTTAAACAGGTTGATTACTTTGGCTTGCTGGTAGAAGAGATTACGGGGCATTATGGCAACATGCATTCTCTCTGTACCCTTGGCATTGCTCAAAATAACCTATTTACAACTGCAGCTGACGAATCCTGGCCCCAGAAAACCAGCAGCCATTCAGACAGGATACCGGTTCTGAACTCCCTGTGGCAGGATCTACTGTTTTGAATGCAAAGCCAAAACCTGTGAGTGGGGACTCCTCTGAAGGATCCCTCTACTCTGCAAAATGACAGCAGATTTCTTGCTGAGGTGCTACTCTGTCAGAAAACTCAGGTCATGGCATTTGGTCCATTAACAACCTCTTTCACCGCATAAACTTCCTGGAACTCAAGGCAATGTTTAACAAAGTCACGTCCTTTCTTCCTCTTCTCCAGTAGGTCGAGCTGATCCGGATTGACAGCACTACTTCAACATTCTGAATCAAGAAACAGGGCGGGGTCAGGTAGCTTGTTCTTTGTCGGGTAGCCATATAACGAAAAAAAAACAAATTACATCTTTTTTTATATTGTGCTTCGTGCCCATGCGACTCCTGTCTGGGCCTGTCTGGATCCTGGAGCTCCCTGGTGGCCCCATCCCACCACCTGCCACGCTGCAAACACCGGATACCAGCTCGATCCTCCAACAATTCTAATATCAAATGTAGGATAACGCTAATTTCAACACCTTTTCTCAACCCCCTATGCCCTTGCGACCGCTGCCTCCTCCGTCTCATACACTGCGTTGTCGTCTCTATGCCGGTCTACCACACGGCCAATCCTCCACTACTCCGTCCCCCGCCTGACCTCTACTGCAACTTGACGACTCTCCGCCGCATCTAATGCCCAGCATACTAACCTTTGGGTCGCACCTTCACCTGTGCACCTTTGCATCCTCTGCCCCCCTCGTCCATCATTGCGACAATGTGAACCTGACCCAGATCCTGCCACTTGGCTGCAAAAATCACCATAAACTACCCACTGGCTAAGGAGTATCCCGACTGTACCTGCATATGTACAAACCACTTCAACCGTACGGTTACCTGTATCAACTTTAAACCATGTGCAACCTGATGTAGCTCCCCATAACATGAGGAGTAGCTTTGTCAGACTGTATATATGTACCTACCTTGACCGCCATATGCAACCTGATATAGCTGCCCGTACCAGGAGGATTAGCTTTGCCAGACTGTATACATCTACCTACCATGCCCGCCATATGCAACCCGATGTAACTCCCCGTAACATGAGGAATAGCTTTGCCAGACTGTATATATGTACCTACCTTGACTGCCATATGCAACCTGATGTAGCTCTCCGTAACATGAGGAGTAGCTTTGCCAGACTGTATATATGTACCTACCTTGACCGCCATGTGCAAACTGATGTAGCTCCCCATAACATGAGGAGTAGCTTTGCCAGACTGTATACATGTACCTATCATGACCTCCATATGCAACCTGATATAGCTCCCCGTAACATGAGGAGGAGCCCATATTCTCTGTATGCACTTTCGGTAACTAGCGCCTAGATGCCTTTGGGTTTTGTGCGCTGTAATAAATGCTAAAATAAATAAAATGCCGGACTCCAGCCTCTCTAAGAACAGTACCGGTACTAGGTAACAAACCTGTGTTGCTCATTGTAGTCTTGCTTACAAGACCCGAGCGTTGCTCCTGATCTTTCCTTATCCTAAAGCAGTGGGCCATTCAGCACAGGATTCTCCTTCAAACTGTTTGCTTCCTGGTGGGCAGACAGTTTTAGCAACTGTAATCTTCTGTAAAGTTAGCTTGTAATCATCAGTGGAAGGTGAACCTAGATGTGTTTCAGGAGATTTTTTGCTGCTGGGGTCATCTGCTGGTGTACCTCTTTGCAATGGCTGGGCCTACGTCTCTTGGTGTGGTTAGGTGAGGGGTCACTAGAGAACACCAAGCAGTTGAATTGCAGCAACAGCCTGTTTTGTGCGGTTTCTCCCACCGCTGTTCTCCTGCAATTGGTCATCAATTTGTTTGTTGATTCCCAAAGCTCCTTATTTACCAGGAAGTGTATGGTTTTCGGACCTAGTCTGCTTGTTTTCTCAGAGGCTGATCATCCATCCAACTCAGGACCGTCTTTAAGAGCCGTACAGGTTTGTTTTCCATTCTTGCCCTCTGTTGCTGACCTCCGCAGATTGGTTCTGGAGAAACTGGCTCTTGTCCGTCTATTTCCCAGGAGAAACAAAGGATTTTCCAGGCATCTACTAAGTCCTCCAGTTGCAAAAAGGATACGAGAAAGGGGATTTACTACTGCCACTGGGCGGTCAGTTGGAGCATTAATACTCTTTCATGCCAGCTGGATGATGCCCTGTCTTTTACAGCCCACTTGGCAAAGAGCTGGGTGCAAGTTGACACTTGTAAAATGTACTTGGCTGCTCTTACGGCTTACAGAAATTCAGACGCCTTCTCTTTTTCCTCTTTTAAACCCATTGTGAAAAAGCATTTGCAGGGTCTGAATAGGCTTGTAATCTCTCGGTCCCACCCTACTCGGACCTTGGTGACATAGGCCCAATTAGTCCTTTGAGCCCATGACTTCAGCATATATAAAGCCTGTCATATGGAAGAAGGTATTTTTAGTTATCTTAACTTCTGCCAGGAGAATCGTCGAAATCCAAACATTCTCCACCTGTTAACCTTTCACTGTGTTTCATAAGGACAAGGAGGTGCTAGTCACTCACCTGGCTTCCCTCCTGAAAGTCTTTGTTTCACGTTAATGAGCAAGTTTCCTTGTCCACCTTCTTTCCATCCCCTAAGTCTGAGGTGGTATCAAATGTAGGATAACGCTAATTTCAACACCTTTTCTCAACCCCCTATGCCCTTGCGACCGCTGCCTCCTCCGTCTCATACACTGCGTTGTCGTCTCTATGCCGGTCTACCACACGGCCAATCCTCCACTACTCCGTCCCCCGCCTGACCTCTACTGCAACTTGACGACTCTCCGCCGCATCTAATGCCCAGCATACTAACCTTTGGGTCGCACCTTCACCTGTGCACCTTTGCATCCTCTGCCCCCCTCGTCCATCATTGCGACAATGTGAACCTGACCCAGATCCTGCCACTTGGCTGCAAAAATCACCAGAAACTACTCACTGGCTAAGGAGTATCCCGACTGTACCTGCATATGTACAAACCACTTCAACCGTACGGTTACCTGTATCAACTTTAAACCATGTGCAACCTGATGTAGCTCCCCATAACATGAGGAGTAGCTTTGTCAGACTGTATATATGTACCTACCTTGACTGCCATATGCAACCTGATGTAGCTGCCCGTACCAGGAGGATTAGCTTTGCCAGACTGTATACATGTAACTACCATGACCTCCATATGCAACCTGATGTAGCTCCCCATAACATGAGGAGTAGCTTTGCCAGACTGTATACATGTACCTACCATGCCCGCCATATGCAACCCGATGTAACTCCCCGTAACATGAGGAATAGCTTTGCCAGACTGTATATATGTACCTACCTTGACTGCCATATGCAACCTGATGTAGCTCTCCGTAACATGAGGAGTAGCTTTGCCAGACTGTATATATGTACCTACTTTGACCTCCATATGCAACCTGATATAGCTCCCCGTAACATGAGGAGGAGCCCATATTCTCTGTATGCACTTTCGGTAACTAGTGCCTAGATGCCTTTGGGTTTTGTGTGCTATAATAAATGCTAAAATAAATAAAATGCCGGACTCCAGCCTCTCTAAGAACAGTACCGGTACTAGGTACAAAATCTGTGTTGCTCATTGTAGTCTTGTTTACAAGACCTGAGCGTTGCTCCTGATCTTTCCTTATCCTAAAGCAGTGGGCCATTCAGCACAGGATTCTCCTTCAAACTGTTCGCTTCCTGGTGGGCAGACAGTTTTAGCAACTGTAATCTTCTGTAAAGTTAGCTTGTAATCATCAGTGGAAGGTGAACCTAGATGTGTTTCGGGAGATTTTTTGCTGCTGGGGTCATCTGCTGGGGTACCTCTTTGCAATGGCTGGGCCTACGTCTCTTGGTGTGGTTAGGTGAGGGGTCACTAGAGAACACCAAGCAGTTGAATTGCAGCAACAGCCTGTTTTGTGCAGTTTCTCCCACCGCTGTTCTCCTGCAATTGGTCATCAATTTGTTTGTTGATTCCCAAAGCTCCTTATTTACCAGGAAGTGTATGGTTTTCGGACCTAGTCTGCTTGTTTTCTCAGAGGCTGATCATCCATCCAACTCAGGACCGTCTTTATGAGCCGTACAGGTTTGTTTTCCATTCTTGCCCTCTGTTGCTGACCTTCGCAGATTGGTTCTGGAGAAACTGGCTCTTGTCCGTCTATTTCCCAGGAGAAACAAAGGATTTTCCAGGCATCTAGTAAGTCCTCCAGTTGCAAAAAGGATACGAGAAAGGGGATTTACTTCTGCCACTGGGCGGTCAGTTGGAGCATTAATACTCTTTCATGCCAGCTGGATGATGCCCTGTCTTTTACAGCCCACTTGGCAAAGAGCTGGGTGCAAGTTGACACTTGTAAAATGTACTTGGCTGCTCTTACGGCTTACAGCAATTCAGACGCCTTCTCTTTTTCCTCTTCTAAACCCATTGTGAAAAAGCATTTGCAGGGTCTGAATAGGCTTGTAATCTCGCGGCCCCACCCTACTCGGACCTTGGTGACATAGGCCCAATTAGTCCTCTGAGCCCATGACTTCAGCAGATATAAAGCCTGTCATGTGGAAGAAGGTATTCTTAGTTATCTTAACTTCTGCCAGGAGAATCGTCGAAATCCAAACATTCTCCTCCTGTTAACCTTTCACTGTGTTTCATAAGGACAAGGAGGTGCTAGTCACTCACCTGGCTTCCCTCCTGAAAGTCTTTGTTTCACGTTAATGAGCAAGTTTCCTTGTCCACCTTCTTTCCATCCCCTAAGTCTGAGGTGGTTAGGGTCTTACATTCCTTAAGGCACATAGGGCCTCATTACGCAGTAGGCGGTAGCCATGGTGCTATTTGCGCCATGGCTACCCCCTTACCGCATTCTGGGTCCGTGTGCCCGGAATAGGGACTTACCGGGTCATTCTGACCTTGGAGGACCCGGTAGGTCCCCATTCTTGGAACCATTCCCCATTCCCATTTGAGCCCCCATAGGGCTCAATGGGAATGGGGATGGAGCTAATAACGGGCCCGCTATTAGTTCTGAAGTCCCTCAACGTGTCCCTTCCCTAACGCCTGGTAAAACCAGGCGTTAGGGAAGGGACCTGCTAAGGGACCTCGTAGTAGGGGCGGTAAGGGATTACCGGCACCGGTGCCCTTACCGGTGCCAGTAATCCCTTACTGCTACCGCGTAATTAGGCCCATAGGGTCTTACATTCCTTGGATATCAGTCAGGCCTTGAATTTTTATATGGCTTGCACTAGGGAGTTTTGCAAATCAGATTCTCTGTTTATAACCTTTGGTTGATCATCTCCAGGACATGGGGCCTACCACGCCTCTATTAGCACATTAAGGTTTTCAGCAATTCTGGAAGCATACAATTGTGCAAAAACCGGGTACCCCCCAGGGCTTTAATGCCTAAAGGTCCCATGGGACATTATCAGTGGGGCAACTACTTGTCCGCCTGCCTTATGCAAGCACTAATACATGGACACTAG
Organism: Ambystoma mexicanum; assembly: GCF_040938575.1. Lineage (NCBI taxonomy): Eukaryota > Metazoa > Chordata > Amphibia > Caudata > Ambystomatidae > Ambystoma > Ambystoma mexicanum. Next base: position 1,401,569,620 of record NC_090924.1, read on the forward strand.
CTCCAGAGTCAATGCCGAATTTGGGCAAGCAGTTCTGTACACTCTCTTCTAAAGATTTAGTTGAGGTTTCTCCTCCCTGAATGCCTTTATATATGCAATCATCCATATGGTATGGAGGAAAAGGGGAAAAGGCCATAAGAGTAAGTAAATGTTACTGCAGTGACTATTGTACTCCTAGTCCATAGTCCCCTCTCCTTCCTACAACTCTCTCTTCAGTCCCCTTAAAGTGTAGTCAGTGCTGTCAATAAAGACAAGTGAAAAAAGGAACTGACAGATGCCATTGTTGGGTGGCGCTTGCAGTGCAGAGCTACTCCCTGTGGCGCAACTGCAATAACAAAACAATTTAAAGGGAAGGCACATTTTCCTGTCCCCTGTGGAGGAAGCATGTGCAGAATTGAGGAAAGGGTACTATGGACAAGAAATACAGTAGTCTGTCACTACAGTAAGTAACATTGCCTTTCCGTTATATGGGACATAATTGTGTTATGGCAGATCTGATTGTTGACTTTTATATTGACTTTTTAAGACCAATGCTAAAAAGACTATTCCAATGCCAAGAGGAGTGGATTTTCTTTTAACTGAAACTCATGAACGGGTATGCACTATCACTTTTAGGAAGCCCCTTTCAAAAATGATTGCTTTAGTTTGGTTAGTAAAGACTCCTGTGGAAAGTGTTTGGTATCACCTGAAACATTTAGAGCATGGGAATGAACCCACTACAACCTTGACTCAGCACCCATTGAAAAACAAAAGAAACCAGCACTGGAAAAGCTCACATGTTGTGGCTATCCTTTGTCATGTGCCACCTCCTATGCTGTAACCAAGTTCAGGCTATAACTACAGCACATCAGCAAAGTTTATACCATTACACGTAATAAAAATCACTAAATTACGTCAAGCAATAGAACAAACCAGACACTTTCCTGTGAACCCTGAATATCTGGAATTATTTCCAATAAAATGATATCCGAGGCAACCAGTTGCATCTAGGCAAACACAGATTGTAACCATTCAGCAAATCACCATTCAAAAAACCTACAAAAGGGGGCAATAATAACACATCAATACGTTGGATGTGTATTCATACAAATTAACTATCCAACACTACATTACCAATCATTTGTGCTCTATTAGGTATTGCTAAAGCGACACATGTGAGCCAAATATTCAAACAAGAAAATCATTGTCAACTGTGCATAATTCTGAGTACGGAAATCCACCTCACTGAATTCTTTTTAGCTATTTTATTTTTAATTTTTGCACTATACACATTGTATTCAAGGGGGCTTAGGGAAGAAAGGGTTATAGAAAGGATTCACTGACTCTCTTTGAACAAGTGAAAATTCACCATCAAAATGCAAGGGTTACCATACTGTTAGATGACAGAAACAAGAAAAAAGGAAAAGAATTGAACACACAAAGTGTTCGTGTTATAGGAGGAGTTTGGTCTGAGGCATGAGCCTATGCCTTCAATGTAGTCCTAGATAGTATCTCTATAGATATTGAACCTGGGGTAGCGGAGATTCTGTTTGAGCTTTAGTGGGATGGAGTTTTAGAGTGAAATTGTCCTGCCGCCCACTCTCTTTTTCAGAAGAGGACGCTTCCTTTTTAAGTCTTCTGAGTGTTAGGTACATGACATTGAGGGTGATATTGTCTTCTACAGATGGCCATTTGAGGACTTGACAGTAGTGATATCTTTGGAAGGTTTGTGTCCTAGTATCAGGCAATTTTCTCGATGTTGGATGATTTGAAGTTGGTGAAAGTTAGCTCTATTGATTCCCAATTAGATGACATTGCATTAGTCCAACTACGGCTCCAGTAAGCTCGCCCTTATGGTTCCTCTCTAGTAGCGGTGTGATTTTTCAGAGCATGTCGGTGGAAGTGTGATTTACACGGGTTTCATTTGTTTGTGGTGTGAATTACTGATTTTCGTTCATTGTCATACCAGAGTTTTAATTGGCCAGAGAGGGCTGGTTGATTGCCCATGAAGATGGGACAATCGAAAGGACGTTTTTTCGGTGCTGGTATGCCGAAAAAAATAATTTCTAGCTTGCTAGCATTTAAACCGAGGTGAAAGAGGTTGTTTATGGCCATCCATTCTTGGATGGTGACAAGGTTATTTGTAGTATGTGCCAATAACGTTACGATTTGCCTTTGAAACCCCTATAAAATATACATATACGCTTGTTGGCATTTGTTTTGGTTTCATATAGCTTATGTTTTATGGAAACTAACTTCATATGACAATTATTTGTAAAAATGTGCATGTGTATGGTCTGTATGAAGGGTGATGTTCGCTGATTAGCGTGAATGAAAAAAATCTACTGCTGCTTTCAAGTCATATAATGGGAAGTATAGGTAACTAATGGGAGATGATGAAAATCAGAAACTCATCTACTTTGCCAGCTAGAGAGCTGAGGAAAAAAGATCTGTCTACTTTATCAGACATAGAATATAGGAATATGAGCAACTCTACTACAGACAGAAATTGCAAGAACGAGAGGCACCCTACTTGATCAGACAGAGAAGAGAGCAATACGAGACTCCACAATTCGGAAAGAGATTGAAAGAATGAGAGACATGTTACTTTAACAACAGATAACAAAGAACACAATAATAGGCACCTGCTATATAAGCCCGAGAACAGAAGAATAGGAGGCACTTCTATTTTATTCGAAAGAGCGGAGGAATAATATACACTTCTCTTTTATCCGATAGAGAACAGAGGTGTCAGCCAGACAATAGATCAATGATAGACACCTTGCTTTATGAGACAGAGATTGGGATGCAAGACACTCCTCCAATACTGTCAGTCAAAGAATGGTACCGTGAGAGGCACTCTACTCTATCAGAACATAGAGTAATGGGATGCACCCTACTTCAGGCAAACGATGAGAGACACTCAACTTTATCAGACCGAGAAAAGAGCAATAAGAGACAACCTAATTCTAACAGAAAGTGAAAGAATGAGCGCCACCCTACTTTAAATAGAATAGAGACTAGGGCAATGCAAACACACTACTTTATCAGTCAGAAAATGCAAGAATGATAGACACTTTTCAGATCATGAACGGAGGAATGACCAACGCCTACTTATCAGACGGACAGAGTTGACGCACCATCCCTGCTTCATTAGACAATTAATGTAAAGCTTGAGAGATACTACTTACTTTATGAGACCCAAATGGGAAAGATTCTTATGATGGACACCCTAGAAACGAGCCTAGAGGAATTCCAAAAGTATTGTATTCTTGCATATGTTATTAGTAGAATACACTCCAATCTTCCTTTCCATTTTAAGCTGCCGACTACAGTTTCTAGTGTCAGGGCACACAGACGGGTGTGTGTCCTTTCATCGTGTTAATGCAGTAACTGCAGCTGGAAACTGAGCCTCTCAGTTGGTGGCCACTTATTCCACCCACATATTTAGCTATATTGTATGCGGATCACCATCACTTAAAGGTTTCCCTCCAAGACACGGGCACTTAGAGACCAAGGAGCACATTTTGCTTAATGTTAGCTTTTTGATTTTGCTTGGTTTATAGACTGAACTAAAGAGTAGTTTGTTGTTTGCCAAGTCACAATGAAAACAAAACAATCTAGCTTTGCACTGTGAGGGTTTTAGTTCTTCAGAACCTCACAAATGTTTGCATTTAAAAGAGTTCATAACAAGTTAAGCCGGGGAAGTACTGCAAATAGGCAGATTCAGCAAGTTTGTGTTGTATATGAAGCTACTGCTAAAAAAGCAATATTGCAATTGGGGTTTCACATTTATGCTACCTAAATCGTCACTAGTATATTCCTGTGCAGAATGAATGCCTTTGACTGTTCATTTTCTAAAGATAGTTTAAAGGGGAAACCAGGAATGATGATCAATGGCTCTGCAGAGCGCATTTGACAAAAGGTGGTCCAGGCCAACTGTTCTCTGGTCCCTTTCACACAGGGCTTGCTCTCAGAAATCCTCCGAAAGGAAGAGGACCCCAAGATAGCATCACAGTCTCTACTGGTGAACCTCCGGGCAATGCAGAATTTCTTGCAGCTGCCTGAAGCCAAGCGAGACAACATTTACCAGGATGAGAGGGAGCGGAGCCTGAATGCAGCGTCAGCCATGAGCCCAGCACCTCTGATAAGCACGCCGCCCAGCCGCCCACCGCAGGTAAGGCAGCTTCATTGGTTTAACAGGGCTGCTGCTTATGTTCGCCACTAGTTACATTCATCACGTAAAAATCTGAGTGCCTTTTAAAGGAATTAACCTTGCCCCCCCACCCCCCTCATCAGCATGAACAATATGGACCTTCAGATATGCTGGTGGGTCTGCTGATAAAGGAGGTTAAACCATTTCAATCCAAAATCCTTATATTTTCCCACTGAGCCATGCAGTTTGCTCTTCTGAAAGATCCTAATTCACCATTAAGGGGACTGATGTACCAGAATAAAATAAATTCCCATGCACTTAACAGTGAAAACTATAATATTCACCTTCTAGGATTTTAAATATTGTTTAAATAAAAGTAAACAGTTTTTGTTGTGTAAACTAAATAGGCTGCAGGTTTCGTCGGCATAATAGGGTATGGTCAAATAATGAGCACTGCTAGTTTAGGTATACAACCGATTATCCCACTGAAATCCAAGGACTTCCAGGTGAAAGCTATCACTTCCAGAAATAATGACCTCTGGGTCAAAGATGAATTACAGTGTAGTTACCAGTCAGAGATCAGTCGCATCACCAAGACTCACTCATTTCTAAACGGTTTCGACATTTTCTTCTTTTAATCAAACCTTATTTCTGTAGAGGATCCGACCACTGTAAGCCCACATGAAGCCCAATGAAAGGGGCTTTATGGATCACGTCTATAGGGCTCTGAAGAAGCAGAAGAAGAAGAAGAAGAAGAAGAAGAAGAAAGCAACGAAATGCTCTTGTCAAATGCTAATGTGTGTGTAGAGTTCCTTTTTCAAATACCAAATTAAAATGAAGTAAACTATTTTACTCTTTTTCTATTAAAAATGTGGAGCTAAGTGCATTTATTCCAAACCTGCTTTCTTAGCAGCTGGAATGATAAAAGTTCAATCGGTTTATTTTTATGTTTGCATAATCTTAAACCCCAATACATTTTTCAATAACTGGAATGTCCATGTATTTTTTTCAACTCTATGCTTTAAAGCTCTCAGCAGTAATACAATTGGTAGTAAAAATGTACAGTGTTTCAAATATATAGATTTAATCGGTTTCCAGCGAACATCTCAAGAAAACCCTGGAATGATTGATGGAAAGATGTATGTTTAGTGCCGTATTATTATACATTTGTTTCTGTTATAGCCGTACACTTCCCATTCGTGCAAGAGCTAATGTGTGCTAAAGATCCCAAAGAGAAATAACACTAGTTGTAGCTGACAGCGAAGAGCAGAAGGAAGTGCACGCGATAATGTTTTTGAAAAACCGAATACATTTCTGTAGCTAAAGGGAACATGGTGTGCTAATAGTCTGCACTGCCATTAATGGAAGCAACTGTGATGTACACCAAAGATACATTGAGAGAGTGATAAAGATGTCCAGAGTCTTTCACATAAGCATCTGCTTGAAGAGTATACTAGTGGGATACATGCAACGTGCCAAGTCCAGCGCTGTGGCCTTTTTCGCCTCTAGCAAGGCCAGCATTATCACTAGGACGCCACTGAACTGAAGGCACCTGTATGCAAGGCGGTTCGTATCCTTTGCGGCAAACATCGCTTAAAAATATCTTCAGCAAGATGTTATTATTTCTTTCACATTTGAACAAAAGACTGTATCCATTCTTGCAAATACCTGTTTTCTTGCTCACCTTGTGAGCAAAGTATTCTGCGTATCTACATGTGAATCTGTCTGTCTGTGTAGGTTCAGTTCTTTATTTAAAATCATCTGTGCTTTCAGTTACTAGAATTGGGAAGTGTCTACCTTCCAGAATAAGACCAGAACAGGGGAAAGTCATTTGTGAGTTCATTTCCAGTAGCACATAAACCCACGCTTTTGCAATAAATGTCAGTCCTGTGGGGATAACATAATTCGGAAACATGGTTGGGGTGTGTCTCATTTATTTGTTTTTCTAAAATGTGGATGTTCTTTTGTAATGTGGTGTTCATGTAATCTGTCTGCTTTCTTGCACTGCATGTTGGAATGCCTCTTTTGACTACAGAACTATTCGGTAAGGTCCATGACGCTACGATCTTGGTCACAGTGCAAGTTGTGTGCCCCATTCCTACCACAACACTCTCACATTCCAACCTTCATCACCGTCTGCCTTACTGACATCCAGGATGTGATGGGACGAGAGGTTTCCTTCCCATGCACATGCATGTGTCACACGTCCTCTTTCTTGCTTTGCACCCAGCATCTCTAGATGGCTGAGAGTGCATGGGATTTTTTCATCTTCGTCCAACATCGTCTTAAACTTACAATCACAGCGTTGAGTAAGAGGGCGGTCCGTGCTCCGTGGTCCCAGCACTGACATCACCACTTTCCTTTATCGTGGCCATGTAACCATGGCCATGTAACCCCTGTTACCTTTCGTCTCAACTACAGACGCACGTGTAAAATAAAGTTTAGGCCAAGTGATTAACATATCGCCAGTCCCATTGCCACCTTTCGTTCTAGTTTCAGCCTCTTGCCCGTAAAATAGCAGATCGTTTTTCAATTCTTCATATATTACATATAATCAACAGGTCATGTTTGTCAGTCTTGTTAGTCAGATAACCAGCAGGATTGTTGAGCACAGCTTGATATCATCCGGGAGGTGTCTCTTAAGCTTTTGCAAAGACAAAATCTCTACATTTTCAATGCCAACCGTTCAGAGTTATGCCTCATCTTGTCTGTGACTCATACCAGCAAAGTCAGATATGTTGTAAAGATGTGTATGAATGGGAGCAACGCCAGTTTTAAAAGAATAATTGAGTAATCACAAGGTGAATCAATCTAAAAAGTTGAGAGCACGAAATGGTTACACTTAAGAATTTAACTTGCAATTTAACTTGCACATCATTCCAGAATTCCTTTAAAAGGCACCTTTTCCGAACACGAGCATAAAAAGCTCAAAATGGATGCATTCTTCAAAGTGCAGCGTACCCTGGAAGCTGAAGATGGAAGCGAATTGCTGTCATGTCGCCCATATAAATCATGGCACTTTGATGGCAAGCCTGCCTAGATATGTCAGTCTTGCGGGGTGGGGGACTTCGCCTATAAATTCTTTCTCATGAATTACAAGAAAGCTTTCAGTACTGGATTTGCCGAAGCTCTAGGAGAGGATTTGGCTGCTATCCATGGGGCTTGTTTTATGGCTTTGTAATTCTTACTTGTCAGCGTGACAATGGTTATCGTGTTGCATTAACCTTTAACAGTGTGTTAAACATTGCCTGGAACTACTGTTGTGGCGTGCAGCAGCACGGATGACACATGAGCCGAGCCGCCATTGTGTTTCAGTGGTAAACCAGGAATGTGAACAGAAAACTGCATGATGTATGCATGTATGTATGTGCCTGATACTCGACAGAATCCTCCACGCGTGTGTAACCTTTCTATAGCAGTGAACGAGCATATGCGCATGTCTTCCAGGTGAAAACGGCGACAGTTGCGACAGAAAGGAACGGGAAACCAGAGAACGGCAGCATGAGCATCAACGCTTCCATCTACGACGATATCCAGCAGGAAATGAAGAGGGCCAAGGTGTCGCAGGCGCTCTTTGCAAAAGTGGCAGCTACCAAAAGCCAGGTAGGAATGACGTGTGGCACGATTTAAAGTAGTACTTTCTGTTTTAATGGGCCACAGGAGCATTTATATCATCTGTTTAGATGGCATTTCTAGGCAAGGCTGAGCTTCTTGAATGTCTTCCTGGCCTGTTTGAAAGCAAGCTGCTGATGGTGGCAAACATGTTCAGAGGCAGAGGCTTTTTAAGTTTTTGTCGAGTCTGCTTAGTGATTTCTTTAAATGGAATTTTGAGTGTGTGGGCGTGTGTATACGCGCGCGTATATATATATATATATATATATTTTCAAGGAACCAACTTTAGTTGCAGGGACGTTAAGGTGAGAAATTAACGAAACAAAACCCCTGAAATTCAACTAAAGCCACCATAACTTCACGCCCTCTGTTGCGCAGACTATGACCACAATGATGACATCATAGATCACATCACTGATGACATCACGAATTACAACCGTAATTGGCAGTAAGCAAGGCCTTCAGCCATGATCAGCGTGCATGGCCAAATACATTTTAACACATGAATGGCTACTAGTCAAGGCCTTCAGTTATGGACAGTGGTCAAAACCTTTACCCATGTGTACTGAATATGCTAAAACACTAACAGGCTACAACCATAATTTTGGCCTATACCAGTGGATACAGCTTTCAACCTTGTCCACTGTATATTATATACACTGATCAGGCACTAGTCATGGACTTTAGCACAAAACTGTGCCCAATATATATTCTAACATATAAATGGGCCACTGTATATTATATACACTAACCAGCCACTAGCCATGGTCTTCGGCTGTTCCCACTGTATATTATATACACTAACCAGCCACTAGCCATGGTCTTCGGCTGTTCCCACTGTATATTATATACACTAACCAGCCACTAGCTGTGGTCTTCGGCTGTTCCCACTGTATATTATATACACTAACCAGCCACTAGCTATGGCCTTCGGCTGTTCCCACTGTATATTATATACACTAACCAGCCACTAGCCATGGTCTTCAACACAATACTAGCCAGTAGACATGGCCTTTGGCTCTGCCGACTGTATATTCTAATATATTAATGGGCACTAGCTATGTCCTTTAACTATGACCACTGACTACAGCTTTCAAGGTTGCCAACTGTATATTTTAAAACAGTGATGGGCTACTGGGCATGGCTTTGAACCATGCAAATTGGTATTTCTAAACACTAACCAACCACTATCTGTGACTTTTGGTGCTGGCTAGTGACCACAGCCTTTGTCATGGCCAAGTCCATGGCCTAAATTGTTATTAAGGTAATCAAAGTTTTCATGAGCTAACTTATAAATGATGTTATGCCTAATTCCATTATTAATGTAATTAGTTTTGTCACCAGTGATGGCATCAGTGATGTGATCTGCGATGTGATCTGTGATGTCCTTATTGTGGTCATATGCTGCGCAACAGGGGGCCTGAAGTTAAGGTGGCATTAGCTGAATTTAAGGGGATTTGTTGCATTACATTTTTACATTAACGTCCCTGCAACTATAGGTTTTTCCTTGAATTTCAAAGGTTTTGTTACAATGTATTGCTCACCTTAATGTCCCTGCAACTAACGTTGTTTCATTGAATTTCAAGGGTTTTCTTATTCCATATATTTTTAGAATGCTTACAGACCACTAGCATGGTCTTCGGCCATGGCCACTGTCCATTTCAAAACGCTACCAGATCACTAGCCACTACCAAACCACTAGCCACGGCCACTCTGACCCATCGTTCAAAGACGTTCATCAATCACAAACTGATTTTGTCCTGTTTTGACATTGGTATTGTTATTTATAAAAGATTGCAGGCCTTGAGAACTCACATTGTTTTTAGGCAATGTGCAGTGAGATTACATTATTTGCCATGGACCACACACTTTGGTTAAGCAGCGTGCCTCAGGGCCCCTGTTTTATGGCCGGTCTCTTGGTGACTGTTGTGCTACATCGCATGACCTCCGACTAACCACATTTAAGCAGCATGGAAACGTGGAAGAAATGACTGGCTGCAAGAATAGCATATGCCCAGGTACTTTCTGCACCCAAAGCAAAAAATCAAAAGCTGGCACCCATGAATATACGCACAGTAAGTGAATATATATCTTAAAGTGAAATATACAAATGTAGTTCAATAGAGCTACAACTTAGACAAAAGTGCGCAAGACAAAATAGACTTGGACTTTAAAAAAAAGTAATGAACAAAATAACCTGAGCGAGGAAATGTTCCAATAAATATGCTGGCAAAGTATACAAGGTGCTCACCTTTTAAACCCAGCAATCTGTCGTGAAATATTCCCAATACGAAACAAGTGTTTGTGATCTTGTGAGTAAGCATCTGCACTGGGAACATGACAATCCGAGTTAAGTCTGGTAGCCAAATACATGAGAGCAAGTTTGCCAACCTCACAAAAACCAAGGGGTTGCGTCCACCCTCTGAAGAAAACGTATTCTGTCCACCCACATGTGTCCTTTACTTGTGCCCTGAAAAGAAGCCGCAATCAGGGGAAAATAACTGCTTCATTGTCCAGGACTGCAAACTCTTTTGCCACATCGTGGGCAAATACTCATGACTTACTTGCCCTCTCATCATTTCCCCTCCTCATCCCCATGTCTGGCTTTCAACAATACTCTGCTTTATAAAGATAACTTGAAATTTCCGCATACCATAGTGTCACTCAAATATATAAATCCTTATAGAACTATGTTAGGCAAAAAATGTACAATTATAACACTATCCCCTCCTCCCCCATCTTGACTGGGAACCTACAAATAGCAGAATGCAATTCAGCAAAAGGAAAATAAAATAGTCTCTGAGTGCAAAACATTCAAGGACTGACAGTAGCATGGTTTAAAAGAAATAATGCGTATGCTGTGTGTTATGAGATATTTAAAACTAGGAAAACACAGTATTCGGGACTATGGACTGTCTCCCATCCATGCAGTAACCGGGAACGACCCTGCTTAACTTCAAAGAGAGGAAAGATCCAGCCCCAGCAGGCCATGCTGCTCTAAGTGGTTTTGTAAGGTGAGCTTATTTATTAAGCAACATGGCCTGAGGGTGCTGTTCCCTTACTTGCTTTGAAGCAAAGCAGGGTCTGTCCCAGTTACTGCATGGATGGGAATCCCACTGTAGCTGCAAACATATCTATTTTTTTTTATTTGATTATGTATACAAGATTGCAAGCTTTGAGAACGCACAATGTTTTTAATCAATGCACAGTCAGATTAAGTTATTTACTGAGGATCACACACTTTGGTTAAGCAGCATGCTACAAGCCCCTTGTTTTATGTCTGGTCTCTTGGTGACTGTTGTGATGCATCGCAAAACCCCAACTAACCGCATTTAAACAGCACGCAAAAGGGTACAAAATTGTCAGCTGCAAGAATAACATATGCCCAGGTACCTTTGCCCCCATAGTGAAACTCAAAAGCTGGCATCCATGAATATACGCACAGTAAGTGACCATATGTTTTAAAGTGAAATATACAAATGTTGTTCAATTGATCTACTACTTAGACAAAAGTCTGCAAGACAAAATAGCATTGGACTTTTAGAAAAAGTAATGAACTCCAGAAAAATAACCTGATAGAAGAAATGTTCCTATAAATATAATGGCAAAGTATAAAAGGTGCTGTACCTTTAGCCAGGGTCCAAATGAGTTCTTCTTGTTAATCCTTGCAGAGTCTTCAGATGATCTGCCAAAAGAGGGGCTCACCCCTCATTTAAAGCCAAATGGGCCCCAGTAATTGGTGTAGGCTAATCCTAGCTTAATGAACCACTCCTGGGTCCCCACCAACAATCTTATGTTATGCGTGAGGTCATAACCAGAGTGCTTTGCAACAGGAAAGGTAAAGTGGTGAAACCATTTTCCTGTCTGTTGTGGATCAAAGGGACTCTCTGGTTAATTGAGCTCTCTGTAGTTCCTAATTAAAGGCAGGCCTCCCTTGAAGTTGTGGTGAGAACAGACTTTCTGTATCCATCAAATCACATAATCCTACTCTCTGCGGGGGTTGTCTACCGTGAACACATGTACCAGGCATGACAGCTCACTGTCATTGATACTAAGAGGCGGGAGCTGGCTTCAGGTTTACACAGATACATATCAAAGGTGTTGGGGTTTCCTGTCTATTGTCAGCCCTTCAACTCGGCCTCTTGTGGGCTTGCTTAAATTAACGCTCATTAGTATGCGTCACTGCCATCAGCAGGGCCAACAAAGGATTGGGCGGATCCATGGAGACTTCGATATTTAATTAGGCTGGCCATGGCAGGAGGAAGCTTTTGCCCTCCCCTTTTGAGATGCCTTGATGTACTCCTGTGTGTCACATTCCAACTAAATGTGACTGGGAGGACTGCACCTGTAGGCTATGTCCACCCAGAGTAAACAGATCTACGTGTATGTCATGCGATGAACATAGGAACATGTGTTCAGATTAGCCCCACACATTTTCCAGAGGTTGATCTACCATCATTCAATTTCATATAAAATTTCAAAAAAGCACAGGCGGGGGCAAACCCAACATGCAGATGGTTGAATTCCTCAGAATTATTATTTAATAAAATGCTAAGGTCTACTCAGTTTGCCACCACCAACTTATTAAGGCGAATGTATTAACTCAAACAGATCCCAACAAGACTAGGTTTTGGTTAGACAAGTTAACTTGCATAATCATCTCTTAGTTTGCAGGACAGGAATCTGGTCAAAGTCCAACATTAGTCATGGATATTCTCCAGTCTCCCTTCTATTCTGCCTCTCCTTGGTCAACGATTGTCCCTTTTCCTGGTTAGCAGTTCCACCCAGTTGATATCAGGCAACTTTCCTCATTCATTACCAAGGCAGTTCTCCCTTTCTTCCAATTGTGCAACTCCTTATAACCTCTACACCACACCCCCAATTTCATAAAATTAGGAGGTTCCAGTTTATTAGTTCTTGATTTTGATTGGACACCTATGGTTCATGCCTCCCCCCAAGGCCTAGCCTCTCTCTGTGGATAGGGTCCTGGAGCTATGAAGTATAGATTCGGGGAAGTATCAATCCACCCACTTTACATTTTTACACATGTCTATTTTTTCTCATAAAATCCTACATACAAAACCTATTAGTTTACAAATAAGTGCTAAATGGTATATATATATTTAGATTAATCTAATCATGCCGAATTTAATGAAGTGATTCCTATTTCGGCACAAGGTTGCAGGTTCAAGTTACAGTTTTTCAGGAATCTCTTAAAAATGATAAAAGTCTGGACCACCAAATTCTATATATAGTTACATGATTCAGTAAGCTACTACCTCCCTGAATATTTCTGTTCTGTATCATTTTCTGGGGAGCCATAATCAAATTTCTGATTGTCGCTCTTGGTTTCCATAGTCGAATATTTATACAATTACACCAGCAGAGCGGCCTCATGATATGTTTTCCAATGATACATGTCCCATTTTTGTAAGTATCACGGTTCCATAGTTAAACGTGAATCATAATATAAATCTAAGGCAAAATAATTACATGCTTCTGAGTCTTTCAGTTTCACATTTAAGTTTAATCTCCCGTCAGAACATAAAACCTGGGCATCTGCTTCCATTGTTGATTTTGGTCTGCATTTAACCAATCAGCCTTTCTTTGCCCAGTACTAAGGGGTCATCTTGTTGCTTATCTTCGAGAGCAGGCCCCCATACAATTCCTTTTTTGTCTCTGCCTGAGTGTTCTGAATCCAAAATGAAGCCATTTCACTGGAAACTGAAGCTGGTGTTTAAGTGTCACAATTACATTACAGATGAGGGAGGCATTGTGTTCATTTTTAAAATATTTCTGTCTTGCCATCAATGTTAATTTTTCCATCATGATATGTTCACATTACTCTGGCAAGGGACATTTTGACTCCATGTTTTCATTATTTCAGGCTGCAAAACTCACTCAGTAACATGGTTTCTTTTTATTTGTGAAAGGTTACCCTTTAGGCCTCAGTCACATGTATGAAAGGTACTTCCATGGCTTTGAATTTCGTATGCAAGGCACACTTAATTCTTAACCTTCCTGTTTCTGCCATCCTGTTGATGTATTTGGTAGTGTGCTTTCAAATGACAAGAACGGATTTCTGCATGTTTAGGCCCACTTAATTTTATTTCTCTGGAGAAGCATTTTGATGTGGCAGTTGGAAATTAATCCTGCCTTTCTGCCTATCGGCTCACAGTAAATGTTCCAGGTTCTGCACTTTTCAGGCCTCTATCAGCCAAATGCAGTTTCCTTTGTCTTTGGTAGACAATACCCCACACATTGTCAGCAGTTCAATTTGGAAAAAAAGAGGATTGCAATATTATTTTAAAGATGGTGGTGGGTATGGGTCTTAGTTCCACTCCAGCCAACCCGGATGGGAATGAGGGCTCCCAAGAGATGGCAGCCATGGTTAACACACCGATAATAGTGATAAGGCTGATAAGTGAAACACAGTTCCCTCATAAAGGAGGAGCGAAAAAGGGCATGTATGCATGCCTGCCTCGAACTGTGCCTCATCCAAATTATACTACTGGGACTTAGGTTCCTGCTTGTCAATGAGAAATAAAGCTGATAGGTTGCTGGTGCACCATTCACAGACGAAATGCTACTATAATCAAGGCTTGCAAACGTGTGCAATCTTCATTACTGTTAATTTTTATTTATTTTATTTTGGGCTTTTTTTTTGCCATTTACCTAGCTTTTGGAAGCAATTGAACGCTGTATATCTGCATTGGCTACAGGTGTGTATTTGATGGTTACATGGGGAATCATCAATTAAAACATAAGATTTATCACACCATACCCTTCAGGGTCTAAAAGAGTAGTTCACATTGACAGTTAGTGGGGACACTGTACGTGCTGAGAGTGTGTTTGGGGACTCTGCACCTAAAATCAGTACCTGTTCTTAGTACATCACACTTTATAGTGGTGAATTCCAAGGACCTGTATCTGTATTTTTAGTATTCTGTGCTATGTTTTGGCAATGTGAACTTTGCCTAGCATGTTGCACGATATTGGACTTCTGCACCTTTGTGATGTCAGGACCTATGGTGCGTGTCTTCTGAGCCTAGCCCTCACAAACCTTTTCCGGGACCCCCCAGGGTGATGTTATAGACGTCAAACAAACCACGAGTGAAATAGATGGGGACAACAAAACAGGCAACAAATTAAAGCCCTGTATACCAAGCGGAAGCAAAAGAAATATGATTAATGAATGTACAGTGGAGCAATGTTATGAACTGTAAGCAGGATGCAATACCTGCTGTTCCAGAGAAAAGGTCCACCCTAGAAAGTCAAGAAGGGAGTCTACTCTACACGCCGGGATTGAAAAGAGGTTCAATATCAGTGCCCCGATGACACACAGACAGTGTAGCAGATACAGAATTTAGTCCAGTTTTTAAGTGGCCAGGAAGAAATTTCAGAGTTAATGAGCGGTGAAACAGAGTTCAGGAGGCAGAGAGCAGAAACCAGTTCCAAGAGGGATAGCCCAAGTGGGAAGCCAGCATCATAGGTGAGGGATGGCAGTCTGTGTTTGAGATCCAGGAGCGAATCATCGTAGGAGGCCACCCAGGTGAGGATCGGAGAGGAGTGCATTGGTAAGGTAGGGACTACTGAAATTAGGGAGACAATGCTGGAAAAAGGCCTATATCTCTTAAATTTGAGATCTCAATGTCAAATGATCACACTTGATCTTATGTTAAAAATTCAGAGTTCCAATCCTGTACGGATGAGTCTATTGAGTCAAATGAGTATTGGAAATTCCCATAGTCTTATAATTGTGAGTTCTAGGCTCCAAAATTCAAAAATCACCATTAACTGGGCTTGATCCCAATCTATGTTCATGAAGCTAGATAAATTGGGATTGGGAACTCTGAATTTTTAACATAAGATCAAGTGTGATCATTTGACATTGAGATCTCAAATTTAAGAGATATAGGTAGTGTACAAGGGCCTTGAGAACGACCGGTGGTCGAAACACGTGTTGGCTGTGTTTTTCTCTAGAAGAATTAAAAACATTCATATTGAAGGAACACTTGGAGTGACTTTATGAATAATGATGTTGGACTTCAAAAATGTTTAAACTTAGATCAAGTGTATGGTTTGAGCGCAAGATATCGTCCCAAACTACAATCTTTTCAATATAGGGATATGCCTGATACTATCTCACATTGTCCGACCTTTCTTCCTAGAAACGGTATCATTGCATTTTCTTCATTGGGCAGTCAAGCTCCTCGGGATGAATGCAGCAAAACAGTAACTAGAGCATGTGCTAGAAATGGCACTTAAGTAGTCACCTTTAATTACTGAGGCAAACAGTGTCAAAGAGTCCCATTGGAAGATGATTCTAACCTCAAGTGGCGGTAAAAGTATACAGAAAGCAGCGATAAGTTGAGTAGACAAACAAGATGCTAAAGCATGTGGTTTGAAGCTGCCTAAAAGCAGAGAAATACATTGGGAATGGTGGCACAGAGGATTTGAAGCTGCCAGATAATGATAGATTTTACTAGGGAATTAAAGAACGGGAGCAGGAATACTTACATAGGCCTGGCTTTCTATTTGGGATAGAGATAACACACAAAACCTGTCAAAATGCAACGTTGTTCACCTTTTTGTATTCCCCACAAAGGAATACTGACTATTAAGCAGTGTATGGGTCCATGAGATAGATCGGGCCCAGGCCCTCTAGCGGTCACCCCAATTATCAGCAGAGAACACTTGGGCCATCAAAACACCCCGCCACAAGAACGGAAGACTCTGCCATGGGGCAAAGTTACTGTCTTTTATTAGCAAACAAAAATTACAGGGATCACACCAGAAAAACAAGTATCCTCCGGAGCTCTCGTCCTCTAAGCATATGTCACCCAGTTTTATCCTGTTGTGATGTCACAAATTCAGGTTCCATCCCGGAAAACTATCACACATTTACATTGGTCAGTTTGGATAAGCTACATATGGGAGCTATAAGGGGTAGTTTCATTATTGGATAGCCATGTCTAGTGGCTCCTCCCAGGACTACTTCGACTAGTATCAATCTACAATGTTGCAGGGTCGCAGAGAGACCATTGGCCCTTTCAACAAATTATATTCCCACATGAAAGGTGAATCTGGATTGGGTAGAATGTGTCCTCCCATCCCTGGGACCATGGACGGTTACCGGACTGAGTGTACCTTTTCAAGGCAATGGGAATGAACATGGAGGGTTGCCAGTCATTTGGTCGAAAACAATTGGTCGACTGGACAACTGGTCGAATCAATTTGGTCGAAAACCAAATGGTCGAATTTTTTTTTATTTTTATTTTTACCCCTTTTTTGGTTTTTTTTAGGGGGGTCCCCCCCCCCAAACCCCCTTTTTGTTTTTTTTTTGTTTTTTCTACACGAAAACCCACAAAACATATATATAAATAAAAAAAAAAATTCGTCCATTTGGTTTTCGACCAAATGACGTCGACCAAATTGCAGTCGACCAGTTTGTAGTCGACCAAATGACTGGACACCAACATGGAGGTGCAAAGGGTTCCCTAATGTTGCCATCTCTGATCACCTAAGCCTCGGAGAGTGCATTCAGCACCTGTAGCTTTTCCACTTTGTTTTGATGGGATCAGTCCTCTCCGTCGTCCCGTTCAGCTGGGTCACGTGTGTGGAGACCATGAAATGAAGCTGTCCTGCTTGTAATTATGATGATTTTAGCTGGATTTTCTGCAGGTGGCTCATTGTTTTGGTAACTGGAACCTTCTAGTCTCCACTTGTCCTTGGATGGGTGCCTTGTTTTTTGCTCGCTTCTGGCTTTAACGATCATGTCAGCCTCTCCATGTACCCGAAGCCTGTCTCTCTTTTGTACTCCATTTCAGAGACCTATAGCTTCCATATAATTCCTTATGGTTTCTCTATGTTGGTAGCAATCACGCATGTGCAAGCTAAATATATGAATACTTGCATCTTGAGGTATCAGCTTTGGTGAAAGATATGAAAATAAAGAAATATGTATGTATGTCTGTCTGTCCTCCACCTTCGTGAGTCATAAGCATGTGTTTTGTGCCTATATGCAATAAATTAGTGCATGTTCATGTAACTTCATGAATGGATGAATAGCTACTTCATGTATAAGTGCAGCTATATCGTGATGTCAGTGATGACGTAATCAATCTCTGGTTTTGCAGTTAGTTGACTGGCTCGATCAATGTCATTTCCATGTCGTCCAAATCATTGATTGGGTATGGCCTGAATGGCTGTCTGAGCGAGTAATGCTTCTCAGGCCTGCATTACATCGATGATCGCGGTGTTGGACCTAAGAGTGAGGCACATCCGTCGTTTCTCTGCTTTCGTGTTGAGAGTCGTGAGGGGGACAAGAGGGTCAGATTTGGCCACCTGTCTACACATGTTTTAATCTATAACAGAGTTACAAAGCGGTCGATAAGGGTGGTGAATGGTGCACATTGGTAGCAGAGCTAAAGCATGGCATGCTGGTGGTGGATAGAAGGAATGCTAAGTGTTCTGTGTAGAGATTGGGGATGAAATTGAGGTTGCTGCCAAAAAGGGCCACTCGGTCACACCTTGCCAGTAGCCCTCAAGTGGAAGGGTGTCCAACTGTGCCAGTGGAGTGAGGAAAGACAAGATAACAAGCATTCCAAAAACAAACATATATCTGACTTGGAACTGAACTGAAAGAGTAAATATTCAGGTGACCCCTCAGTTCACTCGCCCCACCCATCAACTCTCCCCTCTATATAAGATTGGATGGTGGGTTCCTGCTACATCTGAAATTCGTACTCCCAGTCTACTCTAAAATCAGGAAAGAGGCACAAACAACTCAAACAGCTACTTGGTGAGCACCAACCTCTTGCTGACACGCTGACCGTTATGTTACAGAGTTTTTTTATTTTTATTTTATTTATTATGCGCACAATGGGCCCTTAGGCATAATGGCGCGTACAGGCAAACAACAAAGAGACTTAAACAACATAGAATACATAAAGAAAAATAATAAAGAGAAAATAAGAAACAAGGTAGATGATAGGGCACAAACGCTAAAAGTAAGGGCCATTGAAACTAAAATTATACAGATATGTTAAAACATAAAAACTAATTGGTCACGACATTCAAGCCGGTCGAGTGGCACAGCGAGTAGAGTGCTCGCTTTGACATCCGTGCAGAGCCTGCTAGCGCAGGTTCGAATCCCGGCGGGGCCAAACTCAGCCTTTCATCCTTCTGAGGTCGATAAATGAGCACCACACACCGTGGGTAATAATAAGCAGCGCTCAGATACCTGAGAGTTCGTAGCGCAATATAAGTGCCAAATTAATATTATTATCGAGAAATACCCAACAGAGAACTGGGGCCTAAAGTATCAATTTGCAATTCGAACAGCCCCTAGGGACGTATTTGCAAGCTCTAAGATATGAGGGGAGATTACTGGAGCCACAACACACTAATACACAGTCACTCGATTGCTGTGAACACCAGTTACTAAAATCAATCCTACAGACAATCTTCAAGTCCAGTGTTCTGACCATTCCTTGCCGTAACCAGGCAAGTACTTTGTTTCTCAGTGATTCTTTGGATTCTTTCCCCTCCACTTTCCCAACATTTGTTATTATAAAGTTCCTTTGATCCAGAACGAAAGATTGAATGCCCATGTTCTCAATGTTGGGCATTAGTTGCTTCTTTGAGTGAAGACTGCGAAAAGACAATTGTCTAAAGATCGATCCTGCCGGTTGTTTGGAGGAAATTTGGCAGGGAATAGGCACTGAACGTTCATGATCCTCCCGTAGGGGAGTGGCAACCAAGGGAATGAAAGTCATAGCAGACTCTGCCTGTAGAGGCGAGCTTGGGGTAGAAAACTTTACACTGGGCCTCATTACAAGTGCTCCGGTCCAGAATTAACGCAGCCGGTAAAACCATACCGGCACCGTTTCCGCGTCCGCCTAATCATGACCTGCGAACCCGGAAATAGCACCACCTCCAACCGCCACCGCGGAGTTAAAGCTCCCGTAAACTCCGCCTGCACGGAAACTCCTTCGTTGCCGGCAATACGAAACACTGTGAGCATCACAACTAGCGCGGACATGGAAACACCGACAACAAAATGGCGGTAAAACGGTGATCACGGTGGCGGTACCGCCGCCACAGCGAACATGACGTTAAACTGTGCCTGGTGTCCTGAATCAGGCCACAGGTGCACCAAATGAGCCCAGCTGGACCCAGCAGGCCACTGGGTGCGTACAAAAGGGCCACACCCAGCCCAACTCAAAACAGAATCATGCAGGCAGCAGCTCTAGTAGCATTGGGACTGGGCCTACTCAACCAACAGGAAGCACTGCACATGCTGGCAGTAATGTTGCAGAGGAGGAGGCGGAGGCGCAGGAGGCGCAGGCGGCAACCATCCAAACCTGTACCATGGCAAACCCCACTGTCCAGCCGGCAGCACCCCGCAGGCAGCCTGCAATACCACGCATCAGGGCCTCATCCTGGAACCTCACCCCAGGACAGATCCACACATTATACCGGCTGCATCGTCCAACAATCCTGTACATCACTGGCCTGATAGAGGACGACATCAGCAGCCACATAGAAATCACCAGCGCCACCCCCCCCCCACCCCTCCTGAAGGTCGTGTCTGTACTGCACTTTCTTGGCACGGGTACCTATCAACACACAGTCGGTGAGCTGCACGGCCTATCACAACCCTGTTTCTCAATAATCCTGGTTCAGGTACTGGATGCCCTGTTGCGCCATGTGTCTGAACAGATTGCCCTACCCCGCACCCTCCCCCAGGTGATTGCCACCAAGTTGGCCTTCCATGCCATAGCAGGCATGCCAAATTGCGTAGGTGCAGTCGACTGCACCCACATTGAGCTGACAGTACCACGTGCAATTGAAATGGTGTTCCGCAATAGGAAACAGTACCACTCACTGAATGTAAAGATGGTATGTGATGCGACGCAAGTGATTACACATTGCTGCGCACGTTTCCCGGGCTCAACCCATGACTCAATGGTACTACGGAATTCAACATTGCCATGGTACATGGAACGCTATGCTGGACAAAGCACATGGCTATTGGGTGAGTACAGCTGCCAATGCTCCGGACCTGTGTAAGTGGGGTGTGTGTGTGTGACCCTACATGAGTGGGCTGCTGCGACTGCACATGCATCACCCCCCGCCCATACACTGAATAGACAGCAGAACCCAAACTTTACAAAGCAACACATGACAGGTAGCCACAGTGTGGCCGTACACACCCTGCCACCTGACACACACAGCCTGAACTCCCGCTGGCACACACAGCTGGAGCCACAGCAACCTCCCCCCCATAATATGCAACACAGCACTCACAATGCACATGATGGCTGTACATGAGACGTCCTGCATCTACTATATCATCACTGTGGAGTGACCCTGCCATGTGTGCACATCACTGCACAATACCATACTCACAAGCCACATGCACACCAATGCATTGGTCAATGTCCAGCTGCCAACCCCCACTATGATGGCCATAGAAGATTAACACCCATCAGTGAAAACACTACATGACACATACGCATGAATGAACAATGACACAAGATTGCATAGCATCTGATGAAGACATGATACTACCAACACTGACATGTCTCCCACATCTAATTCCCATGTAGGAGATTCCGGATATGCACTCACACCATGGCTGATGACGCCTGTACGGAGGCCAAGGAACAAGCATGAGGATGCGTACAACAGGGCACATGTCCGCACACGTGGCATGATTGAGAGGACATTTGGACTACTGAAGTCCCGGTTCCGCTGTTTAAGCAGATCTGGCGGATCACTGCTGTACAGCCTAGTGAAGAGGGGTAAAATTACGCTCGTTTGTGCCATGCTGCACAATCTATGCCTGCGCAGGAACATTCCAATGCCCCCAGACGGAGATGATGAAGATGGGGATGGGGATGGGGTCCATCTAGTGGACCACCTCTTGGTGGTCCACTAGATGGACAACGAGCACGGGATGCACTGATTCGCATTTACTTTTGAGAGACAGCACATCTACAGCATTTCAGGGATATGGTGATGCCACTAAATGAATAAAGGGTATTTCCGTGACCAAATTGTAATTGTCCCTATGGGTCGGCCATGTGTTTTCAGGCATCTATCTGTCGATCATAGAAAAATGTCCTATGGACCTTACCCGACTTTTCGTCCACTAAACAAACGATCAATCAGGCTGCTGTGCGCCGACATTATGTGATAATCCTATCACTTGCCCCATCGCCCTGGCTGACCTGCTTTTGCAGCACTAAATCATATCCCCCACCCCTGAGCCTGACATCAACAAAGCATTCATATTCCCTGCCTCTCTCCGTGACGTTACTGGGCTGCGTAGCCAAACGCGCCCAGTCGACTTCTACGCGACTTCACACAGAACCCGTAAAACAACACAGATCATCTCACAACACAGCGCGCTACAATTTGGAATATGAAACTGTGGTTTAAAAGCAAACAGCAAGATTGTACAAATGGTAAAGTACATTTATTTGACGTCAAATGTTTAGAGAATATTCAGCGATTCGCATTTGTCTTTGCTCTCGATCCGCAAAAGTTCATCTTGAGTCACGCGCTGTTCCTTTGCAGTACACAGGGTGTTGGTTTACGATAAAAGAAGCACTATGGTCGCCCTGATAATCGCAAGGCTGTTCCAACAACGAGGCACTACACTTCTGTAACTGTTGGTATGTTGCTTCTAGCCGCTAGTACCACGTAAGGGCATATTGGTCCTTGCCGATCGTCCCATAAAATGGTCAGGGTGGTGAAGTTGTTGACATGGAGCTGCACCTGGCAGCTGAAGAACCCGTCAGCCGGAGTCTGGAAATGATGGCATTGGCAGTATGGAAGGATGTACCTGTATTAAAAACATAAATTAGTCTCTCCAACCGATCTTCATTGAAATTATTCATTTTATTTATTGGGCCTGAAACTATTTGCTAGCGAGGATAGTGCAACGGAGTATGTTACGTTATTCCCACTAACCCACCCCCTCTCCTCTGCCTTTTTCAGAGCCGCCTGAGCGCCAGGGGACCACTTCGGCGTTGATAGTGCGCGGTACAAAATGCCACATTGAACAAACAAATACAATTTAACCGGCCTTTAACGCTACGCTATTGTTAATATATTCCAGTATAAAATCATCTAAAGGGTTACTGACATTAGATTTGCATTTTCCATTGTCTAGGCGTAATGCAGTCCCTAAATACCAATGCAGTTCCTAAATACCACTCCGTCTGTGCCAACGATCTTTCTTATAGTGAACAAACATGAAAATCGGTCTTGTTTCTGAAATTTCATCCTTATCATCTCTTACGTTATTGCACCCCTCCTTCAAAAGAAGTCTTTAGGCACGGTGCCTGTCTGTCAAGGTAAAAAAACAATAGAATCTTATACTGCGAGTCGTGGGCCACTCCGGCCCGCGAGCAATAAATCGAAGCAGCACCGACGTAGCATTGCTCTCACGCTGCAGCCTGGCCTCCTCCTGCTGATGCACGGCCTCCTCACGCTGCAGCCTGGCCTCCTCCAGCTGACTTTCCACCAGCTGCGTCAGGATGGCCTGTTGTTGCTCAAAGTGCTGCAAGCGTGTACTGAGCTCAGCCATGGAGGGAGTTGGGGAGCGCATGGGGCTGTGCAGTTCTTGGGGGCTGAACTGTAGGCCATGGATGAGTGACACCTCATCCATGCTGTCCCCCTCACCCTGTTGTACTGCTTCGGCCTGCATGGCCGGGGCACTTCCATCACTTGATGCAGCCTCCTCAGCTGTGCAGATGGGCTGCGAATCATCATCCGGGGCTAGGGTGGGTGCCTGCATGGGGATGGTGGCGTATTCTGGTGTGCCTGATGTAGCCGGTGTGCTTGATGTAGCCGGTGTGCCTGGTGTAGCCGGTGCTTGTGTGCTGGAGCAGCTAGCATCATCCTCCTGGGCAGAAGTGCTGAGTTGGGCACGTGCAGGTGGCCGCTGCGTTGCCTCTTGGCCGTCGCTGTCACTTGTCTCGACTGTGGGGATACAGAGGGCATGCTGTTAGTTGTGTGATGTTACTAGATGTGTCCATCACATGCATCCAACATGATAATCCATGACCACTTGCATGTACACACTTGTGACTATTGATGCACTCAGGTGTGTGTGTGTCTGCTTCCAGTCAGGCACGCACTGTGTGCATTTCCAGGGTTCATGCTTTGGGGATGTGTTACTCGTCATCTGGCCAGTCATTGGGTCCATTGGGGCACTCCTGCCCTGTTGGGGGGTGGGCATTGTGAGTGGGTACTTTGGGTCACTCCTGCCCTGTTGGGGGGGGCATTGTGAGTGGGTCCATTGGGTCACTCCTGCCCTGTTGGGGGGGGCATTGTGAGTGGGTCCATTGGGTCACTCCTGCCCTGTTGGGGGGGGGGCATTGTGAGTGGGTCCATTGGGTCACTCCCATTCACACTTATGGCTTTGTACTATATGCACTTACCAGCATGTGCAGGTGGGCTCACTCCTGCCTCTGCCTCTCCTATGCCGTGGATGCCTTCAAGGTGCATGAAACTGCTGCAGCGCTCCTCCCACGGTTGCAACTTGAGAGGGGATGCCCGGCCTCCACCAGTGCCAGTGCTGTGTTGGCGGTGTGCAGTCATGAGGTTGCGCACCCAGAGCCTGAGGTCATCCCACCTCTTATGGCAGTCCTTCACAGAGCGTGTGGTCACACCGACCGCTGTGCACTTGCATGCTGCCTCCGCCCACACCTCCTTGTGCCTTTGCTGAGTTGCGCGCCGCTGGTCTGCACTAAAGAGCATTTCTGCATGCTCAACAATGTGGTCCACCAGAACTGTGAGCTCAGCCTCACTAAAGCGTGGCTTTCGCTGTCTGCATGCTGGTATCCTGGATGCCATTCTATGTGTTGTCAGTCTCATGGAGGTAATCTGACCTGTGGTGTCTGAGGATGGCAGTGGACTGTGTTTTATATAATGGACGCCTCTCTGTTTCTGTTTTTTTCCGCTTCCGGTGTTGGTGTTTCCGCTTCCGGTGTTTCCGTGTCGGCGCGGGCGGACACGGGTTTAGCACCGTTTTCTGTGGCGGAAAGTCCATGTGCGTGGGTGTTTACATGACGGCGGTGACTCCGTTTCCGCCTCGGTGTGTTGCGCGTGACCCAAGTGCCGACATCGGCCCTTCTTTCCGCAACCTTGCAGTCGCGGAAGTGGAGTAACTGTTGTCACGGAATCACCGGATTCCGGCATGGCCGACTCGTAATGAGGCCCACTGTCTATTTGGCAACCTTGGTGGACCCTGTGCAGGAGAAGGGAGGTTTGCAACAATTTTTGAGATCCCACTGATGCCAATTGTAAAGGCTTCTGCTGATGACCAAATAATGGGGAGTACATGTTGGAGCCATTAAACAACATCAGTCTTTGAAAATCTTGCATGATGGAACAAGCAGAAATGTCCAGAAAAATCTGTTCCTTAAACAGACTCCAGGCCGTTGATAACTTAGGGTCACCAAACCCCATGTCCATACTGCTTGCTGCAGCATCCCCTATCTGGACAGCATTTAGAGAATGTTGGAATACCACCGACTGAGCCTCCATCAAGTTATGATCTTCAACCCTCTTGTGTTCCTTGTTCAATATAATTGTCCCATTTTTCCCTCCTTGGTCATAGAGATTATTTACTTTGGGACGTGGGGACATTAACGAACAAGAGGGAGAGCATACCACGTTTTCCTCATTTTTAAGATCACTCAAGATATCGTTATTGACATGCAGGATTTTAGTGAGGGAGAGTTGCTCTAGTAAGAGCTTCTGTCTCCTTTTGGCACTTTGTGCTAGGACTTCGAATACTCCGCCGGGGAGTTGCTTGTATAGCGCACCCAGTGTCAGAATCTTTGCACTGGTATCCATGAGTTGGGCTAAGATATGACGTATATATTTAATAAATATGAATTACAATCCAGACAGGTTTTAATCTGTTTTCTGAAACTGATATGTGAGATGACTGCGCCGTTCTCCACAGGCTTAACGTTCCATTCTGCCGAGACGAGAGAAACATTTTCCACCAACTATAGGAAATGTCAGCAAAGGGTAGTGGGAATAGTGGCAAAGGCTGTGACGAATCTAGGGAATACGTCCTTACTCCCCAAGGGGGAGCCTTCCCCTTTGAGTCTAGGGAGATGAGCCTGCTCTGCGAGACACTTCCCTAGGGGTCTGGGCAAGTGGGACCTCACTGGGAGAGACTCACACCTTGGGGACAAGGACTCTCATTCCACTGAGGAACTCCCTAAGCCATGGTGGCATACATGGGACAAACCAATGTGCAAAACACAACCACCTTAAGAAGATTGATGGAAGACGAACATAAAATATGCTTTCATCCTCAAGAGAAAGAATATGTGCAAAACACAACCACCTTTAGAAGATTGCCTGAAGACAAACATAAAGTATACCATTGTCCTCAAGAAGAAGAATCTGTCATTTCATAACCTCCAATTGACAGTGACAAGGAGGTTGAAAATAGAGGCCATGAACAACAAGGAGAAATGAGAAAGGCATGTCCACCAGCAGGAATGGCCCGCTGGAAACGCAACAGATAGATAGGCCTTACAGCTATTATTTAGTAAACATATTTCGAGTGGATTGTGTCCTCCAACATATTCCTCATCTTAGATGTATTCCATCCAGCTTTAGCTGCTTCGGAAAAAAATTTCGGCAGAGGGCACCGTGCGTCGATGTCGTCGAGTCGATGGTCCCTCGAAGGCCTCCATCAAGGATGATGTCATCATGTATATGATTTGATATGATATATTATTTATAACGCGCTTAATACCCAGAGGTTTCTAAGCACGGACCTGGGGATCGAACCTGTGGTGCTCCGTGACGTCTTGCTTTCAAGGCAAGCACGTTGCCCCTGAGCTATCCTCCCGAGACAAGTACAAGTAGCACGTGCCACGCCCATTGGCCTCAGTTCTGTTTTTCCACGGTACACGTTGCTTCGGAGATTCGGCGCGCCTCGAGTTCTGTGACGCAGTGAATATTACTGATATATATCGATATGTCTTCGTCATCAACTCCAACTACGACCCCGCGATCGGGTTTCAAAAAGTGTAAATCTTGCGGTTTGAAAATGTCTATCACAGACCCGCACCGAAAATGTCTGTGGTGTCTCGGGGAAGGCCACGACATGGAGGCCTGTACGAAGTGTCAGGCGATGACGGAGAAGGCCTTGCGAGAGTGTAAGGGGAAACTACAGGTATGTTGTAAATCCGACCGGAAAGCCTCTACCATCGAGTCGAGGTCCCGTGAGGAGAAATCTCCTTGACGCGAAAGGCATCGGCCCAGGTCCCGAAGCGATTCCCATCGCTTGTCGTCTTCGCTGAAAAAATCGAAGAAAAGACGCTACAGGTCCCCCTCAACCTCAGACTAATCCCCAAAAAGCATGAAATGCCCCACAAAACATTCTTCCTTGGAAGAGAGGGAAGCATTCAGAGTTAAAATGATGGAGGTGTTCGAAAAAGCAAAGCCTCGGTCCACGCCTTCTTTGGAAGCCGGCCGGGAGCGTCATCGCTCCGACACTCGCGCGCCCTCGAGCCCGGGTGGTCGAAGAAGGAAAGATCGAGAACCTTCCAGGACGCCGAGCGAGAAACACCGCTCGAGTCGAGTCGACCACTCGAGGTCACCGACGCCGTCCGAAACCCAACACACCTCGAAGGGCAAATCTTCGAAGAGCGCCTCGAAGCCAGCTCCGTCGACGACCACTTTTCCATCGACGCCTTTGCCGACGTCGACCCCGAAGCCCTCGGCACCAAAGACTCCAAAGGCTCCAGTTCAGCCAACTCAGCCAGAAAAAGGGAAAGAGAAAGCTGCAAAGCCTGTAATGCCTTCAGGGTCCACTAACACACCTGTCCCACCTCTCCCGGAAAAGGTTTTAAACCTCTTCCTAGGAAGGAATTTTTCAAGTCCCTGACCTCAATTTTTGAGGAACAGGAGAGATCTGATGAGGAAAATGTACCCTTTGGACTGGAATATGGTACCCCAAATGTCCCAGAATGCCTGATTTCTGAAGAAAGCAGGATGATGGACCTGGTGGAATCCTTACATAGTGCAAGTGGCATTGATACATCTCCTGAAACAAACTTTGGCAGGCCAGAACCAGGAGAGCATGCCAGTCCCTCATACCGTCAACTAATGACAAAAGTGGTTGATTATTTAGGATGGGCTAGACCACCAACCCAATTCATTCAGGATGATTTGACCGATATATTGGACCATGGTCCCACCGAAGATCCAATCCTACCCTTCCATGTAGCCTTGCAAAATAGGGTGGCCAAGAATTGGGAGACTCTGGATTCTATTCCTACAGTGAATAAATCCCTTACTTCAAAATACCGCCCTGCCAGTAGCGACCCCGGCTATCTGTCTAAACATCCCACTCCCGAGAGTCTGGTGGTCCGGGCAGCCACAGCTTCAAATAAAATGGCGTGCCCTTCTATCCCTCCGGACAGGGACGATAAGCGTGTGGATGGCTGGGCATGCAAGGTATTTTCAGCTGGGAATATGGCGTTAAAATCAGTCAACTCCACATGTGCCTTGGCAAAGTTTTCGTACACTCTGTGGGAGTGCATTGCAATAGCGGCAGAGCACATACCAGAAGGGGATGAAAGGGAAGGATTCCTAGCCATTGTTAGTGATGGAAAGGATGCCATGCAGGAATCCCTTCAATCTGGATTGGACACTGCAGATAGTGTGAGCAGGTCCATGGGCACTAGCATAGTAATACGCAGATTTGCGTGGTTACGGATGTCGGGTTTCGCACCAGACGTACAGAACCGCCTTCTGAACATGCCCTTTGATGGGTCTCACCTTTTTGGCAGCAAGGCAGCAGCTGCCAAATCTTTAAGAGCTGCTATTAGGCAACCTTTTCGTGCGCCAGGACAATCTTGTAGGGGACGATCCTATTGTTAGTACCCCTCATCTGGAAAGGCGAGAGGAATGGCCAGTCAAAGGGGCCAGAAAAAGGCCACTCGTGGTGGACAAGGAAAACGTGCAAAGCCAGCTCCAGCTGCCACATCTTTGCCATCAGCGGCCGCAGTAACTGCCACAAAACCACTTTGAGGACTTGCATCACAAAACACCTGTGGGAGGCAGGCTGTCACAGCATCTGCAAGAATGGCGAGCCATTACTTCAGATGTTTGGGCTCTAGAAATAATAGCCCAAGATAACTGCCTTCCTTTTCTAACGCAACCTCAAAACAATCCACCAGGGAGACACCATTTGAAGTTTTCAGACCTGCTCCTACAGCAGGAAGTTCTAACGCTGCTGGAGAAAGGTGCTATAGAGCCAGTTCTTGTAGCGGAGAGGAACAAGGGATGGAACTTCCATTATTATTTGATTCCCAAAAAGGACAGACGACTGAGACCCATCTTGGACTTAAGAAACCTGAACAAGTGCCTCTGGAAAGACAAGTTCAAGATGGTCACTCTTTCTCAGCTCCTTCAGGCCCTTCAACTTCTGGATTGGTTGGGGTCATTGGACCTCCAGGATGCTTATTTTCATGTGCCAATTCATCTCAAGCACAGAAAATACCCGAGGTTCGTAGTTGGCGAATCACACTATCAGTTTCGAGTCCTGCCATTCGGATTGACCTCCGCCCTGAGGGTCTTCACCAAGTTAATGGTAGTGGTGGCAGCGCACCTCAGGAGAGGGGGGAGTCACGTCTACCCCTACCTGGACGATTGGTTGATCAGGGCATGTTCAGCCGAACAAGCACTGGATCATCTGAAAATCACCTGCCACTTCCTCCACAGACTGGGCTTCTCCCTAAATTTCAAGAAGTCACAAATGAGGCCTTCCCAACAGCTCCAGTACATAGGGGCTGTTTTAGACACATCCTTGGGAAAGAGCTTGCCTCCCAAGTCGATGGCTCAAGACATTCTTCAGATGTTAGGTTACTTGGCCTCATGGCATCCTGCATCTTCCAAGTGCTGGAGGCACGCCTTAGGATGAGATCCCTTCAATGGGCTCTAAACACTCAATGGTCCCGGTTCTCAGGTCAAATGACAGATTTTCTCCAGATTCCGAACAAAGTTCAGCAGGATCTTCTGTGGTGGACTTGCACAGAGAGTATCCTAAAAGGAGAGCATTTTTGACAACCATGGTTGGAGATTACAGTAGTGACGGACGCCTCACTCATGGGGTGGGTAGCTCATGCCAACGATCTGACAATCAGCGGTCGCTGGTCTCCATCGGAGTCCAAACTGCACATCAACCTATTAGAGCTTAGAGCAACCAGACTAGCGCTGAAGGCTTTTCTGCCATCTGTCAGAGGAATATATTTCTTGATAATGACGGACAACACAGTGGCCATGCATTATCTAAACAAAAGAGGAGGTGTAAGGTCACTACCTCTGTGCAGAAAGGCAATGCAGCTCTGGTATTGGGCAATTCAAGAAGGAATCTCCTTAACAGCAGTTCATCTAGCCAGGGAGGAGAATATGACGGCAGACGCTCTGAGCAGTCAGAGCACGGTGTCCCACGAGTGGGAACTGGCTCAGGAAGTCATTCAAGAGATCTTTGCCCTTTGGGGAACCCCTCAAGTAGACCTATTTGCGACCGGAATCAACCGGAAGTGCGAAAGGTATTGCTCAAGGGAATTTCCCCCGAGAGGAGCCCTAGGGGATGCGTGGTGGAGTGGAACTTCCCACTATTATATGCGTTTCCTCCGATTCCCGTCATTCGTCCGGACCTTCTAGACATGTCCATCTGTCCCCCGGTACATCTTCCTCAGAGAGAGGACCTTCTCTCACAAATGGAGGGTCGGGTTCTCCATCCAGAGGTAAAGATTCTCAACCTTCACACCTAGTATCTGAAAGGCTGAGATACAAGGATTGGGACCTTCCAGATGACGTCATGGAGGTGTTGCTTTCAGCAAGAAGACCAGCAACAAAATCTCTATACCATTGCCATTGGAAAATGTTTTGCAACTGGTGCAGAGAAAAGAATGTTGATCCTTCTGTGTTCGATTCCGGAAGTACTATCCTTCCTCTTGTCCCTAGCACATAGAGGTCTAAATGTTGGGACCATTAAAGGTTATCTTGCAGCGCTTTCCATTTTCAAGCGCTCGTCGGAAGAATGCTCCTATTTCAAAATTCCTTTAGTAGTACAATTCTTAAAAGGACTCACCAATGTGTTCCCTCCTCATCCTTTCCAAGTTCCAATTTGGGATCTTAATCTGGTTCTAAAATTCTTAATGTGTGCCCCTTTTGAACCATTGCACACCTGTCCATTAAGATTACTGACATGGAAAACTGCTTTCCTAGTTGCTTTAACATTTGCAAGAAGAGTGAGCGAATTGCAGGCACTGTCCTCTGGGCCACCCTATACTGTGTTCCATAGGGACAGAGCGGTATAAAGGGTTTTTACCTAAAGTTGTGTCCGATTTTCATTTAAATCAGAAAATTGTTCTACCCGCATTCTACCCTCCACCTCATCCTAGTAAGGAGGAGGAAAGATTGTACAGGTTGGACCCGAGAAGAGCTCTAAGCTTTTACATTTTTAGGCTTTCCAAGCTTAGAGTGGATAATCAACTTTCCATTGGCTACACCGGAAGGAAATTGGGTCAATCAGTGTCAAAACAAACCATATCACATTGGATTGTGCTTTGCATTTCAGAATGCTACAGATTAGCAGAGAAAGACCCACCAGAAGGCTTAAGTGTCCATTCCACCAGAGGCATCGCCTCTTCGGCAGCCCTTCAAAGAGGTGTTCCCATAAAATCCATTTGTGAAGCAGCAACTTGGTCTTCGTGGCAAACTTTTTCAAAATTCTACAGTCTGGATGCTTCCCGGTCTAAGGAGCTGCATTTTGGTAAAGCAATACTATATTCAGCCATTTAAGGGTATCAAAAAATCTACTCCCCCCTCCAGAGAATTGTCCATACTGCTTTGGAAGTCTATCTAAGATGAGAAATACGTTGGAGGACACAATCCACTCGAAAAACAAGTTATCCAACTGGTAGAGTTCTTTCGATTGGATATTCCTCCAACGTATTCCTCATCGCCCTCCCAGTCTACCCCTCTGTAGATTTTTCCGGGTTATTGCCACTTCAACTCTCGCAAGGCTGATACCTGACTACCGGCACAATCTACACAGTAGAACAAAAGTGAGGGGGAAAAATAGAACTGAGGCCAATGGGCGCCGCGCGTGCTACTTGTATACCCGGTGATCGAGGCCTTCTAGGGACCATCGACTCGACGACATCGACGCACGGCGCCCTCTGCCGAAAGTTTTTTCCGAAGCAGCTAAAGCTGGATGGAATACATCTAAGATGAGAAATACGTTGGAGGAACATACAATTGAAAGAACGTTGCCAGTTGGTAAGTAACTTATTCATTGGAAATATCATCAGTGTCCGCCACAGTGCGCTCTGGGGTTAAGGGAAGATACCAGTTGGCAATGGATAATGGGTCATTGGCATGTAGAGACTTCCAGATGATGCACAGGACCATAAATGGTACACGTTTTCCTCGCTGTTAGCCATTTCAGTGTGTTGAAAGCAGTAGTGCTACAGGCGTGAAGCAGATTCAGAAGAATGTTGTCAGCAGCAGATTATATCAGCTGGAGCCTAGGCAGTGCGTAGTTGGGGAGACCTAGGTACACAGAGTTTGAGCAGTCAAACCTTGAGGTCACTAGGGCTTGCACTGCATAACTGCATTAAGACTAGTCTAGCTAGCAAAACAGTTACCATATATAGAAACAGCATATCTGCACCACTTTGGTTATCTGAGGTTCAAAAGTGAGCTTAGATTCAAAGACGACTTGAACGTTGAAGACATCACTGCTAGGGGACTGAGTGAATCCTAATGTAGACAGCCCGGGCATTTTGGCATAGAATTACCTCAGTCTTATTGTCACCTTTTCAATTAGAAGACCAATATTCAGTGGGCTGGGTTAAGATATTTATCTTAAGTTAACAGAACCTGACTGAGACTTACAATTTAAAGCACGTTCCTTTTTTAGACAGTCATGAACGAGCCATAACAGTTACTTCATAAACTGAAAGAAAGGCGGATGCTGGATATACAAAAATTGTGATAGTGACCGTTAATTTGGGAAATGTATTTCCTTGGTGTTATTATCTGCTGAATGTTAGTTATGACATATTTATTTTTCTTTAATGTTCCGATCCATGAGAAAAAATCGAAAGCAATTAACATGATTGATTGTATAGGTGATGTCAGCTCACACTTACTGTCCAAGAGCTTTATGAGTAGTCCAATCAACCGAAGACGCCATTCCTACTACCATAAACATTGTTCATAGCATCAATACATGTATTTAAAGCATACGCACTTTATACTATTGTTTGTTTCCTGGAATGCTTGTGGTGCGCTACATTCATCAGCCTGTGTGCTGTAACAAAAGCCACTACTCTAGTATTGCATTAGTCAACCTTTTACTTTTTGGGATCACCCTATAACGCAATCATGTCGGCTGACTTTCTTATAGCACTCCAGAACAGGCAGCATTTCTCTGTGAGTTAGTAGAAGGGTGAAGACAGCATTGATAATGATGCATACAGAGTTACTACGCTTCATATTAATACATTGAGACTGGAACAAAGCAATGGCCTAGTAATGATGGAATTCATCTGGAAGCTCTTAGGGGCGCATTTCAATTGCCCTCTTAACCACTTACCTTCTGCTTAAATGTTGTGTAAATCACACTCCTACTCAGATTAAGAAGGTTTAGAATTCTGCAAACAAGTCTGTTCAGGACCCGTAAAGAAGTAGTTTTGAAAAATGTGTACTGATAAGTCCTACCCTCAATGGCTACAGACCTGTTGGGTAGCCTGGATATTGAACCAATTTTGAGGTTTTTTTTGTCGGCCTGCTGGCTTTCTCAATCTGGATATCAGAGACAAAGCATATTCAACAGTTCACAGAACTCAAAGAATGCACATTCTGTAGGTCAAAGTTATCAAAACCTAACCCCACATCAGTTTTGTCTGCTGAGCTTCGGCTCTCTCATCTTGTATGCAAATGCATTCCCTTTCCAGTTTCTGAAAAATCTGTTATATGTGGGCTGAATATCTTTAGAGTACCAGTTGTGAAACCTTTTTACACATGAGCAAAATATAAGTAGACATCCTATCGAATTGCACAAGTTTAGAAGATTTGTTCTTTCCAGGTTGACCCGACTGAATGTGGAAAGACCCTTAGCAAAGTGAACCTGAGGTGCTGTTATGGCCAAACATTGGGAATCAATCCCAAGTGCCATTGTGATTAACACCAGAGTGTGTCCAATCCATCTTACTGAGGTGCATGCAGAGCCTAACTCAACCTGCTGCCTGGTATTTGTCTTTTGTTGATACACATGCAGTGTCACTCTTGGGATTCACCCAGAAAGCAGGGTCTGATCAGACACCCGAATCCTGGTACCAAATGCCTGATTGCTTGAGCCACCAGGACCTTTCATATGTACCTACTCTCATTTTGGTGCTAGAGATTGGAACTTTGGCCATGTCCAACATGGAATCCAGCCATTTCATATGAAAGGCAGAAAAGCGGGTACCCACGTAAGCCTTGTTTGAATAGACCCTCCAGTTTAGAAGAGACCACTGATTACACCCAGCAGAGGGCTTGGAGGATCGGCTTTTAAATAATTTGTACCGACTTCCTCTCAGAAAGCTTGGTTCTTGACTACAGAAAACCAGAAGGTTCTGAATCATGAGTTCTTGTTCTCCATAGGGGAACAGATGGTGAGTCTGTTTGGACTCTTCGTGGTCAGTGATTCTGTCCTAATCACTAGCTGCTGCATATGGTGGAAACTCCTGAGGGCTTTCCCACTTAGCAAACTCTACCTCTGTGGGAAATGTCAGGCAGGTGTGCCTGTGCCACAAGTTCTCTCAGTATTCTGCTCTTCCCGCAGTTACCCAGGGCAGTGAATTGAACATTCAATTAGATTTTCCTCCCCATGACAAATTCCCCCATCACGGCTGAAAATGTGGATTGCTCCACTGCGCTAGCTTGGACCACCAATGCTCTTTT
Source organism: Ambystoma mexicanum (assembly GCF_040938575.1). NCBI lineage: Eukaryota > Metazoa > Chordata > Amphibia > Caudata > Ambystomatidae > Ambystoma > Ambystoma mexicanum. The sequence continues at coordinate 1,401,604,388 of NC_090924.1, forward strand.
ATATGGCACTGGAGATCCTTATTAGTTTTTACCCACATGACTCCCTCAGCCCTCCCTCTCACACTACCCCACGTTTCCCTTTTGAGCCCACAAACTTACTGCATTTTCGACTCTCAGGGAACCATATACTGAAAGGCATACTCACCCCATTTATGGTGGGGGTTTTATAAAAGGAGCCCATGACTTGGTTGGCTACCCTACCCCTTTTTCATTATGGGGATTCATCCCTCTCCTTTGGGTACAGTTAAACCTCCAGTGAAAAAGCCACTCAGAATCCTGAGCCTGGCCCTTCAAGTATTCCTCAACAGAAGCGCAGGGCCATACCTCTGCACCTGGGTGCACTATTGCAGACAGGGTGCTGATTTAGAAGGAAAAATCAAAGATGAAGAAGACTGATCTACAGTTGTCCCGTTTCATGCTGAAATGTATAAAACCATGTATGGCCATAGTGAAGAAGAGATTGTGTCTCCTTTCAGCCTTCATCAAATTCATACAACTCTAGTACTCATTTGGATGTTAATTATAGTACCAATAACTCCATCTGTAGAACACCCACAACCTGTTTTATCTTTTGATGTTTAGTAATAGATGTCATAGTTACCCAGCGCAATGTTACTCAAGCTCTACTGAAAGAGTTCACAAACCTTCTTGAATTAGGTACCGGAGAGCTGGAAGCCATTGCCATTGCCGGAGTATTTTATGGGGTTTTATTTTGTGAATACGAAAAAATGAATTTCCTGTAAGGGTTCCAAAATGTAACAGGATATTCTAATTCCTAATCGTCATACCACATTTCATAAACAAGAACAGTAACTTCGGAATTAGTGCACAATTAACATTTCGTTTTTTTGCTTTTCTTATTCCGATTGAACATTTTCTTTCTATTTAGACCTTTTGCACAACCATTACATATGCCATATTTATTAAAAAATAAAGTTTTTTTGAAAGGTTTATCAAAAAAAGAAATTGATATGATAGTGCATCACTTTCCCTTGTGTGAAGAAATGTTGAATCTGATTCAAAAAGAACTTCAGGGTGTGCTAATCATAGATGTCTTTACCATCTTCTCTTTCCCTATGTGAAGGGAGTTGAAGGGGCAAGCGCATGCATTCAAACGTGCACAGTGATTTGCAAACTCGATGCTCTTTAAATTGCGCAAAAACAAAAAGCATCACACTGTGCTGCTTAAAACAGGCACATGGATATTCAAAACATATACAGGAGTGTCATTACTGACCTTGCAGGGACTTTCTTCCTCTGTGACAGCAGTGGTATCAGCCCCTGTAGTCCAGGTTGCATTTCTGTTCCTCAAACAGAGAAGAACAACGTTTTGTTTTCATTTTTTGTATGTGCTTCTCAATCGCTGCCTTTATAAGTGTCTGTCATCGTGAACTGCGCTCCCAGCACCCACATGGTTTCTACAGTGGTGGCTTCTGTGTATCGCCCCCTTGCTTGAGTGGCAGGCAGCGCAGTGCATCATTTGCAGGTGGACTGTGCTGCCTGCTTTTGAAGAGGGGTGTATTTCTCACCTCCTCTACAAACCTTTTTTGGTACTTTTACTGCCATAATGAGAGGTCGACTGGGACTTATTCTTGCACTAACAGCATAGACATGCTGGCTGACATTAGAGGAGTCCTCTCCTGTTAGCCAGCATGCTCGGTTGCGTAGAAGAGGGGCGGTCCATCCAGTCCTTTGGGGCTGCAGCGTTGTGTGGTCTGCAGAGGGTACAAGCAGATAGTGATGTATGGTGTGTGTGTGTGTGTGTGTGTGTGTGTGTGTGTGTGTGTGTGTGTGTGTGTGTGTGTGTATGAATGTACGTGTGTAGGTTTGTGTGTTTTTTAATGTATGCGTGCATGCAAGGAGTTGTCTGAATGAGCAAGTGAAGGAGAGAGTGTATGTTGTATTAATGCATGTGAATTAGGGCATGTGTACAATATCCTGCTGTTGGTCCCTCTTTCAAGAATTCAGGGAGGCATTTTTTGGTAGGCATAGGCAAGCTTCTGCAAGTACACTTACCTTGCAATGGGGCAGATATTACAACCATGAGCGTATTGTTGACAATCACAATGAGGGGGCAGGGACTACCAAAGTTGTTGCCATCGACCACACACCACACATTATGGCCCTTGACCTGCAATTTCTGATGTCTTGAGGGTACTGGATTATCCCGTGTTTTTTAGTCCAGCACCCCATCGGAAACAGGTTCTCCAGAGTTTCCTGGAACTGTAATGTAAACATTCTTATGTATGAAAGTGAGCTGATGATATGAGTGGTTTCAGGCACTCCTGCTTTTTGTACAAATAGACCACTTCAGTTTCCTTATCGGGATCTGCCCTGTGTCATTAAGTCAATTCGCCCGGGCCTCAGCTACTCTATTTCAAATAGAGCCACATTTATTTTGAACACCATGGAATTATGCTGGTGTATTACTGATGGTGTTTGGTATGTTTCATGGTTCTCGTTAAACTTCAAAAAGATCAGCAAAGCTTAGAAGAAACAGTTTTGGATAACTGAGTGGAAGAAGAAGCCCTGCAATGAAAGTAGTCATAGCATCTGCAAGTGTTTCCCAGTACGGTATGCAGTGAGGGCTCAGTGAGGGCTCAGTGAGGGCTGCGTCAACTCTCAGAGGGAAAGGTTTATTGGTGTATGTGATTTCATGGTTAAAGGAGTTGGCCCTCGTGGGTGTGGGTGTATGTGTGTGTGTCCGCACGTGTGTGATTGCTTTGGCAACCCCGGCTATGCTTTGTTACACACAAGCGCACACACACATCGATCCTTACTCCAGATCCTTCACAACTTCATATTGCAAACAATTCCGACTAAATTCAGATCGTGAAATATTTGCATTTAGAGCGCACACTGACTAGCATGTACATTTTACCAAATGGGATGTTTTAGAAAATGTTATATACACATGATTAAACTGAAACCGTGGAGTGTGAAAATGATAGCTTTACAGGAACACGTCTGCCTAACCCGCAATCACCGTCAGGATTATAATTTCTGCAATAATACGCTTCTCTTGTTGTGGGTTTCTAAACATCAAGCACAGAAAACTGCATTGTTTATGTTGGGGCACTGCTTGACGTGTCATACATCAGGCCACCATAATCCCTCCTGAAATGTAAAATTCTGCCATGAATCAGGGCTGCTGTATCAGAAATTACAGTCATTTTGATTGGAAATTATAGGGCTCTTGAAATGTTTCTAATTATGATACAATGTTGCAAATGCTTGAAACCTGTGTGCTCCTTCAGATGTCTGTATTTACGCAGGAAGACTATTTATTAAAAAGATATTTTTGCTCCACCCACAACAACCTTTGAAAAATATGTGTATATATTTACACATACTTTAGGTAAATTACAGTGCTCGCGTGTAAATGCATTTCATTATCGCTTACACTTCCATCTCAAATTAAATGCAGCAAGTCAAATCATTTAAATTTTTTGCCTTTGCCCAAATATTTTAAGTTGTTTTTTCTTAAATCCCAAGATAATAATTTAAGAAAGATGCAATAAATTGCAATTATTAACATAATGTATGAAGTAGTTGAGAAACGGTGTTTTGCATCATGTTTTCTTCCTCACTTTCTATAAAGACAATTTCACATTAGTAAAGCATAATTAGAAATGACTGCCACCTTTACGGCCACCGCCTGTCCCTTCGGGAATACAAATTCGCTTTCACCCTAACGTGACGTTTTATATAAGGACACCATTGCTCAGTTCCCTTATAAGAGGTTGAACTGGTTTGGCTGCAGGTACTCAGTTTGGTTCCTAGTTTTATCTGGTAATGATATGATATGATATGATTTGATATGATATGATATGGCATTTATAACGTGCCTACACACACGTGTTTCAAGGTGCGACAAGACAAGTGGGGAAACAGGGAGGACAAAAACAACGATCTTACTAGGCCATGTGACATTCAGATCTTGCAGGGGAAGGGGGAGGGGAGAAGTGCAAGGGGGAGAAGTTTGAGACAAAAGAAACAACAGAGAGTGCAGCCAACGGGTTGCAAGTGCGAGTGCTCAGAAGTGCCGCCAACGGGTGGCAAATAAGTGCAAGAGAGGGGGCTGTAGGGTTACAGATACAGGCCACAAGTCCAAGGGGTGCCAATAGGCAGTGTGGGTTGCAGCTGGACAGGCAGGGACCTGGGCCCGAATTTAGAGGGTGGCCAGGTGACCAGTGCATGGATCAGACTTGAGATCAGCAGGGGAGAGGAAGAGAGAAGGCGGAAGAAAAGAGGAAGGTCTTGAGGTGCTTTCCAGATCCAGAGATGGTCCTGCTCAAGTTTCAGAGAGGCGGGGGGGGTGTTCCAGAGGGAGGTCCCAGTCGAAGAAAGAGATCTGCCCCAACTCTTTGCTTGGAGAAGTTGGAGGTGGAGGAGCGAGGGCTCGAGTAGGAAAATATTAAGGTAGAGAGAGTTGGAGGTATTGCGGTCCCAGGCCCCAGAAAGCCTTGTGGACAATGCAGAGGGTCTTGAACTTGATCCTTGTCGCCACTGGGAGCCAATGAAGAGATTTCAGCTCTGAAGAGATACGATCCCTGGGCTTGAGGCCAGGGACAAGTCTTGCAGTTCTGTTCTGGATGAGTTGTAGAGGACGGAGAGTGGAGGCAGGTAGATTTAGAAAGAGGCTGTTGCAGTAGTCCAGCCTAGAGAGGACTAGCGCTCTGGTGACAGTGAGCTTCTGAGGGAAAGTGAGGTAAAGAAGAGTACCTCTGAGGATGTGCAGCTGTTAGTTTGACTTCTCAGAGACGTCAGAGATGTGAGGAGAGAAGGAGTGTATGGAGTCGAAAATGTCCCAGAGGTTCTTAGTCTTACAAGTAGGAGCAGGGAGAGGGTCCAGGTTGGGCGGCTAGAGGGTGAAAGGAAAGGAGGGAGCTGGTGATCCGATGAGGCGGATCTCCATATTACTGGCATTAAAGCAGAGATCATTGGAGGAATACCCCTCCTGAATTGTGGACAGACAATCCAGGATCAAAAAGGGAGAAGAGGCGGCTGAGAGGAGCCTGAAAGAGAGCTGAGTATCATCCGCATAGCACTGAGAGCCGCTATGTGGTGGGGGGCGAAAGGTACCAGGTATTGGTTGAATAGCCAGGGAGAAAGACAGGACCCCTGGGGAACACCACAGGTAGAGAGAGGGATAGAAGAGAGGAAGGACCCAAGTTGAAACTGAGAGGATCGATCAGAGAGAAAGGAGGTCAGCCATGCCAGGACCTGATCGGTGATACCCAGGTCATCACGGAGCCGGTTGAGCAGGATGGCATTGTTGACATTATCAAAAGCAGAAGAGAGACGAGGAGGATAAGGACAGAAGGAAGGTTAGAATCCAGGTTTGAGAGCAGGTCTTCATGTAAGCACTTAATGTCATTGTCCAGTGAGCGTGCATTCTCCAGCATGGGATCTTACATGGGTTCACATGCTCATGAATATTCTCGTCGTCAGGCTGGGAATCCTCTGTAATATTAAAAGCAGTTTTGCTTTAAAGCTATTGCTGTCATACTGCCCAAGCCAATGGCATTCGTCCTCCTCAGCACCACCCCCAGTGGCTATCAAATTTTTACTGCACACTTTCATGTTGGGTGTCCTTGGATTTCACGCCTCAAAAATCTTGCTATTCTGTACTATTTATGTGTCAATTCTTCATCGTTTTTCATCTTTGGTCATGTTGGTGATCACCCGCGGTGGGGACCCATTGCCGGTTAAGATCCATTCCATCGTCTGATCTTTTTTCTTCTCATTGGACTTGGGCCTTCACTACGCGGCATGGTGGATGCCAGCAAGAAGAGACTCTTCAGGGCCTGTTCCAAGTGCAACCTGAAAAACTTCTTCATAGATGATCGGCATGATAAATGTCTCTACTGCTTACACCCGGACCACAAAGGGACAACTGTTCCATCTGAAAATCATTCTCCTCCAAAACTTGACAGGATCGTCACAGAAGGTTGGTGACTTGGCCGGAGGAGGGTGCCAAGGCCTCTGACACGGACTCAGTGCAAAATCATGCGTCTGCCCAGGACGGCAGATTTGTTGAGCAACTCACTATACTTAGAAGTTGAGATCAGTTCAGGACACTTCCCCGGGCAAGAGACCTAAAAAGGACAAGAAGTCCCCCGCTCCAACTTTTTCTCGATAGACGGTTCCCAACTGGCTAAACACCGTTCATGAGCAGTCACTCCTTTACTTTACTTTAATTAATGTATAAAGCGCAACAATGGACCCAGAGGCATGAGGGCGCTGACAAACCATTTAGGCCAGACGGCTGGAGGCAAGTCACGTTCATGTTAGTGTCTCGTTATCGAAGCTCAAGTCTCCATTACAGTTGATGACCAAGACACCGTCATCGGTCCATCAGGCAAAATATTCATCTACTACCTCATTGACGGCTGCTCCATCTACCTTCTCGTCGATGGCACTGACTACATCAAGGATTATCCTGTCAATGGTGACTAGAATAACCGTCTCCAAAATTGCTCTACCTACACGGCAGCCCTCATCTGGCCCATCTTCATCTCTGTCAACTACAGCACAGGCTTCGGTCATCGCTTCCTTCCCCAGGGGTGCGAGTGTGGACAAGATGATTCCACTAGCTATATCTTTTCTCCCAAAGCCAACCAAGGTGAAACCACTCTTCATCCCGTCATCAGTTGGTTCTCCAACAGCGTTGCCACCTGCTCAGCTACTACATGCAGGCACTTTCTCAGACGACAAGCCTTGGGGGGCTGTCTCTTTTGATCTGGAAGCGGTCAGGGATTTTCCTGACCCCGTTCTTCCTATGCCTCATCGCTCTCCTCAGCCACAACCAACTCTACCAAATGTGCCCTTGCCCGCGGCGGCCATGGGAACAGTGCCTAGAGACTTGTCCTTGTTGATCCTGTCTACTCTGCACACCTTGATTTCCGAGCTACAGCAGCGTCTGCCTCCACCAGCTCCCCAGGCTGCTCCCTCTGGGAGTCCACCATTGTCCTCCTGGCCTGCTCCCTCCAGGAGTCCACCATTACCCAAAAGGCCTGCTCCCACCGTGAGTCCACCATTGCCCTCAAGGCCTACTCCCTCTAGGAGTCCACCCTTGCCCTCAGGGCTGAGGCTACATTTAGTGCCTACACCTAGGCCATTTTCCATCCCCGTAGCTACCCTCACAGACATGATACTAATCCTGACACTGACACCTCACAAGGGACTCAAGGTACAGACAACTGTGATGGCCTAATTACGGCTGATGGTGAACCCCCTGATGTGGATCTGCCCTCCAGAGACTTTCCACCAGATGAGATTTCATGCACTGTTAACCCATGCAGCAAAACTATTCGATCTGGTGCCTGAACAGAAGAAAGGGAGGGTTTCATTTTCCAAAGGAGAGAGTTATTTAGGAGATCAGTTGTGTCAATCTCTCTGCTCGAAGACATATGGGAAGATAGCCTATGGGTCATGAAAAATCTCTTCTCGGCCCATCCAAAGAAGGATTTCCTAGAGAAGAAGTACAGAATACCGGATTCTGCCCCTAGGTGTATTCATTCCCTGCCTTCACTGACTGTGGTTTCTGCTGCAGTGAGGAAAAGGTCCACTCACCTCTACTCTCCATGCATGGTTCCACCAGACCAAGGGGGTAAGAAGTTGGACGCGTTTGGGAAACGCATCGACACCACTGCCGCCTCCACCATTAAAGCGGCTAACGCTTTAGCTATACTCTCTGGATACAATATAGAGCTATGGTATAAGCAGGGACGACCCTTCTTAGACTTCCTCCGGGAGGACAAGAAGAATGAGGCATTAGCATTATTTCACAAAGATGAGGTTGCCTCTGATCACGGGATTACGGTTGTTTTAGACATTGCAGATTCAGGTTTCCAATAAATGGGCAATGGAGCAGTGCTCCACAGACAAGGCTGGCCGCTAACCATTGCCCTGAGGTTCGATCGAAAGTTCTTGATATGTCTTTTGGAGACATTGACCTTTTCAGCAGGCAGTAGATGAGACTACAGTCCATAAAAGTTGACACTGATACAGCATGCTCGCTGGGTACTCTTCTGCATCGAAAGCAGTCCTTTAATTCATCCAAGGGCAGTTTCTCCATTTCCACAAAGGAGTACAGGCCAGTGTATCCAGAACCTTCACGCTCCAGCATGCAAGAGGCGTGCAGAGGACGTTCACAGTCCTACAGAGGGAGAACACAGCATCGACATGGAACAGCCTCCAGGACGCAGATGCCCTAACAGGCCTGATCAAGTCCAGTGCCCGGCCCCCCGCTTCAGCACCCCGGTGGGAGGCCGGCTATCACAGTGTGCTCAGCATTGCCCAGCAGGGTCACACCCCCAAATTCCCAGACAAATGCCCCTCCATTCCTCCTGTCATAGGAAAGGAGCAGCACCTGCCTCTACACTTGTAAAAGATTCGGGCATTGTTACAAAAAGGGGCAACAGAGACAGTGCCAAAAACCTCTGTAGCTCCGGAGTGTACTCCGGATACTTCTAAGTGGGAAAAGCAGTTGGGTGGTTTGAGGTCCATCCTCGACCTGAGACAACTCAGCAAATTTCTCAAGTCCCAAAAGTTCTGGATGGACAAGTTGCAGCAAGTGCTCTAACAACTGGAGCACCGTGACTTCCTGGCTTCCCTAGACCTAGAGGATGACTATTTCACATTCCCATTCATCGCAGTCACTGCAGCCTTCTTGATTTGACGTACATTGCAAATTCAACGATCTTGCCTTTGGCCTCAAGTCAGCTCTGAGAGCCTTCACAAAGTGCCTGGCTCCAGTGGCAGCCCATCTACGTCGTTCACAGTTACCTGGACGACTGGCCAACTGGCTGATCTGCGCCCGCTCTCATCCATTGGCCTTGCAGCACACCATGGAGACCATCAGGTGCCCAACTTTGCTGGGATTCTCGATTAACTTTCCGAAATCATGCATGGTGCCATCGCAAAATGCTCAATTTCTATATTCACATCTCAACACACTGAGGTGTCTGGCCTCTCCCTCGGAGGAGAGGGTCAAGGGCATCTTGAGCAAAGTGCAAATGCTCTCAACTCTTCGAGTGACAACCGTCCGCTCCATGAAAATTCTGCTAGATTTGATGTCTTCATGCATTCCTCTAGTCTCTCATTGCAGGCTTCACATGAGGCCTCTCCAACAGTTCCTAACAAGATCACCCTCATTCCAGTGTTCAGCAAGACCCTACAGTGGTGGTCCATACATCAGCATTTCACGCAAGGAACTCCTTTTCACCTTCCAGCACCTCAGGCCACCGTCACTGATGCCTCCCTGGAATGGTGGGGAGCACACAAAGGTCAATTTCACGCCAGAAGCTTATGGCAACCAGAGGAGAAGGAAATGCACATCAACATTTTGGAGCAGCGAGCAGTGTTCTGGGCTCTCAAGTAATTCAAGCCCCAACTCCAAAACAATGTGGTCTGTATCTTTCTCATTCTACTTCATCTGGAAGGCATTCACAATACTATTGTAGATTCACTAAGCAGAGAACTATGATACTGCCACGAGTTGGAGCTTCAGCAGACTCAAGTTCTTCTTCTCTTCTCAACGTGGGGTCACACTCCAATCGACCAATTTGCCACAGCAGTAAATGTAAAGTGCCCCACGTTTGCCAGCCGGTACCCGCTACCAAGGAGTCTATTCAACATCTTCTTGTTGCCCTGGGAGGGCCAATTTCTCCTGATTCTGTGAGTGATAAGGGCACTCAAACAGATCCATTGCAAGATGATACTCATTGCTCCACCGTGGCCCAGGCAGATCTGGTACTCAGACCTTCTCCACCTGTCTGTGGCTCCTTGCATCAAACTGCCCCCTCTTCCATACCTGCTCTCCAATGAGGGAATCTGTCCTCCACCATGACCCACCATGACCCAGCGTACCTGAAACTGACAGGTTGGCTGCTGCAAAACTAGAGTTCGGCCATTACTCTTTGCCGACAGAGTGGATAGATATTCTGATTAAAGCAAGGACACTGCATGCTATAAGCACTAATCGAAACGCTTCTCTGTGTGGTGTAATTTGCAGTCGTTTTCTACCCTTCGCATAAATGCTTCTCGAATCCTGCTGTACCTGCTCTCCCTAGCAAAGGCAGGACTTGCTCACACGTCTATCAAGGTACACCTGGCAGCTATCTCCTGATACACTCCACGCCTGGCAGACATTCCTTGTGTTCTGACAGACCTGTTAAGGAATTCCTAAAAGGTCTGTTTAGAGCATTTCCTTCTGTGAAGGCTCCAGCCCCTGCATTGGAGCTCAACGTCGTTCTGTTGAAATTGATTGAGTCCTTCTTTTGAACCTCTTCACAGTGTTCCTCTAAAGCCGTTGTCTTGGAAGACTACATTTCTGGTGGATATCACTTCGGCCAGACATGTTGGAGAGTTAAAGGCTCTCTCTTGCAAACCATCTTATTTGTCTTTCCATCAGTCCAAGGTGGTGCTACGTACTCATCCATCGATCATGCCAAAGATTCCATCAGACTTTAATTTGAGCATGCCTTTATTTCTCCCTGTCTTCTTCCTCAATCATACCTCTCTTGCAGAGCGGGCTTTGAATTCACTGGAAGTGGCGCGTGCTTTGAAGTTTTATTTTGCACGCACTAAGACTTCTCGCACAACTTCTTGGATGTTTGTTACATTTGCACCTGGGGGCCCGGGAAAGCCCTCTCCAAGGCTTACTTTTCCTGGTGGCTCTCTGGATGTATCACGTATTACCACTGGCTTGCAAACAGGCCGTTGCCAGGAAGAACAGTGTCCATTCCACCAAAGTCGTGGCTGTTACTACGATGTTCCTGTCTGATGTTCCCCTGCTGGACATTTGCAGGGCTACTACATGGAGGTCGACTCATATTTTTACGAGATTCTACTGCATCAACAGGGATTCCAGGGTTGAATCCTGTGTTGGTCAGGCAGTACTTCACAACCTATTTAAGTGAGGTGAGTGTGTTTCAGAGCTGAGTTATTGTATTGCGTCTGTTGAGCCTTTGCCACCTCCCGTGGTTGTGTATGTACTGCTATATACTCATATTTATCAGCATGTGAATCCATGTAAGATCCCATGCTTGAGAAGAAGCAAGTTACTTACCTGTATCTCCTGTTCTGCACCATGGGTATTTTACATGGATACACATGCGAGCCACCCCCCCACACCCCTCTATGGCTCTTCTTGGTTCCTACTGCCACCTCAAGTGCACTTCTAAATCTGAGGATGGCCACCAGTGGTGGAGCTGAGGAGGACGAATGCCATTGGCTTGGGCAGTATGACCCAAAGTGACAGCAATAGGCTGTATAAGCGAGAATCATTTTGAGCTTTAAGGCAAAACTGCTTTTAATATTAGAGATGATTCCCAGCCTGACGACAGGGAATTTTCATGAGCATGTGAATCCATGTAATATACCCATGCCGGAGAACAGGAGTTACAGGTAAGTAACTTCTTACTTTTCGTATTCTCTGTTTCTCTTTTCAGATCAAAGTAGGATTTTTGTGTGTGCATCAGTTGAATTTTCGAGACTGTAGACATATCTTCGAAACAGCTCTTTGAGTCTCTTAGATTTATTACCAGGCAAGTATTTTCTGGTGTCCTATGTTATTGAAATGGATGCTGCTGCCATTGTTGCTTCCACTTCTCTACCACCTGACAAGTCAGGAGAAGTTCATTTGAAATTTTGTGAAAATTTGACACATTCTCTTTGCCCAAGATCATGTTGGTAGTAGTGATGGTTTAACCACATGCCATACCAACATCGACTCTGTCTTACTTCTGCAGCCCCATGTTTTGTTTCCATCTCGGCTAGGGGACATGCCCTGCATTTCTTAAAATGTGGGATTTTTATAGCAACATGCCATTTCGTTGGTTTAAAAGTATTGGGTCGCTACTCCATTGCATCCATTACACCGTGGGTAGGGACAATAGGAAGCACAGCTTGAGATATCAAAAGAGGCAAAGGCTGCCGCACCAGAGCCCCCATTTTCTTCTGGGTCCCCTGTGCATTACTGTAGCCTCTCATTCCACTTGTGCAGATGTGGAGAAGGAGCCCCGCTCAAGGCAGAAAGTGCCAGACGTCACAAATATGATGTTAATTTGCCACGTGAGATGGCCAGAAACGCATTGCTAAGTTACTGCAGTAATGGGAGGCCAGAGCAGTGTGAATTGTTTGGCAGAGAACAGTGTATTACTTGTTAATGTGTGACCCACTATGCTGGTTAAGGAGCTATGTAACAGCTGGTATTGCTCAATTTGAGCAGGGGATTTAATACATTAGATCATGTCTAATTAACATATCCTTCCCATGTGGCTATTTGGTAGACCATTATGAAACAGCTCCGTAGAGCAGTAGCGTTCTTCAGGTCAGGTTCAACCCCAGACTGGTGGTCATTCTTGAATCCCAAATTATTGATTTGGGAGAAGAATGATATAACAGTAATTCTTAATGCTTTCGCTGGTGAGACCCTTTGACCAACATTGTGTGGCCTTTGGAGCCTTTTTCCTCTCGAAGAAAATGCTGGTGAGTTACCAGATGTTTACTGGACATGTAACACAGATACATTTAAGGGACCTGGAGAAACTTTTTTGAGGCAGCTGTTTCACCGTACCCCACTCCCTGTTACCCTAAAAATAATATATGTTTCCTAAAACACCCACCCGGCGCCCTAATAAAATGGCACGTAAAATGCAACAAGGTAGGTAGATACACATTTAAGTACCTAGGAATTCAGGTTTACCACACATTAAGTGATGTTTTAGAAAATAACATCTGGAGAGTGGTACTAGTGTCAAGACATTTAGTCGGATTACTGTTAGAGTGCCAATCTAAATATAGAGTTTGCTACACTGAGTAACATAATGATCCTCCCATTCTTTTATATTTCTTTCATAAAATCACTACATATTTCAAGCCTGCATTTTTATCAGCAGGACTTTGGAAAGCCTGGTTGGAGAGACTAGTAGGGTAACGTTTTCCATGTTGAATTTGAAGCTTACTTAGATTGGGCAGACTTGGAGTTGTACTACTTTACTGCATAGCCCCAACATTCTGTGCATTGGGGGCCGCATAGTGTAGCAAAGACCAGAACAAGCTGTAGGCATTGACTCTGGAGGAGAACCTTCTCTTGTCACTCCACACTGCGATTCATTCTTTTCCCCAGGACTGTGATAAGAAGAGTACAGAGAAGGTTATGCAAACGGTTGAAGGTCACTATCGCTGCTGCCTATAAGCTCCACTTAGTTCCTGTGAACAGTTTAAGACTGCTAAAAATATTGATATCACTATGAAAAATAGAGAGTGCATTGCTTTGTCACCTTGAAGTCCACAAGCTACCTCACTGGAAAACTCAGCAACTGCGGAAGCTTACGATTCATCAGAAGTAAGGACATGTGCAGACTTGAACTCTGCCGGTGCAGGAAGGAAAGAACCTGAATACCGGCCTTCTTTGTCTACGCCTCAAGACTCTGAAACCTCCTCCCACTTAACGTCAGATTCACCCTGTTGCTTTTGCAGTTCAGGAAGGAGCTCAAGACACTCCTCTTTAAGGAATAGCTTCTCCCTAACACCTATGTCCACACACGCCCCACTACCCACACTCTTGAGACTGGAAAATCTGCTCCTCACTATTTCCTTGCAGGTTGCTTGAAGATCCCTTGCTTTGCCCACTCTTCCCTCCCCCGTTCTTAGCTCCAAGATCCCTTGTATCTCTGCTTTCCTTACTGGGTTCTTCCTCCTATGATTGTAAAGCGCTCTGTTGCTTCCTGAAGCGAGGTCTGTGCTCAATAAATAACCTAATATTAATAGTAATTGGGTATCCTAATTTTAATAAATATATTAAGGGTATTTAATGAGATGATAATGATTAGATGTACCATGAAGAGCATTCCTGCAGTATTGCAGAAACTTAGGAATAGCAAGAAACTGTTGCAAAGACCTGCCAGATACAGCAAAGCCCTCAGGAGGCATCACAGAATGTGGTAGACCTAAGGGCGAGAGAGCAGAGAAGTTGTTACCATCCTTCTGTTAGGGTCTGAGGACTCATGACTAACTGACCTAGTCAGAGTTCTGGAAAAGAGAACAAGGCTCTGGCAATGAAAATATTGGATCAACAGCGGGAGAGGGCTTGTCCAAATGTTAAAACAGTGTCTGCCAATCTTGAGTTCCCCTGGATTTAATAGTACATTGAACATAGAATGTGCCAGACACTCCAGTGCTCCATAAGATTGAGGTCTTTCTCAGAGCAGTGCCCACTTCGTTTGTACTAATGTTTACTTCCTGTAGATTTACCACAGCTCCATGTAGAATGAAGTCTGAAGACCCTGGTCTGTGATAATAAACTAGGCCAATACCTAAGTATAGTACAATGGAGGAGCTGTAGTAGTGGCACGCTCATGTGGAGTACTACAATGGCAGAGCCATTTTATGGGTTATACCCAAACTACTTGTAGAGCGTGACGCAGGCCTAAGTGACTGAGAATTTCATTGTAGTAGCCAATTGACGAGTGGCTGGTGAATCTCATAGAACACGTGGCTGCACATAGACTGTTTTTCCATGCTTTGACACTTGGCCAAGGACACAGTGTACTATCACATATAGCTGAGAATGGACAATGTGTGGGTGGTTAGGTATGTAACCAGACAAGGGGTCTGGTTAATATAGTCAGGTTATTCAGGCCTTGTTGCATGGACAGGCAGATTTCCATTCAGTCTGAGAACCATCTAGGAAGATAGAATGTTGTGTCAGGCTAGAACTCACAGCATCTTTCAAGTTATAGATTGCTCTGTAGTGAGGTGCTTGTGAAGTACGAAAAGGGGCGTGGCTTACCTTAGGCACAGAATTGCTGGCATGCAAGTGGAAAGTAAGTTAGAGTGGTGAGGTTTTTATCTTGGGGCCGGGATGATCTGCCCCAAGTGCAGCTGCCTTGTATGTGCTGATTTTTGTGAAGCGCATATCTAGCAGTGAAGCAACAGAGCACTGTAAAGCGGTGAGCTATGGTACCATGGTACAATAACATGGATGCATTTAAAAGAATTAACTATTATTAATACACTTTGAGTGGACATAGAGGGGGGATACAGAGGGTAACAGGATCCTCTGCTGTGCGTCTGTTAAAGCTATGATTGTAAGAGTTTCACACAATTTGGCCTAACTGCACTCTTGAGTCTGTGAGTTTGCACCTGCGATTCCCTAAACTAGACAAGTAGTCTGATGCTACATGCCCATGCCACCTGCTTAATGGTTCTTCATGGGTGAGAGTGAGGCCATTTGTGAATTTTCTGGTTTTCCCACCCCCATGTGGAGGGCAGAAGTGTTGTTCCCTGCACTCTTGATGCTGACCATGAATTGAACTGTTTGCCTCCCAATCTTCCAATCCCCGTTAGCAAGAGAAGCTTCCGGATATGATGTGTCAAGGTAGGTGGAGAGTATTGCTTGAATGATTCCACAAATATCAGTCTTGTCTGGGTCTTTCGGAGCAGCCTAGAGACCGCATTTGAAACTCCTGGAGCCCCAGGGACAAAATGCCTTGGTTGATTGCTCTACAGCATTGTTTGCAGCACATTAAGCATAATACAAAATACAAATATTTGCTTGTAAAGGTCCATAGGCTGCATTGGCTGTTCATGCTTTTATGGAAGTATTACCTTGGAATGGTTTACCTTGGTCTCTCGCTTGTTGAAGAGAATTTGCTTGCATATGCATCCTGCAGTGGTGTACTTTATTTTCTGGGATGCCGATAGGGTCCTCGAATTTCTGAATTTGTGGCTGATAAATGGGTTGTTGGAACTTACAAGGTTGTCCCTCTACCTAAAAATGTGGTCTTGTTTTGAGTTTTTTTGGAGCATGTTGGAAGTTGGGGGCACTTAATGTGTCATCAAGGACTTTTATGTATGAGGTGTTAGCTTCTGTTTATCCCCTTCAGTTTCCCATCTGGCTTTTGCGACCAAATAAGTATGCAATCAGTCCTCAAGATTTATTCTCAGTTCCCTATGTTGTTCCAGACAGTATTTGGACAATTTTCGCCCCCATGTTAGCTTCTCTAGTGCACTTGTGTATGACTGCTGTTTCACATGACATTTTTTTGTAGCCTGTGGCGCAAATTAGGCCCGTATAGGGAGGGCTGCGGCATGGGTGAAGACAATCCCGGGCCTCTCAATTGTCGCGGCATGGGGAAAGATGGTAAGCAGCGGCTCTGACCCTTCCTGCATCTCACCAATGTGATGCAGAGGGTGCGGGCCGTAAAGCGGTGGTAAAGTGCCATGGTGTGGGGGATGGCGTCCCCATAGCAACGGAGAAGCTATCTGGGGTCAAGATGGCACTGCAGGTTCAACATACTCGTGGGTGGCCTTCTAAGGCCCTGGGCTGCCCAGAAGATGGTAGATTGGCCGCCGGTTACGGCAGTGACGTAGGGCGCCCCTCCCAGACCATGTGGGCCACCGTAAAATCACTCTGTGTTGCTGGAGGGTCACAGCGGTGCCAATGGGCAGCTCCCCAATACACAGGGCACCCTGAAGAGAGAACTTGGCCATGGAGCGGCAGTGAACATTGTGGCCCCCCACCTGGAGACGGGGATGCCAAAAAAGACTGGATTTGTGCACGGGATACACGTGGTGCGATTGGGTGATCCCACGCTTTGAACGACGCCACCCAGAAGAACCAGCTATGGCAGGAGACCCCCACCCCTATTGTCATCATGGGGCAGAACCCCTGCCATCAACAAGGACAGCCTAAAAAGGTACTGAGAAGGGGTGATTTCAGCATTCACCTGTGACATAATATATGTTATATATTTCTGTGTGAGTATGTATAGATATATTTATATATATAAATGTATTAGTAAGTGTATAAAGTGAAAGTATAGATATTTCATTGATTTATATATAGTGCATGTTTATAGTTGGGAGTAGGTATAGAGTACGTTATGGTTAAATCAGGGAATGTTTAACATGAAAATGACTGGCTTTAGCCATTAATTAGCTCACAGAATCAGCCGGCACACCGGTGAAAGAACCGTTCTAGCACTTCCCATGCATAGAGCCATCAAAGTGCTGCAACCTGGGTGAGCAGGGGGGCAAAACCTCAGCTGCCGGAGCCAACAAGCCATTTGCCAGAAGTCCAGAACTGCTCCCGTAGTTCAAGTAACATCTGAAGTACAGAGGCCCACTCCACAGCTAAAGCCAGTCATTTTCATGTTAAACATCACTTCCCACAGGAGAAGACTCGCAACAGACTTACAGAATAGGTCATCCAGCACCCCTGATCCGAGCAACGTTTCTAAATCAATCAAAGATAGGAAAAGGAATCGCGCTTACAAAGGACCTCAGGAGTATAGGTGCTTATATCAGAAAGCTCTACACAGCATGCCTAGACTGGCTCTATCAGACAACATGGGGCCAAAGTCGCCTTGCAGTATTCCAAGGATTACTCCCTGCTTGCTCACTGGCACCAAACACTCACCTGCTCCTACAGAAGGGCCAGAGCCAAAAAGAGTTCTTCCTACTTTCCCATGGCTTATAAATTGCAGTGCAGATGCATGAGTTGGCTCGGAAAATCTGGGATGGTACCAACACTTTACTGGCAAAAAATAAAGCGCCCTTTGTGCGTGTTGCTGCCCACCTGCTTAGCACTTTGTGGGACAATAACATTAAGCAGTTTGGCTGGAGCTCCCTGCTGAGAATCACTCAAACCTTTCACGTGCAGTAGATGCGCAGCAGCACACCTTAGGATGGATGATCGACGGTTGAGGGTGGTGGGTGTGCTCAATTTTGCAGTGCTCACCCCCGCAGCACTCTTAGTGTCTGTTTCAAAGACTAGCTTGTCTCCAGTGTTATGATCTAACTTACTCTTTCAGCAGGTTAAGGTGATACAGAACAGGGATATTTAAAAGGGGCGGGCTTATTGTGTTTATGATATTAGGTTCCAGCCAATTAAGGATACAGGAAGATCAGGGTGTCCACTCACTGGCCATCCACTGGATACCAGCTCAGGTCCCAACTCAAACTCATGCATTAGTACACATCCAGTATTCCCTGATATATCATTCACTTACATGCACCAACTTTCTCACATCATTCATGGGTGAACATCAGGACTGCTTATACTTGTCAACTCAAACATGCATCACACTCTGACCGGTCCCAATGTCATGTACAATAAAGCTACGTCTTTCATATATCCTGGTCCTGATCCTTCTGTACCTGCTCAGAGAATATTGTGGATCATAACACAAGTGAAGAGGATGAGATACCAGCTCAGATCAGAGCTGACATTCTTGGAACACTCAAGCATCATCTTACATCCAACATCATTCCCTGAGCACTCACTCACTCATTCATCCAACACCATGCATAGCAGGACCACCTGCACAAGACAAGTCAGTCATGCCTCTCACCTAGGCCCAGGTTACCTTAGATGGTCAGAGAATTAGGAGCCAGAGTTGGCCTTGCTGGAAACATGCTGAGATCAGGATCCTCGAAGTGGTGAGAGCCAGTCTATAGATATTGCAGCAGTGCTGGCTAAAAGGGGCCTTTTCTCTTGGGGTGCAGAATGCCAGTACGAAAACAGTATATAAAAATGGGATGCCAAATTTGAGAATGTTTTGTGCAAATGGCAACACAATATTTAATAACACAGCAATGGCAATGAGTGGCAGCAATTCTTACTTTAATTGGAATAATACAAATCTCAATGGTGTTTCTTCTTCAAACGCTTCCAGCTGTAAATCTTTTGTTTTGCTAATGTTACCCCAAGTGCTAAGGGTGGGTCTTTAGCTTGCCCCGCCTAGTAACCAAAGATACACTTCTCTGACAATGCCCGATAAGGCTGAACCATGCCTGGGGTTACTTGAGGTCTCATACAGAAGGGATGTCCCAGCAGTACAGACTGGACTACTCCTTTTGTGGTGGGACCAAGCATGATTTGCTTATGGCCATTCTTCTTCTGTAATGGTTGGGGCTGACTTAAAACCGATGCACTGGTGGGTTGCCACACAACCATGCTGGAGGTTATGATTAATTCAAAGCCTTCCGGCCATCAGTATTTAGTTTGACTAGTGTTTTTTTCTGCCATGATCCATGGTAGCTGAGAAAAGACTGACTCCATTTGCTAGTATAGATTGTTTAAAACCGCAGCAGCGACCCAAGGCACAGCATAAGTGAGAATTAAACTAAATGTCATTGATTATTTCTTTTTTGTTTTGTGCAATTGGAAAGAGTCCACCTTAGCTGTAGACTCATTTTAATTTGTTCTAATTTTTTAGGATTCCGATATTGATAACATGTCAATTAAGGATTTCATTTTTAGCATATTTCTTCGAGCACAGGTCTAGTTTTAGGAAGCTCCGGAGCACTCCACAAGTCATAGGAGGAAGAACACAGAGAGGAAAGCGGAACACATGGGATAAATACAAGGGAGCAGGGAGCTAACAATGAGGGAGGGGCACAGCTGACAATATGACAGCAAGATATCTGCAAGAACCAGGTGAGGAAATGGAGGGGGTGCAGATCACCCAGTCTCTGGTTAGGGGGAGAGTGGGGAGCGTGGGGAACTAGGTTAGGGGGAAGCCATTCCTTCCAGGGGAGGTTCTGGAGCTCTTTCCTGAAATGTAGAAGCCAGGGAGCGAGTCGGGTGTTGACATGAAGTAGGTTCTACAGTCTTGGGGCTTAGACAGAGAATGAATAAATGTTATAAATAAAAAAATATGGTGAGCTATTAACATAGAGAGCATTGTGCCATTTTCGCCTTGTACCTTACATGGTACATAGCTGCACAGTAGCTGCCTAGATGGGGCTCATAAGCAAATTGCCAGCCGGTCTGACACGTTTCCTTATTGTGGTGGATAGCATCACTCTAGCTCAAATTTGTATTGAAGAAGGTTTTGATCTGGCAGGTACGTCCTTCAATCTGTCACTTTTGTAGGATCTGCCCAGTGTCACAGCTTTTGGAAACTTGCTTTTTTTTCTGTAGAGCTGCGATGTGGTCTCCTCGCCAATCTTTCCAGGGTTGAGGCCCAATATGTTGAGGCTGTGTTGCCCTCTGCCGAGGGTATCCAACTCTATTAATCCCCATCTTCCCTTAGGCATCTGCATTGGCATTTTGCTCAAGAGAGCATCTCAGCTGAGAAGAAAGTGGTCCTTCTCTTGAGCAGTGCTCTGCCATAGCCCTGGTCTCTATGCTTGACAGGTTATTTTCCTTTCAGCGGAACTGTCTGTTACTGAGATGTATGTGGCAGCACAATGCGCGCATTATTTGGGGCCATCCTGTGGAAGCAGTAGTTGTTGAGGTGCAATTTAGCAGTTACTTAACGTTTAGATACCACTGGAGGCCAGAATACAAGAGCGGCATTCAAGCATAGCACTATAATTACTTGCTAAGTAACTAGTTTTTCTTTCTCTCCGAAAGCGGTTAAGCCACAGAGGTTAAACACTGAACTTAATGCCTTTTTCGTACTAAAGAAACATGAGATCAGCTTTTGTAATGTTGAATTGTGTAATATTTAATACAATTGCTGAAACTCCATCAATAGGGGTGGGTGTTAATTTTGTCGGTGGATTCTTTTAAACAGAAGTGTGCAATATGCATTTATAGAAGCCCAGAGAAAAGTACGGTGGAGCTCCTTCAAGCATGCATTACCCATGTACTCCCCCGCTTTGCATCTGAATTACAGCTCAGTGTGAAGGATTCCCTAATCCACTTTCAGGCGAGCATCTGTGAAAAGAAACTGGAAGGGTAATAGGATAAGCAAAATAATCTAAATAACTTGATGACATTAGTCTGTAGATCAATGGAAAAAGTGCAAAGTGGTACTGGAGAAAACCAAGCTGAGAATGCCTGCATTCGGCTCCTCTCACTGCTTATGACCATGTCTCACATACACCTCCCCCACCACCTCAGCAAGGAGACGAGAAGACAAGCAAATCCACCTTTTTGTACTAGAGATGAACCCTTTTGGAGAAGGACGTTACACCATCTTTTATGATAAATATAACAAATGGTCTCAATCACTTCTACAGTCTTTTTTAAATAGGCCTGTGTCTTTAAAACCATGAGTAACCCAACCAGATCTGCCAGAGGTCAACATTTTCTCTTCTGCCAATGGCACCGCAATGGCACCGATCATTGGATCCTGAGCACATGCCAGATTTCATCCACACCTCTGTTCCCAGTACTCCATGGTCTTCTGCCATCGAGAGTGACGGCTCTGGAGGCATGTAAGAAGCCAACTGTACGACGTGTGTATGTTTCTGCCAAGCCCAATAGCACTGTTATTCATGGCTCTTTTTAAAGGGTGTTCGACCATTTCATATCAGTGACATTGTTGAACTGCATTGCTCGATACAACAGCAATTGCTGATTAGGTGTTATGGGCCTGTCTGAATATTACTGCACCAATCATTAGCTCCCTCAACTGGACAGATCATGCCCTGGTTAGGTTTCAAATAAATGATCCACAAAGCAAATAAAGCAGCTCTGTGTAGTTCAAGTCAAAAAGCAAATTAGGTGCTGCCAACTGCATACCCCTCCTAAATAAATAACGTATGCCTCTGTCTATGCTTGAACACCTCAAAAAGAGCCACCTTAAATACAGTCCAAAATATCACCACAGCATGCTGCAGTTACACAAAAATCTCAGAAAAAGGACACAAACTGAGACGCATGGGATGAGTCAAGGGCACCTGGTCACAAACAACTCAGTGAAACAATGTTGCATAATTAATTTTAGTGTGAATAATTGATTTGTTTTAAAGCATCCTGCTGCTAATTGTTGCACGGTATCTTTCTGCCGCCCCACCGTATAATTCTTAGAAGCACTATGTTATGTTACGTAGAACTGTTCAAGCCTAAGTACCACAATGTAGCAGTCGTAGTGAAATATGTTTTAAGCACATAGGTATACCAATGTATCAGTTAGAAAAGTAATTTGTATTGTTTTAAAAGAAGAAAGCGTCAAGCTTCACCCCTCCTCCCCAATTTTTGTAAATAATATTAATCTATTATTTTACACATTTATTTTTTCTATTATATTTAAACATTGAATGATTTTGATACTGTATTATGCTGTTTTTTTACATTTTACTGAAGTGATGACTTAACAATAGATTTGCATTTACTAATGAAGATAAGTAGCACATCTGATATTTCATGGCACAAAGGCCAGTTGCTTTTTGTATCTGTTCAGCTCAGTCTTTCTTCAATCTGACAAACCATGCCACTCCACAATTACCACAAGAAAAGAGGTCAAGGCGAATAACCTTACACTTCGATGCATACAACCCTACTGTACCTACCAGCCTCCCTGGGCTCTGGCACAAACCAGGGCTGCGGCATGCTCCATTCAAACACCTGCTGCTGTGGCTATTCTGGCCTGGCTATGGTTTCTGGTGCAGAGGGTGACTGCTAAGGCTCAGTAGACAACCCTTGACCTTGACACAAGTCTCCTCACATCCTGTTGTTCATATATGACAATTTATCCTCAGTAATCTAGGGGTTTATTAGTTCCAGGATATATTGTAAGTTTGTTTTTGGTGTACACATACCTTCTTTAGAGTTGAAAAAAAAGAACTGTTAATGGTATTTCTGATCAAGTAAACAGAAAACAATTCTTACTGGAAGAACTTATTTGTCAAAAGCAGGCAGTACGATAGTTCATAAATGTCAGAAGTTTCATATAATTAAAGAATTAAAGGTGCAGGGGGGTAGCACCGCCCTACCACAAAGGTCGTAAAGTATCAAGAACGTGTTTTTAAGCCTGCAGATAGAATTTTCCGTTATTGAGAAATATTATTGTTATACATCCACTTTGTCTTATTTCCATTTAAATAAACATGCAATTGTATAAAGATTACACCCTTATCTATACCAATTTTATAACCCTATGACACTAATAATAACAATTATGTTATCTTCACATACAATGTACAATATATATGTATTATATGATTTTCTGTACATTTAACATTCTATCGAATAGACTGTAAGTGTGTAATAATAACTTAATTTGCCTTTACCCAAGTTTTTTTCTGGCAACTCTTTTTCCGCACTTTAATTAACGCATGACCATCATTATCCGGTCACACTATTAGCGACACCCACAGTATATTTTCTCTCCTAATACTGTTAAGTTCCACCTATAATAATTACCTCAAATTATTTATTCCCTTTTGAGATAACCTTATTCATGGACATTCTAATTCATATGGTTATTTCATCCGCAATTACTGACGACAGCCTTAATGTGATTAATATCTGGGCAAAGAACCTTTAATATCTGTCATCCTTACTATATTCGCATTACACATAACAATGTACGTTTTTAATACACAGTGCTGGTTGACACAAATAAGTAATTGCGGGTCTTCCACGAACGCTGATTGGCAATAGAGATACGATATCACGAACAATGTCGTTACGTTGTGACATCATATAAACACTTGACATTACTGTGCTATGCGCAGATGACGTGATATTTATAAAGCACAATTTTTCTTGAACATGTAGATAGTGTAGAGAGGACCCAGTAAAGTTCAATGAGGCAACCTAATGATACAGGTAACCGGATGCCATCCTGACAGGCTCCCTGGTGAAGAGTGATGGAAGGGTGAGCATGGAAAAGAAACAAAGGCGTTTGTGTGGGCCTTTGTGTTGGGGGCCAGCTACTGGTTGGGCAGAAGAAGACTAAAGGCAGCCAATCAGGCGCAATGCGACCAAGTTGCCATGGCAACCCTCTGAGGCACTCATGTGCTCAGGAAGAGGGTGGCCATATTGCAGCCGATGAAATGCCCGCAAGCTTGTGCTTTCGGCACGTGGAATGGTGAAAAGTAGGGGGAAATGAGCAGTGCAGTGTTAAGGGAACACTGCAGCTACTGTAAATATATTTACTGTGGTCTCAGCACCACGCTAATCCAAACACCCAAGAGGGCTTACCATTCAGGGAGAAGCCTTAAGTGGATTCAGGAAGTCAGTTCATTTGCTACAGGGTCATGCCGAAGGAGGGGGAGAGCCAGGAGACCCTCGTGCTTCGGCACGCAGTGAAGAAAGAGGCACTGATTCTGGACGGGGCCTTGTGTGGGCTTTGGGCATGGGGGCGGCTTCCTCATCTGCCGGCTGCCAGTTGGTCAGGAGAAGACTGCAGGCAGCCAATCAGGAGCAACGCAACCACAGTGCCATGGCAGCCCACTGAGGTACTCTGGTGCCGAGGAAGAGGGCAGCCATATTGCAGCCAATCAAATGCCCACAAGCTTGTGCTTCCTGCACGTGGAATGGTAAAAGGAAGGGGGAAATTAGCAGCCCATTGTTAAGGGAACATTGCAACTCCTGTAAATATATTTACTGTGGTCTCAGCACCACGCTAATCCAAACGTCCAAGAGGGCTTACCATTCATGCAGGGTTTCAGGAAGTCAGTTCACTTGCTTCAGGGTCGCACTGATAGAGGGGGGAGCCAGGAGACCCTCGCACATCGGCGCGCAGTGAAGAAAGGCACTGATGCTGGACAGGGACTTGTGTACATGACTCAGCCTCAACACCTGAAGAATAAAGCTACCAAGTTCAGCGAGTGAATGGATGCATGAGGCACCGACCCCTCTGGTTGGGTCATTATCTGAGGTAAGTCTCTAAGAAATGTCAGGCCTTCCAGAGAAAATGCCAGATCTGAAAACTATGGTCAGGTCTTCCAATGCAGTGTGATGAGAATCTTTGTGGCATTCAGACTAGAGTTCCACTTGGACAGCACCTTGACGATTAGTTGAAGAGGAGAAAACGCTTAAAGTGTGCTGGTGGTCCATACAATGTTGAACGCATCTCAAATAGCCCTTGCCCCCGCAGAGACAAATGTTCTGAACTTGGTGTTAGATTCTGACGCAAACAAGTTTAACTGCGGTATAAAACAATGCTTTTGTTACACTACCATGCAAAAATCCGATACTCACCACTCCACTCCGAAATGGAGTTTGCATTCGTGATTCGCTTGTACAAGACTGCTGTGTGTGTCTGCTTCCACCTTTCTTGGACCAGGCACAAGCCTTAGAAAAATGCCGGGACTGAGTGGCCAGTATTAGATCTCCTCTGGCAGCCTGTACAGAGTCGACATTCTCATCTCCCTGTTTGTTGATGTAGAACATACATTTAGTGTTGTACATTTGGATCAAGTCCGCCCGTTCCAATATGGATGGGAGGAAAGCTTTCAACATCAGAAAGATGTGATTGTGTTTGGGGATATTGATGTGGTTCAGCTGTTTCAAGGTAGATCAGAGACCATGTATTGAGATGTTCTGGCAAGTTCCCTATGCGTCCACACCTATCATTTGAGCGATGAGTCTGACATAATCACAACCTCAAAAGGAGGATCTGTGGAAGGCATGAGCCCCCTCCCCCTCACCCAAACAAGGTGCTCATCCGTGAAACACCAACATAGGTTCTGATGGAGGACTTCTGAGACAGCTATAAAAGTTGATTGAGGTTCCTGCAGCTTATCCCACAAACTTGCTAGATATAGTTGTGTTCTTCTTGTTCTCAGTATGGCAACTTTTACTGCCAGGATACAGGTTGCCATAAATCTCAGCAGCCTCTTAAACTACCAAGCTGACACCTGAATCCTGGCGAGAAGAACCAGAGCCGTCACTGTCATTACTCTTACATTCCGCCCCTTTCCTCCATACTTATTGGTGGCTGTCATATGGGAAGGAACGGTATACTTTTGGCATTGCACAAAAAGATGTTCCCTTTTAAAAATGTTGTGCTGCTCGTGAGGCACAGAGGCGAGGAAGTGGGTGTGTCCAGCCCCGCCGACTCCTGCCACCGGCAACACCTGTCAGTTTTTTTTCCATGTTGACGGAACTGGACGCATTGCATAGCACATGCAATTTTTTGCTGCGCAACAGTTTCCATGAGCTATTTTTTGGCAGATTCAATCATTTCCTTCTTCCCCCAGGTAACTCCAGTACTTCTTTTATGACAGGCATCAATGGTTTAACAACCTGTGCTTCAGTCAGCAGGCCTTTCATGGCGGTGGTTTCCCAAGCGTGCTGTCTGGAGTCTCTAGTCCTCAAACACAGGTGGGTGGCCTGTTCCGCTTGTCACACAATTTCACCTAAGGCTCTTTGGCGAAGATTGAAGCGGTGGAGAGAAGTATTCAGCAGGTCGCCTCCCAGGCATATAAAGGAGATTGTCTCTTCACACACGTTGAGACATGAGGTAAGTCAGGCACCCTGCACAAGAGTCCTGTAGCGGTTAGCCACTGCATAACTGGGGTCCGCTCTGAGACCAAGTTGGCTTCTACCGGTGTTAGGAGAACCGAGGTTTCTTCAGGGACTTTGACCGGAGCAGTCACTGAGACCTTTGAGGCAAACACTGAGGACCTCCCGAGGTCTAGTAACAGGTAATCGAAACCCGAGGTGACGCTTCCACATCGAAAATCTTCCAGAACTAGACAAAAGCCCTGAGGGTCATTGACCTACCGGAGCAGGTTCTGAGGATTTTCGTTCTTTAAAAACACTGGGGCTCACACTAATGGTCTGACAGAGCCTCAGAAGAAGCAGAGCTCTGCATTGAACAAGACTCCCTGCTCGGAGTCTTGCTCAATGCAGAGCTCTGCTTCTTTTGAGGCCCTGTCAGACCATTAGTGTGAGCGGTTGCTCGGCCTCATGGCATCCTGCATTTTTCTGGTGCCTGAGGCGCTCCTGAGAATGAGATCTATCCAGTGGGCTTTCAGGACTCAATGGTCTCAATTCTCAGGCAGGTTGTCAGATGTCCTTCATGTCCCAAACAGAGTTGCTCAGGATCTCCTGTGGTGGGCCTGTGAGGACAATATTTTGAAGGGAGAACCATTTTGGCAACCATGGCCATATATAAAGGTAGTAACGGACGCCTCACTCACAGGGTGAGGAGCACATACCAACGACCTGACAATCAGCGGTCGATGGTCTCCATCGGAGCCCAAACTACATATCAACCTGTTGCAGCTGAGGGCAATCAAACTAGCGCTGAAGGTCTTTCTGCCCTCTGTAAGGGGAAGGAACATCCTGATAATGACGGACAACACAGCTGCCATGTACTCCCTCAAGAAAAGAGGAGGTGTAGGGTCACTACTACTGTGCAGAGATGCAATGCTGCTCTGGTTCTGGCCAATTCAAGAAGGAATTTCCCTATCGGCAGTTCACCTAGCCAGAGTGGAGAATACGGCGGCGGATGCTCTGAGCAGGCAGAGCACAGTCTCCTACGAGTGGGAACTAGCTCAGGAAGTGCTTCAAGAGATCTTCACCCTTTGGGGAACCCCCTAATTGGATCTGTTTACGACCAGTGTCAACCGGAAGTGTGAAACGTACTGCTCAAGGGAATTTTCCCTTAGAGGAGCTCTAGGAGACGCGTTCATAGTGGACTGGGAGTTTCCACTTCTGTACGCATTTCCTCTAATCCCCGTCATTCGTCAAGTCCTCTGGAGGTTAAGGAGGTTCAGGAAATCCATGATTCTAATTGCTCTGGAATGCGGCAGGAGGACGTGGTACCCGGACCTTCTGGACATGTCCATCTGCCCTCCAATACGTCTTCCACAAAGAGATGACCTTCAGAGAGAGAGAAGGGTTGCGTTCTCCACCCAGACATCAAGACTCTCAACCTTCATGCATGGTTTCTAGGAGGCTGAGATACAAGGATTGGGACCTCCTGGACAACGTAATGAAAATTTTGCTTTTGGCCAGAAGGCCAGCAACAAAGTCCTTCCGCTGCCGTTGGAACACATTCTGCAGCCCGTGCAGGGATAAGAATGTGGATCCGTTTACATGCAGTACACCCATGATGTTATCATTCTTATTATACCTGACCAACTTGCAGTTCCAGGTTGGTACAATCAAGGGGTATCTGGCAGCTCTCTCTATTTTTAAGCACTCCTCTGAAGAGGTATCTTTCTTCAAGATTCCCCTTGTGATACAATTCTTAAACGGACAGACAAGTACATTTCCCCCAGTACCATTTCAAGTCCCAACTTGGGACCTCAACCAAGTATTGAGATTTCCAATGTTTGCTCCTTTTGAGCCTTTCCATACCTGTCCTTTAGGGTTATTAACCTGAAAGACCATCCTATTAGTGGCCATTACATCAGCCCGAAGAGGGAGTGAACTTCAGGCTTGTCCTGCATGCCTCCTTATACAATCTGTCCTTAAGATGAAACCGACCTTCTTGCCTAAGATTGTGTCTGAGTTCCATTTAAGTCAGAAAATATTTCTACCTTCGTTGTATCATCCTCCTCATCCTGGAAAGGAAGATGAGAGATTACACAGGCTTGATCCAAGATGTGCACTGACATTTTACATCTCCAGGATGTCTAAAATAAGACACGATGATCAACTTTTCATAGGTTACACGCGCCACAAATTGGGTATGGCAATTTCAAAACAAAAACAAACCATATCAAGATGAATTATCTAGGGAATAACTGAATGCTACAGACTAGCAGGAAAAGATCCCTGCAGGGTTTTAGAGCTCATTCAACCAGGGGCATGGCTACATCTTCTGTATTACAGAGGGGTGTCCCAATTAGGGATACTTGTGCGGCAGCCACATGGTCGTCCGTACACACCTTTACCAAACACTATAATCTGGACTCTTCCTGAAGCTGGGAAGATTTATTTGGAAAGGCAGTGCTACATTCTGTGCACACAGACCTATGAAGGAACTCCTAAATTATTATGAGTTAGTATGAGTTTGAAAATTCTGACTCCCTCCTCCAGGAATACTTACACTGCTTTGGGAGTTTATCATAAAATGAGTAGTATGTGGGAGGACACAATCCATTCAAAGAAAAAGTTACTTACACATGAGAACGTTCTTTCAACTTGATGTTCCTCCCACGCATTCCTGTACATGCTTTAAAAATGGAACTGAAGCCAACGGTCACTGCACGTGTGTTATACCATCGATGATGACATTGAAACGTAGGCCTCCGAGGGACATCTAGTAGACGGACATCGACGCGCAGCACCCTCTGCTGGAAAAAAATTACAAAGCTGAAGCTGGATATGGAAATATCATAAAATGAGGAATATGTGAGAGGAACAGTCAGTCGAAAGAATGTTACCATGGGTAAGTAACTTGTCCTTCTCTGACCTACCTGGTTCTTTGGAGTAGAAACTCTGCTTTCATTCTGGCAGAGGACCATTTTAAGGCCCTCATGGACAGCAAACACAATCTCCATGTGGAGGGATGTCAAACCTATCTGACAAGGAAAGGGAGAGGAAAGAGGAAAAGAAGGGAGAGACAGTATGAATCCCTTTGAGACCACTTATAGAGTACAAGGGTCTGATGGCAGGAATTCCCTGACTGCTATGATATCCAAAACCTTGCTGCCAACGGGTGACATGTGTACCCAGATGTAAACATAATTTGCCTTGTAAAATATAGAGAAACATTTTACTTCTTTCCCTTATCATTGGCAAAGCATTGGCAATGCCCCAGATAAGGAGGCAAGAAGAGTTCTCCCACTGTTGAAGGCGTTTCCCCAAGGATCGATGGTTAGAGAATCGAAGGTTACGAACATGTCGCAGCTGTGGTTAGGATAGTGGCACTCCAAGCAAAGGGAGCACTGGACCCGCATTGCAAATTGGTGCATTGTAAGTGACTTCAATCCAGCAATCCAACTAATTCAATGCTTAGGATGGGATGCCAATTGGAAGCCCTTATTTATATATTTTTATGTCAAAGTTCGTTAAATCTGGGTGATGAACCCTTATATAACGCCCCTCTCTTTGGATCTCCCCGACCTCACTGAGCCAAGAAGTAGGTTTGTTTTGCAAATTAAAAGGTTTATTTGAGTAATTAAACAATATATATATCACACTTTTATGAACAAAATAATATTTGAATAGCGCACTTATGAATATGGGCGGTAATCAACAATGGATAATATTACAAAAGTAACAATCTCTTTAACCACTTATGGAGTATGGATATGAAGGATACTGTAGCAGAGAATACTTTATGTGATTCAAGGAAATGCAATAATGGGAAAGAATGCAACACAGAAATAGACTTGATATGATCTCAATCAAAAGACAATGTGGTCACTTTTTCCCCTGTGACTACTCCCTCCCCCCCTATGCAATATGAAGAGATGGAAATGATGGCACACAGGTTTCAGGAATACAATCAAGAATGCAGTTCAATTCCAGTTTCCCCAGCAAGCTGAGAGAAACAGGTATGATTTTAAAGCAGGCAAAAATACTTTTGAATGTGATTGCAGTGAAAGTGAAAATATGCTAAAATGATTTTAATTCACTAAAGGAGATTCAGGATGAATGATATCACTTTGGATGAGTTCAGGTCAACACTGGCAATGATTCATGAATGATTATCAGATGGAAAACGAAATTCAGCAGTGGTAAGCAAGAGACAGCTATTTTGACAGAAAATGAATTTGAGCTAAATCGCAATTTGCGGCAATTTTTCCGCGTGCGTAAATCACGATTACGGAAAAACTATAATGAATTGGAATGTCGTTTTGGGTTTGTTGGAAAGCATGGGATCACTTCTAGGACGTGCGGTTCAAAAGATACGGATGTTTTTGTGACGGTAGATTTTCAGAAATAAAGTTAAGATTTCAGAATGACAGATGGCGCTTTACAGATTTGGAATCAACAGGATGAACACAGGATTCCATAATGCAGTTCTGGATAGGTTGAAATGAATGGAAGAGAATTACTTTAAACTAAGAGATTGGTTCTGTACAGTTTTAGACTAGATACTCACTCCTAGTTTTGGAATGGAATGGAACTGGGCCCCGTCAAGATCTGGTCAAGGGATTGGGCTGCGATTCTCTCACCACCGGACAGGTCAGGCACCCTGGTCTGCGATCAGCACTGCACGGCGGTCTGCGCAGCCTCTTAGACTGGATCAAGCAGATTCTGGATACAGCTCTGCTTTCTCTGGATCTGGGTTCTAGCACAGGGTTCTTGGCTAGAAGCAAACAGCACAGCCCGGCTCTTGAGAATCAGGTTACAAAAGATTCTGAGACCTGCTGAAGAGGATTCAGCTTGTGGATAGACCTCTCTGCTTCAAGGTTCTAGAGTTTGGTTCTCTAGATCTGGAGTCTGGATTCTAAGTTCTGGTCTCTGGAGTCTTTCAGCAGGGTGCTGCGCAGGAATCAGTTGAGTAGTGGAAAGGTGGGTTCTATCTGGGTCTCAGCAGTCCCTTTTTATGTGTTTTCAAAGTGGGTGTGAAGGCTGATTCTACATGCCCAACCCCCTAAGGATTTGATAGGTTAGAGGATTTTCTGGGTTCTGACTGGAGAAAGGACCAGCGTGTCATGAGGTGTCATCATGTTGCTGTGTTTATAGTCCAAAAGAAATCCATCCCTTTTGCTTTTACAGAGAAAATCTCTTTTTCATAACAAACATATTTCCAAGGTGCACAACTTGTTCATAATACATATACACATCACAGATTACTTAATGTACATTCTTGTCCAACTCTGATCTTCCTAAGAGCTTTAGTTCAGAAATGACAACTTATTCGCGATTTTGGTGGGTTTCTCAATATTGGTTCTGCACCAAATTTTACAGATGCATGCAGATTCTCTCTGGGCATATTACTGTAAATTCTTATGTTCATAGCATAAATACTGTACCTACAATCCCGGAGTTTGGTCTCAGAACATCGCAAAAAGTCCAGCTTAGTCTTAAATTGTGAGTGAATTTGTCATTTTAAGAATCTCAAAGTTTGACATTTCTGTCAGCTTGGTAAAATTTGTTATAAGAAATTTCATAAAACATGCATTTGCTTTCAACTCAATACACACAATGGTTTGTCTCCACCCCCTGAAGATTGGCTATGATTCAGAGGTCACATGTCTTGTTTCCTGCCAGGAGTTGTTGACCAGGCACACCCAAATCAGCATATTCTATTCAGTTGAAAGAGTTGATTGTCTCTTTTTTCTGCCAGCAGGGGAAATCTCCTCCTCTCACAACAGTTCTAATTAACATGTCCATGCGATATCCTCTCCTATTGGTAGGAAGGACAAGATGTGAAGGGTTCCCATGGACAGAAGACCTCTTGAAGTTTTAATTAAATCAGATTCCTTCTAGTCAATTGCAACAGAGTTCCTTGTGAAAAAATGCCTTTTATAAACTTAAAAAATAAGCAATATATCTTTAAATCAAGTCTTTTTCAACATGAAATCACTGTGTAGCACTCTATATGGCATTTACATGGAATTCTCTTCTTTGGCATATTTAGCTTCTGAAACACAGCTCTCCTGTCATAATTTAGAGATCGCCAGCACCAGTGGATTCTTGCAATAGAGTAATGTGGAACACCCAACAAGAAGGTTGGATCTTTTTGGTGATTTGTGAGCCATGATTTTAGCACATTTTGACAATCAGGAGAATGAATTCCCAAACAGCTCTGTGTTGCTTTTGGCAATCAGCATTGCTTTTTCCAAGTGGTTTCAGGCTGCTTTGTGGATGGCCCAATGGTGGTTTTAGGCAGTGATCTCCTGTGCTCACTAAGATAGGCAAAAGTGGATGGCAGCCTATCTTTCAGATTTTCACTGCACATTTTTGGCTGGTTTTGAGCGAGCAGCATGCTTTCCAGTGGCCATTCTGATGTTTCTCCTGCCAGCAATGCACAGTACTGTTGCAGGGCTTGGATGAGTGGGTTGATGCATCCCACAAGCCCCCTTCTTGCGATGGCGTTGATTGTCAATCAATGGAACTCGCAAGACTGGGATGTCGGCCTCATCTCTCCGGATTCCAAAATGGCAAAGTCCATCGTCTTTTCCTCCATCAGGGGTGGATCGATAGGTTCTCCTCGCCAGTCCTGATTGGAGTATTGAGCGATACCCCGGGCCCCTCGGATCTTTGCTCCCGGTCCCTGGTCGTCCTCCTTGGTCAGTCTCCATGGTTTATCTCCCCTAGGATGACAAAGCAACAAGGCAACAACATATTCGTAGACATTTCCCCACAACCATTAATGTAGTGGGATGGGCATATACATTTTATAAATCAGGAGACATGTGCATTCTTATTATTGTATTTTATAGACTATATGTGGAATATTTTAGGGTTGGAATGTTATGGATCTGGAGTGGCCCCCTCTGGGGTTCCAGAGGACTCCTCCAGTTGCTGCAGAGTGTGCCTGGGATGGCAACACTTTAGCTGATTAATATGGAACCACTTATCTTCCCCCTCTGCCAAACTGCCTTTGGGGATGCGGATCTTGTAGGCGACTGGTGAGATCTTGTCTACAATTTCAAAAGGTCCCTTCCAGGTAGGCAGAAATTTCTGCTGTTTGGCCTGGTTCCTTTGGAAATTGTATAGATAAATCTGGTCTCATGTAACATAACGGATCTCCGCTATATGTTCCTCCACAGTTGAGCTTTTGATGAGGACATCATCTACATAAGCCAGGTTACCCCTCTCACCCAGGTCGGGCATGGCCTTATGTAGGAAAATGTTGAACTCGTTACCGGAGTTGAGGTATCCGAAGGGAGTCCGGGTCCATGGGTACTGCTGGCCCCAGAAGGTAAAAGCCAGCTTGTATTGGTCCTCCCTACTGACAGGCACAGTCCAGTATCCATTGGTCAGGTCTATTGCAGTGAATACCTGTGGCCGCTGGATCTGGGCCAGCCCTTGGTCAATGTAGGGAAGAGGCCATCGGGAAGTATGGACCCGTTTGTTGAGCTCCCTAAGGTCGGCACAGAGTCTCCACTGGCCGTTTGGCTTCAATATCCCCAGCACCGGATTATTGAAGGTGCTGTGGACTGGACGGATGATCCCGCGGAACTCAAGGTTCTTAATTATTTCAGTAAGGAACTCCTTTGATGCGAGAGGCAAGCGATATTGCTTCACAAACACTGGAGTCATGCCCGGGTCCGTGGGAATTGTTGCTGTGTGGATGTCGGTGCGACCCCAGTCATATGAGTCCACCGCAAAGAGATCTTGAAAATCCAAGAAAACTTGTTTCAGCTTTTGCTTCTGCTCCAGAGTTACACAGGCATCAGCTAGGTTGACTCTCTCTCTTCGACCATCTGCCTGAAGCCTGGAAATACTTCTGGTTTCGCTATCTCAGCGGCCTCCTCCAGCTGGGTGGAGAAGTCCCTGGTCAGAGTGCTGATTTGGCTGGTGGCTTCAGGTGGGAATGGCAGCCCTCATGGACCTGGAAAATCACCTCATCCCTCCTGAATTCACAAGTCACATCTTCCTTACCATAAGGGCAGGAACTGTACACCAGGAAGTTCCCCCCATGCCGGGTAAAGATCCTGTCTGGTGTTGTGTTGTCCTCACTGTCACTGTCAAAACAGTCCTTGGGGATTGGTCCTAACAGTTCATTGCCTAAATCAATGGAAAAATGTTGGTCATTAACCGACATTCCAATAATGGTGCCTGCGGCTAGAGTGATACTCTTTAAGTCGCTGTTATCCATCTCTATTGGAATGGTGTCATGTTCTATATTGACTAATGGTGTTGGGTTTACCCCCAACCCTTGCTGTTGGAGAGAAGCATTTAGATGAAGATAAGCATCAGGGTTTTTCAATTTTTGTCCTCATTTAACTTTCACTTCCAGGGAGAATTGTCGGGTCCTTTCTGGGATGGTGACTTCCTCTCCAATCTGAATTTCAACTGCATAAGGTAGCAATTGAGCTGACCTAAATGCTTTCTCTTGGTAATCAAAGCCCATGGGATTATCCGCTAATTGGGATCAAGCTTTGAAGTTTATTAGGTCCAAACTAATGGCAAAGCGATTGAGAATGTCACTGCCTAAGTAAATGGCGACAGTGACGTCTCGCACGACCCAACAATTATGGTCTATGCTCTTGTTGCCAATGGAGATTTTGAGCATACACCTGCTTGGCAGGAGATGTTTGGAATTGGGTGCTTCCAGGTCCATTTCCCATTTGTCTATCAGTTTGAATATGGGAATGGCTGGATATTTTGGGAGTTGGCGGAAAATGGCTTCGCTGATGAAGCTCTTACCGTTGTTCACACACATTCGGGCGAGAACAGAGTCCTTCCCATCATTTAACTGAACAGGGATGAACAACTGCTCTCCAATTTGCTGAATATCAGCCAGGCTCTGAGCTGATTTCTCAACTTTCTGGACTATAGGAGTGCAAATGTTTGATTGTAGATTGGTAAAGAATTTCAGAGTGTTTCCTTCCAGTGTGGAATACCACCTTAAACTGGAAGGAAGGTTGATTTTCAGAAATAGAGAGGACCCCCCATCACCAGTTTGTTGTCCTACTGCTATTACTGTCACGTCTGGAATTTGGTTGTTCTGGAAGTGAAATTCTACTTGGTCAGATTTTTGTTCAACCATGTGGCATGGGCCGTTTAAACTAACATGGTTGACACTCTGTTTTAATTTTATTGGTCGGCTAGTCTGGGTCCAGAGGACCTTGTTTACGCAATCTATTAGGGGTGACAACCTTCTCAGGAGGTCATTCCCTAGTAAACAAGGGGTGCCCTCTGGAGTCACTACTATGACCGAATGTTTCACCTTGTGTCGCCCATTTTTAATGTCCAAATCCGCAGTCCCCTCAATGGGAATCTCCTTCCTGTCAAAGTTCTGAAGTTGTCCAGGAAGAGAGGTGAGACGAATTTGGTATTTCTCCCCCCTTCCTGAATTTAGTTCATCAAAGGCCTTTCTGGACAGGAGGGTAGCTTGGGATCCAGTGTCCACCAGTGCCAAAATTGCCCCCTGCCCCTGTACTTGTACCGGGGCATAGTATCTTCCCTCCTTCTCCACAAGGGGGCACATATAATGCACATCTTTGGACAACTGCTGGGCTGATTTTCTGGTTTTGGACATGAGAGAAAAGAGATTTGGGCAGACGTCTGTGGGGAGTCTTGGGAATCTGAAAGAAAAAGTTGGCAACTAGAAATAGGAGAAGTTTTGGGTTCCCCTGGTTCCGGTTCTGGGTGCCCCCCCCCCTTTTTGGTAGGTAGTCACCTGGTTGGGTTTGAACCAGGGGATTTTCTTGCTGTTGGTTTTGGGATGGGATGATGGGCGGCGCTAGCTCAGTCCCCACATCTACCCAGTCGGGATTGGAATCCTTTGGGACCCATTTTTCTTTGGGAGGTGTTCCCCCATCTCTGAAGGAGAAGATCCTTTTCCCAGGATCCTCTGAGGATCCCTCTCCCTCAAATTGGAAGATCTGTATCTCCTCCACAAAGTGGGTCTGTTTGGGTCCTTTGTTTCTCCTACCCCTTCTCTGCTCCTTGGGTGGCAGACTTTCAGGGGCAGGAGATTTTGTTTCCGGTTCCTGGGTTTCCAGGGGCTGTTTACAAGTGGGGAAGGAAGCTTCCTCCAAGGCTTTACACCCCCCTTCCCCTTGTGCCTCCTCCCTGGGAACCAGTGAGTTGTCGGGGTCCTGTCATTGTTCTGGAGCACCAGGTCCAGAGTTTGGGGCATTCTTTGCCGGCATGCTCATCTGGGGGTTCTGCTGAGCCCTCAGCATGCGACCCAGATCCTGTACCATATTTTGGACCTGGCGCTCTAACTGAAACCCGCTCAGGCTGATACGGGTTTCTGTTTTCTCCCCTGGGCTGATCCTGGGAAGGGTAGCTATCCCTTCTCTGGTAGTACCCCGGGTTGGGAAGATTTGGGTACCCCTCCACCCTTGGCCTCCCCTCTCCCGGATTAGGTGGTCTGGACTCAGGGAATTGGGGAAAGAAGGATGGATGATTTTGGGGTTGGAAGTTGGGTGGATATCTGGGGAAAAAGTTCTGCCCAGGGTTTGGTGAATTTCTGTCTCCTGGGGGAAGTTAGGAGGGAAGTTCCCTGGGTTAGGTGCTTGGTTGGATCCCCCTTGGGCTGGAGGAGTCCACACATAACCCAGGATGGGTCAGTTTCCCTTGTAGCTGGGACTTACATAGTCAGGGGAGTGAGGGACCCCATTTGTGGGACTACCTCCTTGACTCTCTGTCTGTGACTGGCCCAAGGGCCTTCTGGGCTTGGAATTATTCTGTGCAGGCAGGTTTTTAGGCCCCCTCATCTCTAAATCTAAAATGGGGGCAACCTTTACCTCTGCCACCTTAGCAGCGGCAGGGGTGCCGGTTGGTTTGGGGCTTTTCTGAGCATTACTTTTATTTTCTATGGGCCTCTGCACCTCATAGATTCGGGTGGCCTGTTCAATGACCCAGTCTAGCGGACCTTTTCTCATGAAAATCTCTCACTAGCTGGGTCATGATGTATTTGGGTAAGGCATGGAAAATGTATTTACAAATTCTTTACTGTCCGTGCTCACCCTTTTGGTAGTCTGCGCAAAGGCACGCTTCAACTCAAATTCTTGTGGGGCCTGATCCTCCCCACATTGCAAATTGTAGGCTGCCTTGCGAGCCTCTTGGGGATTTCGGTGAACAGAAAAGTGTTTCAAGATGGCCGCCCTATATGTGGACCATCTTGAATGATTTTGGTCCTCCAGCCCCGCAAAGAAACTGGAGTATTCTGGGGAGAATGTCCATTTTACGTACTGACTGCAGCTACTGCTGTCTTTCAAATGGAAAGCCTCCATCATTTGCTCCAAGTGTTCCCAAACAGAATACTTGAGTTCTTATGATAAGGAGTGATGACGCTCCTTATTGCTTTGATCTGTTTTAAGGGGTCCTTAAGCAAGTCCCTTTTTGCCTTATTGGCCTTCTTGATTTGGGTAACCCTGGTCCATTCATCCTCTGACTCAGAAGCACTGCCCCCAGAGGTGCCCGTCTGATCTTCCAGGTTTTCCCGGATTCTGCGAGCCTGGGAATGGCTGGCAGAATGCGGGGACCTAGTCTCCTGCGTCCTGGGACGCTCAGAGGAGTCTTCTGATTCCTCCTTGCTCCCAGGAGTTGCTGGGTACCCCCCCCCCACTGACCTAACTGCGCAGAGGTTTTCAGGATGCCCTTAGTGGGCTTAC
Organism: Ambystoma mexicanum; assembly: GCF_040938575.1. NCBI lineage: Eukaryota > Metazoa > Chordata > Amphibia > Caudata > Ambystomatidae > Ambystoma > Ambystoma mexicanum. Next base: position 1,401,642,242 of record NC_090924.1, read on the forward strand.
TCTCCTGGGGTTCCCCACTAAATTGCACTCCAATTGGGTACCCATACCGGATGCCCGCCCATCAATTCCTGGGAGGTACTGGCCCATGAGCCCCATACTTCTGGCAGGATAGTAATCTGCCATCCCCGTGGCCCTCGGCTCATGTGCGCCAGGGGACATGGGGGTGGCAGAGTCCAGGGACTGGGAGAGATGGAGGCCTCTGGTACTAGGGCTCCTGAGGTTGTGCTCAAGTGTTTCCCTTTCCCAGCGCACCTCATCTCTATCAGCCCCTGCTCCCTGTTGCCATGCAAGAGCCTGTGCTTTCAGTTCCTCTATCAAGGCCTTACTAGACTCTATCAGTCTCTCCTGCATGGCTACCTGTTGCTGGAGCCTATCATTGTGCTGACAGAGAGCCTAATTTTCTCTCTGTGCTTCCTGGTTGGTCCTGGAGAACTGGACCAGTCTTTGCTGCAGGAGGGTTACCTCCTGGGTCCCGTCCCTACTGGCCTGCTCCTTTCTTTCCAGAGCATCTTCTACCCTCCTGGTGTGCTCCAACAAGTTTTGATGCTCTTTTTTGGAGGTCACCCAGTCCCTGAGTGCCAGGTGATTTTCCTCCAGCTTCCCTTTTAAGTGACAGACTTCCTGGTATCCCTTTCCTGAATAAGAGCCTGCCTCTGTGCCACCAGGCCGTCCCTCTGCCTTTGAAGGGCACCAGCTTTCTGGCGCTCCTCATCAAACTCCGCCTGGGTATCCAGGTCTTTCAAAATCAGTTTATTGCTCTCTGCCTTCACTCTATCTAGGTGGCTTTGCAGGGTGACTACCTGCTCTGCGCATACCCTATTGAAATCCAGTTGTTGCTCCAGCTTTTTCTGGCTCTGCAGTAGGGAGTCCAAACCTTCTTGATACTCCTTCTGCAAGGCCAGAATTCTGGTATCCTGGACTGCCCTTTCCTGTTGCAGGATACCCATGTCCTCTTTGATTTTAATGATGTACTGCCTACTTTTGTTTTCTGACTCCTGGCTCCTCTGCTGCCTCTGCTCAGAAGAGTCCAGGTCAGATTGGGCCTTCTCTAATGCCATCAGTTGCCTATTTGCCAGATCTTGGCCTTCAGCACATTTGTCCTGTATGGCTCCCATATATAAATATAAATATGCCGCTATCCTGACAATCTTGTCGTGCTCATCCTTGGCCTTCGGGGCCATATATAGTTCACTCAGGGCCACGTGTAAGGGGCCCTGATCTCTCCAGATATCTAACCCAGTAGCAGTGACCTGTTGTGTGATTGCCGGCAACCACACATTCTGGTCCTGCTCAGTCCATTCACCTCTCACAAACAACTTGTGCAAAAAGTGCTCTCTAGCTATCTTGATATCTACCAATGTCGTCATTCTGGAAATTGATTTCCTTCCTGACTTACAGAAGTTTGTTATTTTATTTTGCAAAACAGACCATTTCCTGAGAGCGTTCCTTTTTGAGGGGTGCTTTTACAGCGTAACACAGCGTAGTAGCCCAACAGGATTTATGTATCCTGTCAGTTAGCACACTGTATTAAGCTGCACAAGTGATATATCTAATCCAGAAGTCCCGCGACCGAGCCCCCAATCTGTAAGTGACTTCAATCCAGCAATCCAACTAAGTCAATGCTTAGGATGGGATGCCCAATGGAAGCCCTTATTTATATATTTTTATGTCAAAGTTCGTTAAATCTGGATGATGAACCCTTATATAACGCCCCTCTCTTTGGATCTCCCCGACCTCACTGAACCAAGAAGTCGTTTTGTTTTGCTAATTAAAAGGTTTATTTGAACAATTAAACAATATATATATATCACACTTTTATGAACAAAATAATATTTGAATAGCACACTTATGAATATGGACGGTAATCAACAATGGATAATATTACAAAAGTAACAATCTCTTTAATCACTTATGGAGTATGGATATGAAGGATACTGTAGCAGAGAATACTTTATGTGATTCAAGGAAATGCAATAATGGGAAAGAATGCAACACAGAAATAGACTTGATATGATTTCAAACAAAAGACAATATGGTCACTTTTTCCCCCTGTGACTACTCACTCCCCCCCTATGCAATATGAAGAGATGGAAATAAGGGCACACAGGTTTCAGGAATACAACCAAGAATGCAGTTCAATTCCAGTTTCCCCAGCAAGCTTAGAGAAACAGGTATGATTTTAAAACAGGCAAAAATACTTTTGAATGTGATTGCAGTGAAAGTGAAAATATGCTAAAATGATTTTAATTCACTAAAGGAGATTCAGGATGAATGATATCACTATGGATGAGTTTAGGTCAACACTTTCAATGATTCATGAATGATTATCAGAAGGAAAACGAAATTCAGCAGTGCTAAGCAAGAGACAGCTATTTTGACAGAAAATGAATTTGAGCTAAATCGCAATTCGCGTGCATAAATCGCGATTACGGAAAAACTATAATGTTGGAAAGCTTAGGATCTTAGCTTTAAAATGACAGTTAAATTTCACTTCTGGGACGGTTAAAAAGATACGGATGTTTTTGTGAAGGTAGATTTTCAGAAATAAAGTCAAGATTTCAGAATAACAGATGGCGCTTTACAGATTTGGAATCAACAGGATGAACACAGGATTCTATAATGCAGTTCTGGATAGGTTGAAATGAATGGAAGAGGATTACTTTAAACTAAGAGATTGGTTATGTACAGTTCTAGACTAGATACTCACTCCTAGTTTTGGAATGGAATCTAAATGGGCCCCGTCAAGATCTGGTCAAGGGATTGGGCTGTGGTTCTCTCGCCACCGGACAGGTCAGGCACCCTGGTCTGCGATCAGCACTGCACGGCGGTCTGCGCGGCCTCTTAGACTGGATCAAGCGGGTTCTGGATACAGCTCTGCTTTCTCTGGATCTGGGTTCTAGCACAGGGTTCTTGGCTAGAAGCAAGCAGCACAGCCCGGCTGTTGAGAATCAGGTTGCAAAAGATTCTGAAGCCTCCTGAAGAGGATTCAGCTTGTAGATTAGGCCTCTCTGCTTCAAGGTTCTAGAGTTTGGTTCTAGAGTTGGTTCTAGATCTGGAGTCTGGATTCTAAGTTCTGGTCTCTGGAGTCTTTCGGCAGGGTGCTGCGCAGGAATCAGTTGAGTAGTGGAAAGGTGTGTTCTATCTGGGTCTCAGCCGTCCCTTTTTATGTGTTTTCAAAGTGGGTGTGAAGGCTGATTCTACATGCCCAACCCCCTAAGGATTTGATAGGTTAGAGGATTTTCTGGGTTCTGACTGGAGAAAGGACCAGCGTGTCATGAGGTGTCATCATGATGCTGTGTTTATAGTCCAAAAGAAATCCCTCCTTTTTGTTTTTACAGAGAAAATCTCTTTTTCATAACAAACATATTTCCAAGGTGCACAACTTGTTCATAATACATATACACATCACAGATTACTTAAGGTACATTCTTGCCCAACTCTGATCTTCCTAAGAGCTTTAGTTCAGAAATGACAACTTATTCGCGATTTTGGTGGGTTTCTCAATATTGGTTCTGCACCAAATTTTACACATGCATGCAGATCCTCTCTGGGCATATTACGGTAAGTTCTTATGTTCATAGCATAAACACTGTACCTACAATATTAATAAATCCCAGAGTTTGGTCTCAGAACATCACACGACGTCCAGCTTAGTCTTAAATTGTGAGTGAATTTGTCATTTTAAGAATCTCAAAGTTTGACATTTATGTCAGCTTGGTAAAATTTGTTATAAGCAATTTCATAAAACTATCAGGACTAACACAATGATCTACGGGGTCTGCTAGAGGGTCTGCAATATCTTCTTCTTCAATGGTATTACTGCGTTCCCCTGTTCTCCCCTCCTCCTCCTCCTCACCTGATTAGGTAGAATAGTCCAACTTCTTTCTGTGGGAAAGTCCGACATATGTTTTTTTCTTTTTTAGTAGATAGGGTCTGCCTCGGAAAGAAGCCACCATGACTCCAAGATAGAGACCCATCGTGACTCCCCCCCCGTGACAGCCAGAGGGGAAAAAAGCCATTGGATGGAAAAAAAAAAAACCTTGGTCCGGAGTGGGTGCAGGTGTGATGGAAATCTGCCGGATCTGCAGCGATGTCTGGTAACTCCTCGGCCGGGGATACAGGGACTGTGAGGCCAACGTACCCGTGCTGACCGGCGGTCGATGGCAGCAGGAAAGCAGGTGATACAACACAGCGCCTGGGCGGAAGAGACGAGAGAATACCAGGGAATCCAGGAGAGAACCAAGAGAGCGAAGGAAGGAGCAACAGGGGAGGAGGCAACGAGAGACACTGGGAATAGCGGAGAGAAAAAACGGGAGAGCAAGCGGGCAGAAGGGAGGAATGGAAGACAGTCGCCGGAGGGTGAAATGTAGTCACAATAGGAAGGCAAACTAGCGCAGGCAACGGAACAGGAAAACAACCCAGTTGCAACGCGCAGAGCCGCCGACTGCCGTATGATGATATACGAACGGCAGCAGCCATCTTGGGAGACAACTAGACCGTGGCACGCAGAAGGGAGAAAACGTGACGGAACATTCTAATGACGTCCTTGTTTCCACCTTCTCCACAGACGCTAGTCGCCAGCGGCTGTGACAAAAACATACATTTGCTTTCAATTCAATACACACAACGGTTTGTCTCCACCCCCAGAAGCTTGGCTCTGACTCAGAGGTCACATGTCTTGTTTCCTGCCAGGAGTTGTTGACCAGGCATACCCAAATCAGCATATTCTATTCAGTTGAAAGAGTCTATTGTCTCTTTTTTCTGCCAGCAGGGGAAATCTCCTCCTCTCACAACAGTTCTAATTAACATGTCCATGCGATATCCTCTCCTGTTGGCAGGAAGGACAAGGTGTGATGGGTTCCCATGGACAGAAGGCCTCTTAAAGTTTTAATTAAATCAGATTCCTTCTAGTCAATTGCAACAGAGTTCCTTGTGAAAATAAATGCATTTTATAAACTTAAAATAAGCAATATATCTTTAAATCAAGTCTTTTTAAACATGAAATCACTGTGTAGCACACTATGGCCCTCATTACAAGTCAGGCGTTAAGGGTTTAACGGCACGGTCGGCGCCGTTAACCCTTGACGCCTGATTAAGAGGTCCCGGGTTTTAACGCCTGCTTTTTGCAGGCGTTAAAACCCATGCCGCAAAGTGACCTTGGTGCTAAGTACGGTGCTGCAATTTGCAGCACCGTACTTAGCGCCTTTCCCCATTCCCATTATGCCCTATGGGGCAAAATGGGAATGAGGAAGGGCAAATGGTGAATGGGGAATTACCGCCCCGCTCACCTTGGAATGGGGCGGTAATTCCGCCATCCACCATGCCGTGTCCGGCATGGACCATGGTGCTAATAGCACCATGGTCCACCGCCTGACTCGTAATGAGGGCCTATATGGCCTTTTGATGGAATTCTCTTCTTTGGCATATTTAGCTTTTGAAACACAGTTCTCCTGTCAGTATTTAGAGATCCCCAGCACCTGTTGGAGGTGAGCAACGGTACTACACCCATTTTTGACAGCTGTCTTTACATCAGTATCTTTAAAATAGGATTTTGCTTGATAGCATATGATTCTTTGCTGATATTGGGTCTCATTAGAACTCCGGCGGAAAACCGTGGTGCTATTAGCACCATGGTCGATGCCGGAGTCCCCCGTGGCGGAATAGGGAATTACCACCCCATTCCAAGGTTGGCGGCTCGGTAATTCCCCATGCCACCATGACCCTTCCCCATTCCCATTTTTGCCCCATAGGGCATAATGGGGAAGGCGGTAAGTGCGGTACCGTACTTACCTCGAGCGTCCCTTTGCGGGCCCCTACTTTAACGGCTGGTCTTTTTGGTGATTTGTGAGCCATGATTTTAGCACATTTTGACAATCAAGAAAATGAATTCCCAAACAGCTCTGTGTTGCTTTTGGCAATCAGCATTGCTTTTTCCAAGTGGTTTCAGGCTGCTTTGTGGATGGCCCAATGGTGGTTTTAGGCAGTGATCTCCTGTGCTCACTAAGATAGGCAAAAGTGGATGGCAGCCTATCTTTCAGATTTTTTTACTGCACATTTTTGGCTGGTTTTGAGCGAGCAGCATGCTTTCCAGTGGCCATTCTCATGTTTCTGCTGCCAGCAATGCACAGCAGTGTTGCAGGGCATGGAGGAGTGGGTTGATGCATCCCACAGCATGTATGCCCTGCACAAAGAAAAGGTGATTATTCCTGACATAACCAGGGGAAGGGACAACAGGGAGTCTGGGTAGTGTAATTAAAGAGAACAAAGGAAAACGCAAAAAAAACAAAAGAAAAAAAGAACTGCTGCTGTGATGTGAAAAAAAGAGGCTGGAGGGCATTGCTTGTGGGCAGAGTCGGTGTACACCAGTAGCACACTCTGCACGTGTGCGCCTGGTTCCATCCCAAATGTGAATCTTGACGGACACTCATAAGGATCCTATGTAATATTAATTTATGACAAGGACTCTGCACTTTAAGGCAACTAGAATGGTGACTAGCACAACATGAAAGTAAAATAGTATAACATGTGCATGATTTAGTGAAGAGAAATCCATCCAGTGAGTATTTTATGTATGTAAGCCAGAGGGTTTTAATCATTACATGCTAAAATGTACTTGTTCCGATGTAGGGCAACATATTTTAAATGTCATATTTCTATAACACGATCGGTGCGGTGGGCAGTGTGATGCTTCCCCTGGCTGCAGTATTGCCGTAAATCTATGCGAGTGACACCCTCCAAGAGAAAAAGCGCCCTTCTCCATGCACATGGCTGCCTTCCCGGGTGGTGCACTCAGCCCTGCCGCGGTTCTCCTAGCACAGCCAGGCAGCGTGTTGTCATATAATAAGGTGTCTGATCCTTATTACCAGTTTGTTGATGCGGAGACTCCTTAAATTGACCATTGCAGCACATGCTTCCCACTGAAACTAGCTGTGATAATTAGCGTGGCTCTAATGAGACAGAATGGCAGCGATCTTTTGCTGAACCGTCGAGTTTCAGCACTACGGATGGGACCTGTCAGAGGCAGCCATCTGTGGCCGAGCGTGGAGCAGTGGGCGCCCAGCTCCTGCGACCATCGTGCGCTAGACAAGCGTTATCACACCATCAGGTGCTGCTGAAACTGATGAAACCGTCGCTGTGTGTATTTCAGACATGTTTGTTAACGGACAATGGTCATTTTCTCAATGATGTGAGTTATATCAGTTCATTCCGTCCCAGTTTATTAAAAATGGCCTCTCGCTACTCTGTACCAGCGATTCCCTTTTCTGAAGATCAGGACGCATTTTTCTTTAAAAAGAATTCCGCACAGCCAACGAGAATTTAAAAACAGATTAATAATCGCCGCGGATTGTCTGAAGAAATGTGAACTGGATACGAGAAACCAGGAGTGCCCCCTTGCAGGGAAGGAAGCAGCCTTTGGCAAGACCGTAAAAACTACACTGCCTATCATTCCAAAATATGCTTTTCTGCTTTTCCCCTCCTCCTCTGGCAGACCACACAGGGCTTGTTCTGAAGAACATTTTCACTAATCTGATCAGGCAGTCAAATACGCCGGGAAACCTGCTTTAATGATCCCGCTAATTACCTCAAGTCAATATGAACTGTATTATTAGACCGAGGGAAAATATTCCATTAGGTCTCCCTCTTGGGAATGCCTCCGCTTTATGATGTCACCGGAGCCTTCGCCCTCTCGCTTGTAATTAATTTTATTTACACACGCCAGCACGCACAAGGTCACACCTGCACAACCGGGGCTGGCCAGGGAGCTAGTGGCACTCAGCCTTAATCAGATCTGTCATAATTACCATTCCGCGTGTAACCGACACACGCTGTGAAATATTTCAATTTAACTGCCGCCACCAGCACCAACAGATGCAGTGCGAGTGTGGCTGCATCAGAGATGTTATTCCTCGGGATAAACTCTCAGCTCTCTCCTCCTCCTCCTCCTCCTCCTCCTCCTGCCTGTTCCACCCACTCTCGCCCCCCCCCCCAGAGCTAATGTGGCACAGAAGCGGATGCATCCTGTAAATCTTGAATGCAGCGCTAGGCTGATAACAGCCAATTAGACAGTTTAACCACAAACAGCTTGTTCATTTTTCACAAATGAAAACCACATGTGCTGGAACAGAAATGTTCAGGCGTTTTAGTTATGGTATTGGTTGGGGGTGAGATATGTTTTGCATTTTTTTAAATGGGCCTCTGTGTGCATTTGTTTGCAGACAGTTGTTCTTTGTAAGGAAGGGCTTAACACATTGAATCATTCCACCCACCCCTTCTCACAATCCCCTTCAAATCACAAAAAACCTTTTTTCTAGCTCCCCCTAAAATCGGCTAGACATGACCTTCCCTTATTTGGCTAGTAACCCACACATCTCGCACATTCTTCCAGCACCCCCCGCCAGGTTCTGTAAAGCGCCCACCCTCGATGCAGTGTGTATTACAGGAGGCTCCTCACAAGCTGAACCCTATGAATTCTTGAAAACATTCTGAGTCTCTAACGGACACAGTTTTGGGTTAATCAGATTCATGTCCAATAAAAATCTTCCTGTGCACAAATATCTCTAGTGTCAGGAAAAATATGTGCACTTCTATAGGCTTTTAAATGTAAACATTCTGCCTCTGAGGACAAATGTTTTATGAAACAATCAAACAAGACAAGTGACTCCACCCTGGATCTTCTCAAGCTGGATCCTCCTTAAATTTGTTTTGACTGCAGTTTATGATTTTATATTTTTATTAAGCGTACCTGGTATAAAAAAAAGTGCATATATACAATATTTGTTCTACATTTACTTGATAAAACATGCAAACATACCACTTTTATTTTTTAAGTTTACTTGGTAAAAAAGTGCGAGCATACCATTTACGTTATACGTTTACTTGGTAAAAAGTGTAAGTATAGCACTTATGTTTTAAGTTTATTGTTCAAATAATACATCCATATCATTTTTGTATACATACTATCAACATTTTTGTATATGTACTATCATTGTTGGTTCCCAAAATGTTATGACTAATAAACACTTAAAATATCCCAACATAATTTCTCTTATAAAGTTACTGCTGTGGTGACCAAAAGTCCAAACCATCAGCACATTATAAGTTATTCGCCTGCTGTAAGTCCCAATACTCTTAAGGCCATGATGCTGATTGACATAGTACAGACATTTTGGTAAACCCAACCCTTAGATACTGATTGCAAGGTCCAGACAGAAGCACAGTCTGTCACCCCAGATTGTAAACAGCCTTTATTGGGCGCTCCCTATAACAAGGCAGTCTGGAAGCATATACGACCCTTTCTTAATTAAGGCACCTACCACCGCAATCCAAATGATTTCTGGACTCTAAGGCATAGAATAGTTCTCCTTTCCAGATGTTGACAGACTCTAATGATTTATTGCTAAAAAACAGAGTTTATGGCTTTTATTTCCTTGCACATCCCAGATCTAGGTGTCTTGTGTCCAGGAATGACGGTGAAACAAGCTCCCTTTTATGTTTCATCTGGTGCAATATCGCTACGTACAAGGGATAAGCTACCAGGATTGTCACTTAAATATTTGGATGAACTCCCCTTCCCCATTGTGGAAACTACCAAGAATAATGATTGGACCGGTACTTTGTGAAATAAGACATCAGTCAGTTTCACTGCTCATAAACCAGTCCGATAGCACAGCGAGTAGAGCTTTTGCTGTGACATCTATGCAGAGCCTGCTGACGTAGGTTCGAATCCTGGCAGGGCCAAACTCAGCCTTTCATCCGTCCGAGGTCGATAAATGAGCACCACACACCGTGGGTAATGTTAAGCAGTGCACATATACCTGAGGGTTCGTAGCTGTATATAAATGCTAAATTATTGTTATTATTATTATTATCAGGACTGCAAACACCATGACACTTTTGTTAGGCAGTGTCCAGGACAAGTAAAACAAATTGTTGATATAGGGAACGCAGGTACATACCAATCTTGGAACAGAAGATGACTAGCTCACCTACAACCAGAGATTTAGGGCTGTGATTGACAGTTCAGATGTGTCAGATTTTGAAACTGCCTTCAGGTTACTACTGCAAGTGATTTTGCAGGTTCTCTTGTCACATCAGATATGTATGCATGTCCATCGTTAAGGATGTTTTCTTATCCAAAACCTTTGTTCAAAGAGTCTTCCAGATGCTTAGATGTACCTCCACTGAAGTATTATTGACATACTTCCCTGACTATTTGTAGGCTCCCCACTTTCTCCTAAGAAGCCTTAGCTTCATCAAGCCTCAAAAGCATTATAATTTGTACTGTTTCACAGCCCTAAGATTGTGATATTTAATACTATATAGATTCCAAGTTTCTACATTGTATTACAAATTCTGTCTTTTTTTACCTGACTCATGTTCAGCTGTTCGGAAAGGTCAGCTCTCAGATACTGTATTTCGTTTTTTGTGGATCTCAAAGAACACTCAACATTGCACAGTTTATCTTATTCTATGACAAAGCTTGCTTTGAGACAAAATCATTATGTTTTTGTAACACATACATCATTGCGTCGTCTCTCTAAAATCGAGGATGCATGTTATCGACTAACATGCATTAATACGAATTACCAAAAATTCTTTGCTTTTTGCATCTTCTCTCCCCAGTCTGAAAACTCTTTTCCAGCATTCCTACCTTGTTACAATTTTTCACGTTCTTGCTTCTAGCAGACTAAGTTGTGTTAATCCCAGGCAGTGACGCAATATGCCATTTTATGGACAATGACAGGTGCTTTGAAACTATCTTGGTGGTGATTTGGTGCAATACAAAAGCAAATATATATAACATAGCATATGGACATGTGCGCCAAGATACACAATGCATCTTCTATTCCTGAATAATTTTCTTTTGAATATTTAATCATCAAGATCTATTGGAGGTATAGACACACAGACATATACTCTTTCTTTACGAAATGTATCATTAGGATATTAGGTTATAGACACTGAATCGTGCACTGTACTCTTTCCAAGGACATATGCGGCAGTGCATCTTTTTTATCTGTGTCCTCCACCCCTTTCTCAAGTTTCTCCTCCAAAGAAAGCCTGGCAGGATCAGGTGATTGTGAGCAGTATGTATCCCGGCTTCTCTTCTGATGATGGTGTCAGTTAATTTGACCATATAAAACATTTTCAGGTGGTAATAGCTACATATGCTCTGCAACATACCCCTCCTCTTGAGAAACATGTGGTGTATGGTACGGTCAGGTGGTCTTTTAAAGGTGTTCATCACTTATTGATCCTTCAGATTAATGTTGGGTTTGATGGTGGCCAATTTACCTTAGATCCATTCCCCTTTTTCCTCCTTTGACCCTCTTGGGTGAGGAGGCTTTGGTGACTTCTTTTATAGGTTAATGGTGTTGAGCTATTGTGTTCAATGTAGAGGTCATTTAGGCAGACACGGGATGGGGGTGCATTTGAGGTGTTCTGCTGAATGTGGCTTCCCCCTTTTCGTCTTTTGATGTTATGTTTGGAATGGTTTTCCTCAACAAACCGATTAAAACAGATGCGTCTACCTCACCTACACTCATTATGGAAACCTTTGTGTTGGACCATTCTTTTGTAGCAAATAGTTGTTTTCCATGCCCCCTCTTTTTGTAGCACTCCAAATGAGGAGTGCATTATTGTGTTGGGAAATCTAGCAGCCCAGTCGGTCGTTTCCTTCTGCTGCTGTGGGTAAAGGGAGAGGTCCAACAGGGCCTGTGTCAGAAGCCATTGACAAGAAAGTCACACTGCAAGGAGGTCCTGCAGGACTCTATTCCCGTCTTTTGGAAGGCCCCACTTCCACTTCTATGGTGAGTTACCAATTTAAATATTGGAATGAAAAGTGGAGGCGTTGTGAGGCTATCCCTCTCAGACTCACAGAAGATGTTTTCATGCTGAACCTAAGAAGAGAAGCAGGTTTTCAGCAGCTTGACATATGCAGAGATTTCATGTTCAGCGGGAAGAGCAATGAAGTAAAGCATGCCTAAGGGGAACGGCAAGAGTAATGAATCAAAACGTGCCTATAAGAGGACCTGTCCAGCGTAGAACACCTTCTCCACACATGGACATTCAAAATAAGGTGATCAACATGTGCATCGATGTGAAAACGCTATTCCCTTCTACTGCTGATGAGCTGTTACAACAATAGTGATGACTGCTCAACTGTGAAGTCTTTTACTCTTCCAATGTGGGAGTTTAATTTTTTAAAGTCTTAAAATGATTTTAAAGTGTCACATTCATTAAAGGAAAAGAAGAAGATTTAAATCAGTAACCAAACCCAGTCCTGTTGACACCAAACATAAAATGAATGTTGCAGCTTGTAACTGCACGGATAAACCCCCATATTGAATTTCCCTGGCAGTTCATTCATTCCCTGATTCTTCTTACTCTGTCTAAAGAAGTTCAAAATCCTCTTGTCGTGGGTGTACTGAGTTATTGCCACCTCTTTGTATTTTATTATCTAGAATAAAACCTTTACTTGTAGTAACCAATCTTTTATCTGCAGAACTAAAACCATCCACTGACTTACGAATACTTTTGTAAGCCGTGCAAGTAGTACATTGGTTGTAAATGGGGATGTTCAAGTAAAATCACAGAACTGTTTAGGAACATTATGATGAGTACCCAATTCTTTGATCTTCTATCAAAGCTTTTCCTCACATAACCGCATTTGTTTTGTCTTTGTGTTCATCGTTGCCCAGACTTTAACTTGAGCTTCTTCTAAATGGTCAGGTAGTTCCCAGCCTAATGTTGATGTGCAAAAACATGTGCAACATGGGTTTCCCAATGATCCAGGATACATTTCACTTTTACACTTCTAGAGGTTTCAGTCAAGAGATGGTGTCTCCACACCCCTCCAGCTATGTACATTCAACATCGAGAACATTTCTTTGCTTTGTAGAAAGCAGTAGATTTCTTTGGATAGACAGAAACCATTTAACTTGTTGGTTCTAGAGCGTCTTTTGTTGATAGTCCTTAGTGTTCGTGTTGTTCTCCTTTAAAAAGGCTAAGATATTGGGCAGCTTATATTCAGCGTTCTATTGATTTTCCATCTTCATCAGACAGCCTATCGTGAGGTACTCCAGACTCCAACCTTCGCTCCTCACTCCTGCGTGATTTCGACACAAGAGGGTGTCCACAGAGTATGTTAGGAGGGCTGTTTCAATCAGCATCAATGCCTTGGATATGACCATCCTGCCATAGTCTTCTAGAGCTACAAGCTGTTTCATTGACATTGAAGTTATGAGTTATAATCTCTCTAACAGAAGATTTTCCAAGTTATCATAGGTAACAGTAAAACAATGTTGTATATAAACACTACGATAGACCATCTCTTCAGAGATTAACCAATCAAAATTTGAGAGTGAGCCATTTTCAGGCACACCCTTTGAATAGCAGCATGAATGGGGTTGCAGTATGGAAGCAGACAAAACCAGCACACTTCATGGCCAGATAGACATTTTTGTACCAGAGTAAACACCAGCTGGTCATGTTGGCATCTTGCCTCTTAGATGGCTAGACGCTTAGGCTCTCTGAAACATGTTTTCATAGCAGAATATTCCGATGAATTAATTTGAAATATACCATTATGTGAAATAGGTTCACATCCAGCAGCCACATCACTATGATTATGATAGATCCTGCTTTGGAAACAATCTTAAACTTCACACAGTATTGTTATCTTTTATATCACAGGGCAGGTCTTTCCCCATACTTTCCATTGCTGCATTTCAAGTGTTTCTTTAGAAAGTTTGGTTCATACACATATTGCTATCTCTGTGTGTTCACAAAGTAAATCACTAGTAAGTAATATGCACCTACCTTCATCAGGTTATGTTATTGAGGCTTTGATAAAACTATTATCCATTACCCGCTTCTGTTAATGATTACTGACCTTTGTCACATAACCAGTTCAATAATTCAAGTGACTCTTGCATGTATTACTTATCAGAGCTGTTATCTATGACAACTTGTGTCCTTTCAATCAGACTGGCAAGCTTCATTTTGGTTGCATACTGCCTGTGTTCACCTCTGGGTGAGGACTTCCTCCTCAGGGGAATGCAAATCTAGTGCATGCACCAGCTGGACGTCAGTCTTCTTGGTAGTTGTTGCACCGTCTAGGGGAGTTAGTGATTCCAAAATATTTTGAGAAAGGAGTCTTTCATTGTACCCTACCTTTTTTTGTCCTCAAATGTTTCTCTAATTTCCTACTACACTAGAGAATGGGTTTCCTTGTTTTTCAGCCTGTGTTTTACAATAAACAACGAGAAGAAACTTCACTCTAGCCAGACCACTAAACCTCGCCTTGGAGAGAATGAATTCTTCGAGAAGTTCTGCTCATGTGTGTGTTACATATGGTGGGTTCCATGCTGGAAGGATGACTTCAAAGTTCAGTGTTGATATGTGGATAGTCACTTGTATTTGCAATTTACAGCTCCTGATATACTTTGTGCTCATTTCACAAGGTCAAACATGTGTCACGTTTGAAAGGAATATGCCGAAGGTTTGTGAACAATCTCATATGCTTTTTGCAAGCATCATTCTCTGTATACCTTTTCAAGCAGTGCTGTCTCTTTGCCTCAAAATGTTCCATGAAATGCATATGCCTGAATCCTGGTCATACATATGCTGTCTCCAATACTTCCCTTCTTTAGAACGTGTTCAGACAAGTAGGAACAAAATAAAACAAAATTACCTTTTTTTGCAATTCAGGCACTCTTCGACCATGCACTCCCTAAACACTGACCAGCCATCCTCGTTGTCATGAGTTAGGGACAACATTGTGGCATGTGATAAATCCTTTGTGAACAGGTGGTTAGACATCAGACATTTGATTTCGTACCTAGAAACACTTGTTTATAGACGTGTTATAAATGCCATATCATATCATATTTTATTTTACTCACACTTTCGGCTCCATCGACATTTTGTGAAAGCATACCAACGTTTATCTTGGGAAAAGCAAACTGATAACTACCAAAATCAAAGTACAGATAGAAAAACTAAAACAAGTTAAAATTAGTGTCACTATACCCTTCAACACTAACAAGGATTAAGATGGTTAAAATGTTGGAGGAGAGGCGGGAAGGAGTTCAACTACAGGTATCACAGTGCTAATACAAGGACCAAAGGACTAAGCAGCAGAAGAGCTTAATAAGAGGAGTTTCAGTCATTTGCAGAAGTTCTTGCACAGCGTATCTCAGTCAAAGAGTATTCCACAAGGCATAAACATGTGTTTGGAAAGCACGCCCCAGTGCTTTCTTACATTAATAGCATGGGACTATTCCTAAATGTTTGTCTCAGGAGCGTAGCTGCCTCTTAAGCGGATACCATTTAATTCTGTAGGCTATGTGGTCTGGCCATATGATATAATATGATGGGCCATATAATGCTCATTGTGTGGGCGACAACTCTTTCAGCACGTTTCTGGCTTTCACCGGCATGCAGTGCATCCCTCTCCACATTGGAGCAATGTGGTCTGTTTTGGAGACTTAGAGACACTCCTTGCAGTGGTATCAAAAGGAACTTGAAGCTACTTAATGAGGTTGTTTCTTGTTCCCAAAAAAGGATATTACTGTAATCCAGTTTCTCCAGCATTGGATCTTTCATGGATTCACATGCTGTGAATATTCGCTGTCGCCAGGCTGGGAACCTAACCGAGGTTAGCAATGAAATGGGGTAAGCAATGTATCGATGTCATGCAAGGATGTACTTTGCTTACCATGCAAGACTACCCGAGCATATCATGGCTATGTTTGTCCATATGACCCATATTATTATTAATACAGGACTAGACCTTTATACAGCAAATTCCAACCTGTTGACTTTATCATTGATTGATGGTGCTTGGCCCTGTTTGCGATAACATGATGAAAGAACCCCCTGTGAATCGTATTTTCTTACTAGATTTGAGCACTCAAATCTGATAATATGGACTTGCGCTTTTGCATAGTTGAAACTTAGACAAATAAAATTTAAATTCTTACTTGAGCGACACATATCATTTCCATAATAACCCAACAACATGCGTTTTTTATATTTTGCACTGCATGGCCAAAGATCAAGTAATTTCTTTCTATAGCACATAGAAATCAAGAGTAGGGTGCACATGCACTATAACATGCAAAGCAACTGTCATGCTTGCTATTTGCAACACAGAGCCTTGCAAATTCCCAAAAATCCCACTAGACCTGTATGGCGAGTTCTTTAGTATACATACACAACCTGTGAGAAATGCACTCGCGCCAATGGTTTATTTGCAGTAAATGCCAAATAAAAGTTTCAAACATCCCCATAATCACCATCAAGGCCGAGTTCCATGCAAATCGTACTCGCCCTTCATAAAATCTTGTCACCATTGCGAGGGAGCTAGTAGATTCTGCGAGCCATGCAACCCCTGTACATAAACCATTTCTGTCCGTGATATTCTTTGCTGCACATCATAAAACAAAAGTCCAAAAAACATCTTGTTGCTTTTGTCATGCTAAGAACGCCACACGTTGCTCCATAGGGAAGAAATTGCAAAACACATTAAAATAGACTTAAGTAGCAAAGATTGCTCAAACTTGTTTAATCATTCTAAAATATGAATGAACCTGCATTAATGTGAGTTTAGTTTGGTAAAAACAAAGGGCTTTCTTCCGCCTCAAATGCTTTTATAATCACTAAAAAGTGCAATCATTTTTCAGTGCAGTTGCTTTCCAGTATAGGCATGTCATAGGTGTGTAAATATTT
Organism: Ambystoma mexicanum; assembly: GCF_040938575.1. Taxonomy (NCBI): domain Eukaryota; kingdom Metazoa; phylum Chordata; class Amphibia; order Caudata; family Ambystomatidae; genus Ambystoma; species Ambystoma mexicanum. The sequence continues at coordinate 1,401,658,976 of NC_090924.1, forward strand.
ATTTATTCTGACAAAATAATTGTTTCGGTTCTGCTCTTTTACATTTACACTACTCCATGATGTTAAATTAAATGTACTATTGATTACATTAAAACACACCTTTTCTCTTAATCTTTGTGATTACAGTAAATTACAGTAATTTTGAATTGCTCTAATCAGAATCCTTGCCAGATATACATAACAATAAGTTGCCAACATTCAGGAAGGACAAAGTTAAGCAACATAATGATCAGTCTTACTTAACTGTATAAATGCTCCCATTGCTTAGTTATATTGCAAGTGTACAACATGGCTGTGACAAAGGAACACCTGGGACTGTCATATTGCCTGACCAGGCCCACATTTTCTTCTCACTCGTTTCTTTATTCCAAAGACATTGCATTAAAGTCCATCACACTACAAATTACAGTTAACCTTAACTCACAGTACTTGAATGGGAGCTACCTAACATGTAAAGCAGGATTCGCCAAGTGGTGTGGTGTAAGTGTAAAATAAGGTTTAATTTGTACTGTGATTGCCTTTTTATTAGGGTAGTCCCTCCTGCATACTGAGTGTTTGTACCTTACTTCACACTAGCATTCTGAAAGTTTGTCAACGTCCCCTTTTTATGGGTAATAAATGCAGCTCTTTCTTTTAAAACTTGTTTTTCTCACTAATTTCATCTTTTTTGTGTGCAAAAGGCATTGTGCTAAAGGCTATTAGCAAGCTATCACTATTGTATTATTCTGAATGTATTGTTTTTTGTGATGGCGCGCGTATGGTGTGGGCTTGGATGCATTGCCTGTTATATACACGTTTTTTGCTGAATTATATTCTGTGCGTTTTAATCTGGGTGTATTATTTAGAATGTATTGTTTTGAGTGTATTGTTTTCATTTAATTGTTTTGAGGGTTTTGTTCGTTAGTGCGTTGTTTTGATTGTTTTTATAGTATCATATTCTGTGCATTTTATTGATAAGTGTATTGTTTTGATAATTTTGTTGATGGTCATGGTGAGGGTGAGGGCTAATATGTGCATGTTGTGTATGACCTGTGCTAAATTGTATGATATGCATGTTGTTCTATGTATTTGTTTGAATCTGAGAGTATTGTTTGAACATTATTTTGAGCGTATTGTTGTAGGTCATGGTGTTCTCATGGTATTGGTATTGTTTATTTGTAAAGCGCCTATACACAAAGCAAGTGTTTCAAAGCACTCAAGGAGGGGTGGGGTGGGGCAGAAAGGGAAAAAACAACAGTCATTCAGAGCCCTTGAATTTCTGAACGATACAAGTCTGCACGGGCAGAGTGGGTGCATGGAACAAGTGCATATAATACAATTAACGGTGTAGATAACAGCAAATAGGTCTGACGACGATTCTGCAGTTTTTCCAAGTGCATTGAGGCGCCACCATGCAAGGAGCGTAGACAAGGGAAAAGCAGATAGACGATCTTCAAGGCATGGTGCATTCAGATAGTGCAAGTGACAGAGGGGAGGAGGGACAAGTGAAGGGGGGGTGGGAAGGCGGGGGAGGGGTCCAAGTGAGCCCAGTCAGTCAGAAGCTGGGGTAAGTGCTTAGAGATGCCACTCTCATTTGTCATTGACCCAGTGTACTAACGATGAGGCAAGTGCAAGGCCCGGAGGCAAGTGCGAGAGGGCTGGCAAGGGTGCCAGGGACCTATGAGACTCTGAGGTACACCAGGCGGCCAGTCAGCAGGCTGCGCAGAAAAGGAGGGAGAGGGATAGAGTGGAGAGAAAGGTTAGCAGGGTAGAGGGAAAGAGAAGGAAGAGGTGAAGAGGAATGTCTTAAGCAGTTTCCGGAACTTAAGGAGATCAGGCTTAAGAGGGGGTGCGGTATTGCATCTGCTATTCCAGATGGAGGCCCATGCAAAGGCTAAAGATCTACCTCCAAATCTCTGCGTGGAGAACAAGCTCACTCGCAGAAGGTTGGAGGTAGATGAGTGGAGGGCTCGGAAGGACAGTATTTAGGTAGGCAAAGTTGGAGATAGGTAGGTCCCTGGCCCCAGAAATCCTTGTGGACAATGCAGAGGGTCTTCAATGTGATCGTTGCAGCCACGGGGAGCCAGTGGAGGGGTTTCAGCGCTGGAGAGATGCGGTCCCTGGGCTTGATGCCAAGGATAAGTCTTGCTGTTCTGTTCTGTCTGAGGTGCAGGGGGCGCAGAGCGGAGGCAGGTAGATTGAGAAAGAGACTGCTGCAGTAGTCCAGCCTTGAGAGAACCAGGACTCTGGAGACAGTGAGCCGCTGGGGGAAGTTGAGAAAAGGAAGAGTAAATCTTAGGAGGTGTAGCTAGTAGTTGGACTTTTTAGAGATGTCAAAATGTCAGTGGAGAAGGAGAGAGTGGAGTCGAAGATGACCCCAAAGTTTTTTACATCGCAGGGGGGTGCGGGCACAGGGCCAAGGGAGGCCAGCCAGACTGAGAGTGGGAAAGCGGGAGCAGAAGTCCCAATACGAACGATCTCAGACTTACTGGCTTTGAGGCAGAGGTTGTTTGCAGCACACCATGACTGAATTGCGGACAGTCAGATATGAGCGAGGTAGACGAATTGGCTGAGGGTAGCCTGAAGGAGAGTTGCGTGTTATCCACATAGCACTGGAAGTTAGAGATGAAAGTGGCAATCACACGTGCCAGGGCAGCCATGTAGACATTGAAGAACCAGGGGGATAGGTTAGTACCCTGAGGAACGCAACAGGTTGAAAGAGTGATAGTAGAGAGAAAGGACCCAAGTTCCACCTGGGATGGGCGGTCCGAAAGGAAGGAGGTTAACCACGTCAGAGCCTGACCTGTGATTCCCAGGGTGTCAAGCAGACGTGCGATCAGGATGTTGTGGTTTACCATGTCAAAGGCAGAGAAGAGGTCATGAACAAAAAGGACAGAGGGAGTGTTAGTGTCAATATTTGAGAGCAGGTCTTCACGGGTGTTCAGAAGAGCAGTTTCCATGCCTCTGGATGCTCTAAAGCCAGCCTGATGCTTGTGGACCCAACCAGCAGTTTCAGTGTGGAGGGTGACCTGAGAGATAGCCAGCTTCTCCTGGAGTTTGCCCAGGAAAGGGGTGATAAATATAGGGTGGTAGTCTGCCGGAATGGAGGGGTTGGCAGAGGGTTTCTTAAGTAGAGGGTGCACAAGGGAGTGCTTAAGAGAAGTTGGGAAAACTCCAGTGGCAAAAGAGAGATTGCAGAGATCAGCCAAGGCTGGAGTAAGAGAGTCAATGTTGCCCTTAATGGTCTTGGAGGGGCAGCGGTCCACCTGTTTGGATGAAGCCTTCATAGACCGGACGTGAGAGAAGAGAGGAGAAGTGGTGGAGGGGCCAAGGGAGGCTTCAGAGGTGCATGTGAATGAGGTGGTGTGGAGGAGAGAGAGTAAAGGATGTCTTGGGTTTTTGCGGTGAAGTGTGCAGCCAGGGCCGAGCAAAGGTCCTGGGTGGGTGTGACAGAAGAGGAGGCTGCTGCAGAATTGGCCAGTTCCTTACCAACATAGAAATGTTTGGCCGTGTTGTTTGATGCTGCGGAGATGCAGGCTTGAATAAAGGATTTTTTTTGTGGTGTGGATGCAGAGTCGATGTTGCCTTTGAAGGAGGCAGCAGGTCAGTTTGTCAGAGGGTCCGCGCGACAAATTCTATTTCCGCTGTGGGATGTTTTTACCCCTGCATCCAAGCCCTACCTCAAAAACTGTGCAGTACTGGCATTGAAAACATCATGATGGCCAGAGCTTCCCAGAAAATGCCCAGGGAAGTGCATGAAGAATAGGCTGCCACCCATTTTGCCGATGTTATGGGCACAGAAGGGCACTGCCTAAAACCACAATTGGACTACCCACACAGTAGTCTGAAACCATTGGGAATGGCAATGCTGACTGCCAAAAGCAACCTAGAATTGTGGGGAATTCATTTTCTTAAATCCCAAAAAGGGGTGCAGTACCAGTACTCACCACTATCAGAAAGCTGGCATTTTAAAACCACCAGATTTTGATTAAAACTGAATAAATGAACCCAAAGCGTGCCAAAGAAAGACTTACTGAGAGGTGGATACAATCTAAAGTTATATTCTGAAGTGACTTGAAGGTTTATAACAAGACTGGCTGAGCTGTGGATTTCATCAGTTTAAGTAAATTTGGACTGAAAGACACTAAAAACTGTTTAAAAGAAATGAGTGACCTACTTTTGAGTGTCACATAGGTTGCAATTGTTTAAATGTCATAGTTTTAAACTTAGAATCAGCATCCTAGCTGCATATGTAAAAAATTGTCTTGACTTAAACTGGGGAACAAAAGTGACATTAGCTGGGGCCTGGCTTAAGGAACTGAATTCTGCCCACCAGCTACCCCCGACAGGAATTGAGACTTGCACAACAGCTGTGTTCCCAGGCATATCTGCCTTTTGCTGCTCCCACCAAAAGGGATATGACACTTCCCTGATTGAATTACCTGGGCTCTGCAGGAAATTGAACAAAGCCCTGTCCTGACTCAGGCAAATGTTTTATTATGGGGGCCGTAAAAAGTGGCTTCCTCCTGGAAGTAAAGGGGAGGAGCACTGCCTGTGAGAGCAAGCTGGCTTGGCAGAACTGGAAAAACCAGAAATTCAACCTTGTGCTGGGGGGAAACCACACCCCTGTAGCCAGAATATGGTTTTAGAAAAAGATGAATAACTCATAGTACCGACTTGTCATATTTATTTAAATGATACCATAATTCTTGTGATTTTTCTGCCCACATTTTAAGAGGTTTTTAGAACCGGTGGCATGATCTGGGGGCAAACTAGCAGTTAAGAGGGTATTACTTAAAATGTATGCATGTTAAAAATCTGACACTTCATCAAGTAATGTCCATACTCCTTGCGCACATGTGTATAAATTCGGGGTAATGTCCGATATTACGAAACCAGTTAAAAAGGGCAAATGTTGCCATTTCTGAATGCAAGCTCCCAGGAAGAGCAGATTTGGACAGGGTATACCTCCTGTGATATGTGAAGGGTGCATGTAATTTTAAACAATTGTGTACCTGTGCAAATATGTCTTTTGGGTCAAAATATAGATTGTGTGTAATTTGACTGGGGTGGGTTCTCTGTACCATAAACAGACCTCATCATGATGACACTTCATTTCATTCCCCCAATCAAGGGGAAGAGGAGGAAGTGGCCAATGACAAGTGGAGAGGGGTAGAGCCTAGTGATGCTGCACACACACCCACGTTCAAAACACATAAAAGCAGACAGTCAGGACAGATAGGGGCCTTCAAATCCATTTGCTGCGGGACGCTCTGCCGGGAAAATCCATACTTTACCTCCATCAATCTCTAGAGAAAGCTGTGCAGAAAGATCCAGACTTCAAATCCATCAATCTCCAGAATCCAGAGAGGCTAGAGAGAGAGCAGAGCTGAACCAGACCACTGTTAGCAGAACCAGAGAGCTGACCCAGATCACTGTGAAGTGCAGAGACCAGACCAGAGTCCAGTCTAAAACCTGACCAGATCCGTGGCGAGGCCCATTTAATTCAAGAATATAGTGTGAGTACCTAGCAGAACTGTGCAGAACCAATCTCTTAGTTAAAATAATCTAATCCAAGCTATTTTAATCTAAGTAGAACTGCCTCCTAACTGTCACCTGTCATTTTCTAGTTGCTAGCTGTCACTTGTCTTTTTGAACTTTAAAATTTCAAATCTGAAAAACGACCTTTACCATATCGCTCATATCTCCGTGACCGTTTGTTCTAGAGACTTGCAGTAACTTTCCTCTGAAAGCTTAGAATCGTGGCTTTTCAACGAACCTAGAACCGCATTCTTCCCCCGATACTTTTGCTGCAATCGCGATAAACGCACCCGCGAATTTGCCGCGATTTGAAAATTTCTCAACGTGTGAAAACAGCAGTTTTCTTGCTTTCAGTTGCCAAAAATTCGTTTAACCTGCTAGTTACTCCTAGATCCTTGCTAAAGTGAGCCTGGACTAATATTAACTTGATACCACTCACCCTGAACCTCTAGAGGGAATTAAAAGCATTTTAGCATATTTTTCACTTCATTGCCAGCACATATAAAAGCATTTTGGGCCTGTGTTTCCAGCTTCTGTAGTCTAAGCTTGCTGGGGTGAACTGAATTATAGTTGATTGCATTTCTGATAATTGTGTGCTTTCCTTCCATTTCCTTGCATTGCATAAAGGGGGGAGGGGATTGCCAGAGAAAAGTGATTACATTGTTTTGTTGAAATCATATTGAGTATTTTCTGTATTGCATTTCATTCAACATTACATCCATCTGAACTTATATAAAGCATTCTCTACCACCTTATTCTTCTGTTCCTATTCACAAGTGTGCTAGTGCCAGACTATCCCTTATTGATTACTGCTCAGATTAGGTGTGATATTCAATTATTAAATTAGTATAAAGTGTGATATATATATCTATTGTTTAAATTATCAAATAAACCTTTTAACTTACAAAACAGAACTACTTCTTGGCTCAGTGGGGTCAGGGGGATTCCAAGGGAGGGGTGTTATATAGAGGTAGTCATCCAGAACGCATGAACTGGACATAAAGATATTTCAATAAGGGTTTCCATTCAGTATCCCAGACTAGGCATTGACTTAGCTGTAGTGTTGAATTGAATCCTCTTACACCGCTCAGCTACCCTACACGTGCGTTTAAGGGCAGCCAGATCGGAGTCGTACCAAGAGTTGCCTTTTTTGGAAGGCTTCGGTTGGACCCTCATGACATGGGCAAGAGTATCAAGGGTGTTAGAGATAGAGAGATTGAAGTTAGCTAGGGCTGTGTCAGGGTGGGAGTCAGCCGCAGGAGTAGGAGGCGGAGAGTAGGTGGTGGCAAAGGCAGCCGCAGTCACTCTTTTCATGGGTGTGCCGATTGCAAGAGGCGAGGAGAGCTTCATGTGTGATGAGAGAAGAGAGTGGTCCGTCCAAGAGAGAGAGGTAGTGAGAGGGATAGAGAGAAGGATGTTGGTAGAGATGAAAGCATCCAAAGTATGGCCTGCTGTGTACGTGGAGTCAGAGGGTAAGATTGAGAGGGAGAGAGAATCACATAGGTGCACAAGGGTCCGGAGGAGTCAGGAGAGTCCAAATGGATGTTGAGATCACTCAGCAGGAGGAGTTGAGAGGAGGAGGAAATAAAGAGGTAGAGAGGAGGCCACGTCAGCCCATTCCGACAGAAAGAGAGTGGCCTGTCCTGGTGGCCGATAGAAGGTGGCCATAAGGAGAGAAGATTTAGGAGGGAGTGAGAGCCTGCAGACTAGGCACTCGAAGAAAGAATAGGCCTGAGTAGGGATGATGGGCACAGGTATCAATTTTGAGATGATCAGGGCCACTCCCTGCCCTATCCCCTGGGGCCTGGGCACAGAGAGGATCTTGCATCCTTCAGGGAGGTGTGTGAAAGCTTGTTACACTGTCCTTGAACCATGTCTCCGTGACGGCGAGCACATCAAGATCCATGAGTTCAAGGAGGTTGTAGATGTCAGACGAGTGTTTGACAGCAGAGGGAGAGTTAAGAGTGGCAATATGGAGCAGCTTCCCATCTTTGAAGGTCTTGGGATGGTTGTCCCCCCGAGGGTGGCAGAAGAGCCAGAGGGATAGTGGAGGGTGCCGGAGGAGCCAAGGCCGAGCAAGGGAGCTGGGACAGTGAGGAAAGGCGAGGGAGCCTGTGCAGAGGAGGAGGAGGGCACAGTAGGCAAGGAAGGTTGTTCAGAGGAGGAGGAACGCACAAAAGGCAAGGGAGCCTGTACGGAGGAGGAGGAAGGCACAGTAGACAAGGTAGCCTGTGTGGAGGAGGAGGAAGGCACAGCAGGCAAGGGAGCCTTTGCGGAGGAGGAGGAAAGCACAGCAGGCAAGGGAGCCTGTGCGGAGGAGGAGGATGCCCAGTAGGCAAGGGAGTCTGTCCAGGGGGAGAGGTAAGGTTTGAGAGGTGAGGCAGGAGCCTGTCAAAGAGGAGAAGGTTAGGTTGAGGACCATGACCCATTATGGTTCCATTCAGCTAGACATTAATGATGACCCTGGAAATGGCGAAGAGGTCAAGCAAGACCTCCCAGCGGGTACCACCGTTAATGCGAGAAGAGGCAATAGGAGAGAGAAAGGCGACCATGTGGAGAGTCCACAAGTCGGGTGAGGGAACGACAAAGAGGATGTCTGTGAGAGTCTCTCTGGTGGAAGCCGTAACATTAGTGTCTGCAATAGGAAGGCCTAGGTTGGAGCCCAGTATGTCCTCCTTAAGTTTCTTCCGGCCAGATTTAGTGATAGTTGAGGGATAGTAAATAGAGAAGCAGTTAAAGATCATAGGAGAGATAGATAGCTATATAGCTAGCTACAGTGGTGAGGAGGACACTTACCAGGCGGTTCTACTGAGGCACAAGGGGGAGTGGAGATGTGGAAAACACAAGGGGTGAGGGACAGTGGTTAGGGGAGGCACAGAGGACAAGGTAGGACGTGTAGGATCTTAATGCAGGATGTACTCACAGCCAATGCTATTTTTAAAGGTAGTAAAGTAACAGTTGTGCACTCAGGAAAAAAAATGGTAACCGCAAGTTCACAGCCGTGTTCGATTTTAGCTAAAGCAGAATGAAACACAGTGCGGCATGGCGCAAGGGTAACAGAAGCACCCAAATTTGAATTAAGCAACACACCCCCAAAAACGTTTTGAAATTCAGCGCTGAATGCAAATGGTGCAAGGGAAACAGAAGCACTGATATACATGTATGAAAGAAGTAGATGTATTCAAAAGGAATGAGGTTAGTTAACAAAATGGATTGAGAGTACAGCATTGGCAATGCCTCAGGAGAGCTAGTAATGGTAGAACACCCAAACTCCCAGTCATTACTGCAGGGATCGTGGGAAGCCTTTGATTCAGAGACAATGGACCAGTCCAGGATTTAGTCCGGTGGACGGAACATAGTTAAAACTGAGTTTTCTATGGCACTGCAGGCCCTCCATGGCCCGTACAGGCACAGACAGGCTCCTTAGAAAGTGGTCCTTTGAAAGAGGGGTCGGCTATTCGCCTTCCGGCTCCTGATTGGCTTGAAATGGAGAAGGAAGGCCAATCAGAGTGAGGCAGAGGCAGGAGGCTGAGCACTCGGTGAATGGAAAAATTAAGCAGCCATTTTAAAGGTGCAAAGAATACAAAGGCACTGCATGGCCCGCTTCCCATAAACGCAGCCAAAGCATGAACTAGCACACTTTGTTGGAGGGGTACGTAGCAGCAGAAAAGTGATAGCCAGCAAAGGTGAAATGAATTTCGTGCTCGCAACATACACACTCTAAATGCCCTAAATTGCAGTCCCAAGCCCCTTCTGGGCTTACAATCGCAGATGTGATGTTGGAATTCACAGATGTGCTGTAAAGAGGATGAAATTCAGCTTCAGATGCAGCTAGCAGGAAGTAGTTGCATGTTTTAGGTGAAGTGGACACAATGCTGTGGACTTGTTTTCAGTGCCTGTTGTATATGATGACTTTTGTGCTGAATTGTGTTCCTTACATGTTACAAAAAAGGTAGCAGGCGCTCCTCTCTCGAAAGAACACAGCATGATAACCTGTTTAGTGTTTATTAACCACTTTGAGAGTTTGCAGCCATCTGCTTTTTGCTCACTGTACCTTTCACTGATGGGAAATATCCATTTGCATATCAGTCTTTGTCCCGCCCACATGGGACAAAGACTGATATACCAATTAATATTCTGTTCTTTCAAGAGAGAGGGGGGGAGGAGGGTGTGTGTGTGTGTGTGTGTGTGTGTGTGGTGGGGGAGAGCAGAGGGCTTGGCAGATTACCTTGTGAATTACACAGTCTATTTTTCACTTTGTGATATATTGTTCATTGTGTGTTAGCTCTTCAGCTACTGCATGTTGGGTGCAGCGGTTCATCTTGTGTGTTTTGTGGTACATTTTACATTGCTTTGTAAACTTTTCTTTTTAGTTTGTCCCTCGGATTCTACTGATCATTTTGTGCATTTCAAGGTATACTTTTCTTTCAAAGTAATAATAATAAGTATATACTGATTTAGTTCAAAACTAGAACTTTACACAAACTTAAGCCAGATACAGATAACAAATAAAATACAAAATGCTTCTAATACAAATATGAATGAATTGACTTAGATAAATAAATACATACAACAATTCTCATATAAACATCAAAATTCATAAAATTCACAGGTTTTCAGAATTCATAGATACATAGATTCATCAGTTCCCAGCTAATAAAATGTGATCTATATAATCTGCCTGTCATCAGGAACATGGGGTTAAAGTTAGTAGTCCCATGGGAACTTGAACTGTGGTCACCATGACAAAAGACCAAAGGTCCCTGCTGGCAGAACTTCTTTCTTAATTCTACCGATCTTACCATAAGCACTTCTACCCCAAAAATAGTAAAGAAGAATATCACATACTGACAGTAAGGGATCCTGGGGCCAGAGTACCCTTACTTCAGCACCCATTGTAGGGCAGTCGTTTCGCCAGCGGCAGAATGTGAACTTTTACCTCGAGCAAGATTACATCCACCATATCCCAAAGTCTCAAGGTGTAGATCCCCTCATTCAGGCAACAGGTATTTAACATGCAGCCACAGACGATATAAAGCAATTTGCATAGAAGTAGTATATGTATTTAAGCAGTAATCCCAGAAGGAATCTGCTACAATTCCCTCATATCTGTGCACAAAACCACTCAAGTTGCATATATACAAAGGTCCCAATTTATTGGATTGTGTAAGCACATGTCTGGCCGATTCTAATTTGCCTATTACACCGCATATGCAGCAATACCGGTCTTCAACGACCAAATTGAATCGAGGTCCCGTGACTGACTGGACCGGCAATTGTTTTCTGTGTAACTTCAGTAGAAAAAGTATTATGGCCGGGTTGGGCAGAGTTGCAGGTATGATTGAGTTTTCCTGTATCGATGGACCACATGCGATACTGCTTCATTCCCCTTTAATTTCGAGAGATTGAATTCCGGCACCAATCCCATTTATTAAATTCTTTCTCGAAAGCTTTTTTCAGGTACATCTAAGGCGTATTTCTGCTTCAGTCAAGAGTCCAGCCGATCTCCATAAAGAGCACTTCATTTAGAGACTTATAGTTGGAACCCCTATCTACCCTCTCTGTGTCATAACTCTGCCCTGGAGCTGCCAACAACTTGCAAACTGGGCCAGAGCCAGATCTTAAATAAAAGCACTCCCTTGCCCGGAGTGCCATACCCTTAGCGATATTAACCCCAGCTCCAGCCGGAGGTACCCCATTGGGCAGGAGAGTCCCAGGCCCAAAACAAAGTATATGTTTTGTTTCGTTTTGACACTCCAGTACTACTGAGTGCAGTACTCAATATAGTTTTCATTTTACAGTGTATGTTCTTTTTAAATAAGGCTAGGCATGTTTCCTAAATATTAAAAATCGAAAAAGATAATGTCAAAATATATGCTGGGAAAACATGAGTCTGAGGCTGTTCTGAAATTGCAATGAAAAAAACATGTTTTATTCAGCAGTGATTTGGTACATTAAAACATTGATAAAACATCACCAAATCTGGCATGACTGGATACGTTGGATGCCAAATTTAGTGAACTTTCATGGATAACGAAAACGTTTACACATGAAAACATTATTGTATTTTCCTATATAAAATATCATATAACCTTAACTACCGAGCTACAACCGCGACTGTATGATGTTGTATGTTAATGGCTAATATTCAGAATAAACTTTATTCCTCCTGGGAAAAAACAATTAGGGTTTGGGTCATATTGCAGCACTGGGCGCACTCTCAAATTCACAGCTCAAGTCTATGCTTATGCAAAAGGCCGTAGATTTGGATTTTGGTGTGCTTCAGGACCGAATTGTTAAAATGTCACCCCACACTTCTATTCACCACCCCCAAACGTCCTAGGCCGGCATGCTCCGTAGCTAGAATTAAATCATCTGAGTGTCGTAGATTTATTTTAATGGCTAGACTAAATGTATTACCACTCAGAGTAAGGAGGCCTTAGCTGGCTCTGGGGAGGATATGTCTGTGTCGGTTGGGCCGTGATTTACATGGCAAAGGCAATTTGTTTGCATTGACTCATGTAAGGTTGCATTCACAAATACTTATATGCTATCCTTGGGAATCTATATTTCTCCAGCATTGGATCTTTCATGGATTCACATGCTTAGAATATTCCCCGTCGTCAGACTGGGAACCCTCGGTACACATATATATAGTCATTTCCAATAGGAAAAACTTCTGCCCTATCCCCGTCTGCGTCCTCTACGGGGCCGCCCACGTACGCCCCGTTGGACGTGATGGTATATAAGCCCCGCCCCCGCGGGTCCCTTCAGATTTCAACCGTCTCCAAAGATAGTGGGATCTCCTCGTGTATTTTCTTCAAATACTTATCGATTGTTTCTAACTCCTGCGAGTTGGTCTGTTTGGTCCGCTTCCAACTCCTACGAGTTTTGTTAGTTAGTCTGGCAATAATGTCGGGTAAGCCTCTTTTCCGCCTGTGTGCCACGTGCGGTCTAAAGAAGGTTTATGAAGGGGATGGCCATCTTGACTGCATCTACTGCCTTCACCCCCACCACTCGGCGGACCAATGTGATATCTGCAAGGGGTTTTCCCAAAAAACCCTGAAGGACCGGAATCGGCGACTGGTCTCGTGGCTGAACGACGGCGCTGGAGCGTACCCTCAGTCGGAGGTAGGATCGGTGCGCAGTATCGCCTCAGCGAAAACATCAGAAGCCTCCCGACGCTCACATCCGTCGGAACCTCCGGCCAAAAAATCACGACCTACGGGGAAGGACGTGCCTCGAAGTCATTCCTCTAAGGCCTCATCGAAAGAATCGACGAAGAAATCATCTTCCTCTTCTTCTTCGTCGAAGAAAGACAAGGACAGGCCAAAATCCTCCTCGAGCGATCAGAAAAGATCAGCTACGAGTAGAGAGGCGGATAAACACAGGGAGAGCTCCGCGAAGGCGGGACCGCCTAAGCCACCTGCAGGCCCTCCGTCGACGACGACGACGGCGACGATCCAAGTGCCTACTCCGTCACAGTCCCCCGCCTTTCAAACGGGCTCATCGTCGACGACGATTCCCTCGTCGACGGAGTTCCAGGCCTGGAGGCCAGAAACGTTCGACATGGGGCTACCCGACACACTGCTACAAGAACAGCCAGTTTCGATCGCCTCCAAAGAAGACGACGGCTTCAGAATAGTGAGCCCGGAAGACCTGGGGCTACGGCCCAGATTTCCTTCTGGTGCAACCTGCTCTCAAGTTTTCACCCAGCCTCCAAACGCCCAGGCTACTCTCTCCATGGAGGTACTTTCCTCCTTACACTCGCTCTTGAAGTCCCTGGACGAAAGGCTCCCGCCTGTTCCGACGACTCCCCTCGTCGACGAGCCCGGACCTTCACACCGCCCGACTAGATCGGCCGTGGGCCCAACTGCGCCAACAGTCCAGGAAGAAGGTGAGCTCTCGGACTCCCTCTCTGAACAGGGGTCAGCTTCTGATATCTCCCTCTCGCCGTCGAGAGACCCGTCATGGGTTTCGGATGTGGAGGTGGATCCTCCGAAAAGTCCCATTCACCCATCTCCACCGGATGACATAGGGGCCTTCCATTCCATGATGGAAAAAGCCTGCAAGGAGTTCGGTTTGACCCAACAAGAAGAAAAGAAGGACTGCTTCCTCTTTGACCACATGGGCAAGAATAGGCGTTCCGTTTTTTCGATTCCGATACTGGACCACGTATGGAAAGAGGGCGTCCAAACCATGCGGCATCCATTCTCGGAACCTGCGGTCAAAGGCCGCGTAGAGAAAAAATTTAAAGTTCCAGATTCGACGCCAAAATGCCTCTCTGCGCAACCCACGCCTGACTCGGTGGTATCGGCGGCGGCGACGAGAAAGGCAAAGGCCCAGCATAAGTGCTCTACCCCGCCGGACTCCGAAGCTAGACGCCAAGACGCTTTCGGTAAGAAGATCCTGTCAGTGGGAGCGTCAACAGTGAAAGCAGCGAACTCCCTGGCAATCATGGCCAGGTATGACAGGGAGATGTGGCACAGACTGGCACCCATTTTGGACCACCTCCCCGAAGAACACAGAAAATCAGCTATGTCCCTGGTTCGTGAAGGAGAAGAAGCCTCGAACCATGCTATCAATATAGCGGTGGACCTGGCGGACTCGGGGTTCAAACAAATTAACAATGGAGTGGTTCTACGACGCCAGGCCTGGCTCAAGTGCACCAACTTTAGACCCGAGGTGCAATATAAGGTCGTCGACATGCCTTTCGAAGGTGACCACCTGTTTGGCGAAAAGGTGGATGAGGCCTTGAAAGGAATGAAGGAGGACTCTGAGACGGCGCGCTCGCTGGGCTCTCTCCAAAGCGGTAAGCCCTTTCGTTCCTTTCGCCCCTTTAGAGGAGCTACGGGAAACGCACGATTTGCGGGATCCAGGGATAGAGCATTCGGGAGGTCTTCATATCCGTCCCAAGGCTATAGACGCGCCTCACAGTCCTCGACCCGACGCAGAAATTTCCAGGCCTCTAAGAGACGTCCCACCTACTCGTCGTCGACGGGAAAACAAAAAGATCAACAATGACGTTCTAGGAGGGAGAGTGTCAAGTTGCGTCGAGGAATGGGAGTCAATTACGACAGATCGGTGGGTTCTGGACACGGTGAGACTGGGACATTCCCTAAGATTCAAATCCAGACCTCCAAGACGTCCACCGATACGCCTGTCTCAACCACACCTAAGCGTCTTGCGTCGAGAGGTTGCGCTCATGCTAAAAAAAGGCGCCATCGAGTTAGTCCCTGCTTCACAGAGAGGCTTAGGGGTTTACTCACGCTGCTTCGTAGTAAAGAAACCAAACGGGAAGTGGCGCCCCATCCTCGACCTACGGGACCTCAACAAAACCCTGCTGAGTCAAAAGTTCAAGATGCTTACTCTACAGGAGGTAATCAGATCGGTCCAAAAGAACGATTTCCTAGCGTCTCTGGACCTCCAAGATGCGTATTTTCACATTCCGGTGCGCACTCACCACAGGAGGTTCCTGAGGTTTCTAGTCGGCCAAACACACTACCAATTTACTGTGCTCCCTTTCGGCCTGAAGTCCTCCCCAAGAACCTTTACAAAGTGCCTAGCACCCGTAGCAGCCTGGCTGCGGAAGGAAGGGCATCACGTTTACCCGTACCTCGACGACTGGCTCGTGAGGGGATCCTCCCCAGCGTCGACCAACGACAGCCTATTGACCACCTTGCGACTGCTACAGCGTCTGGGATTTGCAGTGAACTACGAAAAGTCTTCACTAAAGCCCTCGAAGAGCTTGAAGTTCCTAGGTGCTCAATTCGACACCCACACGGGACTAGTGAAACCATCCCTGGAAAGGTTGTTGAAAATCAAACACCTGACAAGCCAACTTCGTTTACAGAGAAGGTTGTCAGTAAGAAAATATGCGGCTCTCCTCGGCTCCATGGCATCGTGCATCCACCTAGTCGCGAACTGCCGGTTGTTCATGAGACCTCTACAGGAGTTCCTATCAGACAGATGGAAGCAGGCCACAGGCCGCTGGTCGGACAAGATAATAGTCGACGACGAACGAGTTATCAAAGCCATCCGATGGTGGAAAGTGGCGCGCAACCTGGACAGAGGGGTCCCCTTGCAGGAGCCGGAATTTCAGAACACCATCATTACAGACGCCTCTCTGTCGGGCTGGGGAGCACACATGTCACGTCACCAAACCCAAGGCAGGTGGTCGTCGACCGATTCTCGCCTACATATCAACGTCCTGGAGCTAAGGGCGGTGAGATGGGCCCTGAAATCTTTCCTCCCACACATCAAGGGGTCAAAAGTAAGAGTGCTCACGGACAATACGACAGCTATGTTCTACCTGATAAAACAGGGTGGCACCAGATCCAGGACCCTCTCGAAGGAAGCTCAAAAGATCTGGCATTGGGCTTTAAAACACCACATCTCCCTAGTGGCATACCACCTACCGGGAGCGAAGATCTTACAGGCGGATTCCCTGAGCAGGACTATGTCACAAATACACGAGTGGGAGCTGGACTCCACTCAACTCGGGGAAATCTTCGAAAGATGGGGGACCCCGTCGATCGATCTCTTCGCCACGGAAAGAAACCGGAAATGTGCTCAGTTCGCGAGCAGATGGCCCCAAACAGACTCCCTGGGGGAAGCGTTCTCGTTTCCGTGGACAGGCAAGTTCCTCTACGCCTTCCCTCCATTTCCCCTCATACGGAGGACGATCCAGGGGATCCACAGGTACAATTGCCGGGTCATCCTAGTGGCCCCGCGCTGGCCGAGGCAACCATGGTTCTCAGACCTCCTTCATCTGTCGCTGGATCAGCCGATACCATTCAGGAAAGTACCGAACCTCCTGTCCAGGGACGAGGGGACCGTGTGGCACCACAATCCGGACAGCCTGAACTTAACTGCATGGCTCCTGACTTCTCGGAGTTCGGGAACCTAAAAGTCTCGACTGATTGCCGAAGGATTCTGCAGGCGGCCAGAGCCCCGTCCACTAACAAATCATATGTAAGCAAATGGAAAAGGTTCTGTATATGGTGTCAAACACAACAGAATATACAACCTTTGGAAGTAACTCCGGAGCAAATCCTCCCGTATCTTCTTCATCTTGCGGAAAGCGGACTGTCATCATCGTCAATCAAAGTACACCTGGCGGCTGTTTCGAGATTTACCAGAAGAAGACAGTCCCCTCCACTATTCAGTGACAGGCTAGTGAAGCATTTCATGAAGGGTCTGTTTAGAACCTTCCCTCCGGAAAAACGTTTCCCACCGTCGTGGAGTCTGAACACGGTTCTAGCTGCCTTAATGAAGCCTCCCTTTGAGCCAATGTCCTCTTCATCTCTACAATTTCTATCTTGGAAACTCGCGTTCCTAGTTGCCATCACTTCGGCTAGAAGAATGTCGGAACTACAGGCACTGGTCATAGACCCTCCATATCTGAGGTTCTTTAAGGACAAAGTTATTTTATCAACTAACCCTTCATTCATCCCAAAAGTACCGTCGGTCTATCATAAGCACTCGATCCTGGTACTCCCTACTTTCTTTGCATCTCCTTCGTCGACGGCGGAGAAGGCTCTTCACACTCTGGACGTCAAAAGGGCACTAAAATTTTACCTACAAAAAACGTAAGATATCAGAACCACCAGACAGCTATTCGTCGCCTACGGCCCCTCGGCTAGGGGTAAGGCTATCTCCAAACAAGGTCTGGCTCGCTGGGTCTCCTCGGCGATTACCCTGTGTCATTCCAAGGCTGGGAGACCTCTACTACATCGTCCCAGAGCCCATTCCACGAGATCGACATCTTCCTCCGTGGCTCTATGGGCAGGAATTCCGCTGACGGACATCTGCCAGGCGGCGGCATGGTCTGTTCCGCACACGTTTACGCGCCACTACTGCCTGGAAAAGCAGCACGCGGATGAGGTACAAATGGGAAGGGCAGTGCTTCGCCACCTTTTTCAATGAGGTAAGCCAAAGTTTCAAGTAGAATGCTGCCTATTATTATTTGGCCTCAGCTGGTTTTTCAGAGTGTATACATGAATGTGCATAGTTTATTGACCTAAACATAAGTGGTTGGGTAGATATGTGCGCAAGGGGTGCATACTGAGTCATATGACATAGCATTGTATGGCGAAAATCCGTTTCGTATCAGTATAATAAGTTGTTGCTTACATACATGGTGTAAACGGTAGTGTTTGGGGGTGTCTCTACGAATGTAAGTTACATTGCACTCTCACCTCCTTCTTGATGTTACTGCTTTACAATCTATTCTAAGCATGTGAATCCATGAAAGATCCAATGCTGGAGAAGGGAGTAGTTTCTTACCTGTAACTCCATTTCTCCAGCATTGGTATCTTTCATGGATTCACATGCGCCCTCCGGCCTCCCCGGACTGCAATGTGGAAGATTGGTATGTAAGCAAGTTTCCCCCCCGTTATCTTGGAGGGGTCGAAATCTGAAGGGACCCGCGGGGGCGGGGCTTATATACCATCACGTCCAACGGGGCGTACGTGGGCGGCCCCGTAGAGGACGCAGACGGGGATAGGGCAGAAGTTTTTCCTATTGGAAATGACTATATATATGTGTACCGAGGGTTCCCAGTCTGACGACGGGGAATATTCTAAGCATGTGAATCCATGAAAGATACCAATGCTGGAGAAATGGAGTTACAGGTAAGAAACTACTCCCTTGTGCTGTGAATCCACATGTATACTACGTTTCCTGCATGTGTGGGTACAGTTATCTATATGCATATTTGACTTTTATTAAACCAGGAATGGCTCTTTTGCCTACTCGGTGTGTGTGGGTGGCTTTCCTTACACATGAATGGATTCCACATGCACAGTTTTAAAGGGTCTTACATCTAATGCTTTTAGTCTCTTTATATTTCTGGGCTGTAGATGTACTATTCTCAATTAACAGATATTTAGTTGAAAATGTTCTTCCCTCCCCCACTACACCTGACTCTGCCTATGCATTGACAAACAGGAGTATGCAGAGGATTTGCAATTCGCACATTTCTTAATGAATAGTATTACTTATTTCAATATATATTTTGTTGCACAAACATCCAGACTATACTATGGGCTAGAGTGGCTTTAGTAAAACATGATATCATCCCAGGCGATAGATAGTAATAGCTTTGCACTTTGACATACCGTGACATAATACCACATTCAACCATAAGCTATATTTGCAAATACTTATAATACAAATAATAAGTATCCCACTTGGAAGTAGCAGCCAAAATGTTTTCAGTTTTTAATTTTTCTTTTCACTACAATTAGGCCTTTAAACGACAACCTCTCACCTTGTAATCAATAGATGTAAAGAGAAACACAGGGTATGCATTTATCAATACCTATTTTCATGTTTTTAAAGTGCACCCCCTTGCATTCCCAGACTTTACACTGATCAAAGTTTGACTATGATGGCAAATTGGTAGGAGTTTCTTTTGATTTACCTTTTAAGATGCAACTTCTGATATTGTAAACCGTATATACTTGATTAAAAATATATATATTTCTGAGGCTTGCAGAATCTGCTTAGATCACATGCTGTGCATAGGCCGACATCTAGTGGAAGCTGCGGAGTATTACAGTTTGTTTTTCGAAACTCGAAAATGGGCGTTGACACAGGGCGTGCCAGTAATACTATCCCTAGTGTGACGTCCACTGTACACATGATCCCTCACGCGTCTCGGACCCTCAGATTGTTTTTTTCCGCCATACTGGTTGGAAGCATTCCGCGGAGTTCCCTGGCCTTAGCCACACTTTTGCTAAAATATTGTTATATTTCCCCATTTCTCCACCCCAACGTCGAGTCACCGATCCAAACTCGACACCGGCCCGGAGAAAGAATCGACCGTCGAGAGCTGCACGACGGATTTGGGCCTCGGAAGGCCTCTGGCCTCGGCCCTGCGAGTAGGGAGAGTGGGGGGTGGACATACTCTACACTCTTTTGGTATATAGGTACATTCTTATATATTCCTACACTTATTAGCCCGCTGCCACAAGTTGCGTAAGGAGGGTATCCCTTTCCAATTTTGCCCCAAGTGCAACCGCAAGTACCCTTGGGTTGACAGGCACGCCACGTGCAATCTCTGCTTACCCAGGGACCACTGCGAGGCTAACTGCAGAGCGTGTAGTAGGTTCAAACCGAAAACACTCAAGGACCGTTCGATCAAGCGATGGGCCCACCACGCCAGGCGTCAAGAGGCCATGACAGCGGAGGGCGCCTTCAGCGATGGCAGCAACACCGTGCTTTCGGACGGCAAGGGCAACGTGGCGTCAATTGACAGCCAAGCGCAAGTCCCCGACCTCGGAAGGTCGTCCGGCAGGGCGGCTATGGGGAAGACCCTCGGCGACACAAGCGCTACCCACAGCATTTCCACAAAACACATGAAGTCCAACCGAGACTCGACGCGCACGTCGAGTACTCGGAAAGAGGCACATAGAGAACGGTCCGAATCGGTGTCCTCTGGGCGTTCTCAATCTAGATCGCCGCATGACTCCAGGCAACCATACACTGTTGCCAGAAGTGCCTCGCTCCCCAAGGTAATGGAGGTTTGATCATCAGAAGACGAAACCGACCTCTATCCCCAGTCCGCACTCCAGGAGTCGGCGTCAACAGACCACGCAACGGCTGCTCCCGAGTCCCAACCTCCACTATCCAGAGATAGGGACACTACCCCCGAACCTCGGCGCCAGGCGTCGAAAGGCTCCGGAGGGGCGAAAAAACAGGGTAAACACACTTCCACACACGGGGACGGGGAAAAACAACAGAGGAGGCAGTCTCAGCCTCCTTCCACACCTCAAAAACATTCTACCCCACATAAACAGATGGACAAGTCTCGGTCTTCTGTTATCCCAAAGACCCCTGTTCAAACTAGTAGGTCTAGTCTAGATAAGACAGGGAAAGGCCTTCAAGAAAGAATCATTCCAAGTTCAAGAGAATGGTCTACTGATGACATAGACAGAGTCATGTCAAGGATGTCATCATTGGCAGATTTCTATGCCAAAAACCCTGAACACTTTCTCTCTTTTACCCCCGACGGGTCAACTCCCTCAGGCTCTAAGGATCCTATACCCCCAAGTAAGAGGTCCCGGGTTGAAGCTCCTACTTCAGACCCCTTCCGTATACAGCCCTATTCTCAATATCAGGGAGATCCATCCCTTTATGAGGATCCAGATTTGGGCATGTTGGAAGAACAAACAGAGACAGGCTACTATGGGGATGACGAGGACCAAGAGGAGGAGGAGGACAACCCAGAAACCTACAGGCCAGATTCCCCGGTAGATAAAGAACCCCCGGTTACCTACTCCCCTGTCGATAACCAGCCTCTCTTGAATGAAGTGCTGTCCAGAGCGGCAGAACACTTCCACATTGACACCCAGGGTGCTCAGGAAGAGAGGGACTTTGACGAGGAGTTAGTGGGAGAAAGGAGACCTGTTGCCCAGGCCATCCCTATCCTTAAGTCAATACAAAGGAGGATAGACCCTTCCCTTGTTAATCCCTATCTCACTAGGGCGGTAAACCCCAGAGTTGAGAAGCTTTTCAGGGCAGCCCAAACAGACCCACTGTACATAAAAGGGCATCTGAAATCAGACTGCCTGGTAGTTACAAACACCCGTAAGAGGGCGGGAACACCCTTGTCATCGTCTGAAGCTCCTCCCGACAAGGAGAGCAAGAAGATTTATGGCTTGGGCAGGAAAGTAGCCTCCACTTCTGCCTACCAGGCAAGGATTGCCAACTCCACCACCCTGCTGGCGAGTTACAACTGCCACCAGTGGGAAGAAGTCGCGGCACTCATAGATTCCGCCCCAGAACCCTTAAAAAGCCAATTGGCACGAGTTTCGGCAGAAGGAAGAGCCGCGTCCGGTTGCATATTAAAAGCAACCTTTGATACCGCGGATAACGCTGGCAGATTGATAGCAGAAGGTACTGTTATCAAAAGGCATGCTTGGTTGCGACAGTCTGGGTTCAAAGCCGAAACCCAGGTTTCATTGATAGACAAACCGGTGGAGCCGGATCTATTGTTTGGAAAGGCGGTCGAGAACGCACTGAAAAATGCCAAGGACGAGTATGAGACACTCAAATCCCTAGGCCAGCTAACTAATAAACCCCCAAACCAGAGAGGGAATTGCAATTTTTGTCACCCACGCGGACACAATTCCCAGAGAGGGGCTAACTATTCCCAGGGGCAGGGTACACAATGGAACAACAACAGCCAGCAATCTACCCCGGGTTATTGCAGGGGTAATAAAAGAGGGCGTAGTAAGGGTAGAGGCAGCCCCAGTAGAGCCGGCAGCACGCCTCCACCAAAACAGTGACGTTCCGTTCAGGGTCCCTTCTCACACATCCCCAGTAGGGGGACGCATTTCCAACTTCACCCTAGCTTGGGAAGGGATCACTTCAGACAGATGGGTGCTGTCCACAGTGTCCGCAGGATACTACATAGAACTGCTAGAGCGTCCCCAAAACCACCCTCCACGACAAAGAATACATTCTTTGGACCACCAGAAGATCCTCCTCGAGGAGATCGTCAATCTTCTAGCAAAGGATGCGATAGAACTCGTCCTGGGACACCAGGTAAACAAGGGTATCTATTCAACTTACTTCATTGTGCTAAAAAAAGATTTGACAATGCGCCCAGTATTGGATTTACTGCCTGCAAACAAGTATGTCAAGCCCCAAAAATTTTGCATGACTACTCTCCAAGAAGTAATCCCCCTCCTAAAAAAGGGGGATTACATGGCAACATTTGACATGAAAGATGCCTATTTTCATATTCCCATGTTCCCAGCGCACAGAAAATACTTGCGCTTCAAGGTGGACAGTCGGCACTACCAGTTCAAGGTACTGCCCTTCGGGATAGCCTCGGCTCCAAGGGTATTCACCAAGGTACTGGCGGTGGCGGCAGCACACCTACGCAGGGAGGCAATCCCGGTGTACCCTTACCTGGACGACTGGCTCATCACGGGGGGGACCCCAGTAATTTGCAGAACAAACATTCAAAGGACGATCGACCTCCTCTTCGAATTAGGCTCTCAATAAACGAGAAGAAGTCAAGTCTGGTGCCAAGCACCTCCAAACAGTTCCTAGGAGCTATCCTAGACACGCAAGAGGGGTTGACCTTTCCATCAGAGGAAAGAATTCGGAATATACTGCTGAAAATTCCGCAATATCAGGCCGGTCGCCAGATAGCAGTAAGCAAAGCAATGCGTTTACTGGGCATGATGGCGTCATGTATTTACCTGGTCCCCCACGCGCACCTGCGCATGCGTCCCATGCAAGAATGGTTGGCGAAACAGTGGTCTCAGGCAAGTGGTCAGTGGGACGGTCTAGTGGTCGTTTCGCCAACACTGGTACTAAGCCTTCACTGGTGGACAAGAGAAAATCTGTCCAAGGGGAAACCCTTTTACGATCCCGAGATACAGGCGGTAGTCACAACCGATGCATGCCTGACAGGGTGGGGAGCTCACCACCTCCACCACACAGCTCAGGGTCTCTGGTCTCACTCAGTGGCCAAGAATCACATCAACCTGCTAGAGCTTCTGGCAGTAATCAGAGCGCTTCAAGCGTTCAAGCCCTACCTGCTGGATCTGTCAGTGCAGATCCGGACAGACAGCACTACAGCCATGTTTTACCTAAACAAGCAAGGAGGGACTCGTTCGCCAAATCTGTCGAAGCTTGCACAGAAAATTTGGATATGGGCACTCAGACGGAAGATCTTCCTGTCATCTCAACATGTTCCAGGGGATCTCAATTCTCTGGCGGGTGCTTTGAGCAGAGATCCCCTCCCAGAGGAACACTAATGGTGTCTACACAGAGAAATCGTAGAAGATATCTTCTCTCAGTGGGGTTTCGCCACAAGTGAAAACAGACAGTGCCCAGGATTTGCATCCAGGTTCCCCCAGCCAGACTCCCAGGGGAACACCCTGTGGATGAACTGGTCAGGGATGTTTGCTTACGCTTTTCCACCAACACCTCTCATCAGGAAGGTGGTCAACAAGATGAACAGAGAATCAATGACGCTCGTCGTAGTTGCTCCCATGTGGGCGAGACAGCCGTGGTTCCCACACCGACGCAGACTAGCGGTGTGCGAACCCATCAAACTCCCGGGCTGGTACAAACTACTGTCCCAGCACCAAGGTCAAACAGTGCATCCTCAACCCAACTCAATGAACCTAGCAGCATGGCTCCTGAGGTCATAGAGTTCGGACATCTCAAATTACCACAGAGATGTATGTACATCCTAAAAGAATCTAGGAAGGCAAACACGAGGCACTGCTACTTTGACAAATGGAAGCGATTCGTTATCTGGTGCCAGAATAAGCAAATCGACCCAGTTGATTGCACTCCTTCCACAGTTGTCACATACATGCTCCACCTGCTGGATGCAGGACTGGTATTTAACTCACTGAAGGTACACCTGGCAGCGCTGTCAGCATACACCACATCCCATAACAAGGTGTTGTGGTGGAAGATACCAGTGGTTAAAGCTTTCATGGAAGGAATAAAGAGACTTCACCCTCCTATTTCAAACCCACCACCAGGTTGGGACCTTAACATGGTGCTATCTAAACTCATCGGCCCCCCCATTCGAACCCATGCATAAAAGCAGTCGCAAACACCTGACTTATAAGACGGCCTTCTTAGTAGCTATAACTTCTATAAGAAGGGTCAGTGAAATTCAGGCTCTATCAGTGCAGGATCCATTCTTTACAGTTCATAAAGATAAACTGGTTTTACGGACACACCCTAGGTTCTCACCTAAGTTTATTTCTAAATTCCATGTGAACCAGTCCATTGAGCTTCCGGCTTTCTTCCAAGACCCACAAAGCACGGCTGAGTTGAAACTACACACCCTAGATGTGCGTAGGGCGGTCCTCTACTATGTAAAGAAAACCAGACCGCTAAGGAAAACAGATCAGCTGTTTGTCTCCGTAGCTACAGGCAGAGAGGAGATTGCGTCTCTAAAGGTGCCATCTCTAAGTGGATTGTTAACTGTATCCAGCTGTGTTACTCTCTTTCTGACAAAACTCTGCCTTTCACGCCAAGAGCCCACTCTACAAGAGGAATTGGGGCCACTCTGGCTTTCATTGCAAATGTACCCCTTGACACCATTTGCAAAGCAGCTACTTGGAGCTCTATTCACACTTTTACTCAGCACTACTGCATTGACACGCATTCCAAGACAGATACTCAAGTGGGACAAGCGGTTCTAAGACATTTATTTGCTCATGACCCTTCTCACATCCCACCTCCTTCTTCTAACACTGCTTGCCAATCTATGCACAGCATGTGATCTAAGCAGATTCCACAAGCCTCAGAAGAGATATATTACACACCGTATTCGTATTTCTGATGCTTGTACCTGCTTAGATTCACATGCGACCCACCCTTCCTCCCCTCTGAGAGAAGGCGCATGGATGCTTGTAGTCTTATCTATCTATCTATCTGCTTGGATTATCTGCACTCACGCTACTCCTCATGCTACCTCATGTCAGAAAAAATACAATCTGAGAGTCCTAGACGCGTGAGGGATCATGGGTACAGTGGATGTCACACTAGGGATAGTATTACTGGCACGCCCTGTGTCCACGCCCATTTTTGAGTTTTGAAAAGAAACTGTAATACTCCGCAGCTTCCACTAGATGTAGGCCTATGCACAGCATGTGAATCTAAGCAGATACAAGCATCAGAAATACGATTACGGTGAGTAATGTATCTCATATATTGCGAGATCCAGCCAGGGACCTAGTTAGGCAGGCCTCATTCTGTCAGCAAAACCCTCAATTCAGGTGGCTAGTAAATTCCCCTGCGCAGACTGGACATCCTTCTATGGGCTGCTCTCAATGGACAGGTATCATGGACTGGTCTGACATCTGCTATGAGTCAGTTCTCTTAATCTGCAATCTCCATTTGGTTCCCTCTTGTATCTTCATTGCCCAATATTCCATAATCCTTAATCCAGACTTCTCTTCTTCTATCTCTCTGTCCTATGGGTATGCCATTATATCCTCTCTAACTCCACCTCTGGCTGGTCAGAGGTAAGATTTGCTTTCCACATGACCAAAATGGTGGAGGGAACATTTTTCTTAAAAGAAGCTCATTTATTTCTTGTGCTCTCGTGTCTGACTCCTATGCTAATGTTACAGAATGGAGTTCTGATTTGTTGACCGTTTTATGTGTTTTTAGCAAATAAAGGTAATTTGTAACATTGTGACATATAATTTATATCAATATTCTGACAGGGATCACTTTTATCTACGAACTGACAAATTATGGGGCCAATCTGATTTTTCAATGTGATGCACCACTAAATCTTGTTTTTTCAAGCTTGAAGCAAGATCGTTGTTCATGCAAAGCCATTGGGATGTCCTTGGTGTGCACTTTAAGCAGTGCCCCAAAAGAGGGCAGCAACAATATATACCTAAATATTCCTTCTCCATACTACCACTATTCACAGTTAATGTCTTGGTTGTACATATCTTCAATGACCTTTAACCTTGACTAGTCCAAGGCAGCTGGCTAATGCCATGCATCTGAGTGCCTGTGAAGAGATCAGTTAACCTTTCCTGACTAATTCACTTTGTATGAGTTTGTGTGAAATAGACTCTTTGAGGGCAAGGCATGATATCATGAATGAATACATTAAGAAGATGTATAGTGTTTACATCGTATGAAAGTCTCCATTGAATCCAATGATTAAGCATCTCCACCGTAACCTGTAATTATCTTCTGACTGGCTCCAACTGGACTGGAGGGCCTGAACTCTTTAGTATGCCTACACATGTGAATAGAAACTTAAAATGCAATCTAATTCCTTTTTTCATTTTCCTTCTTTTGGTTTTAATTTCTTCATGTATCCTTACAAATCTATCTTTTCAGTGTACATCACACAGTGAAATTAAATTTAATAGCATCTCCATTCCTATTCTTGAGTTTCAAACAATATTCTTTGAATGAATTACTGACATGACAAAATAAAGGAACACATATGTGAATTTGCCCATTGACTGAAATACAACTTTTGCTGTAACAATATCATCTTTAAATATGCTGTTCACATTGTAAGGACACATGAAGAAATCAAATTATAAACCTTTGATTAAATGGCATGTGGTGGTTCCTGCAAAATAACTACTATAATTCTAGGCCTGCCTTTCACATGTAGCATGATTCATTCTTGAAACACTTTAAACCTTACAGTTTTCCCTGCACAAAGCTGCACCCCCAAATGAATAATATCCTCTGTTTGGGATTTTGGGCACAGGATTACACACATGGCTGAGATATGCTTTGCCATGAAAGCCTGTTTACTGCACAACACATATTCAAGATGGGCATTAATGGAAATATATTTCTGATACATTTTCTATGGGTTGCACAATGGCTGAAGGAAAATATCACTGTACATTGGTATTATGAAGTCTGACTTAGAAATAAATTACTGCAACAGTTCATTTCTCAACATTTGAGGGCGCACTGCAATCTGACAGGTGTCGCTTTTTAACATTATAGCAAGGAAGAGGCAGCAATCCCTAATAAGCGGCAAAGTCAGTACATCTTATTTCCCTTGCCCTTGCCAGGAAGGCCTTTCTCATTTTATTTATTTTAGGCCTCATCTTTATTATCTATAAATTATAAAACACACACTTAAGCCCTACTAATCTACGTGTGGACACCTCATCCATGGTGTTCCACATATGTATTTGCCAAAGCTTAAATGCGCAGCACATGCACACCCCATTACTAGTGTCACACAGACATGCCATCCTAGTGTTTGACACTTGCACACACAATCTCTACTGTTTTACTATTCCACACACGCACACATAATCCCTACTAATCTACAAGTGTCAACATCATCCATGGTGTTCCACATATGAATATGCCACCCTTAATACTCAACGCATGCACCCGCCATCCATAGTGTCATACACATGGACATGCATCCTAGTGTTCTTCACATGTACACGCCATCACTGGCCCTGGCTTCCTCTCACAGAATCATCATCTCACAGATTCCTGTGTTCTGCTTTAGAGACGAAGCTTGGAAACTTGCCTGCACCTCAGTGTGGCACATCTTTGCCCACAGAGCAGGTTTCTTTTACTTTGTTCCTGTGCAATGTGAGTATAGGTCAGTGCCCATCTCAAAACCCATTCTCTATCTGGTGCATTGAGATCATATTTTGCTCCTGTGTCATGGTGAATGTCCTAGCATCAAAAGCAGTTTATAGTGCCTTTTCCCCTATTAGACAGATGCAGTATCCGGTTGTTACAAGAATTCACTGGCCCTCCCCATTCCCAGTCTGCAAGAACCATTCCCAATATCCACAGCTTGCTTTTCCTGAGTCCTTAACCATCTTCATAGTCTGTTCTCTTTAGTACTTTAGTCATTCTTTTCCTTCTCTGAAATAAGATGAGTGCCTTTTCTTAGATTTTACTGGGCCCCAAGCCTTGGCTCAAGGCTTTTTTGCCATCAGTTTCTCCATTCATTGCATGTTTTATTGTACAGTTGATGCTGAAGTAATACTACTGCACATGGCGATGTGCTATCTGTAGCTCATGGAGAGTGGAGTTTCATTGTACACGGCATGATTGTCACTGTCCTCCACCAGTGCTTTTTAAGCAAAGATATTCAACAGCATGCCTAGGCCTGTGATTCTGGGGCCTCCATGATGCTCTCTATGGGCTATGTTTGCCATTTGTTGGCAAGACTGAAGTTACCTAACAAGCCCTTCCCTGAATTCGGCCGGTGGTAAGGATAAGTAAAAGAGTGTTGTTCCTTCGGCACCTGGTCCTACCTAGCTCGCCATTGGGTTGCTCCTTGTAGCTCCTTCTTCCTCCACCCTTAGCGCTAATTTGGTTCTCCTGTTTGCACTTCTTTTATGTTTTTTGTGTATACTTTCTTCCTGGCTATTCACCTTCCCCTCAGCCCTCTCCCTCGTACTTTCCTGCTCAAATTGAACCAAGGTTGCAGAGCTCATTGTCCTCTCTTCCCTTCTGTTGAGGTGCCTCGAAGTGACTGTGTTTACTGCAGGCCGCTTACAAATAACAAATACATCTTTGCATGATCTTATATGGGGAGCTTATATGGGCAGATGCTTTGACTGCTTCTGTGTCACAATTTAATGAAAATAAATAGCAGTGCCTAATTAGAACTCTTTACTATAGCTTGCCTTAATATACACCCATTACATCCAACAGGGTTGGGGTTACTGCTGAAGAGTTGTAGGGTGGTCAGGATGATGTCTCTGAAATAAAAATACATTTATTGTGATGTCTCTGAAATTGACATGGTCATTTCGGCTCACTTGCTTAAGGGCTGTTTCATCACAACGGTTTTGTCTAGCTTACTGCGTGCAGCAATTGCCATTACCACAAGCCTGAGAAGCTGTATCTATTAAGAAGAATTCTCTGTGTACAATAGTAACAGATGTCTTGACATACTATGCAGTATTTCAGTAAAGCTGCATTCATTCTTTTTAAAACATTACCATCCTCATTTGAGGATGGCATCGGATTATGATTATGTATAGTAGCCGATAGTACTGCTACTGTACACATTTTTATAAGGGTGAAAAATAATCCAAACTGCTTATTTTTTTACCAGCTTTGAGGGTCACCACACAGCGCTTGTGCTTCCTTTCACTTCATGGAAAAGATATTCTGAAAACTTCAGGGGAACTTTTAAAATGTGTGCCTCCATTAGTGTGATAGTTATGATATGATATGATCTGATATGATCGTTTATTTATACAGCGCCTATACACAATGTGTTTCAAAGCGCTTCAAGGCAAGGGAGGGAACAAGGGAAAATACAACCACATTCTTACAGGCCATGAACAGTAAGGATGTGAAATTAACTATCGTATTCAGCCTGACGACATTTCAGATAGTGCAAGAGCTGAGACATAGATAAGGAAGGGAGGGGGAGAGTGGGAAGGAAATGGAACCAGACAGGCGACTACCGTACTAGGCCTGACGACATTTCTGGTAGAGCCGGAGAAAAATAAAAGGTGAGGGAGAGGGGTGCAGAAAGGGAGGGGAGGAACAAAACAAGCGACTATCATACTAGGCCTGACGACATTTCAGATAGTGCTGGAGGGATGGTGGGGAGGAAAAAAACAGCAATGGGAGGGTGGAGGAAACAGGCGAGGTTGCTATCATATTAGGTCCAGGGACAATTCTGATAGAGTAAGTGCATAGAAGAACGTAAGGGGAGAAGATAGGAAAAGGGAGAAGGGAAAGGAGGAGAGAAAAGAGAGTAAGCAGTCAAAAAGAGTGGAGAAGCAAGAGTAGTTCAATTTATAATCTCGTGGTGCTTACTCTAAACGGTGAACACCCCAGAGGCCATAATATGTTGGGCGGCAAAACAGACGTTATTTGCAAATGCTGTCTGTTTTCACTGTTGCCTCTACACGTGTAATAGGGTTGCTTTTACTCAGTTCATGATTATGCAGGCACGGTTCTTGAAGTAAAAGGATAATTTAACGAATAACTTTCTTCATGTCAAATCCCACTAACAAGGACTCCAATGGCTCCCTTGACACTTATTAAATCATCGCCCTTTCACATTTTATAGTTCTTCTTTGACGGTTGCTGGTTTGGTTTGGGGAGTACAGTGGTCCAATATCGGGCTCTTGGCCTCGTCATTGCGTCCTAGAGTGGACTGAAATTCTGCTCATACAGTTTGAACACTTTCTTCCCTATCTCTTTACAAACGATATTGTTTTAGATAACGTGTTATTTTCAGTATGTCATAAAGTGTTCTGTGCTTGACTTCAATAGTGTATATCTGCTTGAAACATCGAACTTAAATTATTGCTCACAACCTTGCTGAAAAAATGCTGGTAGACAACAACTCAGGGACTATACATAGCTAAGTAATATGTAACACTAGTACACAAGAGACTGTTCAATGATCCTTGAAGACAAAGGGGGCGAGACAAGCTACACGTGAATACATAATGTGTAACAATTTGTTAAAGTCCTTATTGCCGTGGGTTCTGGGGATGTGGTAAACCACAAGGCCCTTTGTCCTGTGTTTTTGTAAATGTCACCTGCATACAGCCATCATTTAAGCAATAACTCCTAAGGTTGGCCTCATTACTGACAGTTAATGGTCTAGGTCCCAATTTAAGGAGGCCCAAGCCACAATTCCCTGCCGTTAATGACTCCTCATCAAAGAGGTTATAGCTATCAGCACCCCAACATGATTTTCCAGGATGCTAAAAGATTTTTTTAAAGTTGAGAAATGGCATGGTGGACTTTACTGAAGTAAAAAAAAACTACAAAGCTCCCATGAAAGACTGACCCTTTCTCAATTTCCATGGTGGCCATTTTAACAGTGTCAGCTGTGGAGAGGCCAGCGGGCCTGCAGCATTGGTAGAGCCGGTGATATAGGTAGATGACTGCAGGCGGGGGAGGCGGTAAACAGCAGGGGCCAAGGAGAGTGGGCAAAGACTGGTTTCCACGTCCAGTGGTGTAGGGGACAAGCAAAATGGGAAATAGCATGTGGTAATGTCCACCCTTCAAGCTCCATGGCTGCCGTGGAGGCCTAGTGGCATCGCCTCCTAGGTACTATTCCTCTTTAAATGAAAAGGCCCTCTCCTCTGCAAAGTGGATTCGAAAGTGAGAATGTGATGGAAATTCCCATAGTCTCTCTTAAGTTAATGCTACAAATGTGTCT
This sequence comes from Ambystoma mexicanum, assembly GCF_040938575.1. Taxonomy (NCBI): domain Eukaryota; kingdom Metazoa; phylum Chordata; class Amphibia; order Caudata; family Ambystomatidae; genus Ambystoma; species Ambystoma mexicanum. The sequence continues at coordinate 1,401,690,162 of NC_090924.1, forward strand.
TTACATGGGTTTAGCCCATTCTTCTGGTAAAACATTTTCCCATCAGTCTGCCTTTCACAAATGGCAACCTGTTCAGTGTTGTTGTGACATTAATCAACCTAATTCAGACACAGCAAACAACTCTTCCTCACAATGTATAGGTTGGAAGGATACCTTATAACACTGAGTCCTGTATTTAAATAGACACCTCATAAAAAGTACAAATACATTTATTGCAAAATATTAAAACCTCATTTAACATATATGACAACTCTGACAACACTTAGTGAAACATTGAACAAGACAGGTACCGTTGATCAATTTACAAAATGAAAGTGAAAAATAAGCAGATTAAAGTGCATTATTTCTTCAATCTCCTACAGCACCATTTGAAGCACAATGAACATCACATATTCTCCAGCATGGGGTCTGGCATGGATTCACATGCTCATGAATATTCCCTGTCGTCAGGCTGGGAATCCTCGGTAAAGAAAAAATCAGTATCAGTTTCGTTTCTGATCTGTCTTTCTTAGTAGTAACCAATCACTGATCTCTGGGTCATACTGCCCCCAGCCAATGACTGCCCTCTCCCTAAGCCCCGCCTCTGGCAGCCATCCTCAGATTTTTACCGAACGCTCAAGTGTTGGGAGTCCTCGTGTTTAGCTCTCGAGTTGTTTTTGCTGCGTTTTCACGCTTTTTCAGGAGATTTCTCATTTTTTCAGTTTAATCGAGCCTCAAGCTCCACCGTTTCTACTTCCGACAACGGAGCCCCGTTTTGGAATTCTTCTGCGCCCCTCAAGGGGTTTTCGTCGAGTTTACACTTCTTGGAGGATTCTGGAAGGTCTGCGGCCTACCTCAACGGACATGGCCCAGGACAAGGGAAGCTCGACGCCCGGATCCAAGCTGTTCAGGTGCTGCCCTGGATGCGGATTACAGAACGTTTTCAAGGAGGACGAGCATTCGCAATGTCCCTACTGCCTTCATGAGGACAAGACGCACATGGAGAAAGACTGTGCGTTCTGCAAGAACCTTTCGGAATGGACCAAACAAGATCGTCGATCCCGCCTCGCCGCCTGGCTGGAGAAGGGCACAGCAGGTGAGAAGGCGAAGAAGAAGTCTGAGCGGGGTTCTAAGTCCTGTGAGGGCACACTGGCGACGGGGGCCCAACAGAAGGCCAAGCACCGCGAGTCCGCGGGCACCGGGAGCGCTGAAAGGTCGGGCTCTTCGGCTGCCAAGCAGGGCGCTACTTCCCCGGCACGTTCGACCACGAGCCAGCCCTCTGGTTCGGGGAAGAGGAAGTCCGAGGACCCGGGTAGGCAGCTGGAGCGGACCCGGTCGATCTCGAAGGGGGAGCGAGGCACTGACCCTCCCCTCAAGGCGAAGGCCCTGGACGCACCTAGGTGGTGAGGGCCTTGATCCACCCGGCAAAGGCCTCTACCGAAGTGGTCGCTGCGACCTTGGCGAAGCGGGCTGAGACTACGCCTGTGGAAACGCCCTCTGGGCCTCTGAGGAGGAACTGGTGGAAACCGAGAAGGGCCTCAACGAAAGGTCCATAGGCCTCAACGAGAGGTCCATAGGCATCAATGAGAGGTTCATAGGCCTCAACGAGAGGTTCGAGAAGGTTCGATCCCAGGGGACGGTCCCTGCTGACGTGATGGGAGATAGCGACGATGACGACGAACAGGGCCCAGTGGAGCGGCCATCCCATCCGTCGCAGCCATTGCCCGAGCCCCAGGATAGCTCGGCAGCCATTTTGTTGGCAATCCAATCCTTATGCACCGAGATAAGGACGAGGTTACCACGGACCCCGACGGAGGATCCAGAACCAGGCCCGTCGGGAAGCCCTCCGAACAAGCGGAGGAGAGTCCACCCCACTCGGCCCTTCGTGCCGGCGAGACCGGTGGACCCCTCACCCCCCTTGCCGGACCCTCGGGAGGATACGGCAATGGATACAGCGACGGGGACGGACGATGACGGCGGCGATGACACAGCGGACATCCCGTCGTTAGTCCCCCCCCCGCGGGCGTCTCCAGCCGACGAAATTGGCTCTTTCCATGCCATGATAACCAGGGCATCTGAGCTCTTCCAGCTCTGCCCTGAAGAACAGAAAAAAGGAGGGGTTTCTGTACCAACGACGAGAGGCCAAGAGGAAGACAGTCCTCGCGGTGCCTTTACTCGACGACATCTGGGACAAGGGGCTTGCTGTCCTCAAGAACCCTTCCACGACACCAGCCAAGAGGGACAGGTACGAGAAGAAGTACCGAGTTCCCGATGCCGCCCCCTTTTGCCTGAGGGCCCAGCCCACGCCGGACTCTGTCATCTCGGCAGCGGCTAAGAAGAAGGCAGCGGGTGCGGCGGCTTCAACTTCCACTTCCCCGCCGGACAGCGAGGGCAAGAAGTTGGATTCTATGGGACGACGAGTCATCTCGTCGGCGGTGACGACGATTAAGGCGGCCAATGCCTTAGCGATCGTGGCCTGCTACGACAGGGAGCTCTCGTTCAAGATAGCTCCCCTGCTAGACTTCCTACCTGATGACAAAAGGGCAGAGGCCCTAGAAATTCTGCAGGAAGGCGAGGTGGCGTCGGATCACGCCATAACGGTGGCAACGGACATTGCCGATACCGGATTTCGCCAACTGGGCAACGGAGTTTGCCTCCGACGACGAGGATGGCTCAAGGCGACAGACTTTCGCCAGGACGTCCAGACCAGAGTGTTGGACATGCCGTTCGACGGCAACAACCTCTTTGGTAAGGCGGTGGACGAGTCTCTACAGGCCATCAAGACCGAGAGACGGCCCGGGCCTTAGGTGTGCTTCAACAGCGACGGCCCTTTCGGAGCTCCGGAGGCAGACAGGGTGCCTCCAAAGGTTCCAGCGGTGGCTCCTCCACTTACCGCCAGGCGGCCCGCTCCTCTTCCCAGGAGGCCTACAGAGGTCGCGGCAAGCAAGGGGGATCCCGCCATCGTCGCCAAGGAGGCCAAGGCGGCAAGGCCGCCTCCAAGCAAGACTGACTCGGCCGTGTTGTCGGGCCCCCACCGAAGCACCCCGGTGGGAGGCCAGCTGACGAAGTTCGTCAGCGTGTGGGAGTCCATCTCCACCGACCATTGGGTGTTGGACACCCTGGCCAACGGGCACTCGCTGGAATTCCAAAAGAAGTGCCCTTGCATTCCTCCCGTGGCCAGGAAGGAAAATCACGTCCCTCAACTGCTGTTGGAGGTAAGGGCGATGCTCGAGAAAGGTGCCTTCGAGCTCGTCCCCAGAAGGCTCCGGGGCTCTGGAGTGTACTCAAGGTACTTCCTCGTCAGGAAGAAGACAGGCGGTTGGTGCCCCATCCTGGACCTGCGTCGCTTAAACAAGTACGTCAAGGTGCAGAAATTCAGAATGGTCACCCTCCAGCACGTGCTGGGACAGCTGGAGGAAGGCGACTTCCTGTCGTCTTTGGACCTGGAGGATGCTTACTTCCACAACCCTATTCTAAAAAGGCACAGGAAGTTCCCCAGGTTCGTGGTTCAGGGACGCCACTACCAATTCAGAGCCCTACCTTTCGGATTAAAGTCGGCACCCAGGGTTTTCACCAAGTGCCTGGCACCAGTGGCGGCACGGCTGCGCCTGCAGGGGATCCACGTTTACCCCTACCTGGACGACTGGCTAATCCGGGCAAGGACAAGGGAACTTGCCGTCGAACACACGCCGAGGACCGTCCGGTTGCTCACAGAGCTGGGGTTCGCCATCAACTACCCCAAATCCCACCTAGTTCTATCGCAGATAGCACTGTTTCTGGGAGCAAAGCTCTATACAGTGGGGCAATTGGCCTCCCCTTCAGAGGAGAGGACCAAGACCATCCTGGGCAAGGTGCGGCGCCTGCTAGCCACGGACGTGGCCAGGGTGAGGTCTATCAAGTCCCTCCTCGAGATGATGTCTTCATGCATCTATCTTGTACCCCTCTGCAGACTTTGGATGCATCTGCTACAGGAGTTCCTCGACGCCCGCTGGTTTCAGGTGACGGGCTGTTTCGAGGACAGGATCCCACTCAACGAAGAGTTCCGTCGGGCGATCTTATGGTGGGGCATCCGTGCTCACCTCACGACAGGCACAGAATTTCAAATCCTGGCGTTTCAGGAGACGGTGACGACGGACGCCTCTCTGGAGGGTTGGGGGGCCCACACCGGAGGCCTCCACGCAAGAGGCCTTTGGCTCCTGGAGGAGAGGTCTCTACACATCAACATTCTGGAGCTCCGGACAGTGTTCTGGGCTCTCAAGTTGTTCCTTCCGTCCCTCAAGGGCAAAGTGGTGAGGATCTTCACCGACAACACCACCACGATGTTCTACATACGGAAGCAAGGGGGCACCAGATCCCCAGCCCTATCCAAGGAGGCCCAGGATCTGTGGCACTGGGCCGTCGCCCAGGGGATGTTTCTGGTTCCCTTCCACCTGGCAGGAATAGAAAACACCATCGCCGACTCACTCAGCAGGGAGCTGCGCTCGTGCCACGAGTGGGAACTGCGCCAGGATCAAGTGGATCGACTCTTCCAACGATGGGGCAAACCCCAGATCGACCTGTTTGTGACGGCGACGAACTCCAAGTGCCAGAGGTTCGCCAGCAGGTTCCCACAGCCGAGGAGCATGGGCGATGCTTTCTCGTTCCCTTGGGACGGCCTGTTTCTGTACTCGTTCCCTCCATTGCCATTGCTGCTCCGCCTCATCAACCAGCTGAAGAAGTCCAGGTGCAGGATGATCCTCGTCGCACCGGCGAGGCCGATGCAGATCTGGTTCCGGGACCTTCTGGACTTGTCAACGTCCCCGCCAGTCAGGCTGCCGGCAGACGCGGATCTTCTCTCCAGAGAAGGAGGCGCCATTCTCCATCACGACCCGCAGTCGCTGAACTTGCAGGCCTGGCTCTTGCAGCACTAGAGTTTGGAGGGTACGCTATCCCGGCTAATTGCAGAGAGGTTCTTGCAAAGGCCAATTCCTCCTTAACTCTCAGGTTTTACGGACTTAAATGGAAGAGGTTCTCTGTTTGGTGGCGTGCACAGAAGATTAACCCTCTGCGGATTACGGCCCCTCAAGTGCTGCCGTACCTACTGTCGCTAGCCAAAGCTGGACTGGGTCACGCCTCCATAATAATACATCTGGCTGCCATCTCCCGATATACCAGGACTACGGGACGGGTGTCCTTGTGGTCTCATCGCCTGGTGAAGGAATTTATGAAGGGACTATTCCGATCATTCCCGCCGGTGAAGGCTCCTGCCCCGGCGTGGGAGCTTAATGTGGTGCTGACCAGGCTCATGGGAGCCCCATTCGGGCCTATGTTTTCGGTGCCTTTGAAGTTCATGTCATGGAAGACAGCGTTCCTCGTGGCCATCACCTCTGCATGACGAGTGCGAGAGATTCAGGCATACTTGACTTTTCATGACACGAGGGTGGTGCTGAGGACGCACCCCTCCTTCATGCCCAAGGGGCCGTCGGACTTCCACCTCAACGAGCCCTTGGTGTTACCAGTTTTCTTCCCGTCGCCTTCGACGCCGGCCGAGAGGACTTTGCACTCGCTGGATTTAGCTAGAGCGCTGAAGTTCTAAGTGGACCGCACGAAGAGTTTTCGGAAGACGTCACAACTGTTTGTGAACTTTGGGTCTGTGAATCAAGGGAAGGCTCTATCGAAGACTTCCATTTCCAGATGGCTCTCCGGCTGCATCATGCATTGTCACCATGCCAAATCGACCGCTGCCCGGCCGTCCGAGAGCCCTTTCGACCAGAGCGATCGCTGCTACCGCGGCGTTCCTGTCTGGTGTGCCCCTGCTGGACATCTGCAGGGCTGCTACGTGGAGGTCGACGCACACCTTCACAAGATTCTACTGCGTCGATCGGGACTCCAGGGAGGAGTCCAGGGTCGGCCAAGCTGTGCTGCGCAACCTGTTCGCTTAAGGTGAGCCTGGTGAGGAGGTAAGAGATGCTAATGTTGAGTTGTTGTATTGCTTAATGTTGAGCCTGTTGCCACCTCCCATGGTTGTGCATGTGTATACTGCTATGTATTCTTTTATTCATGAGTAGGTGAATCCATGCCAGACCCCATGCTGGAGAAGGAACAAGTTACTTACCTGTAACTGTTGTTCTCCAGCATGGGTCTGGCATGGATTCACATGCGAACCCTCCCGCCTACCCCTCTGTGGCTCTTCACTTGGTCATACTGCCACTTGGCGTGCTACCAAATCTGAGGATGGCTGCCAGAGGCGGTGCTTAGGGAGAGGGCAGTCATTGACTGGGGGCAGTATGACCCAGAGATCAGTGATTGGTTACTACTAAGAAAGACAGATCAGAAACGAAACTGATACTGATTTTTTCTTTACCGAGGATTGCCAGCCTGACGACGGGGAATATTCATGAGCATGTAAATCCATGCCAGACTCATGCTGGAGAACAACAGTTACAGGTAAGTAACTTGTTCCTTATTGTTTCCACTATCAGGCTATTTCGTAGTATGTCTGTTGGAAATCTCCATGTCCAGATTCCTCCCCTCACCCTGTTGATGTTGAAAGATGCCGTTATCGGGGCGTGATCTGAGAGGTTTATCGGTCCTATTACTATATTGACCACTTTCCCCACTAGGCCCGTGGATGCCCAGACGTAATCGATTCTAGATTGGGAATTATATATGTTTGAGAAGTGGGTGAAGCCCTGTGTTTCCCCTTTTGTGGCACGCCAGATATCCTGGCAAGCTAAAATTTCGAAAGCTTTCTTCAGGGCTTTTGAAGGGACATTTGCCCCACTCGTGTCTTAAAGCTTCTGTCGAATCTGGGGTCCCACGCTAGGTGGAGGTCACCCACTAGTATGATTTCCCCTGTGGCAAATCCCTCTATTGTCATCAGGGTCCCTTTTAGGAAACCGTCTTGTCCCGTGTTGGGAGCATAGATCGAGGCTAATGTGAGTTGCTTGCCGCCTATATTTATGTTAAGAAAAAGGTAGCGTCCCTCCTTGTCTGGCAGAAAGCTCTGGACGAGTGCGTTTAGTCTGTCTTGTATGGCTATTAGGACTCCCCCCCCCTCTTTTCCTCCGCATTTGCTTGGTAAGTTTGTGATGCCCCTCTAATTTTAACCAGTGCCTTGTCTGTCTTCTTTATGTGGGTTTCTTGGTACCTGATAATGTCTGCACACGGACTCCAGGCCTGACGCTCTAGTTTCTTTCTCTTAATTAGTGTATTCATCCCCCAAATATTGTGTGTCAGGATTGTTATCGGTTTTAAGCTCCCACTATCCATATTCCACTATGTCAGTTCTTGCGCTCCTGTGGTTCCACTCTTGACTGGTTCTCCTCTTTGCCCCGCTCAGTTCCCTTCACCCTTTCCCTTTTGTCCACTCCCTTGTCGCACTCCTCCCTACCCCAACTTCCCTTTCCCCCTGAGGAGGGGCTAGGTACTTAGGAGCGCTCAGACAAAATGTCCCTCGCGCCTGGCCCCCCAATCAGCCTCAGGTTCAGTTTGTGGGGGATCCTAAACCCCACTTGGGATTCCAACATCACCCTCCCTCCTTCTTCCCTTGGGTCTTGTGTTGTGTGATTCCGGGGGGGGGTGCGTTTGCACCCCATTGACATGTTTTTATGAACTCCATGTTCTTATGTTCTTACTTGTAATGTATCAGGGATTGAGTTGTCTTCATCTTTTCCTTCCTCCACGATTTCTTCTCGCTACTGGTTTGCATTCTTCCAGTTTGCCGGGGGATTTTGCTCTTTTGTGCTTGGTCTTGGCCGTCTCCATCATCCTGGTGCAAGCCTAGAATTTGTTCCCCTTCCTCGCATGTTGTGATCCTGTGTTGTCTCTCTTCCCATGTGACGAGGAGCCCGAACGGGAAGATCCATTTGTATCTCACTTGGTTGGTCGTTAAGTGTTGGACTACTGGGCCTATTTTTCTTCTCTTCAGGAGCATGGATTGGGAAATGTACTGATATAGTTGTACTTCCTGTCCATTTATTCGCAACAGACTTGCTGTTCTTGCCTTTCGTAGGATTTGCTCTTTTTGAGTGTATGATGATATAGCTGCCAACACGTCCCTAGGTTGTGCCCCTGGTTCTGCTAGTCTTCTTGATCCTACTCGGTGCAGCCTGTCGACCAGGACTTGGGCATCCGTGTCTTCTGCTAGGACTTCCGCAGAGAGTTGGAGTTTCGGTCAAGTCTTTGTCTTCAACTGAATGTTTGATCTTCTCCATCTGTTTTCCAAGTCCTCGCATTGGAGTTCGAAGTTTGTAGAAAGGTGAGATAACTGTTCCAGCACCTCGTCCAATTTTTGGGGGTCATCCTCTATTTGTTGCACTACATTTTCCAGCGTGTCCGTTCTCTTCCAGTTTTGAAATGTGTATCTTTACCTCTTGCAAGGATTGCTTCATGTCTTCCTTTGGCGTCTTAATTGTCCCTGGAAGGAGAGTAAAAATTGGTTCTGGAATTCTTTAACACAGTTTTGCATGTCCGCTTTGGTCATGGTGTTCTCCTGCATTTCCTGCTGGTCCTGGGTAAGAGTTTCTCGAGTGGTATCCCCTATCGGATTGTCGCTGTGCCGTCTGCACTCCACAGCTGTTTCACTGTGTATGTGGAGTCCGTAGTAAAGTTCCCTCTTAGTATTGGCACCTGTCTTCTTGTGGTTAGCCCCCGATACATGAGTGTCTTGATTGTAGATCGATGCTGGTTTTAGATATGTGCGCCGCGGTGTGACTGCATATTTCTGGTGGTCAGTTTATGACTCTGTGGGTCCTTTTTTTCAGCATGCTGTTTGCACTCACTGTGCGTTTGGGCCCCTGCCATGTGGGTTTCCGTCAGGTGCTGGGTTGCTTGTGTGGTCTCCGTTGATCCTTTCTCCCTCTGTTCCTGCACCGGTCGGGTCTTTTATGTTTTCCTGCTCGCCGGGCATAAAGTGCCTTCGTGTTCATGGGGGGGTCCGCTGTGATTGGGCCTGTACCATGTTCCCCCAGTTGTCCGCTGCTCTCCGGGTTGGGGTTGGGGGTTGGTCGTGGGCTTTCCCCTTATTGCTGGTCTCTGTCTTCTAAAGGGTAACCTCTGTTGTGTGAGGTTGCCTTAGATAGAGATGAATGCGGGTTGTAACGTTATGTGCAGTAATGTGGCAGCGTGATTCTGGGGGTCAGCGTAGGATTCTTTGTACTGTCAGTACTCACTGTTAGCTGGGTGCAGCGTGTTTACTGTGGAGAGGCTCAGTTGTGGTGGGGCCTATTCCGCCTTCCCCCGTTGTCCGTTGCCCTCTGGGGCTAAGCACTGATTTTGATCACTCTGTGGCGTTTCTTGCTTCCTGGTCTGTCGTTGCTGCAACCATTTGGTCGTTCTGCTGGTGCAGATGTTCCCGTGTGGCGCTGTGTGGGCACCCGACTGGGTCTCTTTTGTCGGAGGCTGTGTCACTCGGTGCCTTGTGTGTCCCCCGGAGGTCGGGGGGGGGGGTTTCAATGCCAGGGCCCCCGTGGGACTTTCTCTTGATCCGTCCTTGTGCTGGCACTGGAGAGGAGCCTGGACCACTCTGTTTCCCGCTGCTCGTCCTTTTCTCCCTCTGTCCCACTCTACACCTTGCCCGCCTGGGCCGCCTCTACCTCCCCGGCACTGTGTTGCGGCCCGGCCGCTGAAATGGTCTGTGCGCGGGAGGCGCTTGGGTACTTTTTCCTCCACGCCTGCAATCTCCCGTGGCGGTGATGGGGGTCCCTGGGAGCGCAAATCCACTCTGTACCTTTGTCCCTTTTGCCTCTGGTTTCCTGCCGGCGCTGCGGCTTGCTGTGTCCACGCTAGGGGTCCCCCTCTATTCCGTGGTCGCACTGCAGTCTGCGTTAGTTTTCCTCCCTCGCCTTTCAGAGCGTGTTGCAGAGGTTCTCCCCTTCGGTTAAAGCTCCTTTGCTTAATTATGCTGCTTGTTGGCGCGGCTCGGCAAGAAGCAACACCTGCACACGTCGTCCTCTGCCGGCCGCCATATTGGAATCGCAAAAAAAATATGTTTTATTCTTATATGACAAATTATTTTATGTGTTGACACAAACAAGTCTGTCGTCCTCTCCCTTATCACTGTTCTGCTGCTCGAGACTTGTCGAGTGTTGTGCATGCCCTAAATCTTGTATGCCTCTGTGGACCCTGAAAGAGCAGCAGTAGGGGGTGAAACCGGTATGGAGCAAGGAGGGGTGGGGGTTGAGTACAGGGGTTGGAGCTAAAAATGGTGGGAGCGAAGCAGGTGCGAGAGAGAGTGGCAGGTTGGAATAACACAAAGCAATTAGTTGTGGTCAGGTGGAATAGGGGAGTTGTGGTGCGTGCCCTCCCCCCTTTATGACAGGAAGGAGTTGGGTGAGAGGAAATGGAGCAGGATGTAGGGATGTCCCCACGAACATAGAACGTTTGGGCACCAGTGCGCAACACAATATGCGTGTTCATTAGTAGGCATGAAAAAAGTATTTGTGGTGTGTGGTTGCAGGCAAACCAGCCCAAGGTCTATTACATGCAATCAACTTCTGTAATTATTGGCTGCCACTATGATAATATGATAGTTATGATAACTCTTCAGAATTTGTACTCCCTTTTTATTTTTCCATGTCCTAAAAAGCCCTGTGCCCCAGCAGCACCGGTGCAGGCACTCATGCAGTGTCCTGGTGGCAAGAGATTTAGAGAGAGGTCGGAATAGTTGTTAGTCACAGGAAATAGTTTTCCCCATGCATTTAGGATTTTGGAACTACATGCAATATGAATAAAACTGTGGTTTCAAAGTGTGTAGGAATTACATCATTTTGTCAGTTACGCGCTGTATTTCACTTGAGTGACATCATTCCTATCAATTACCATGTTTCAGAACCAAATGCAACTTTCATATCTGCTACATACCATGAAAGAGAGGCCCACCTGTCAGAGTAACTGGGGTGCCTGCTATATCATACAGAGGGATGTGCAAGAAAGACGTGGCCCTCTTAAAAGGAGCATACTTTTGTGACCGTTTCACTCCCGTCTCTGGCTAAGTAATAAACATTGTATCTCAAAGGAGACTGCACCCTTGAAGTACCAATAATGTTTTTTTTCAATATAATGTAAAAGCATGAACTATACAAAAACACAAAATAAGTAACTGTATTGTGGGTCAATATTGCAATCTCTGGGTTTTGCAGTAATTTGCCATCAAGTCGTCATATAACGTGATAGATAGATAGATAGATAGATAGATAGATAGATAGATAGATAGATAGATAGATAGATAGATAGATAGATAATCAATGAATATATTGTTAACTTATATTCTAGATGTATCAAAACATGACTTTCATAACTCTTACTTCTCATGCAGCAGACCCTGCTGATGAATTGTATAACCCTACCACTGAAAGGTTTAATGCAATTTCAGCTCAATTAAGAAGAACATATATTTCAGCTGTAAGGCCATGGTTTCACTCATTGCATTATATAATATTTTCACATTCATTGTCATGACTTCCATGTGAGATATTTGCACCGTTTAAAGGTTAATGTGCAAGGTAAAGAATCATATTTGACCATTTTTATATGGAAGGGATATTTAATATCAAATTATATTAAGATTTTAATGGGAAATGGAAATAGAGTACTTGCCCTCAACGTTAATGCCTTTAATCAAATAATGACATTCTGGAAATAGTTAATTTTAAGCATTTGAAAGGATCAATACCACTTTGCTGCCAAAAATGGACAAGATGTTGAAATCTGATGTATTTAAAGTCCCATTTCACTGTGCTAACCTGGTAAATAATGTAAAATGCTTTCTGTACTTCTGTGAGAGCATTACGTATCTCGTTCCAACCACTGTGATTCTTATTTGTTTTTCCAAATGCATCCCTGCACCGCAGTGTCCATTTAGATGTATACAAAGATTAAAGACAGCCCTAACTACTACACATTTTCTGATTTATTGTACGTGGATAGCAATAATATTCCTTCTTGCTTTGAAACATGTTTCTCTCATAGTTAAGTATAATTCACATACCTTTGATGACACGTGTGATCCTCCTTCAGCTGGGGGGACATGATTTGCTTCACATGTAGAAGACAGCAACCAACCCCTTGTCCTTAAACTGCCAACCTGTAGCCTTGCAAGCTTCATGTTTCATGTTTCTCTTGATTTTTCTCTGCTACTGGAGCGAGACTCTCAATGTAGTTTACAGTTGACTGTGTCTTCAGTTGATATGTCATCATTTTCTAGGAAATGTGAACTTTGTATCCACCTGACACCAACCCCAGGAGCAATGTTGGTACCGGTATGTAAGGCACATGGTGCCATAGTATTATCGTCTTGCTGGAAGGTGGCAAATATCATTGAGAGCACAGATACGGTGGCAGCGATGGCCCTACATGAGCGACCGCAATTAGGGGCTACCTCATGCAATGGCTGCAGCTGTGCGTCTATGCGGATTTCAGGCCGCTTCCACGCATTGGGGTGTGATTTTAGAGCGGGCAGTGAGGAAATGGGGAATGCATTTCTGGTGCCCACTCTTAAAAAGTGGGTTGTAGGGCACCCGGACCCCTTTCCCTGCCTTTATGATCAACCACCCGCCCATCCACTGGTTTACTGGTTTCTATGCTGCGGCATGGGCACCTAGGCTATATTTGATTGTATGATACATTTTGTGTATCCGTTCTGCAGCTGTGCTATTTGCTGAGCTATTTGTCCCATTTTGTACTTTGTTGCCGATTTTGACTGTGACCTTTGCAATTTGAACTGGAGATTTGATGACCATTACCCTTGTCTCGGGAGGATAGCTCAGGGGCAACGTGCTCGCCTTGGAAGCAAGACGACACAGAGCACCACAGGTTGGATCTATGTGATCACTGCACCCCCCGTAACTGCGACAGGTGAAAATGCTGACACCAGTTACGGCGCAGCGCAGTGATCATATGGACCACTTCCCCTGGTTTGCATTACCCCTACCAACTCCCCCACTCCACTAACCTTTATGGCGGCACACCCGCACTCTGCGATCCCCGCGGTGTCAGCTCCTCCCACTAAAGTGGTTTGGAGCTGACGCAGCAGGGTGCTTTTCTTTTTTTTCTTTTTTTTCTTACGTGTCCCCTGCTTTCCGAAATGGTAAGCGGGGGACACCCCCGCAACACCCACCCCCGTTACTGTGTCCAGGTAGACCGGGGGACACCCCCACACCCCTGCTCTGCTTGGGCGCAGTAAATGTCACCCTCATTTTGTGCGCCTCAAAAGTCTCAGTGACTGCGGGGGTGCACAAATGAGGGTGACATTTTGGTACAATACCCCACAGATTCGATCCCCGGGTCCGCTGGGTATTAAGCGTGTTTTAAATAACCTATCATATCATATATGAACGTGCTGCATGAATTACACTTTCCAGGCTGTGGTGAGGGTTGTTCTGCTGTCCACTAAGATAGCAAGCAGGCATAGACTTTGGCTGGGTCCCTCAGGTTGCCCATTAGGGAGGAAGGCCATTCCCAGGTAGGGTTCAAGGACTGTCCGTACTGGCATTTGTCTTATCAACTGGACCAAATCAACTCTGACAACTGGTAGGCCAACAGGGTAATGGTGGCTTGAAAGGAGCTTTTGGTGAGTTGGTCAAGTGTTCATGCAGGGTCCCCATCAATTATTATCATAAAAATTGTTTGCAAAAAAAAAAGACGGCCTATTTGCCTCGAGTGGCTGTCCATCCAGTGATTGTTTGCTGTATGAAGCTAAGCTATGAACGAGTGCACCCCCTATTGTTTTTTCTGTACATCATGGTTTAGCTTATCCTCTATGACGCCTAGAAAACATTCCCTATTTTGAATGCCTTGATTTTACTCATGCCTTCAATATTGCTTCTGGACAACATGGACAGAAAAGGAATGCACCTGATAATAACACTACAGGCATACGACGGTAAATGCATGTGATTGATGACGCGCTGGCCATTTCCTGCTGTTGAGATATGACCAGTCACACATGTGGAGTATCATTCACGTCAGTAGTTTGGCTGTGGTAAGGTAGCATGGCATAACACTTCTTGTTCGTTTTTGATTTCCATATGATTTTAGATTTACATGTGAGAGATTAAATAATCAAAGATTCCAAAAGATTCAGATACAAATTGATTGGCATATAGGTCATTCACTTTGACAGTAGGCAGGACATCTATAACCAAATTCACAATCCAGCTTACCTAACTATTTATAAAGTGCCTTTATAAACAAATTACGAATTATTATCCCATGCCAAATTGAATATGGTGAGAAAATAATGAAAACCTAATGTGGTGCCTTGGTCGGTCGGAGACATTGCCTGTTCTTTGACAAACTGGAGATTAGTTGCCATCAGTATCAAAATCGTCATTGGATCCTAAAGGTATATTGGTTTTATAGACATACATTGATACAATTCTTTTGTTCTCATAGTATCATGTGCATTTTCTGAAACATTGAATAAGGAAATTGTGAGTTTCTGCACAACGACCTCATTTAGAGTTCTGAATTGTGTCTAAATTTTAGTAATGTTATGTTGTGTTATGAGGTTCTTGCACTGCACACTGTTGCCACCTGCAGGGTCTCTTGGCGCTGTGCAAAGCTTTCTACGTTCCCTTAATGCTTGTCTATACTTTTCATTTACTATACGGTATAGGAACCAGTACATCATTTCCGTTTGCCCAATTAGTATAATGATGTACTGCTGAACCGGTTTTTCACAAGATACAAAATGGCAGTTGACCACAGCTGTTACTACATGGAAGCTATGATTTGATTGTTTTTTACTTGTGTTCTGGACTGCAGAGGAATTCCGCAGGGTTTTAATGAAGTGACATTTGAGCAAGCTTAGGTGAACAGCATAGAGGATGACTTCAATTTTTAATGCAGTAATGTAGTAATTTGGCAATTGTACACATGCTTCTCACATTTTGCTCCAAGATGCTGAAAACGTAACTAATGGAAATTAATTTAAAACTAGAACAAATTGGCATATGACCTTTGACTCCTATGCCAGACCTGGGTTATAATTAGACAGTTCTCTTTTGTGGTGGGCTGTAGTAGGTGGTAGTGGCCTACTGCCTGAGTTACTAGGTATGCGTGAAGTTAGAGCCTTTAACAAGGGCGACGGTCTGTTGTCATCCGTTTGGCAAGCCACTGAAAGCATAATTGCTGTTAGCTCCCAGGAAACCTTCCAGCTTCTTATATTTGTTTTTGGGTGGATCGTGATGCCCAGCTCCAAGAAAACATAATCTTCAACAAAGATGGTCACCATCGAAATAGGAAAGTGAGTCATGGTCCATGGGGTTCAGGAGCACGTGGCTATGGTAAACAACAACGAAAGCAACAGGTGTGAGAAATATGTCTTTAATCAGATTAAAAGAGGTCAGCAAAGGAAGCTGGTTGAACAAGGCAAAACAGCCAATTGTCTGCTTGGAATTTAGGTTTAAGCCCACGGTCCAAATAACCTGATATGCTACAAACCCAGCCCTAGAAGCTTATTAGGCAATACTGTCCTAGTTGGTGGGCAGACCCGACTGGTAGGAAGCAGCCTGCCATCCCGAGGTAAAAGCTGGCAAGTGTACTACATGGAACAAAAACTTGCCAAGCAAAAAGTAGCGCCCTGGAAACAAGAAAAGGGCCCTCGGAAATGATCCACTTTCCTCTTCCCTTGGCGGGAATGGCGTAGTTTGGTGGTGAGGCTTTAAGGCAAGTGTAAGGCATTTTTTGTAAGAAAAGGCAAGAGGTGAGCGGGAAGAGTTAGGTGAGCGGCAGACAAAAGGTGGAGGCGACATGACTGAAAACCACACGTTTTTATTTTATTTTCTGTCAGACATGTATAGATATTCGCTTTGCCATCCGTGGAAAAAATGAATAATTGGCAGCAGGAAAAACATGTATATAGGTGGAATGTATATTTTCACTGAGGATATAAATCGTACTATGCAGAAATATTTGGGGAGTATTTGAAGCAGCAGCAGAGCCTAGAGGCATCCGAAAACATCTCCTTCTGCCTTTAGTAGATGTATTTAAAGGCTGTGGTCCGTGGTTCCTGTGAAGCCCCCCACTGGTGCTCCAGTCTGTACTGCTTACCCAGTCTCTTTGACTTCAAGCCTGTGAGCTCCCGTCCGTGTTTTAGCAGATGCTGCGAGGCTGCTGTGAACAGATTTCTCGAGCTCTGCCTGTCCCAGTCAAGTCCTCAGGGTTCAGAAGGGCGACAGCCTGCCAGGGACGTCATTGGGGCCTCTCCAGGGGTCGAACTGTAACCCCTTGCAAGTCCAGTGCAACCCCTGGCACTGCCTATGTGACCCCTCGTTAAGGAGGAGGGCTCCGATTTCAAAAATACATTTATTTTTGAAATCTGACTTCAAAAATAAATTATTTCCGTTTCGGTTTTCTGTAACGGAAATCATTTCCCCCCCCACCCACCCTGTTGTTTACACCCCACTCTCTTGTTTCTCTGCTCCCCTCACCATGTTAACCCCCTATGATTGAAAAGCGCTCCATTGCTTTGCAAAGCTAGGTCCGCGCTAATAACATGTGCGGAATTTGTATTTCCACCCTTTCAGTGGTATACTTTTAATGAGCCCTGGACCCATTCATTACAGTCATAACACATGTATGGCAATTTTGAAAAAACACAGCAAAACTCACAATGATCGCATCGGTTTTCATACATTCTCGTGTGCACTGATTTAGCGGCAATGCATGGCGTTTAGTCCCGTAGCATCCCTACGGATGAGTTGAGGCAAAGTACAATTGCCAAGAATTCACCCCTTAGATTCTTGAATGTTGTCGATTTGCAGCATAGCAAAATGTAATTGTGCTCAAGTGAATGGAGCCTTAGTAAAAACAAAAAGGTGTTCTTTCTGTTTACATTTTCGTTTAAAGATTGAAAACTATCTTCGTCGGTAAAGATTTATTTATAGATGTTATCCTTCAAAAGTGAAAATGTATTCGATGCATGATTAATTGAGTACACGGCTGATAGTTGCTGACGGTACGTTCAGCTCATTCAATGTGCCCTTTAAACAGTACACTGTCTGGGCCTGGAAGCTTTAGTTAATTTGTAGAAAGAATTTCCAGCCAGGGTGCAGGGGTCTGTTCACCGTTCCCCGTCCGCCATCAGCCTGTGAAAGCCACCTGCACCAAATACTTCCCAGGTGAGCCCAGCGCCATTATTGAAGCAGGTTTGCGGCTCCTTGATTGGGAGACATCATCCTGTGACCCTACTATCCCTGTCACATGACTGGATAAAGAGGAGCCATCCCTACAGTTCACTAAAAACAATGCAAGCTCCCTGCACATTTTATTGTTCTTTTTGTAATCCTTACTTCTTTAAAAATAGAAATACACATTTTTACATCATCAACTACTTTGTGGCACAATCATTATTTGACAACCTGCAGTCTGAATTCCACATTAAAGATTCCACCAAAACTGTGGGCACATGTATCTCAAACGTTCTCACCATTGCTCACCATTTCCATCTCTCCTCCACCCTCTTCCTACTTGATCACCATTCTCTCCTCCCTTGCTTTAATGACACTGTGCCTAAAAGGGTGATCGCCTATCTTCTTGACCGTTATCTTTCTGACCGCTCCTTAGCCATATCACAGAACATTTGACCTCCTCTCCCACCTCTACCCTTCCAGGGGGCACCATTATCCTATAACCTCCTCCCTGAGTGAAATAATGTAATCTTTTGGCATTGATTACCATCTCCTTGTTGATGACACCCAAATCGTCTTCTTCCCACTTTTCTTTACCTTTGAAATCATAGAACAGGACACCTGCTGGCTCATGTTACACCCCTCAAAGGTTGAAATCATCTTTCTCCCTGCCTTCAAACCCACCCAAGACTCGAACCTTAGGATTCGCTTTGACACCAAACCTAAACTAAACTACTTAATCACTGCCATTGCAGCCTGGATTAACATTCTAAATATCAGGACGTCCCCACCTGGACTTTAGCCACATTTCTTCCTAAACTCTAATCTTCACACTGGGCCTGAAAAAAGCAGATTATTCTATCCTTCTCTGGGGCCTTCCCCCTTACTCTTTAATTTCCCATCACAAAGTACCTAGTTCTTCTTCCACCTGTGTGTACCAGCACCAGACAGTTGGCTTTCTATGCAAGGTAACTCACTCTCTTAAGTTTTTGCTTCTCTTCAAATGTATTCATGGTGCTTCTCCCACAACCTTACTGACTGCATCTCTCTATACTCTCTATCCCTGGATGCCTTCTACTCCTAAACTCTCAACAACGCCTCCACTTACATCACCTGCACCACCTCCCGCTTCTCTTTTGTCTCCATCACTGGAATGCATGATCTTGGTGTTAATGCAATCCTGTCAGTGACACTATTTAAATACAGGCTCAAGCTCCTCCTGCTAGCTAGTGAAAGGGCACCTTTGACAACACTTCACATGCACATTGGCTGAACGTACACCATATTTATGTATGACTGCTAGTCAGCAAATGTCCCCTTTTATTACCAACTCATAATCCCTACAGTACCAGGGGCGCCTTTCTTGTTACAATCAATGTAACTTTGTAAAGTACACTGCAATATTATTGACTTGTGTACGGCACTTCTATAGAAGTGTCTGACCAACCTACCAAATAATTACAAAATACATGCAATGGATGAAACTAGACACACATTCCACCCTCAAGCAGAAGTTTCCATGATTATTTTATGACTTAGCTCTGCCCCTTTAAAAAACATTGTGCGTTATTTGTTTTATTAACATGCCATAAAAGGGAAACTGCTGTCCCCTTCCAAATAGATGTTCAACTAAGAGAATATTTTCAGTCACTCTCCCAAAATGGGGCATGGCTCAGAAACACCTTCTTCTAAAACCAAAATTAAAAAAAGGATACAAAAAGTTATAGTCATATTTCTTTACACTTCTTGACAGTGTTCTCGGTGACAACGGTCTCGCCTATGTATTATATCGTTTTCTGCCTGCTCTTCTATCTGAGCTCTTGTCTACTTAGTCAATCGTCCACTAGTCTCTTGTCCCTTTCTGACTCGTCTGCTTGCACCCCTCCTTCTGTTCTCCCCTAGTGTCTCCCCACCCACCCCATCTTTTCCCTCCACCCCTCTTCCTCTCGCCTCTTCCCCCAGATACTCTATGGTGTTCTCTGTTTCTCCTATCTTTTCAAACTGCTTCTCTATCGACTGTCCTGCTCTCCTCACTAAGTCTGGTAGAACGAAGTTCAAAAAGGATATCCTGGTCTCCAACCCAGGCCTCCCTATCACTGACACCTATACCAGTGCTTCCTCCAGACAAACCCTCACCAACATCCCCTTTGTCGTTCCCTCGCCAGACCTATGGACTCTTCATATGGCCTCTGTGCTCTCTCCTTTCTCTTATTCTCCCAAAAATGGGGGCACCCGGTGGGAGGCCCCCTTGGCCCCCTTCCACTCCTCTAAGGTCATCATTAATGTTTACCTGAATGGCACCGTCTTTGTCCAAGGCCCCAGTGCCAACCTTCTCCTCTTTGATAGACACTTTGTGCGCCTTTTCAATTGCCTTTCTTCTCCTGCTGTCCCTTCTCTCCCTTCTTCAGCTTCCTTGCTTCCTCCCTCTGCCTCCTCCTTGGCTACCTTGCCCTCTCCTCCTTCCTCTTCTGCCACCCCCTTGGGCTACTTTTACACCTCCTCAGGGCAAACCTCAGATTTGTACCCCTCCCCGGAAGTCTTTCAAGGGTGGCAACCTTCTCCATATTGCCACTCTCAACTCTTGCTCAGCTGTCAAACACTCCTCTGACATCTGCCGAGTCCCGGAAGAACTTAATCCCAATGTCCTTGGTCTCATCGAGACATGGTTCACGGCCAGCTCTGTCACAAGCTTTGACACTCTCCTCCCTGATGGCTACAAGATCCTCTCTGCGCCCAGATCCAACCGTCCCGGAGGGGGTGTAGCCTTGATCTTTGGAGTGGATTCCTGCTTCTGTCATTCCTATGCAGGCCTACTACGCTTTCGAATGCCTTGTCTGCACGCTCTCACTCTCTTACCGTGGCTACTATCTATCGGCCACCTGGTCAGATCACCTCCTTCCTCTCTGAGTGGGCGGACCTCTCCACCCTCCTGGCCTCGACCACTCAACTCCTCCTTCTTGGTGACTTTAACCTCCACTTGGATGCTTCCTGTCCCTCTTCTGGACTCTTTTGCGACCTCTGCAACTCTCTCTCTTTCCATTCTCCCCTCTTGCCCGACTCACTCTGCAGGGCACACTCTGGAAGTTCTGATTTCCTCAGACCTCACCATCTCTATCCCCCTCACCACTCCTCTCTCCTGGAGTGATTGTTACGCTCACCTGGTATCCACAGGGACGCCACCCAGCCGGGCTACTCGCTGGTATGCTTTTCAGTTTTGCCCAGATGTGGTCTGCGGGGAAGGTTCTGCCTGATAATATAGGAAGACTGTGTTCAAGACTGGCCGACCAGGGTAAGTATCCTCCCTCCACGCCCGTATGATTTCAGCCCCTCAGGGGCCCTCTCCTCACCTTGTGCTCTCCGTCCTGCCTTCTTTGCAGGGGCGCGTTGTCTTTCGTGGGTGTGTGCGGTCCAGTTACTTCACTGATGCCGGCCCATTTGATATCGTTCAGGTAGGTCTTATTGCTGTTCTTTAGTATTGTTGCTATCCTGCATGCCTCTCTTTGTTTAATAATGTCTCTTTTTCTCCCTTAGGTATGCAGAGCTTCAGCGCGGCGAACTGGCTTGGTTGAGCCCCGCTGGTAAATGATGGCGCTTTAAGAGCGCTATGATGCGGTAAGTAAGCGCTATGCGCAGCGCTGCGATGGCTTGCCTTTGCTAACCTGTTTTGTCTTCTTTCCTTGCAGGTTGCAGTGTTCTTCAGTGTGTGTGGAATTTCCGGAGTGGTGCCAGCCGAGAGACAGCCAGCCAGGTAAGCCTTTTGAGCAGTTTGTAATTTGCAATGTCTCTTCTGCTTTCTTAATGTTGCCTCTATCTTCCTCTTTCAGGTCGTGCAGTCCGGGAGGCGTGCAGGTCCAAGGAAAGCTGTTCTCAGGAGCTGTGAGTAACTAAAGATGAAGACTACAGGTAAGATGCTGCTGCTAATGATGTTCCTTTTGTCTCCATGCAGGTTCAACTTCTCCGAGGTTCGGGGGTATAGCTGGTCACGGTGAGCGTCACGTTGCAAGCTGCAAAGTAACACGAAGCGTGTTGTCTTGCTCGGGTGTGGTTTAAATAGCCCGAACAAAATAGTCCAGGTAAAGTAGTCCCTAGGCTACCACACCCAAAACACTAGACCGCATAGCTTGGTTCCGAGGAACCAAGCTATGTGGATGCCTTCATGTTGGCTGACAACACAATAAAGTAGTTCCCAAGCACATTGTTTTTCATGGTGTATGAGCCTGGCGCCATAGGCGCCAGGACTGGCCCCAAGAGGGTTTTGGAAGAGGATGCCAGGCTCTAGAGGCCCGAGTCCTGACTCCACCTGGCCAATGGGTTTGCCAGAGGGGGCTTTGGGCGAGGGCTGTGACAGTGATCACTTTCTCTTTTCCTCTAATCTCTCCCTCTCTACCCCTCATGCCAAGCCAACTCCACACTGCCACCTACCTTCTCTGTCATCCGACCCATGAAGCGTGTGTCAGTTGAGGCTTTCGCCGCCACTTTTTCTCCCCCTCCTCCTCCTCTGGCTGAATCACATCCTGACAAAGTCCTTTCCATGCTCCACTCTTCTATATCTGATCATCTTGATTTTCTTGCCCCTTTCATGAGAATCCGTTTGAAGCCCAAAGCCTGGTATGACCCTAACCTCGTCATCCTTAAACGCAAGTGCAGGGTGGCTGAGAGGAAATGGCTAACTTGCGCATCCTCTGACAAACTGGCCTGCTGCCTGCTCCAAAGGTAATACCGGCTCGCTGTCCGCTCTAAGAAAAGAGCCCACATCCAAGCCCACCTCTCTGCGGCATCTAACAACTCATGGCCCTGGCTTCTCATTTCATCTCTAAAACCCAGGACATCCTGTCCACCCTCTCATCCTCACAGCCTCCCCCCTCTACTCTCTCCTCTACCTCTGCCACCCCTGTGGCCACCTCTCCTCCCTCTTTCTCTTCCTTTCTTCTGTTCTCCTCTGACAAGGTTTCTAGATAAGTCTGATCTATGAAAGTCTCGTCGAAACTAGTTCTTCTCTGTACTTCCAAAACCATCAAGGACCACATTGACACCCCCGCTCCTGCCCTGGCTGACCTCTGGAACCACTCATTTGCCACTGGAGCCATCCTTTCCCCCCTGAAGCATGCTCTTGTGCACCCTCTTCTCAAGAAAACCTCAGCCGACCCCTTCTGCCCGGCTAACTATCGGCCAATCACCATCACTCCTTTCTTGGGCAATCTCCTGGAAAAGCTGCCATCTCCCAGCTTAATCTTCACACTGAATCTGTTGGTTGTCTCCATGACCATCAGTCTGGCTTCAGAGCAACCAGAAGCATGGAAACTGCTCTCCTGAACATCCGTGAAGACCTGCTCTCTAACCTTGATTCTAATCTCCCCTCTGTCCTCATCTTACTCGATCTCTGTTCAGCCTTTGACACGGTCAACCATGCCATCCTGCTCAATCGTCTCTGTAATAACCTGGGTATCACCGATCAGGCCGTGGCCTGGCTGACCTTGTTCCTCTCTGATCGAACCTCCCAGGTCCAACCTGGGTCATTCCTTTCCTCTATCTCACTCTCTCCCTGGCTGTTCAACCAAAACCTGACACCTCTCGGCCACCTCATTGCCGCTCTCTGCTCCAACTTTCAGTGCTATGCAGATGTCACTCAGCTCGTTTTCAGGCTCCCCTCTGCCTCCTCTTCTCTTTCTCTCATCTCTGACTGTCTGTCTTCTATCCAGGAGTGGTGTGCCGCCAACGATCTCTGGTTTAATGCCAGTAAAATAGAGATTCTCCTCATCGCCACACCTGCACCCTCCTTTCCTGTCATTCTCTGGCCGGCCACCCTTGCCCCTCTCCCTGCTCCCACCTGTGAGGTTAAGAACCATGGGTTCATCTTCGACTCTACACTCTCCTGTTCTCCTCACATCTCAGACGTTTCTAAGAAGTAATAATACCAACTGCACCTCCTCAGAGGTATTCTTACTTTCTTCTTCTTCCCCCAGAAGCTCACTGTCTCTAGAGCTCTGGTTCTCTCTAGGCTGTATTACTGCAACAGCCTCTATCTAAATATGCATTGTTCTACTCTGCGCCCTCTGCAACTCATCCAGAACAGTACTGCAAGACATGTCTTTGGCCTCAAGCCCAGGGATTGTATCTTTCCAGTGGCTGCAAGGATTAAGTTCAAGACCCTCTGCATTGTCCACAAGGCCTTCTGGGGCCTGGGTCCTCCAATACTTCTCTCTTCGTAAATACCTTCCTACTCGAGCTCTTCGCTCCTCCACCTCCAACTCCCTCTGGGTCATTTGCTTCTCCGAGCAATGAGTTGGTTGTAGATCTGTGTCAGTCGCTTCTCCAAGCTATGAGTTGGTGGTAGATCTCTTTCTTCGGCTGGGGCCTCCCACTGGAACAGCCTCTCTGCCTCTCTGAAACTTGAGGATAACCATCTCCGGTTCCGGAAGCACCCCAAAACCTTCCTCTTTGCTTCTTCCTCTCCCCCTGCTGATTTCCTGTCTGATACTGCACTGGTCACCTGGCTACCCTCGTATTTCGGGCCCAGGTCCCTGCCCGCCCAGTTCCACACCCGCAATGCCTCCTGGCAACCCTTGCACTCGGGTCTGTATCTGTAACCCTACAGTCCCCCTACCTGCACTTTTGGACACCTGCTGTCTGCACTTACCCTTGCACCTGCCACCTGCTGGCCGCACTTCTTGTTATTGTTTTGATGCCATGTACAGCACTGCCCCCTCCCCTTTCCCTTGGCGCTTTTCCCCTCCCACCCCCGCAGTTGCACGATCCTATTGTCACTTGGCCTAGTAAGATCGTTGTCTCTGTCCTCCCTCTGTACCCCTTCTCGTTGCGCCTTTAAACCCTTGTGTATAGGCACCTTACAAATGCCACATCAGGGCACATGTGGCTGTGTGATTATTTTAGGAGCAATAATGAAGCGCCATTGGCAAACCTTCATCACTGACAAATCAGGTTTCGAAACACAGATATTGTGCCTGAAGAGGTAGCTATTCCAAGGTGTAAATAGCAGTCAGGCATGGTAGTTAAATTAAATCCATACCCATGCTGTTTCAGTATTTTATTTCATAGGTGCTCATCAGTAAAGTGCACGCTTTATTTCTAACGTTGACAATTTCATGTGGGGGGAAATAGATGGTTGTGTTTCTTAACCAATTCAGAGCCGCAGTGTAAGAAGTTTAGAGTTTGTTTTAAGACACTTCTAGTTGTCCCATCTTTTCTAAGGCTCAACACAACAGTGCAAGTGAACATTGTATAATGTCTATGTTGTACTATTTATTACTACTACTATTTTTCCTTTCCTTATGCAGCGCTAATGTTACTGGAGAACTATAATCAGAAGGGATTGGGTTCATGGTTTAACATCGTGGCTTAAAAGTGGCAAAACAAGAAACTACTAGCTTGTTCAGATGCAAGACATCCTGACAGATTTCTGCTCCAGGTGGTGTTTGTGGATTAGATGTGAATGAAATAAGATGAGGGAGGAACAGCTTCTCTGGTTGATGTCTGCTTGCGCACTTCCCCTTTTAGGCTTGTTCTTTATCTCAGTTCCTGTGTTGTTCAGGATTCAACAGAATGGTTAATCCCCCTCACTATTGTGAGAGGGGGTTTAGATTCTATTAAAGACAAGGAGGCGAGTATTATGCATAACAATCTTTACTAATTGACACCATAGCAGAAAAGAAGAAAAACCTAAACACAAAATAAGTTTGTCTACTCTTCAAAAACTGAAAATCAGTACTTTAGCTAAAGTGCAGGGAAACATCCCAAACCAAGATGGAAGATATGTCTCTCTGGAAGCCTCAGCAGACGGTATGGTACAGGCATCTGGTCTCCTGAGGGGTACATCTACTCATTGCATCCTAACGGCTAGACACCTCAGGAGCATCAACACTTTGACCAGGAGTGGCGACACAGCACCTCGGAGGGCCGAGCCCCTAGGGATATGGTGACTAGCACGGACCGCTTCTTCAAGCGATTCCTCCTCCTCATGCGTTCCCCTCAGATGACAGGGCTCCTGAAGGATATAGTGAAGGTGGTGATCCTGCAGGTCGTGCCTCCCCAGCCTCATCCTCTAGGTCCTCTTTCTGTTCCTCCTGTGCTACCAGTGCTGGTCCCTCCCCCAGTCCAGGCCCTACTGGTTGTTCAGACTTCTCCACCTCCTGTATCACCAATGCCTCCCCCTCAACAGATGCTGGGCCTGTCTTCGGCTCTGGACCTAGGGGGGACCCTGCGGGCACCTGTGTCCCAAGGCCTGGACTCCCCTCGGTCTGCAAAAAAGGGGTGTTTAATGACGGTGATGATCACGATGACGCCCAGGACGATGAACCCTGTGGGATATTTTACCCATACATCCGAGCCCTACTACAAAAACTGTG
Organism: Ambystoma mexicanum; assembly: GCF_040938575.1. NCBI lineage: Eukaryota > Metazoa > Chordata > Amphibia > Caudata > Ambystomatidae > Ambystoma > Ambystoma mexicanum. The sequence goes on from NC_090924.1 coordinate 1,401,715,615, forward strand.
CAGTACTGGCATTGAAAACATCATGATGGCCAGAGCTTCCCAGAAAATGCCCAGGGAAATGCATGAAGAATAGGCTGCCACCCATTTTTGCCGATGTTATGGGCACAGAAGGGCACTGCCTAAAGCCACCATTGGACTACCCACACAGTAGCCTGAAACCATTGGGAATGGCAATGCTGATTGCCAAAAGCAACCTAGAACTGTGGGGAATTCATTTTCTTAAATCCCAAATATGGTTGCATTACCAGTACTCACCACTATCAGAAAGCCGGCGTTTTAAAACAACACCAGACATTTGGGTAAAACTGAATAAATGAACCCAAAGCAGGCCAAAGAAAGACTTACTAAGAGGTGGATACAATGTAAAGTTATATTCTGAAGTGACTTGAAGGTTTATAACAAGACTGGCTGAGCTCTGCAGGTCTGCAGCAGCCTAACTGAAAATGGATTTAAAATTACCAAAAATCGAAATGTGTAAATAAACTGAGGGACAGACTTGTGACTGCCACATAGTTTGTCACTGTTAAAATGTCATAGTTTTGAACTTAGAATCAGCATACTAGCTGCATATGTAAAAATTGTCTTGACTTAAACTGGGGAACAAAAAGTGACATTTTATCTGAAACCTGGCTTAATGAAACTGAATTTTGCCCACCAGCTACCCCCGACAGGAGTTGAGACTTGCACAACAGCTGTGTTCCCAGGCCTAGCTGCCTTTTGCTGCTCCCACCAAAAGGGATATGACACTTCTCTGATTGAATTACCTGGGCTCTGCAGGAAATTGAACAAAGCCCTGTCCTGACTCAGGCACATGTTGTATTGGGGGGGGGGGGTCGTAAAAGTGGCTTCCTCCTGGAAGGAAAGGGGAGGAGCACTGCCTGTGAGAGCAAGCTGGCTTGGCAGAACTGGAAAAACCAGAAATTCAACCTTGTGCTGGGGGGAAACCACACCCCTTTGGGGCCAGAACATAAATCTAAAAAGATGGATCATTCATAGAGCGGACTTGTGAAAATTTTATAAGTGATATCATTATTCTTGTGATTTTTCTGTGCACATTTGAAGACGTGGTAGGACCCGGGGGTATGTTCAGGGGGGTTTTAGCGGAAAAGAGGATATTACTATAAATGTATGTATGTTAAAAATCTGACACTCCACCACCTAATGCCCACACACCATGGGCACATCTGTGTAAATGCAGGGAAAAATCCAATATTGGTAACCCGACCAAAAAGTGAAATATGTTGCCATTTTTGAACCCAAGCTCCTAGAAACGACAGAATTGGAACAGGGGCTACCAGCAGTAAATGCATGATGTGTGTATGCAATGCCAAACAACTGTCTATCGGGGAAGTATGTATTTGAATCAAATATAGATTTGTGGGCAAACTGACCAGGGGAGGATCCTCTGACCCATAAAACCTACAGCATCACTCTGACTCACAGTTCCTTCCCCAATCATGGGAGAGGGGAGAATTGGGCCAATGACAAGTTGAAAGAGGGGCTGGCTAGTGATGCTGCACACACACCCACTTTCAAAAGACATAAAAAGAGCCACTGGAAGCTAGAGAGGAGATTCTATTCCATCTGCTGCGGGACGCTCTGCCGGGAAAATCCATACTTTACCTCCATCAACCTCCAGAGAGCCAACATAGAGACTTCAATCTATCCACCTTCAGAGACCAAGACTTTACTTCAGAATTTGTAGCAGAAAGGTCAACTACAAGCTAAATCCCTCTTTAGCAGGCTTCAAATCATTGCCACTATTCACAGCCAGGCGAGCTGTTTGAATTCTTTGCAAGAACTCTTGCCATTTGCCAGAGAGCAGTGTTGTATCCAGAGAGAGACCAGCTGAACCGGAGACCGCTGTATCCGGACCCACAGACCTGATCAGAACCAGAGACCCAGACCAGACCAGCAGAGTAGAGCTGACCCAGACGCTGTGCGCAGAAACCGTCCGTGGAGAGGCCTAATTCAAAAATATATTGTGAGTACCTAGCAAAACTGTGCAGAACCCAATCTCTTAGTTAAAATCATCTAATGCAAGCTATTTTAACTTGAGTAGAACTGCCTCCTAACTGTCACCTGTCATTTGCAAAGCTGTCACTTGTCATTTTCTAGCTGCAAGCTGTAACCTGTCACTTTGAACTTTTAAAATTTCAAATCTTAGAATCTCGACTTTTCAACAAGCCTAGAACTGACTTCCTACTCCTCATACTTTTGCCGTAATCACGATTCTCGCACTCGCGAATTTTACCGATATTTGCGATTTGGTTAAAAATCCAGCCACGTGTGAAAACAGCAGCTTCCTTGCTTTCCTTGCTAAAAATTTGTTTGCCTCTTCAGAACCATCCCTGAATCATTGCTAGAGTGAGCCTGGACTAATATTAACTAGATACCACTCACCCTGAACCTCCTAAAGGGAATTAAAAGCATTTTAGCATATTTTTCACTTCCTTGCAAACCACATTCAAAGCATTTTGGGCCTGTGTTTAAAACTCCAACCTGTTTTCCTCTAAGCTTGCTGGGGGGGGAACTGAATTTCGTATTGTATTGATTGCATTCCTGAGAACTGTGTGCTTTCCTTCCATTTCCTTGCATTGCATAAAGGGGGGGAGTGGATTGCCAGAGAAAAGTGATTACATTGTTTTGTTGAAATCATATTGAGTATTTTCTGTATTGCACTTTCATTCCACATTGCATCCATTTGAAACCATAAAAGTATTGTTGCTATCGTATCCATCTTATAACCACTCATCATTGATTATAAAGAAGTGTGCTAGTGCCGGACTATCCATTATTGATTACTGCTCAGATTAAGTGTGATATTCAATTATTAATTTACTATAAAGTGTGATATATATATCTTTTGTTTAAATTATCAAATAAAACTTTTAAACTTGCAAAACAGAACTACTTCTTGGCTCAGTGGGGTCAGGGGGATTCCAAGAGAGGGGTGTTATATAGGGGTAGTCATCCAGAACGCATGAACTGGACGTAAAGATATATCAATAAGGGTTTCCATTCAGTATCCCAGACTAGGCATTGACTTAGCTGTAGTGTTGAATTGAATCCTCTTACAAATTGGGGGCTCGTCCGGGATCGTTTGGGTTAGATCTATCACTTGTGCAGATTAATACAGTGTGCCAGCTGACCAGATACACATATCCGGTCGGATCACCACGCTGTGTTACGCTGTAAAGCACTCCTCAAAGGAACGCTCTAAGGAAAAGGTCTGTTTTGCAAAAAATAAAATACAAACTTCTGTAAGTCAGGACAGAGACCAATCTCTAGAATGACAACCTTAGTAGTCATGAAAATAGCCAGAGAGCACTTCTTACATAAGTTATTTGTGAGAGGTGAGTGGACTCACTAGGACCGCATGGTCTGGTTGCAGGCCATCACGCAACAGGTCACTGAAACAGGGTCAGATATATGGAGAGATCAGGGTCCCTTACATGTGGCCCTGAGTGAACTATAAATGGCTCCTAAAGCTAAGGATGAACAAGACAAGATGGTTAGGATAGCGGCATACCTGTACCTATATATGGGAGACATGCAGGATAAATGTACTGAAAGCCAAGATCTGGCGAATAAGCGACAGATGGCGTTAGAGAAGGTCCAATCTGACCTGGTCTCTTCTGAGCAGAGGCTGCAGGGGAGCCAGGAGTCAGAAAATAATAGTAGGCAGTATATCATTAAAATAAAAGAGGACATGGATATACTGCAACAGGAAAAGACAGACCAGGATACCAGAATTCTGGCTTTGCAGAAGGAACGCCAAGACAGTTTGGACTCCCTACTGCAGAGCCAGAAAAAGCTGGAGCAAAAGATCAATTTCAACAGGGCATGCACAGAGCAGGTAGCCACCCTGCAAATCCAACTAGACAGAGAGAAAGAGGAGAGCAATAAACTGATCCTGAAAGACCTGGATACCCAGGCAGAGTTTGATCAGGAGCGCCAGAAAGCTGGTGCCTGCCAAAGGCAAAGGGACGACCTGGCGTCACAAATTCAAGCTCTTGGTCAGGAAAGGGACACCTTAGGCCAGGAAGTCTGCCACTTAAAAAGAAAAATGGAAGAAAATCACCTGGCCCACCAGGGACTGGGTGACCTCCAAAAAGAACACCAGGACTTGCTAGAGCACACCAGGAGGGTGGAGGAGGCTCTGGCAAGAAATGAGCAGGCCAATAGGGACACAGCTCAAGAGGTAACACTCCTGCAGCAAAGACTGGCCCAGTGCTCCAGGACCAATCAGGAAACGCAGAGAGAGAATGAGGCTCTCTGCCAGCACAATGATAGGCTCCAACAACAGGTAGCGATGCAGGAGAGACTGATAGAGTCTAGTAAGGCCTTAACTGAGGAGCTGAAGGCGCAGGCTCTTGCATTGCAACAGGGAGCAGGGGCGGATAGAGACCAGGTTCGCTGGGAAAAGGAAACTCCTGAGCATAACATCAGGAGCCCTAGTACCAGAGGCCTTTATCTCTCTCAGTCCCTGGACTCTGCCACCCCCATGTCCCCTGGCGCACATGAGCACCGGGCCACAGGGATGGCAGATTACTATCCAGCCAGAAGCATGGGGCTCATAGGCCAGTACCTCCCAGGAATGGAGGGGCGGGCATCCGGGTATGGGCACCCAAGCACAGTGCAATTTAGTGGGGAACCCCAGGAGAATAGGCCCATTAAGGGCATCCTGAAAACGTCTGCCCAGTTAGGTCAGTGGGGGGAGGTACCCATCAAATCCTGGCAGCAAGGAGGAATCTGAAAACTCCTCTGAACGGCGCAGGACACAGGAGACCAGGTCCCCACATTCTGCCAGCCATTCCCAGGCTCGCAGAATCCGGGAAAACCTGGAAGATCAGACAGGAACCTCTGGGAGCAGTGCCTCTGAGTCAGAGGATGAATGGACCAGGGTTACCCGAACCAAAAAGGCCAATAAGGCAAAAAGGGCCTTGCTTAAGGACCCATTGAAACAGATTAAGGCAATCAGGAGTGTCATCACGCCTTATCATAAGAACGCCAAGTACTCTGTTTGGGAACACTTGGAGCTCTATGAGCAAATGATGGAGACTTTCCATTTGAAGGACAGCAGTAGCTGCATCCAGTACGTTAAATGGACATTCTCCCCAGAATACTCCAGTTTCTTTGCGGGGCTGGAGGACCAAAATCATTTAAGATGGTCCACCTATAAGGCGGCCATCTTGAAACATTTTTCTGTTCATAGAAATCCTCAAGAGGCTCGCAAGGCAGCCTACAATTTGCAATGTGGGGAGGATCAGGCCCCACAAGAATTCGTGCAAGAACTGAAACGTGCCTTTGCGCAGACCACCAGAAGGGTGCGCACAGACAGCAGAGAATTTGTCAATACATTTTTCCATGCCTTGCCCAAATATATAATGACCCAGCTCGTGAGAGATTTTCATGAGAAAAGATCTTTAGACTGGGTCATTGAACAGGCTACCCGGATCTATGAGGTGCAGAAGCCCATAGAAAATAAAAGCAATACCCAGAAAAATCCCAAAACCAACAGCATCCCTGCTGCTGCCAAGGTGGCAGAGGTAAAGGTCACCCCCGTTTTGTATTTGGAGATGGGGGGGCCTAAAAACCTACCTGCACCTAATAATGCTAGGCCCAGAAGGTCCTCGGGCCAGTCACAGATAGGGAGTGAAAGAGGTAGTCCCACAAATGAGGTCCCTCGCTCTCCTGACTATGTAAGTCCCCTTTACAAGGGAAACAGACCAATCCTGGGTTATGTGTGGACTCCTCCAGCCCAAGGGGGGGGATCCAGCCAAGCACCTGACCCGGGGAACTTCCCTCCTAACTTCCCCAAGGAGGGCAGAAATTCTCCAAATCCTGGGCAGAACTTTTTCCCCAGGTATCCACCCAATTTCCAGCCCCAAAATCATCCATCCTTCTTTCCCCAATTCCCTGAGCCCAGACAACCTAATCCAGGAGAGGGGAGGCCAAGGGTGGAGGGGTACCAAAATCTTCCCAACCAGGGGTACTACCAGAGAAGGGATCGCTACCCTTCCCGGGATCAGCCCAGGGGAGAAAATAGAGCCCCGTATCAGCCTGAGCGGGTTTCCCAGTTAGAGCGCCAGGTCCAAAATATGGCACGGGATCTGGGTCACATACTGAGGGCTCAACAGAACCCTCAGATGAGCATGCCACCGCAGAATGCCCCAAACTCTGGACCTGGTGCTCCAGAACAATGACGGGGGCAGCACCCCGATAAAACACCGGTTCCCAGGGAGGAGGCACAAGGGGAAGGGGGGTGTAAAGCCTTGGAGGAAGCTTCCTTCCCAACTTGTAAACAGCCCCTGGAAAACCAGGAACCGGAAACAAAATCTCCTGCCCCTGAAAGCCTGCCTCCCAAGGAGCAGAGGGGGGGTAGAAGAAACAAAGGACCCAAACAGACCCACTTTGTGGAGGAGGTTCAGGTCTTCCAATTTGAGGGAGAGGGATCCTCAGAAGATCCTGGGAAAAGGATCTTCTCCTTCAGAGATGGGGGAACTCCTCCCAAAGAAAAATGGGTCCCAAGGGATTCCAATCCAGACTGGGGAGATATGGAGACTGAGCTACCGCCGCCCATCATCTCATCCCAGAACCCACAATACCAAAATCCCCTGGTTCAAACCCATCCTGGTGACTGCCTCCAAAAAGGGGGGAGCGGCCCAGAACCGGAACCAGGGGAACCCACAATGGCTCTGATCTCCAGTTGCCAACTTTTTCTTTCAGATTCCCAAGGCTCTCCACAGAATTCTGCCCAAATGTCTTCTCTTGCAATGTCCAAAACCAGAAAGTTAGCCCACCAGTTGTCCAAAAATGTGCATTATCTGTGTCCCCTTGAGGAGAAGGAGGGAAGATATTATGCCCCGGTACAAGTACAGGGGCAGGGTACGATTTCAGCGCTGGTGGACACTGGATCCCAAGCTACCCTTCTGTCCAAAAGGGCCTTTGAGGAACTAAATGCCGGAAGGGGGGAGAATTACCGTATTCCTCTCACCTCTCTTCCTGGACAACTGCAGAACTTTGACGGGAAGGAAATTCCTGTTGAGGGGACTGCAGACTTGGACATTAAAATTGGGCGACACAAGGTGAAACACCCGGTCATAGTAGTGACTCCAGAGGGCACCCCTTGGTTACTAGGGAATGACCTCCTGAGAAGGTTGTCACCCCTAATAGATTGTGTAAACAAGGTCCTCTGGACCCAGACTAGCCGACCAATAAAATTAAAACAGAGTGTCAACCATGTTAGTTTAAACGGCACCTGCCAAATGGTTGAACAAAAATCTGATCAAGTAGAATTTCACTTCCAGAACAACCAAACTCCAGACGTGACAGTAATAGCAGTAGGACAACAGACTGGTGATGGGGGGTCCTCTCTATTTCTGAAAATCAACCTTCCTTCCAGTCTAAAGTGGTATTCCACGCTGGAAGGAAACACTCTGAAATTCTATACTAATCCACAATCAGAAACTCCCACTCCTATAGTCCAGAAAGATGTGAAATCAGCTCAGAGCCTGGCTGATATTCAGCAAATTGGAGAGCAGTTGTTCATCCCTGTTCAGTTAAACGATGGGAAGGACTCTGTTCTCGCCCGAGTGTGTGTGAGCAACGGTAAGAGCTTCATCAGCGAAGCCATGTTCCGCCAACTCCCAAAAGATCCAGCCATTCCCACATTCAAACTGATAGACAAATGGGAAATGGACCTGGAAGCGCCTAATTCCAAACATCTCCTGCCAAGCAGGTGTATGCTCAAAATCTCCATTGGCAACAAGAGCATAGTCCATAATTGTTGGGTCGTGCGAGACGTCACTGCCGTTTTTTACTTAGGCAGTGACATTCTCAATCGCTTTGCCATTAGTTTGGACCTAATAAACTTCAAAGCTTGGTCCCGATTAGCGGATAATCCCATGGGCTTTGATGATCCAGAAAAAGCATTTAGGTCAGCTCAATTGCTACCTTATGCAGCTGAAATTCAGATCAAAGAGGAAGTCACCATCCCAGAAAGGACCCGACAATTCTCCCTGGAAGTGAAAGTTAAAAGAGGACAACATTTGAAAAACCCTGAAGCTTATATACATCTAAATGCTTCTCTGCAACAGCAAGGGTTGGGGGTAAACCCAACTCCATTAGTCAACATAGAACATGACACCATTCTAATAGAGGTGGATAACAGCGACTTAAAGAGTATTACTCTAGCCGCAGGCACCATTATTGGAATGGCGGTTGATGACCGACATTTTTCCATCGATTTAGGAAATGAACTGTTAGGACCAATCCCCAAGGACTGTTTTGACAGTGACAGTGATGACAATACAACACCAGACAGGATTTTTACCCGGCATGGGGGGAACTTCCTGGTGTACACTTCCTGCCCCTATGGTAAGGAAGATGTGACTTGTGACTTCAGGAGGGATGAGGTGATTTTCCAGGTCCATGAGGGTTGCCTTTCCCACCTGAAGCCTCCAGTCCAAATCAGCACTCTGACCAGGGACTTCTCCACCCAGCTGGAGGAGGCCGCTGAGATAGCCAAACCAGAAGTCTTTCCAGGCTTCAGGCAGATGGTGGAAGAGAGAGTCAACCTAGCTGATGCCTGTGTGACTCTGGAACAAAAGCAAAAGTTGAAACAAGTTTTCTTGGATTTCCAAGATCTCTTTGCGGTAGGCTCATATGACTGTGGTCGCACTGACATCCACACAACAACAATCCCCACGGACCCTGGCATGACTCCAGTGTTTGTGAAGCAATATCGTTTGCCTCTCGCATCCATGGAGTCCCTTACTGAAATAATTAAGAACCTTGAGTCCCGGGCAATAATCCGTCCAGTTCACAGCACCTTCAATAATCCGGTGCTGGGAATATTGAAGCCAAACGGCCAGTGGAGACTCTGCACCGACCTCAGGGAGCTCAACAAACGGGTCCATACTTTCCGATGGCCTCTGCCCTACATTGACCAAGGGCTGGCCCAGATCCAGGGGTCACAGGTATTCACTGCAATAGACCTGACCAATGGATACTGGACTGTGCCTGTCAGTAGGGAGGACCAATACAAGCTGGCTTTTACCTTTGGGGGCCAGCAGTACACATGGACCCGGACTCCCTTCGGATACCTCAACTCCGGCAATGAATTCAACATTTTCCTACACAAGGCCATGCCCGACCTGGGTGCAAGGGGTAACCTGGCTTATGTAGATGATGTCCTCATCAAAAGTTCATCTGTGGAGGAACACATAGCGGAGATCCGTTATGTTCTGACGCAGTTGAGGGCCGCCGGAGCAAAACTTTCCTTTCAGAAAGCACAGTGGTGTAGAGCCCGTGTTAATTTCTTGGGGCATGAGATTATTCCTCAGGGTCTCTGTCCCCAGGAAAAGAAGGTGGAAGCACTCCAAAAACTGAAAGACCCCACAACTCTGCGGGAACTAAGGAGCCTCCTTGGACTGACTAATTACAGCAGAAAGTTCATTGAGGGCTACGCAGAAATCACCAGACCCCTGATTCATCTCCTGAAGGGGGGGGGTCAAGTGGGAATGGGGTCCAGAACAAGCCGAGGCAGTAAGACAACTCAAAAGAAGCCTCTCACAAGCGCCCTGCCTAGCTTACCCTGTCAGAAACAAGGAGTTCTTCCTGGAGACAGGGTTCTCTAATACGTGCTTGACGGCAGTATTATACCAAAAGCATGACAAGGTCAATAAAGTAATCTCCTATGCGAGCAAAACTTTATCCTCTGTTGAGGAAAAATTCAACGATTGTGAGAAGGCACTCCTGGCAACGGTGTGGGCATTGAAGAATTACCGCCCGTTTATCCAGGGGGAACACATCATAGTGGAGACTCCACACCAGCCTCTGCAATATCTCCAAAGTGACAGAATCCGGGCCGGAAATGTGAGTAATTCCCGAATTACTTCCTGGATTCTGTCAATGCAAGGCTTTCCTGTGGAGGTCAGATATGGCCAAAACAAGAAGAGTCCCCTCGCGCAAGGTCTGGCTGACTTGCATGATTGTGCCAGAGAAAACTGTCTCGAGGACGAAAGTCTAAAAATCAAGGACAACACGGAGGAATACCTTAATTCCCCACACAAGGTCTTTGAAGAGGACAAGTGTGAGGGAATGCCCACTGTCTATGTGGATGGATGCTCTTACCATGTTGACAACAACGGGGAGAAAGAACTGGTGGCTGGCGTAGGGAATGCATGGGTGAATGAGTCCCCAGAACCCTCCGCTGGATACAAAATTGGTCCCCGAAGTAGTCAGGTGGCAGAATTGATGGCTGTGCATCAGGCCATCCTCACTGCTGTCCAGCATCAACTCCACGAACTGGTCATAATCACAGATTCGGATTATGTACGGAACGGGTTCGTGGAGCACCTGGTTAATTGGAAAACCAGAGGCATTTTATGTGCTAATAACAAACCCCTAAAACATGGGAAGTTGATCCACAACATTGATGATCTGGTCACCTCGAATGAGATGACCATCTATTGGAAAAAGATCAAGGGTCATTCCAAAGTAGAGGGACCAGACAAAACTGGAAATGACTTAGCTGATCAGCTGGCCAAAACCGGGGCCATCCAAGGGGATCTAATTGAGATTGAGTCCCTGTTGGGGGAAATCCAGGTCACTGCTATCACTAGGTCCCAGACAAATGCTCACAATGATCTTTCATCAATTGCACAATGGAGCAAGGAGACCCCTGATGCTGATTTGATTACCGCTCAGAAGGGGGATCCAATAATTGGTAAATTTTACCAACACATTGAGGACCCTGAGAACTTTCCCCTGACGGATACCGATTACAACGGGAAAGAGGACCCGAGAGTGTTGATGAAATGTCCAAAAATGTTCCGGATCCAAGACGGTTTGCTGGTAAGGAAATCCAAAGCTGGCCACGATCAGTGGGTGGTTCCTACCTCATTCCGAAGCCTGATGTTAAGTCACGCCCATGATGCGACCACCGCCGGTCATAGGGGGTTTCACACAACACTGGAGATCTTAAGAGAGGTTGCCTACTGGCCACACATGGGCCAGGACCTCAACCAATATTTGAAGGGTTGTCTTGTGTGTGCACAATTTCAGCCAACATCCCTCACACACCGGGCGCCTCTCCAAAACAGGGGAATGACACTCCCATGGTCAGATTTACAAATCGACTTTGTAGGCCCCGTGATTCGCTCCGCTAGAGGAAACAAGTACATGTTGACCGTTACATGTTTGTTTACCAAGTGGGTGGAATGTCTCCTAGCCCCAAATTGCAAGGCAGAAACAGCAGCTGCCCTGATGATTAACCACATCTTTTCCCGTTTCGGTCTACCTCAAAGGATTGAGTCAGACAGGGGTAGCCACTTCACCAGTGAAGTAATGACAAAGATGTGGGAGATACTGGGGGTCAAGAGAAAGCTACACATTGCTTACAGGCCAGCTTCTTCTGGGGCAGTAGAGAGATATAATCGAACCATTGTGAGCATATTAAAGAAGTTTGTGGCAGATTCTGGGCCAAGTTGGGATATCCGATTACCTCTGGTCCTAATGGCCATCAGATCTACCCCTTCATCTGCAACCAAAATGTCACCATTTGAGTTGATGACTGGACGCAAGATGGTGCTTCCGCAGCATTTGCTCTACAGGACCCAAGAGCAGACACTAATAAATGCCTCCACAACTCATGAGTATGTGGAGAATTTAAGGAAACACCTTCCACATGCTTTTGCCTATGCTCAGCGGAATCTAGAAAGATCAGCTGAGAGTATGAAGACCCACTATGACCTGAAAACTTCCAGGAAGGAATATCAGGTGGGGGACCGGGTCTATTTATACAATTTCCAAAGGAACCAGGCCAAACAGAGGAAATGTTTGCCTACATGAAGGGACCCTTTGAGATTATAGACAAGATCTCCCTTGTGGCCTACAAGATCCGCATCCCCAAAGGCGGTTTGGCAGAGGGGGAAGACAAGTGGGTCCACATTAACCAGTTGAAGTGTTGCCATCCCAGGCACACTCTGCAACAACTGGAGGAATCCTCTGGAATCCTAGAGGGTACTGTCTCAGATTAATTCAGTTCTAACTTAAAATATCCTATATATCGCCGATCAAATTCTGAGTTTCTCAATGTGGGTGTTTTCGTTTTTGAATGCAAAAAGAAATGTGCATGTTCATATGTTTTGACTATAAATTTATATGCCACCCCACTATATCAATGGTGGGGGAAAAATGTCTATGAATAGGTATTGCCGCTCTTCCTTTGTCGTCCTAGGAGAAAGAAAACCTTGAGACTGGCCAGGGAGGACGATCCGGAGACCGGGAGCAGAGACGCAAGGGGCCCGGGGTACCGCCCAATCTTCCCATAAGGACCGGCGAGGAAAACCGATCGATCCGACCGGATGGAGATAAAGATGCTGAACTGTGCCATCTATTGGAAGAAGATGAGGAAACATCCCAGATCTTGCGAGTTCCATCAGTGAAACAGAATGGCCATCGCAAGAGGGGGGCTTGTGGGATGTTTTACCCATACATCCGAGCCCTACTACAAAAACTGTGCAGTACTGGCATTGAAAACATCATGATGGTCAGAGCTTCCCAGAAGATGCCCAGGGAAATGCATGAAGAATAGGCTGCCACCCATTTTTGCCGATGTTATGGGCACAGAAGGGCACTGCCTAAAACCACCATTGGACTACCCACACAGTAGCCTGAAACCATTGGGAATGGCAATGCTGATTGCCAAAAGCAACCTAGAACTGTGGGGAATTCATTTTCTTAAATCCCAAAAATGGTTGCATTACCAGTACTCACCACTATCAGAAAGCCGGCGTTTTAAAACAACACCAGACATTTGGGTAAAACTGAATAAATGAACCCAAAGCAGGCCAAAGAAAGACTTACTAAGAGGTGGATACAATGTAAAGTTATATTCTGAAGTGACTTGAAGGTTTATAACAAGACTGGCTGAGCTCTGCAGGTCTGCAGCAGCCTAACTGAAACTGGATTTAAAATTACCAAAAATCGAAATGTGTAAATAAACTGAGGGACAGACTTGTGACTGCCACATAGTTTGTCACTGTTAAAATGTCATAGTTTTGAACTTAGAATCAGCATTCTAGCTGCATATGTAAAAATTGTCTTGACTTAAACTGGGGAACAAAAAGTGACATTTTATCTGAAACCTGGCTTAATGAAACTGAATTTTGCCCACCAGCTACCCCCGACAGGAGTTGAGACTTTCACAACAGCTTTGTTCCCAGGCCTAGCTGTCTTTTGCTGCTCCCACCAAAAGGGATATGACACTTCTCTGATTGAATTACCTGGGCTCTGCAGGAAATTGAACAAAGCCCTGTCCTGACTCAGGCAAATGTTTTATTGGGGGGGGTCGTAAAAGTGGCTTCCTCCTGGAAGGAAAGGGGAGGAGCACTGCCTGTGGGAGAAAGCTGGCTTGGCAGAACTGGAAAAAACAGAAATTCAACCTTGTGCTGGGGGGAAACCACACCCCTTTGAGCCAGAACATAAATCTAAAAAGATGGATCATTCATAGAGCGGACTTGTGAAAATTTTATAAGTGATATCATTATTCTTGTGATTTTTCTGTGCACATTTGAAGACGTGGTAGGACCCGGTGGTATGTTCAGGGGGGTTTTAGCGGAAAAGAGGATATTACTATAAATGTATGTATGTTAAAAATCTGACACTCCACCACCTAATGCCCACACACCATGGGCACATCTGTGTAAATGCGGGGAAAAATCCAATATTGGTAACCCGACCAAAAAGTGAAATATGTTGCCATTTTTGAACCCAAGCTCCTAGAAACTACAGAATTGGAACAGGGGCTACCATCAGTAAATGCATGATGTGTGTATGCAATGCCAAACAACTGTCTATCGGGGAAGTATGTATTTGAATCAAATATAGATTTGCGGGCAAACTGGCCAGGGGAGGATCCTCTGACCCATAAAACCTACAGCATCACTCTGACTCACAGTTCCTTCCCCAATCATGGGAGAGGGGAGAATTGGGCCAATGACAAGTTGAAAGAGGGGCTGGCTAGTGATGCTGCACACACACCCACTTTCAAAAGACATAAAAAGAGCCACTGGAAGCTAGAGAGGAGATTCTATTCCATCTGCTGCGGGACGCACTGCCGGGAAAATCCATACTTTACCTCCATCAACCTCCAGAGAGCCAACATAGAGACTTCAATCTATCCACCTTCAGAGACCAAGACTTTACTTCAGAATTTGTAGCAGAGAGGTCAACTACAAGCTAAATCCCTCTTTAGCAGGCTTCAAATCATTGCCACTATTCACAGCCAGGCGAGCTGTTTGAATTCTTTGCAAGAACTCTTGCCATTTGCCAGAGAGCAGTGTTGTATCCAGAGAGAGACCAGCTGAACCGGAGACCGCTGTATCCGGACCCACAGACCTGATCAGAACCAGAGACCCAGACCAGACTAGCAGAGTAGAGCTGACCCAGACGCTGTGCGCAGAAACCGTCCGTGGAGAGGCCTAATTCAAAAATATATTGTGAGTACCTAGCAAAACTGTGCAGAACCCAATCTCTTAGTTAAAATCATCTAATGCAAGCTATTCTAACTTGAGTAGAACTGCCTCCTAACTGTCACCTGTCATTTGCAAAGCTGTCACTTGTCATTTTCTAGCTGCAAGCTGTAACCTGTCACTTTGAACTTTTAAAATTTCAAATCCGAAAAACTGCCTTTATTTAATCGTCCGTATCTCTGGAACCGTTTGGGATAGGGACTTGGTTTAACTTTCCTCTGAAAGCTTAGAATCTCCACTTTTCAACAAGCCTAGAACCGACTTCCTACCCCTCATACTTGTGCCGTAATCACGATTCTCGCACTCGCGAGTTTTACCGCGATTTGCTATTTGGTTAAAAATCCAGCCACGTGTGAAAACAGCAGCTTCCTTGCTTTCCTTGCTAAAAATTCGTTTGCCTCTTAAGAACCATCCCTGAATCATTGCTAGAGTGAGCCTGGACTAATATTAACTAGATATCACTCACCCCGAACCTCCTAAAGCGAATTAAAAGCATTTTAGCATATTTTTCACTTCCTTGCAAACCACATTCAAAGCATTTTGGGCCTGTGTTTAAAACTCCGACCTGTTTTCCTCTAAGCTTGCTGGGAGGGGGACTGAATTTCGTATTGTATTGATTGCATTCCTGAGAACTGTGTGCTTTCCTTCCATTTCCTTGCATTGCATAAAGGGAGGGAGTGGATTGCCAGAGAAAAGTGATTACATTGTTTTGTTGAAATCATATTGAGTATTTTCTGTATTGCATTTTCATTCCACATTGCATCCATTTGAAACCATAAAAGTATTGTTGCTATCGTATCCATCTTATAACCACTCATCATTGATTATAAAGAAGTGTGCTAGTGCCGGACTATCCATTATTGATTACTGCTCAGATTAAGTGTGATATTCAATTATTAATTTATTATAAAGTGTGATATATATATCTATTGTTTAAATTATCAAATAAACCTTTTAAACTTGCAAAACAGAACTACTTCTTGGCTCAGTGGGGTCAGGGGGATTCCAAGAGAGGGGTGTTATATAGGGGTAGTCATCCAGAACGCATGAACTGGACGTAAAGATATATCAATAAGGGTTTCCATTCAGTATCCCAGACTAGGCATTGACTTAGCTGTAGTGTTGAATTGAATCCTCTTACAAATCTCGGCATCCGTTAAGGCCTTTCATGATCGCCTTCAGGGGCTGACAGAGTTCTTGGAGGTCCCTCTGCCGGAGGAAGCCCCCCAGGAGTCGGGAGTGCTAGCAGAGGTTTCGGGTAAGCGCACCACGTTCAAGTCTGGAATCCCTCTCCAGAAGGATGTCCTGCAGGTGGCGAGAAAGGTCTGGGAGAAGCCCAGGACCAATGCCCAGATAAACAAGAAGTTGGACAGCAGGTTTATGCTGACGGACAGGGAGCCAATCCTACTGTCCTCCCACCCGCAGCCACATTCTTCAGTGGTGGCTGCAGCCTCAATATATTCTAAACCATCGTCTTTGTTGTCTTCCTCCCCGTGAGCCACCTCCAGTTGTCTTTCCAAGGAGGACTAGGTCCTCAAGTCTTTGGACAGACGCTGTTATGCATTTCAGGACTGCATCTGCGGCTAGCCAACGCTAATGCCCTTTTAGCCCCGGCTAACCAGAAGATGTGGCGGGAGCTCAGGTAGTTTGTGCTTGACCTCCCTTGGAGAGGCAAGCATCCTTCAATGCCGTTCGGTGGATTGCCGGTCCGTTGCGCAGGGCCTCATGGAGTCTTCGGTCTCCCACATTCACACAGCTAGCAGAGGTCTGTGCCTGGGTGTCGAAATGAGAAGGACGACGGCGTGGAGGCATGCCACTAAGTTTTCATCTGATATGCAAGAGGGGGCTTCAGGATCTTCCCTTTGAGGGGGCGTGGACCTCTTTAATTCATCAACCGATGACGAGTTGACAAAGAAGCAAACCTCCATTCAAACCGTCAAGTTCTTGGGCATCCTGACAAAGCCAGGGCAGAAGTCCTTCCCTCAGTCTCAGGGCGGGATTGAATTCAAACCCTGTCCTTTCACCGGCTTCAAGGGGATTCGGGACTACGGAACACACAGGGCTGACTGGCCACCCAGCGACAACAGGAGGAAGCAGCAGAGGACTTTGCGCCGGTTTTTCCGCTCCTCTTCCTCTGCCCCCGCCTCTGATGCCAAGAAACAGTGACATCATGGTTGGGGAACACAGCTTTCCAGTGGGGGGGCTGACCAGGACAGCTTGAAGCGTCCCTTCAAGAACTCCTGGATCCTATCCATAGTCTGCACAGGCTTCAGTCTTCCTCTACCTTTTCCTCTACCATACTCTGCTGCTCTTCGTCAGATCGGGTCCCGGGCTCTTTTACAGGAGTTTTTTTTTTGCTCTTGGAGATGCAGGCGGTAGAACCGGTTTCTACTCCAGGATTTCTGCGGTACCCAAGAACAACCAGGCTGGCCTGAGGGTTGTCTTAGACCTGTAATTTCTCAATCTGTCTTTACCGCAAGATCACTTCAAGATGATTACTCCTGTGCTCATAGCAGAGTTTCTATGTACAGGGAACACTGTATGTGTTCCCTTGACCTCAAGAATGCGTAACTGCATGTGCCCATCTACCAGCCGCAACAGACGTTACTGCGGTTCGCTGTTATGTCATACCACTTCTAGTACAAGGTGCTGCCTTTCGGAATGAACTCCGCCCCTCGTGTCTTCACCAAGTTGATGAACGCAGTGACGGATCTCCTCTGCTTGGAGGGCCATCACCTATCTGGACAAATGGCTGGTGATGGTGGGATCACCCGAGGGGGTGATACACTCCTGCTATAGATTGGTGGATACTCTTCATCAGCTGGGGTTCTCCCTCAAACACAGGAAGTCACCCTTGTGCCCCTCCCAGGATATGGTCTTCCTAGGGGTGCGTTTGAACTGTAAGAGGATTCAATTCAACACTACAGCTAAGTCAACGCCTAGTCTAGAATACTGAATGAAAACCCTTATTGATATATCTTTATGCCCAGTTCATGAGTTCTGGATGACTACCCCTGTATAACACCCCTCTCTTAGAATCCCCCTGACCCCACTGAGTCAAGAAGTAGGTTTGTTTTGCAAATTTAAAAGATTTATTTGAGAAATTAACAATTTATAGATATATCACACTTTGATAATACATTAATAATTGATAGCACACTTAGGCATATGAGCAGTAATCAGCAATAAGCAATCCTACAATAGCACAGTTCTGGTGACTTATGACTAGGAACAGGGGAATAAAGTATCAGAGAATGCTTTATGGTTTCAATGAATTGCACAGATGAAAAAGAATGCCGCACAGAAATCGACTTGATAGGACTTCACTAAAAGACAATGTAATCACTTTTCTTTGAAAATTCACTCCCCCCTTTATGCAATATAAGGAGATGGAAAGAAGAGCACACAGTTCTCAGGAATGCAATCAATACAATACGAAATTCAGTTCCCCCCCAGCAAGCTTAGAGGAAAACAGGTCGGAGTTTTAAACACAGGCCCAAAATGCTTTGGATGTGGTTTGCAAGGAAGTGAAAAATATGCTAAAATGCTTTTAATTCCCTCTGGAGGTTCAGGGTGAGTGATAGATACTTTGAATGAGTTCAGGATCACGTTAGCAATGCTCTATGAATGGTTGGCAGGTTGCAAACAAATTTTTGCAACGGAAGGCAAGCAGCTGCAGATTTTTACACGTGAGCTAACCTTTCAATTCGCAGCAAAATGTCAAATCGCGGCAGATTTTTCCGAGTGCGCCGGGCGCGATTACAGAGGAACTACAATTTCGTTCCTAACCCAAACAGTTCCAGAGTTATGAACGATTTAGTAAAGGTAGATTTTCGGATTTAAAACAACTCAAAATGACAAGTGACAGCGTGCAACTTTGGAATTACATATGACAGCTCGCAGCTTAAGAATGACAGGTGACAGGATCTCTAGGAGACAGTTCTACTCAAGTTAAAATAGCTTGCATTAGATTATTTTAACTAAGAGATTGGGTTCTGCACAGTTTTGGCGGATACTCACTCCTAATTTTTAGAAGGACTGGGCCTCGTCACGATCTGGTCAGCGGGTTTTCTTCACTCGCCACGGACGGTCTCTGCACACAGCGTCTGGGTCAGCTCTACTCTGCTGGTCTGGGTCTCTGGTTCTGATCAGGTCTGTGGGTCGGATACAGCGGTCTCCGGTTCAGCTGGTCTCTCTCTGGATACAACACTGCTTTCTGGCAAATGGCAAGAGTTCTTGCAAAGAATTCAAACAGCTCGCCTAGCTGTGAATAGTTGCAATGATTTGAGGCCTGCTAAAGAGGGATTTAGCTTGTAGTTGACCTCTCTGCTACAAATTCTGAAGTAAAGTCTTGGTCTCTGAAGGTGGATAGATTGAAGTCTCTGTGTTGGCTCTCTGGAGGTTGATGGAGGTAAAGTATGGATTTTCCCGGCAGAGCGTCCCGCAGCAGATGGAATAGAATGTCTCTATCTGTCCTGACTGTCTGCTTTTATGTGTTTTGAAAGTGGGTGGAGAGGCTAGCTTTCTAGGCCCTACCCCTCTCCACTTGTCATTGGCCACTTCCTCCTCTTCCCCTTGATTGGGGAATGAAATGAAGTGTCATCATGATGAGGTCTGTTTATGATACAGAGAACCCACCCCTGTCAACTTTACACACAATCTATATCTGATCCAAATACATACTTCCCCGATAGACAGTTGTTTGGCATTGCATACACACATCATGCATTTACTGATGGTAGCCCCTGTTCCAATTCTGTCGTTTCTAGGAGCTTGGGTTCAAAAATGGCAACATATTTCACTTTTTGGTCGGGTTATTGTCCCCGCATTTACACAAATGTTCGCAAAGCATGTGGGCATTAGGTGGTGGAGTGTCAGATTTTTAACATACATACATTTAGAGTAATATCCTCTTTTCCGCTAAAAACCCCCCTGAACATACCACCGTGTCCTAACACGTCTTCAAATGTGCACAGAAAAATCACAAGAATAATGATATCACTTATAAAATTTTCACAAGTCCGCTCTATGAATGATCCATCTTTTTAGATTTATGTTCTGGCCCGAAAGGGGTGTGGTTCCCCCCAGCACAAGGTTGAATTTCTGGTTTTTCCAGTTCTGCCAAGCCAGCTTGCTCTCACAGGCAGTGCTCCTCCCCTTTCCTTCCAGGAGGAAGCCACTTTTACGACCACCCCCAATAAAACATTTGCCTGAGTCAGGACAGGGCTTTGTTCAATTTCCTGCAGAGCCCAGGTAATTCAATCAGAGAAGTGTCATATCCCTTTTGGTGGGAACAGCAAAAGGGAGCTAGGCCTGGGAACACCGCTGTTGTGCAAGTCTCAACTCCTGTCGGGGGTAGCTGGTGGGCAAAATTCCCTCTCTTTTTAAGCTAGGCCTCAGCTAAATGTCTCTTTGGCTGCCAGTTTTCCTGTCCAAATCAAACTTCCAATTTTTATGCATGCAGCTAGAATGCTGATTCTAAGTTTAAAACTATGACATTTAAACAATTGCAACCTATGTGACACTCAAAAATAGGTCACTCATTTCTTTTAAACATTTAGATTTTTAGTGTCTTTCAGTCCAAATTTACTTAAACTGCTGAAATCCACAGCTCAGCCAGTTTTGCTATGAACATTATTTTAGGCTCATCCTCTTTCCAGATTTTGTATGCCCACAAGACTTTATTCTGTCAAATGTCTGCTGGTGTTCAGTGAAATTGTTGGATATTCTGCAATGTTTGAAATGGGCATTCTGAGCTTGCCTTCAGAGAAACAAAGGGTGATTTTTAAAGTGCTTTCTAGCGAACAGGCACTGCTGTTTTTCTCTTTGGCACCCCATTTCACTCATGGCTCTTCTGACCCAGCACACCCGCACCGGGGGGTGGCAAGTCAGGCGACCATTTTGGTGTGCGCACAAACTGCGCGGTTTTCATAGATTCTGGCGCTGTGGGCTTTTTCGGCCATCTTGGATTTCCTAAGCCCACAGCACCAAATTTTGTAGCATAATAGTCCAAACGTGGGTCAGAACACTCAACAGAACACATACGTTCAGCGGGTGTTCCCCATGCCCGAGCGGCTCCTCTCCCTTCGCAAGGCGATTGGGTACTTTCTGACCAACTCGAGATCCTCGGCATGGTGGTAGCAGCAACTTCTGGAACTGATGGCCTCATTCGTGCCCACTGTACAAGAAACCAGCACCATCTGACAGCCAATTGGGATCAGGAGATGGGATCTCATTCGGACAGGATCCTAATACCCCTGCTTCTCCTGCCTGATCTTCCCTGGTGGTTGATGGACGGCAATGTTTTTGTTGGAGCCCCCTTCACTCAACTAGAGCCTACCCTGGTGGTGACAAAAGACTCCACTCTTTCATGCTGGGGGGCTACTATGGAGGGCTACGCGATTCATGGTGCATGGTCCAAGGCCGAATTCCTCCTGCAGATCAATCAGCTTGAACTCAGGGCAGTTGGCCTGGCCCTCAAGGCATTTCTGCACCTCATCAGGGGCAGGTCTGTTCTGTTTAGGATGGATAATTCTAACACAATGTTTTACCTAAACAAGCAGGGTGGCACCTGTCCCCCCCACCTCTGCATGGAGGCATTATCGATCTAGGAATGTGCCCTGATGGAGGGAGTTTGGATTTCGGCAGTCAACCTCCTGGTGAAAGCAATGTGGAAGTGGATCAGCTGAGCTGCTTGGGGTTGCACAACGACACCTTATTGCCCCTGTTCCAGCATTGGGGGTTCGAGGACCTGGATATGTTGGCATCTCCTCAGAATTCATGGTGCTGCCAGTTTGCTTCGTGGGCAGGAAGGGGTTGGGGGTCTCTGGGAGACCCCTTCCAGGTCTGTGGCCACAGCCGCAAGTAATATGCGTTCTCGCCTGCCCAGCGACCGTGCTTCGGTTGGCTGCAGACTCATCCTGATTGCCTGCCACAGGCCTTCAAGAGCCTGGTTTCCAGATCTGCTACAATTGTGCTCCCAGGGTCCCAACAGAGGCTTCCTGATGCAGCAGGGTGTGTCACTAGAACGTCCGGACCCGGCCAAGCTGGCACTGGCGGCCTTGTTCCTGACCATCTAAGGCTTCAGCACGCACAACTTTCGGATGACAATTGGGACATCATTCAACAGGCCAGGAGGCCCTATACTCGGTCCCAGAATAAGAGTAAATGGACTAGGTTCTGCCATTGGGCTTGTTACAAGGGTCTGGTTCCTTTCATCTGTCCTTTGAATGACGTACTGGCTTTCTCAGCACATCTGGCTCGTTCGGGAGATCAGGTGGATACTTGCCACACTTATTTAGCGCCCATCGGGCATACAAGAATTCCTGTGAGCATGTGGTTTCAGCAGCCAACCCGGTGGTTAAGGCCCACCTCAAGGGGTTGTCTAGGCTTTTTGCGCCGGTGCATAGGCTGCATCCGGTCTGGGATCTCAATGTGGTTCTTGCAGCTTTGCAGTGCAAAGCTTTCGAGACAATGGCTTCATTTGACATCTGACTGGTAACGCTAAAGACGGTTCTACTGGTTGCTCTCACCTCTGCGCACAGGATCAGTGAGCTGCAGGCGTTTTCTTCGTGTGAGCCTGCACCACGTTTCACAACAAGGTCATCTTGCATACTCACCGAAACGTGTTGCCCAAGTTGGTCTCTCCATTTCCTCTGAATCAGGAGATCTGCCTGCCGGTGTTCTTCCTGAACCTGCAGTCAGAGGCAGAGAGGGCTCTACATTCATTGGACATCAAGAGGGTCCTCAAGTTTTACTTCTCTTGGACGAAATCCTTCAGGAAGTCTGAAGCATTGTTTGTTACTTTTGGGGGTACCTCGCCCAGCTCTCAGGTTTCCATCGCCCGTTGGATGGTTCAAGCCATTTCGGAGGCGTACACATCCATGGACAAACTGGTTCCTGAGGGGATTCATGCGCATGCAGTCAGAGCTAAGGCCACAGCCATCGCGTTTCAGATATATGCTCGGCTACTTTGGCCACTACATCGGCCTTCTGTAAGCACTATTCCCAGGATACCAACTCCAGGCGCGATGCAGAGACTGATCAGGTGGTTCTGAAGAACCTTTTTGATTCTTCCTAGATATGAGGCAGGTTGTCACGGCCCCACCCTATGGACTTGTTCAGTGGAATCACCCACAAGGATAGAGGAAAGAGGACGGGACATGTCAGTAATTAAAGTTACTCACCATAGTGACTAGAGTACTCATAGTCCATAGTCCCCTTTCCCCCATACGTCCCACCCACCTTCCCCCGCTTGTATGCCAGGGGCTGGTATGTAATAAGTGTAGTCAGCTATCTAAGCGTCCGATGTGTTCAAAGGGGACTGAGGTGAGGCGAAGGGGAAGCTACATTTTTCGCTGCCAAAAGTTCTGGTACATTCCCCAGAATGGAATAAAGGGGGTTATGAACTAAGAGTACTCTACTCACTACGGTGAGCAACTTAAATTCATAACTACTTGGCTCTAGCTGGTCTGAGCCCCACCAAGCTTGCCTACCTGTAGTCTGAAATGGTGCCAAAAATGATAGCTTATCCTAACCTGCTTTTGCTTTTTCAAAAATTTGTTGGATTCCTAGCAGTGCTGCCAAACGTATATATTTTATAGAAGGCGGGCGTAGTTAAACACAGCTAAATACACCATTTTTTTAAACACTCTTTATTAGCATTTTGTAGTAACAAACCATAAAAAATAACAATCCCAAAGTTTGCCTTCCCCTTTAAGCCCCTCAACTCCCCCATTAAGACTTTCTATTAACCTTTTATAACAGCATCAAAACCACAACCCCAGAAGTTACCCTTCCCCCATATCCACCCCCCCCTCCCAGAGTCCAGGTCATATCCTCCAGTCCACCATGCCTTCCATAAATCACCACGTGCAGTCCACAATGCTCGAAGATGGCTTTAAAACGCGACGGCTCCCCTCCCACTCCCTTAATCCATGTCCTCCCCCTTCACCCTTATTCCCCCACCCCCCTCCTCAGTCACTTTTTACTGCGGCCATAGATCATTGTCCTTTGACAAGTCACTCAGCAATTGATTCCAGTGTATCGACAGACCCTCCTCTTCCATTTCAGTTGCTGCCTTCTGAATAATCGTTAGTTCTGCCATGCCCCACCTCAGGGCATCCACCCGCCACATATTCACTGCCGGGCCTTGTGGACTCTTCCAAGCTATAGCCATTCGGCGTTTCGCCAAGATCAGTAAAAATCGGCCCATCCTGTTCTGTATCTTATGCCTTTTCTCCCCTGGGAGTTTACCCCATAAACACATTTCCGGACTCCGTTACCATCTGGTCCCTAACAGCCCATTCACCCCCTTAATAACCTTGCCCCAGTACTCCACCATTATCCTGCATTCCCATACCATATGCCAGAACCCTGCCTGTGCAACACTACACCTGGGGCATTCATCCGACTGCTCCCTATTTATTGCCCGAAGCCCCACCGGGGTCACGCACATCCTATGTAAAATATTAAACTGGACCAACTGGAAGCGGGCATTCCGTGATGTCTGCCGGACCAATCCCCAGATCTGTGCCCATTCTTTTTCCGAAATTTGACATCCAATGTCCCGCTCCCACCTCTTCTTTATCCTCAGCTCACCCTTGAGGTTCCCCTCCCGCAGGGCTTTGTAAATCCACGAAATACGCGCCTTACTCCCCATCTGGTCCAGCAACACTATGAGCACCGGACTCGCCTCTGGTTCCTCGGGTATTCCCTCCCATATCTCTGCTAACCTACGGACCACCGCGCCATATGCCAAAAAAAGTCCCTGCGGAAGACCAAACTTCGAGCACCATTCCTTGCAGGTTAGTAGCTTCTCGCCTTCAAATAGTAAATTCACAATTTTTTAAAACAAATCTCTGACCCCTTGATGCTATCCATATGTTTGGCTACCCCCACCCCTTCCCTGCTCTCCAATCTTGAAATGTTGCAAAAAAATACATAGTCTGCCTCTGCATCATGTCTTCTTAGAGGTCAGACTGAATGTTTGGCCTCTTTACAAATACTAAAACTGTGACAAGCCTTGTTTGACTTTAGACTACGGTCGAATTTGAATCAAGGTACACATATTTGGAAGTTTATTAAGAGTCCTTGGTCGCTATAGCCCAATTCCAGTCTTACAATAAAAATGGCATAATACACCCCAAAAAGATCAAGAGGTTGTAGTACATTGCACAAAGTGATGTGTATCCCTCACACTGTACCAGCGTAGGTGAGTGGCTGTCCAAAGTGAAGGAACGTGAAGCGTAGAATACTCTTGACCCCACATTTGATCACAGGGCAAGACAAAGGAATTTATAAGCCCATATCCTGTACCGTAAATAAAAATACATTTGGAGTTGTGTTTTGTAGTGATTAACTTATGTACTGGAAATTCGAGCACACAGAGCCAATTTGAATCTACTGTGTAAGTCATATTATTTTTCTTCTTATGTTGTATTGTGCTATCATGGGCATCACGTTATTTTACCTACTTTATCTGTAATGTTCTTCCATTTTTGATGAATCCTAACATGGAAAAAGTGAAAGGATTTTTTTTTCTCCCGACATTGAAAAAAAAGCGTTTGCGTCTTCTGCTGTTGTTTTCCTGATTACTGTTGCAAGACATTTGCAGATGCTGCTTGGTTGCCATGAGCACGTTGCCATATTTCTTTGGTGGCAGATGGATTTAAGACCCGTAGTTCTCGATAAATGTAGGTTTACAACACATAACTTTACAGGATTTGTGTTGTATATAGCAGGTTTGAGCATATTATCTGAGAATTCATCTGCATGGCATTTTCAGCTTATCCAGGGCCACTGCCAATGTTTTAAGTAATGGGAAGGATATTGTGACGGGTAGCAGCCACGGGCATGATTCGGAATAGACACAAAGGCTTTAGAACAGAAGGTGTCAAATTAAACTTTGTCAGTTTGAGCGGTAACCGCATCCTGAAAGTTGTACTAATTTATTTACGTGTGGTTACTGTTTGTGTTTTGCATCGTAGCCTTTTGATATGCAGTGCAATGCTCCCTGTCAGTCTTCCTATGTTCTGTTATAAAAAAAAAGCAGCCTCCAGGCTCTTCCCACACACTTCCTTTAGTTAGAATTGGGTGAGCAAACTTTTAAACTGCCGTCAGGTTTGTCAGCAAAAGAGTCAGCTAATTGGGCGGACAGAAAATAATCGGTTCTTGTTTTTGCTGATTACTGAATAATTGATTAGCCACCTTAGATGTATTTTCCAAAAATACGATGTATTCCTTTGAGACCTGAAAACACAACACCTGTTGTCACTTTTATTTATTGCCTCTGTGATGAAGCATAACGTTTTTCTGTAATAGATCTACTTTGCAATAGCATGTGCAAAAATACCCTTGCGGAGTCATGGGAGCTTCATTTGTTTACCGGGCCGGGCGCATATCGCATACTCATTTTAGAAGTCTTTCCCTTCCTAGTGTGTCTGATTTCACACCATCTCCAACTGAAAATGGAATCCTCGCCACAGGCGTGTCCTCTGCATACCTGACACCCTGCCTCTTGACTGCTTTTGCCGAATTCTCCCGAAGCCGCACCAAGCTCTCCATTTCAGTAGCTCCTTTCAAACAGCAGTGACCTTCTTGTCTTTCTGCAGCCAGAAAGTCGAAGGGTTTTTCTACGTTAAATGTTCACCTTAGCGAGCGTCTCTTTAACTGAGGTTTTTTTCAGTATATATATATATCATATATATATGATTTACTAAGCTTAACTTACTTATTTAGCTATATCACTCAGCCCCATGTATATGTGTAAGTAAGACTAAGAGCCTGATTCACAGAAGTGTTTTATAATGGCACAGTCCCATAGGAAAACGCTCTGGGAATCGGGCTCTAAATGTACTAAGCTGAAGAAAATAAGGTGTAAGTTACACTTACACCAAAAAATGACTTCTGTTCTTACTGAAGCTACTTATTTAGCTTAGTAAATCAGCCCTATATAAAGATAGATTGCATGGACTCATGCTTATGGTATTCATGGTTAGTAAATCAGCCCTATATAAAGATAGATTGCATGGACTCATGCTTATGGTATTCATGGTTAGTAAATCAGCCCTATATAAAGATAGATTGCATGGACTCATGCTTATGATATTCATGGTTAGTAAATCAGCCCTATATAAAGATAGATTGCATGGACTCATGCTTATGATATTCATGGTTAGTAAATCAGCCCTATATAAAGATAGATTGCATGGACTCATGCTTATGATATTCATGGTTAGTAAATCAGCCCTATATAAAGATAGATTGCATGGACTCATGCTTATGATATTCATGGTTAGTAAATCAGCCATATATAAAGATAGATTGCATGGACTCATGCTTATGGTATTCATGGTTAGTAAATCAGCCCTATATAAAGATAGATTGCATGGACTCATGCTTATGGTATTCATGGTTAGTAAATCAGCCCTATATAAAGATAGATTGCATGGACTCATGCTTATGATATTCATGGTTAGTAAATCAGCCCTATATAAAGATAGATTGCATGGACTCATGCTTATGATATTCATGGTTAGTAAATCAGCCCTATATAAAGATAGATTGCATGGACTCATGCTTATGGTATTCATGGTTAGTAAATCAGCCCTATATAAAGATAGATTGCATGGACTCATGCTTATGGTATTCATGGTTAGTAAATCAGCCCTATATAAAGATAGATTGCATGGACTCATGCTTATGATATTCATGGTTAGTAAATCAGCCCTATATAAAGATAGATTGCATGGACTCATGCTTATGATATTCATGGTTAGTAAATCAGCCCTATATAAAGATAGATTGCATGGACTCATGCTTATGGTATTCATGGTTAGTAAATCAGCCATATATAAAGATAGATTGCATGGACTCATGCTTATGGTATTCATGGTTAGTAAATCAGCCCTATATAAAGATAGATTGCATGGACTCATGCTTATGGTATTCATGGTTAGTAAATCAGCCCTATATAAAGATAGATTGCATGGACTCATGCTTATGATATTCATGGTTAGTAAATCAGCCCTATATAAAGATAGATTGCATGGACTCATGCTTATGATATTCATGGTTAGTAAATCAGCCCTATATAAAGATAGATTGCATGGACTCATGCTTATGATATTCATGGTTAGTAAATCAGCCATATATAAAGATAGATTGCATGGACTCATGCTTATGGTATTCATGGTTAGTAAATCAGCCCTATATAAAGATAGATTGCATGGACTCATGCTTATGGTATTCATGGTTAGTAAATCAGCCCTATATAAAGATAGATTGCATGGACTCATGCTTATGATATTCATGGTTAGTAAATCAGCCCTATATAAAGATAGATTGCATGGACTCATGCTTATGGTATTCATGGTTAGTAAATCAGCCCTATATAAAGATAGATTGCATGGACTCATGCTTATGATATTCATGGTTAGTAAATCAGCCCTATATAAAGATAGATTGCATGGACTCATGCTTATGATATTCATGGTTAGTAAATCAGCCATATATAAAGATAGATTGCATGGACTCATGCTTATGGTATTCATGGTTAGTAAATCAGCCCTATATAAAGATAGATTGCATGGACTCATGCTTATGATATTCATGGTTAGTAAATCAGCCATATATAAAGATAGATTGCATGGACTCATGCTTATGGTATTCATGGTTGTTTCGTTTTCCAAGCCTTTGTTTTGATTTTTTTTTCATTTTATGGTACCATCTTGAAGCCTTAAAAACATAATCTCAGTTTTATACTAATTGTTAATCTCCAGATTTTGAACTAGAAAGGTGGCCTTATTATTGCAATGATCACGGGCAGTTAAGCAGTTTCACAATATATTCCATAACATTTCCACTGATGCAGAGCAGCGTTGCACTGGGACACAAAATGTCCAAGTCAAAAATATGTCTCAACAGTACCCTTGTGCATTAGTCAGTTATTGTTTCTGTGCAGAAGCTGGGGCAAAAAGCCAATCACACTGAGACCTTCCTGTTAAAGTAGAAGATTACTCGTTCCTCTTCCTTAACGAGCCTTAGACCACCATCTTCATGGTTCAGCACTCAGATTCTGTACTGAATAGTGAACATTTTAGTTAGAAAGTCATTTACAGGGCAGCAACAGGCCTGTGATTATTGTTAATTTAAAAATATGAATGAAACGTGACTGTCTTAAGTGACGACTGACATTACAAGGAACGTTTGTGAACACTAATATTTTAGAACCATAAATGCAATGGCTATTATGCTGTACTAACATCTTGTTAATTCTTTCTTTTGAAGGGGTGGCTGTGTGAACTTCTGCGCTGGAAAGAAGATCCCTCGCCAGAGAACAGGACTTTGTGGGAGAATCTGTCCATGATTCGTAGGTTTCTCAGTCTTCCCCAGTCAGAGCGAGATGCCATCTATGAACAAGAAAGCAATGGGATTCATCACCATGGTGACAGGCCGCCCCTTATGATCCATGTTCCAGCAGAACAGATCCAGGTGAGTTTACCTAGCCCAATCCAACATTGAACAGATGAAGCATAAAGTAACCCTGTTAATCGGTGCCTTTTTTCAAGAAGCTGCTGACTATAGTACCACTATCCTTTCACTAAGGTAGTGGTCAAACTAAAGTTAACAGCTAAACGTGGTAGTGTATGATGCTCGGGTAATGTATAACGCCTCTTTGCAGGGATGCTGTACTTGATATCGCTGGATGATAGATGTAGAATGCTGGTACATGAACGTGCATGGGTTGGCACGTGTTTCATGTGTGACAGCTTTTTAAGTGCTGACCTAGGGAATAGATGTGCAGCTGGTTAGGTGCGACGTCCCTCAGTTATGGGAAGACCCTTTATTCAATGTGTTGATATGTTGTAACCCAAGATCCCCTCCTCCGCACTTCCTACCGCACTTCCCCTGATGAATAGGACTGTATCATAGATGTAAAAATGTGACCCTGTCGTTCTTCAGTAGGCCTTAGCAAACTAAATTCACCCCTCCACTTTCTCCATGCTTTGGTGCAAGCTGCACTTCGCGGATCAGGGACATCTGCTCACACTAGCGTCTTGATTGCATTTTTCGTAGCATTTCGTATGGGGAGCAGGCCCCCCATGCCTACCTCTTTTCGCAGCATTTCGTATGGGGAGCAGGCCCATGGCCTCCCACTACTCCCAAAATCAATATTTAATGTTTCCTTAGGAAAAATGAAAAGCATTGAAAAATCTGGCAAATCGACTATTTCACCAAATGTGGTGCAACAGCCACAATCAGATGGGTGGATACCGCAAATCGCACTGCCCATGCGAAAAGTTTTAGCCCTATTGAATATGTTGCATTGTCCACTGTCATACAATATATGTACTCAGTGTCATCCAGGAATGTGCTTAGTGCATGGTCATGATGTACAGTGTTGAGCCGAAGAGTATGCTTGCTGCACACACGTCATGAGCACTTTCTGAGCATGGAATTGGAAGTGTAGAGGTTTGAACCAGCCTTGGCAGCTGGGACTGACCCTCTACTTCAATTTTAATGTGAACTCTTATGGCATAAAATGACTCATAATGTACTACAGAAAATAATAATCATTATACGATCAGTTGTACAAGGTATCATTTTTGGGAATGCCACCTCACAGCTTTGCTGGCCAAGGTGATATGCCGCCATCTGATTACTGGAGGTAGTCCATCCATAGGTCAAAAGGCTAAAAGTTCAGATCCCTTGATAACCATTGCCATTATAATTTTTTGTTTGTTTTCCCTCTACAAACAGTAGCCCACATTTCAATCAAGCAGTGTTTTTAATTGTATGCTGTTGTGGTGTGTCACTACAATAATTATAAAGTAAATAATAGAACATTCCTTTCTTTAAGATGGAAAATGATACTGTGTATAACTGATAGTTCTATTTTAATTGTAGGCCAGCAAAGGTCATTTACGTTCACAATTAAAGTGATTGGCTAAGTAGCAGAGGAGATCCTCCACCACATAGCTTTAGATAATTCTATCATTGGTCAAAATCCAGTTCGAAAATATAGGGTGCAGACTAAGGCCTCATCACGAGTTGGGCTGTAGCCCTTAAATGCGGTGGTAACGGTATTACCGCCACATTTAAGGGCTGGCCCTATCACGAGTTGGGCGCTAAATTGGCTATTTTACCTCCAGCTTTTTTGTGGAGGTGAAAATCCCTGTTTTCAGCTGTATTACAGCCAGCTGTATTAGCCCGCAGTATTAGCACCGAAAATTTCCCATTGGATCCAAAGGACCCAATCAGGAATTGGGATTTACCGTTAAAGCCCAACCCGTGATCCAGTGGTAATACCAGCGGACTGGTCGGTGCTAGGGCTATTACAGTCGGCGGTATTACAGCCGGGAATACAGCCCAACTCGTGATGAGGCCCAAGTGGCATTTTCTGTAGTGGATGTTTTTGGTTGAAAAAGTTAGAATCACTTCAAAGCAGTCTGGTAGGCAGACATGGACCACAAAGCTCCATCGTGGCAACCCCATGCCAGACGTGTGCAGTGTAGGAATGGCACCTCTCTCCTCACCATACCTGAGACTGGGTGATCTCATCCCCATGGTTTCCTCCCTTGGTTACTTGAGGATCCATTGCTGACAATTACCCTCACTCCTCTGTTGTTAGATCCTCACTCTCTTGTTTCTTGTCTCTCTAATCTTGCTTTTCCCCCTTGGTTGTAAAGCATTCCATTGCTTCCCAGATCTAGATCCAAACTCAATAAATACCCTAACAATAATAATAATATCCTAATAATAATATGAAAATAGAAGAGGGCAAGCAGCATTCGTCAAGGCTCAGGCTGCATGTCCATGAAAGAAATTGCAGGGCTGTCAGAGCGGCAGAAACCCAGCAATCAGGCACACTAGTGCAGTTAGGTGCAGGTAATCTCCCGAGGCCAGGAACCTTTGTTAGATAAGTGGTCTTGTAGCGAGCCCTTCTGTCGATAAGGTTGACCTAATTACCTCTGGCTCTGTAAAAAAGATGGGTGTGGTGGAGACTGTTAGTGGCATAGAGGGTTCAGGTGGAGAAAGTATGCTTTTCCGGTTATCCATAAGGGAAGTCTCTGGATTTGGTGAGCTGCAGTGAATGTGGTGTGGTAGCAGACAGAGAGGGTAGGAGTCTGATATGTATGCTAGGCATTGATGGTCATCTGATGAGGTTATTGAGTGTGGTGTGAAGCATTTGAGATGTTACCACTCAGGGTGTTAGTGAGTCTGGATACCTCGGGAAAAAGGAGCAAAGTTTGGGAGGAATTAGGAAATAAAAACGTCCTTAGATGCTTCATGTGCTGTTTCCTTGAGTGCAGCAGTTGTCCGAATTAAATATTGTGGCTAGGGGATTAGCTTTTAGGCAAATGTATGCAAGGTGTCGTATGTCTGTGGCATGTACAGTACACAAACTCTTTGCTCAGCGTTGACTATGTAGTTATAGCAGTTAGTTGAAGAGCCCTATCTCGACCTGTTTCTTGTAGGTTTAGTGATCCTCTTTTATGCGACGTTGCTTGGGAAGAGAGTCCCAGAGTTTGGTGGTCAGTATTGTAAATGAGAATCCACCCTTGCTTATCCTGCTAAAGCGAGGAAGTAGTGTGCTTTAGCACCTTGAAGCATTTGTTGTGCTGGATGGAATTACCAAGAAAATACTTCGGAACCAATAACCGGACAGACTCAAAGGAGATGGTAAAATACTGCTTTAATCTCAAGAAGTAAAGCATGGCAAATATACACTCATTAATTCGACTCAGTATCACACTGTTTTTTCAGTCATGCATAGTTTATATAATGCTAGATGCGTCAGCTATGGCGTCATCCTACATGGAAAACTACACAAACCTATCGAGGTGCGGGATTGGATTAGGGGATCATCTCTACATATAGAAAATATGCGTGTTAGTCCCTCATTGGTGGTCACTTTTCTGTGAGACACACCCTGAGCTACTTTTAATCACATGTTATAAGGTAATCATCACAGCAGAAAATGTGGCAGCGGACTAATATTTTGCAACATTGTATGAAAAAGTGCGTGGCAGGGTATTCATTTGGTTGGTCACCCAGATCCAACCTTGGACATTCGGCTTGTTAGCGGCACATACATAGGAACCCAGGTGGTTGGAGATACGTCAGTTCTTCCTTGGTTTCCTAATTAGGCCACCATCTCTTATCAGTAGCCCTCATGCCAGTGTCTTCTGTTTGAAGGTTGACCTTGCCAGTCTGCACAGTCTCGGGACATCCGAGAGAGTGTAAGTACCCCGCTATCTTAGCTCCAGGCCTAATGAATCGCCCTTGTTTGCAAGCTCTTCATCAGGTGTTGCAAGCCCATGAATTTGTCCATATCAACAGTGTTTTTAACCTTATTTGATTCAGCTTTGGCTGGGTGAAGTTCTCCTTTTGTCCTTTAGAGACTTGCTCATTCTATCCCATATTGACTGTATGCCTTTTAATCATCCAATATTTGGCACCAGTAAATGTTCGTGTTCCTCCTCATCTTTAGAAAATATGTCCTTGTGCATGGGCTGCTCATAGACTCCCCTCATGCTTTTTCGTCATCTCTCGAAATAGCATCCTTGGTTCAAAGCCAATGTACTCCCCTATTTCACAAGGAAAACATTGTCTCTTCATGTTTAAGATCCTGGGCTCGTATTTTTGATGTAACTGGGTTGATTGACATGAGCCGTCGTCCCTCTTGTCCTGATGATAGTCCTAAACGTTGAATATATACCTCTCATAAGCAAGCTTATATGTATTATTTCTACCTTGCGTTTCAACGTATTTACAGTTTTTGACCAGGGGGGTCACTTCATTCATAAATAGTGCATGGAGTACATGTTTCTATTACTGCTTCAATGACATCGTTATTCTTAAGTATTCTCATATCGTTTCAGCATAAGGTCATAAAACGTCTTTCGGCATTCTTTTGCTGTCATAAGACTTTGTTTAACGTACATCCATGTCGTGCACCATTTTATTCATGGATGCTTTTCGACAACTCGACAAGGGGCATCATGTTGGTAGGTTTCCTCCACTGTTTCAATTTGAGGGTATCTTTTGAATGGCTGCCTGAGTGCCTATCGTTTTTCATACAGTTGACGCGGTATGGGCATGTCGCATAAACTTGTACACGGGTTCCCAGTTGTAGCTCCTCGTCTGTTACTCCAGTAGGGTGGTGTAAGGGGGCGTTGACTAGGGAGAATGCGTCCACTTGTTCTTCTACAGTAGTACTAAAGTGCTGTCAGGACCTTGGAGCCTTAAATGATATATAATGCTTAAATGCAATGTTCTTATGAAGGAGCCTGGTAAGCATGGTGGGCGATACAGAGGTATTTGAACTGTATTCGTTTCTTGACTAGGAGCCACTGGAGCCTGCACAGCACCAGGGTAATGTGTGCAACCTTTTTATTCAAAGCAGTTGTCTGGCTACTGCATTTTGCATTTCCACTAAGTATTCCGGCAGGCCGAGATAGAGGCTTTTTGCGTAGTCCATTCTTGAGAGAACTAATGATATAATGGGGTTGTCCCTGTGGATAAAAGACACATTAGGTAGTAGAGTTCAAAGTTGGAAAAACCAACTGCTGACAATGGCTTTCCCCAGTCTTTCGAGCATAGGGTCACTGTCCATTGTGTTTGTTTACTGAGGATGATGATACTGGGCATGGTCCTTCACATAGAGCCAAGTGATTGATTTAGGTGGCATTTGATGCAGCCACACTGCAGATCAGAGGCAGGCCTGACCAGCGTTGCACTCCAGTGTATGACTTAATTCCTTACTGTCAAGAAAGCGATCAAATGCTTCCGGCTTCTACCTTTGCTATCTGATGTCTACACGACTGCCTGTGGTGTTCCACAAGTATCGACTACCTATAGTGTTACACAAGTATCCAGCCTTTCTGGCAACCGATTTGACACCTACATGGCGCTATGCATGGGAATCATCAATTAACACAACCTTACATACTACTCTATGTAGATGACACCCAAGTAAGCTCTAGTCTGGCTTTATGATGTTTTGATCTTTCTGAGCTCTCCAAGCCCAGATGCCCGCGGGCTATCGGCGCGTTACAAGCATGCATAAACATAAACATAAAAAAACATTAGGGGACAATCAGGACACATACACATGGTCTATTTAACTGCCTCACACAAGTGGAAGATTGGATGACACAAAAACTGCTCAAATCCAACCCCAACAAAACGGAAGTACTAATCTGCTGCAGCATAGCATGACTCTTCACGACCATCTTGTGGCAACACAAAATGGGTCCTTGCTCTGAAGCACAAAAATAATAAAGATCTTGTGAATGGTGATGGACTACCACCTCACATGGGAAGCACAAATCAAAATCCTGGTGTGAGAATGCTTCTTTTACCTCACATCAATCGGGTGTGTAATGCCCTTCCTTACCTTCACACAAAGGACGTTAGCCATTAACTCCCTGGATGCATCAAAGCTGGGATATGCAAATAGTAACTAGGACTTAACAAATATTTCTTGAGACAGCTGCTGATTACAAAACACTATTGCAACTGGATCAGAGGGAACACGTCCAGCACTTTCATCACTTGACTGGCTGTCAGTCATACCCCGGATCTATTTCAATGTATTATGTACATTCCAATTCATCATTTGGGACAAAAGGCAGAGCTTCATCCAGACTTAAACCCAGCACTACATACTGTGAGGAATGGGGTCAATCTCATACGGATATGAAAAGGAGTTTAGGCACAGGGATATTCAGAGTAGATACAGCGCTAGGCAGAAATGAAAGTAAAATTCCCACGCAACCACTTTCCATAATCCTTAGAGCTCTCCTAAAGCAGTTATTTGTGGCCCGGGGGTGGAGAAGGGGGAGGGGGTCAGAAGACATATGGCTTTCCATGTCTATAGTCCTTTTTCATGTTCCTTGCTGTGATCCTGGAATATGCCTCTCTCTCTACCCCCTGATTGGCTGACTCCTTGAAGACTTCATCTACCATATCTTTGCTTTACCGTAGCCTTTTATAGGTCGTGCCTTTCTATTCTCTTACTAATGTCTTTTCTGATTGGTTCTTATCTGTCTTGTACTGTGTGAGATTTTTATATTGTTCTAATTTCCTATTTGTATTATTGGCCCCAACTGGTGATCTCCATGCAGAGCTTGTCCAATCAGTTTTTGTTGTGGTCTCCTGCACTCCATAGGGTTCCTGCACCCAATGACCTCCTGATCTTGGGTCACTCTCTGGACCCCGGGACAACAAATAATGTCTCAGAACATTTGCTATTTGTATGTGGGATGACCTTCCCTGGAGTGCATTTAGGAACGGAGTATAGGGTTAAGGCAAGAGTACAACTTTGTATCATTGGGTTCTGGGCTACCTTGCTCTAAAATTGCATCACTGAGGTGAGGCACTCTGGATGGGAAGGCTACAGCTCCACGCCTGACCTGTCTTCAAAAAGCTTATGGCTCTGGGGATACTTTTGTAGCAGGCCACTGTAGGGAAGGCATGGTATAACAAGTATGACACTGACACAATGGATACAATTTATAAAACCTTTATTGAAAATGTTGGGGTCGGAGAAACTTCTATTTTGCCTTATAACTAAGATGGGAGTAGTCTCGACCATCAAAGGATAAACAAATCAGGCCTAGTGGAGTCAGGCAAATCAAAATGGTCTATGCTAACACAAACCTAATGCCTGCCCTATCTCTTGTAGAAAAAGTGTAGAAAGGAGAAATGTATGCATCAGTGTTCAAAAGAATAAAGGTAGTTGAACCAGCTCTCCTCACGTTAAACCTCACGGGGTAAGTCTGGCCCTTGTAGGCAGGATGACACACTCTGGCTCAGTTTCTGACATTCTAAGCAGTTCAAAATGTGGATTGAGGCCCACCTGGCATTTCAGGTTAAAGTCTCTTTCTTGACTTTCAAAATTGTATTCCAATGTAAATGTCACAAAGGTCCCCCTCTGCCTGGATCAGACCTTACAGCACACAGATCACATAGGCCCCCCTCTGTCAGGCTCAGACCTTACAACACACATCCATGTAGGTCCCCCTATGTGAGGCGCAGACCTATCACGTCAGAGTTCAACACAAACTTGCCAAGGCTCCCTTGCCCAAGCGTTTTGTACTTCGGGTCTCCCTCAATCGGGCTCGGACACTGCCCAATTGTAGCCTTTTGAATGTGCATGGTTCTCTTTGCAGACCACCGCAGGATCACTTCGACTCAAAGTTCACTTTTACTTTCGCTTAATTCACTTTTGCTGTTTGTTCGCTTTATAACTTCATACAATGTACTTTTCACTTAGTATCGCTGATCTCACAGCTGCCTTTTTTTTACTTTAAAGTTCATTCACAGGTCTACCTTTCTTCTCATTTCATCCACACGTGTGCAGCCTTCACTTGTGAAATAATGTTGCTACTTCATTCGCTTTAATACACACCCGTCTCTCAGGTCGCTTGCTAACTCACCGGCTGTGTGCGCTTCTTTCTTGTTTTGCTACTTCCAATTTACGAGTCAAGGTTAGTAACACAGGCTTGGCCTCGCATCGTCAACTCTGCCGTTCACCCGGCAGGGTCGCTGGCGTCTTTGAAACATAATAAAATATTCACTGGTGGGATCTGGGCTTCTCCGCTTGTCTTTCGCGGTTTGTCGGAGGCAAAAACCTCCAGTATGGAACCCTTGGGGTTTTCCAGCCCACTGCTCTCGTCCCTTGGTCTGTTGCTCTGCTCCAGTAGGTGTGCCTTCGTCCCGGAAAGTTCTGCTCGTATTCGTGTTCCGCCTTGCTCAGAGTGTGTCTTTAAGTGTTGCCTTTTATTCGTGTGAGGAGAGCTAACTAGTATCAGGTGTATGCACTTAGTGCAAAGTGCCTGACTTTGCCTGACCCAGTTAAAGGTACATGTCCAGTACGATGTGAGAGACTTAGTCTGATTACTCTCAGTCACCCTCTTCCTCGGCTCAGTGTATGTGTAAAAAAAGGGGTGGGGGGAGTTGGGACGTCGGAAAATCCTAAAGAATAGGATTGGCTGGATGACCAACTGAGAGAGAGATCCCCAGGAGCTAGCGGGTGAGACTGCCTCTGGGTTCTCATACCACCTTTCCAGGGTTGCAGAGTCCCATCAAGTCCTTTAACCCTTTCCAGGGATCTGACTTGTCCCGCATATCAGCAAATGTGTGAATTGTGTCAAAAGCTGATTCAGCCATTATTTAGAGACAATTGTTTGCTAACCGTAATGAAAGG
Source organism: Ambystoma mexicanum (assembly GCF_040938575.1). Lineage (NCBI taxonomy): Eukaryota > Metazoa > Chordata > Amphibia > Caudata > Ambystomatidae > Ambystoma > Ambystoma mexicanum. The sequence goes on from NC_090924.1 coordinate 1,401,753,376, forward strand.
GCTTAATGTTTTACTGAGTGGTGTCACAATGTCACATGTGAGCAGCCGTGGAAAGGAGAGACTATGGGTGCCAGGAAACACTGTCTGCTCCACACTACAGACTTGGTGGTGGTATATGGAGGACCCCCACACCCTCTCATCCATCACCAGACAGTTTACCTGGCCCACACATGCACATTCAGAGATGTTTAAGGCCGAAGATCCAAACTTTATAAACACCAGGAGGCAAGAGTTGTCTTTAAGGCTGGACCAGAAGCTCAACATAGATAGCTGCGGGGAACAGTCCGAGCATGCGATCTGTACAAGACCATGAATGCGATCGCAATCTCACCAATTGTACTTTTCAGCATGGCCCATGGAGGAAGTTGCTTGCGAGCAGAAAGATTAGAAGGGAATCTATAAGGGAAACATGAAACAGAAAGCCAAACCAAGGGGAGCCCTGGTGAAGTCAGGTAGCCGTCATGAAGGGGCTTCATGATTTCAAGATGGTGCCCTCCAATCCCCCATTTAACATTTAACCCGCAGTGCTACTGGTCTACAGCCAATAATACAGACAACATTTGGCACACATGGTCAGTAGAGGTGGAGGGGGGTCAATCACTTCGAACATATCCAATACTCCTACTGCCAACAGGCCCCAGATGTCCTGGAGGAAATCATTAGTGCCCCAATTCTCACACATCTGAGTCTAAAAAGGGGGTGGCTATGACAAAGTGTTTAGAAGGAGGTTGGAAGAGCAGAACGTTTTGGCTTAGTTGGAGAGGAAGAAGGAATGAGTTCTAGTGAGAGGTTCTAGTTGGAAGAGGGAAATATTATGAAGGAAGATTAAGGAATTAGAGCAAATGAGAGGTTGGAGTTGGAAGAGGGGAACAATGAAGAAAGAGGAGGAAGGAAGAATAGCAACAGTGATGATGTAGCTGGAGGAGGTACATTTCAAACCGGAGGAGGAAAACAGCAGAGTGAAGAGGTGACTGCGTTTTAAAGAGTGAAAGGAAGGAGTAGGAAAGGAAACATCAGTTAAGAGTTGGAGAGAGAGAACCAGAAAGAGCCTGAGAAAGGTGCAATGCTTTCTGAGTTGGCCGTGGAGGACTCTTGGCCATAACTTTCTGGGGTTCTGTCACCAAGTTCAAACAAGTACAGACGGGAAATACACAATAAATGAACCGCATATTTCTCAAGAGACGCATTGTTTGTGAAAACCTTTAATTGCAGGAAAACATTTTTGACATACTTTGTAATGAGGTCAACAGAAAAATAAAAACTGGCAACCATTAATCACAATCATTTGCCAGAAAATTGATGTAGTATGTCTTGGTAGCGAAACCTATTGACCTTTGAATATACTAATTTTCAAATGCACATTTGTTTTTGGGGTGGCGTTGGTAACCCTTAGCAATTAAGGGGTTTATATATTAAATGACATTAATTCATGTTTTTCTTGATTTTACATTACAGCAACAGCATCAGCAGCAGCAACATCAGCAACAGCATCAACAACAACAGCATCAACAACAACAGCAGCAGCAACAACAGCAGCATCAGCAACAACAGCAGCAGCAGCAGCAACAACAACAATCTGGCCCTCGAGTGCCTCCAAGGCAACCTTCAACAGCATCACCTGCTGAATCCGATGATGAGAATCGCCAGAAGCCACGCCCCCGCACAAAGATATCAGTAGAAGCTTTAGGAATATTGCAAAGCTTCATACAAGACGTTGGTCTGTATCCAGATGAGGAGGCAATCCACACCCTCTCTGCACAGCTTGACTTGCCCAAGTACACAATCATTAAGTTCTTTCAGAATCAGCGATACTATGTGAAGCATCATGGGAAACTGAAAGACAATTCGGGCTTGGAGGTGGACGTGGCTGAGTATAAGGAGGAGGAATTGCTCAAGGACTTGGAGTTAAGTGCCCACAACAAATCTAATAACACACATTTTTCAGTGAAACTAGAGAATGAGTTGACAGGAGGCAGCAACACACAAATAATTGCAGATCTGGAATGCTAGTCTGCAAGTATTAATTCAAATAATTTCAACTGTTCCACTGGTGGTACTTACAAAAAAAGAGCCCTTCTTATGCACTGTTAATAACCTTTTATTATTCATGGTTTGGCCAATGAATCTTCAGCAAACTTAAACAATGGAGCGTGTGAAAAGAAGAGAAAACACTGACTTGCACTAGATATTCCAACCTATTTATGAACTGATGTCCAGTTTTGGACGAAGAGTTTGGAATGGATGTTACTGTGTTCACTGGAAAAGCCATGGCGTACACAATTAGCATGATTTTGTTCCAGTGAATTTGGTTCTACTGCTTCAGACAAGCGTTACAACTAATGTGATTTATTTCCTTTTTATTTGTAATATTACTGTAAAACTCCACAGCTGTTGGAAGCTCACAAAATTATTATGAAACAAAATGTCTGTTACTTTGCTCTGCTGTACGTTACAGAACAACTAAAGACTGGAATTCAATTATAACAGATGACATGCCAACAAATGCCTTGTATGATATGGCACTGCCGTAATTTCAGTTTGTTTGTAGATTTCGTTTGGAAAACAAAAAGTCACTGTACATTTTACTTCACTATCATTGTTACATAGACGATTTTTATAAGAAAGGAACATTGAAAAAAATTGCGAAACACAATTTAGTCCATCTATTTATTTATTTTGACATCCTGCAGCATGACGTTGTAATTATTTTTTTGAGGGGAAATGTTTTATTTTATGTAATATTTTACGCCTTCATGTTCTCATTCAGTTTCTTTTATATTTATAAATGTATTTTGATGGGCAGTAAAAACAAAAGTGTCTTAAAAGTTTTAAATAGAGAAAATGTGATTTACAGAGTTGCCTATAAAAAGTGCTCTATGTTATCAAAGCAATTCATACTGTCAGCTTCACTCCTATTGTTGTATGCAATTTTTAATATCATGCAAATAAGCTTAGATAAATAAAATGAATAGATCACCTTAGAAACTTATGCAATTAATGTGAAAATAATTGATGTTTGCAATGTGTCTTCCTTTCATTTACAATCTATTTGAAAGCTAACATCTGTACAAAGGTGTGTTTTCTTTTTTATGAGTTTCTTGCTATGAAAACACCAGTCATTTTGTTACGGCTGGCTGTTTTTGTACGTATATCACAATTTTCTTTATGCAGAAGATGTTCTGACTAGGAGTGGGTATTGACTGTAACTACACAATTAAAATTGTTTGTATGGTACGATTAAGCAAAGTGTTGTCTTCTTATTTATCAATTTTGTATATTCCATGAAAAATAATTATTTTTTCTATATATATTTCCTATTACATTGTTTTGTATTTTTGTTCAAGCAGCTGACTTTTTCTACATTTTACTTTGGTCTTTTATTAAATGTAATAATTTAACATTGGCAGAGATGTGTGAACAATGTTGTGGGTAAAGATCATACAGTTGCTGTACTATTGCTAAATGGAAAGAATTAATAAAGGACAAAACAAGTCATGCATGATATGTTGTATGTGTCAAGCAGCTAAACCAGCATTGTAGGATGACTACTGCCTTGAAAAGACAGTATGTTTATTATCAGATCATCTGAAGAGCCACAAGAAGCTTTTAGTTTTTTTTGCTGCAGTTTGAATAACCATTCTGGTCACCTGCTTCAGGTCAACATAGCTGTTCATGAGCACTCTATGTAGTTTTGCACTGCTTTGCAGCTCTTGATTTATTTATCTGTGTTTGTAAATATACACATATCAGGTAACTCTGTATTAATGCCCAGAAAAACTGCCGAAGGGTTCAGGTTACATAGGCAGCCACAAGTTTGTAGGTCAAGTGATTTGTAGAAATCACACAAACTCTTGAAATGTTAAACAGTATGTTATTGTATGTTAAATATTAAGACATATGTGGGCTTCACAATAGTTGACATTCCTAATTCAGGAGAATAATGAAGATTACCCAGACTAGGTGTGTTCATAGAGTCTTCTTTCTGCTAAAGACACAGAGGCAAGCATTATGCTTCCAACTTCATTTATTCCAGCCTTCAGCTGCAAAGGAAAATGTTAACACCAACACTCAGGACTAGCATTCCCAACAGCCCTAGTGAACTATTGTTCATTCCTCCAGTCCAGTCTAATTCCTCTGCCCAATCCCAGGCAGTCAATTCCTATACATCACTTCATGTCAGTGACTCTCTCTCTCTTTCTTTTGACATTAAACCATAACTCAAATCTTAGAATCCATGCAGTCTAGAAGGTGAGGAGGACCAAATAAAGAAAGCTCAGAATCTAGACAATAGCAACAATAGTAGAAACAAGATGATAGCGACTGCAACAGGAAAGACCAAAAACCACTACAAACGAAGTTCAGGGGACACGTAGAACACTATTGACTGAGTGAATTTTGTTTGACCTCCTGGAGGCAGTCTACAGTTCTCAAGCAAATTAGAATTGATACCTATTAGTCCTTTTGAAGATACACTATACTTTAATCCAGACCACCCAAAATCCTGAGATTTGTTCTAGAGAATAAACTTTGGTTGAATCAAATTTCTTGCATCTTGCATTGGTAATCCTTCGGGTGTGAAGGGAGAGACATCTAGCAGTACTGGCCTATCCCAAAACACTGATTCTTGGCCTCTTGCCGAGTCAATTGTCCTACCCCAGTTAATCAAGTTCCAAATCTAGGTGTAATACTTGAAAGCTAGATTAATTTAACAACTCAAATCTCAGAAGTCATGTAGTCCTGTATGGCACATTTAAAATCCCACAAAAGACTTTTGAGTTTCTTCCACTCTCCCCAAAATGTAACCTGGGTAAATGCCTTTGTATTGTTTTGCGTAGACTGCTGGAGTACAGCTTATCTGGGCCCCCCACTTTAATCCATTAATTGACTCCAATGCATGCAGAATTTGGCTGCCCGTATTTTTATGAAATTTCCCAGGGCGCTCACATCACACCTGTACTCATTTCACTCCATTGGCTTCTTTTCAAGCCCATCTTTAATTCAATCTGTTCAGTACTGATTTTAAATGTATACAGGTACTCGCCCCTCCCAGCTCCCCACCTCTCTTTACTGGTTTTAGTCTATGCTTCTCCACTTTCTCCTTTCTTTCTCTTAACTTTTCCTCCGTCTCCTTGTGTGCAATCCTGTATTCACTCTTTCATTCTCTTGGCCCCAAAACTCTGGAAAGCTCTCCCTCTCTCTGCAGGATCTTCCCCTACGCTTTCTACTTTTCGTTCTTCTCTTAAAACCTCACCTGTTCCCGAATAAAATGTGTTCTCCATAACTAATCTTTTGTAAAAACCTACATTTCTTTTCTAACAGTTTATTCTGTGCAGTGCTTTGGTGAAAGCGCTCTATAAAGCTATATAAATAAATTGGCACCCTGGGGCCGAGCCTACAGACTTTAAATTAGTTTCCTGGAGACCACTAGATGGCATGGAGCAAGATGGCCTCTTGAGGTTGAAGCTCTGCGTCCCGTCAGCAGTTAACAGCACATTTTCACCCCCTTCAGCTGTCTACCGGAAGAGAGGAGAAGCTTCCCATTTCCCTAAACCATAAACAAAGAGATCTGGCGAGCCGCGGCGTAGAGAACTCCTCGGGCGCGGCCCGCCAGACCTCTTTCGGACGAAAGCAGGAGGTAAGCCCCTGCTCTAGAGAGCATTCCTGCATGCGTTCGAACCCTTCACTTCGCGTAGCAGGCGCAGATGCAATACACTCGGTCTCAGCAAAGACAATGATGGGACCGAGTGATCGGATCCCGTCGGATGTGGGACATTTGCTGTGGGAATTGGTACGCCTTCGCGCGGCCACCCGCACAGTAAACCACTAGCAATTTTTGGTTAATTAACAAGTTTTCAATGAGTGAACAAAATGCCAGTACGCATGGCGTTATTGCTTACAGTTGCATTTATATGCGCTCCAACCCGGTATTTATAACTGTGTTTGGCCCCTAGGTCACAGGCTGCCTCACCCTTCCGTGCCCAGAACCACTGACTACATGGAAAGGGTAAGCCTCCCCTTCCATTTTGTGCACAATCAATGTACAATGTGTAGTACTAGCACTATATGCAAGACCAATTCGGTGGGAGTGAATCTATCAAGTAATTTCCCCCCCTCTTTTCTTCACCCCCCTTCCTGTCACCCCTACAGGGAGAGGACATTGAATGGTCTAACCACTTGTATACCACAGAAACCGGTCGGCTATTGGCCAAGAAAAGAAGCACAGGCAGAGTCTTCCACATTAGGACCCTGGAGAAATAGACATTAAGGGCCCTACAAGATTCTTCAACGTAACTTTGTAAAATAGGAACACACTGGAGAATACAATGCACTCCCTCCAGTCTTTTAAGAAACACACTCGTACCTCAGTCCACCGGGCTCCGTTCAAACACCAGAGGGAAATGGGAAGCTTCTCCACTCTTCCTGTACACAGCTGAATCACAAGGCTGACATGGATTGCAACAATGGAGAAGCCCGTGCGAATACATAGACCCATGAATTATGAACTTTGTTTCAGCAATGAAGGAACAGATCCTGTTGGTGCAAACACACAGTGCAACCACAATCTTGTGATCCCTGATATGACGAAAGGTACGACAGCGATGATGGATTACTCCAGAGTTTGTGGCCAACAAGCCTACTTGCACCTCCCACCCTGTTGGAAGGGCAAGTGTTCATTGGCCACCCTGCACTCAGTGCTACTAGTAATCCCAGAAGAAGACCTGAAGGGAGAAGAAATGCCTGTCAAGGTGCCAACAGCCACTCGAGCAAAGAAGCAGAAAGAGACTTGCAGACCACACAAGAATTTTGTATGCTGTCAGAAAAAGGATGATTTCAACAGCGGGGAACAAAGAAGAGATCAAACTATGTCTCAAAGGACTCTTCCGCACTGCTCAGTGGAATAGCTGACCAGTATCGGCTTTTTAGCTCAGCAGAGACTTTCTTTTCATCTCTTTTGGCTCCTGGGGTACAACAAGCGGCTAACGCCAAGTGGGTTCAGATCGTCGGATGGGAGCTAGTCCAGCTGGCCAATGACACAGCAAATGGGTTCAACGCCATTAAAGTAGAGCCTCGTGCATCGAAACTCATGACGATGCAGAACCGCTACATGTTGAATCTGCTGACAGCCATAGAAGGAGGAGTGTGTACAAAATTGGGAAGCAGCTGCTGCACTTTTATACCCCTGGAGGATGCTGAGAATGGGTCACTATCCCACCTCATTGAGGCGGTGCACAATCTAGGTGTTCAAATGAAGAAAGAAGGTGGAGTTCAGAACACAGATTTGGCTATCGCTTGCCTTTGATTGGGTCCAGTCATGGCCGGGGACAGCAGTAAAAATACTGGTGCCTGTGATCGTATTCTTCTTGGTCCTCTTCTGCACGTGCCAATTGGGTCTCCGATGTTGTGTTCATATAGTCCCTAATAGTGCAAAGATGATGGTATCAATTGGGGGATCTGAAACACCTTGCCATACAATAAACAGCGAAACTCAGACTAATATTTCTGGGATTGTTGATATGTCGGGCGGGGATGAGTTTGTTACTGTAGAAGTAACGAATGGGGAGAATGTTGGGAAGGAGCTAGGGCCTTTCTTCATTTCCAAGCGCTTTAGAATTAGGCGAGGCTTCTGTTAATTGTTTTTGGGCAAGACTTCTATAACTATTTCTAGGCACCACAAAAGACCAGGGGTTAGGGGAGCATTAATAGCAGACAGTTATATAAATATAAGGTGCATTAGCTGAATGAATTTGTAAATGTTAAAGCTTATGCAGTTCTTAGCACATGACTCAAAAATACTCCCCCTCCCTTCCCGGAAAGAATGCAGCCTGTGCTCAAAAATAGACTACAGGCACTACTGTGGTGCTCTGCTAGCACTGGCCAGCACGTAACTTGGCAGCTGTTTCCTGTACATCAAAAAAACCCAGGTAGTCTGGGGTCCAGGCACACAATGCAGAATTATGTTAAAGCGAGGTTTTAAGGGGGATTTCTGGATCGGATAAAAATATGATCACACTCAGGAACGCACAGTTTCTTTATTAGGGTGGGTTAGGGTAAGTACATATCTATTCCTAGGTTTACAAGTGCAAGTGTGTGCACTCTAGCGTGCTAAAAACACATGTTGAGCCACTCCGGGCTGTCTATATGTCAGCCACTGTTCGGATGAAACTCTGGAAATTTTAATAGGTTTTCTCTGTCAGGCAGGTACGAGTGTGTTTCTTAAAAGACTGGAGGAAGTACATTGTATTCTCCAGTGTGTTCCTCTTTTACAAAGTTACGTTGAAGAATCTTGTAGGTGCCTTAATGTTTATTTCTCCAGGGTCCTAATGTGGAAGACTCTGCCTGTGCTTCTTTTCTTGGCCAATAGCCGACCGGTTTCTGTGGTATACAAGTGGTTAGACCACATTCCTCAGGGCTTAGGGGGACATCAAGTTGGGTGCCTCCTAATTTACAATGGCAGCGTGGTCTGCATAATTCAATGTCCTCTCCCTGTAGGGGTGACAGGAAGGGGGGGGGAGAAAAGAGGGGAAAAAAAATTACTTGATAGATCCATTCCCACCTAATTGGTCTTGCATATAGTGCTAGTACGACACACTGTACATTGATTGTGCACAAAATGGAAGGGGAGGCTTACCCTTTCCATGTAGTCAGTGGTTCTGGGCACGGAAGAGTGAGGCAGCCTGTGACCTAGGGGCCAAACACAGTTATAAATACCGGGTTGGAGCGCATATAAATGCAACTGTAAGCAATAACGCCATGCATACTGGCATTTTGTTCACTCATTGAAAACTTGTTAATTAACTAAAAATTGCTAGTGGTTTACTGTGCGGGTGGCCGAGCGAAGGCGTACCAATTCCCACAGCAAATGGCTCACATCCGACGGGATCCGATCACTCGGTCCTGTCATTGTCTTTGCTGAGGCCGAGCGTATTGCATCTGCACCTGCTACGCGAAGGGAAGGGTTCGAGCGCATGCAGGAATGCTCTCTAGAGCAGGGGCTTTCCTCCTGCTTTGATCCGAAAGAAGTCTGACGGGCCGTGTGCGAGGAGTTCTCTACGCCACGGCTCGCCAGATCTCTTTGTTTATGGTTGTCATGACACCGCTGCGTGGGGCAGGCGCGTACCAAAACATGGCCGTCTGGAAGTGACCTCCGGCGGCCATTTTTGGGTCAGGCTCTTCATTTGATTCTAATGAAGAGCACTTCTGTCTATCAGTAATGTGTCGCAAGGTACTGTGACCTGGAGGGTGCATGGTTGGTGAATGGAGTTAAGTGATTCCGAATGATGTTATGACACATAGTAACATTGTGTGTGATCGTACCAAAGAGGCAACAGATACTACCACAGCCCGTATTACAAAGTTCGCATCTTTTTTTTATTTTTATTTATTTGTTTTGGTAGCAAAAATTAATTTACACCTTGACAAATAGTACATAGCACATATAAAACATATATCATGTAAAAGTCATAAAAAAACAGCCAAAGTTAGTCAATACTTGAGTAACTAAAAGATAATAAAAACACTTGAGTATATTTCCAATATATCATCAAAGATCAAATATCACCAGTGGAGGACTACAACAACAGATAGCCTGCCTAACATAAGAAAACAATGATGGTATGGCATCGCTACCCTCCACCAGCTTAAACACTCCCACAAACAGTTGGCTAATACCATCAATCATAAGAAAAACAAAATCTCAGACACCCAAAATGTACCCACTCCAAAAGGTCCTATTGAGTGACAACAATTGCTCCTCAATTAATGTAACAAGTCTGACAGTTACTAGTATGATGGAGTTTGAATTTCCCTGCATACATCTCAGCCATACTAAATGACATTCATACAGAGAGAAATAAGTAAGATATGCGACCAGGCAACATTGCCTCTGTTTGAGAAAGAAGTTGCAGGACATAAAGAGATGTTCCAGAGTTTCGGGCTCAGATGTGTTTAGGCAAAATCTGCATCCCTCCCATTTTGCCAAAGCCCTATAACAATCCCAATTCCTAATACGAGCACCCGTGTGGATAAGGTCCAGGCGGAAGCGCATATAGGACCTTCTTGCTACTTTGTCTGGGAAACATAAAATATATGGCAACCGTGGTGCAACTGCATGCCTGAAAGTGGCATATTCAGTAAAGGAGGAGTAGCTTCCAATCTGATCAGAAATATGAGCCCAGGAATTTTTGAAAAAGCGCCTTTTGACTTTGGCAGGGGTATTTATCAAATCATCCTGCGTCATATTCAATGAACTTAAAATCGCATGTGTCGTCTCTTTCACCTTGAGGATCGAAATTGGACACTTTCCAGCAAGCATTTCCTAAAAGTCCTCATAGAGTGAGTTTGGGGGTGGAGAGATCATTTTAGAAAATGCAGATACAGTCCGCCAAAGGTATTTGTCTTCTAATGGATATAAGCCCAATTCATGTATGATTATAGCGTTGGGTAGATATCCGGAAAGCCCCAAAATATTTTTCCAGAGTTTGCCTTGTAGGAGATTTAAGAGGGGCCCCAAGTTCAGAAGGCAAATGTCGACTGCATATAGGAGAATGGGCTCTATTTTCATAGTATAGTATTGTATGAGAGGCAGGAGGGAGTAACGACAATATTTGGTAAAGATAATTCTCATTTGGGCCAGGAGTGGGTTAAACTTTGCGTTCAACACTGTACGCCACTTGCTAGCAGACGTCCCATTCGATAAGTGATAGCCCAAATACTGAATCTCTTCTTTTCTCACAATCGGCTGGGCATTTATTGTAAGGTTGAATCTAGGAAGCTTTTTTTTTGCAGTGAAAACCAATATATGTGATTTAGCTGAATTAATGGTCATGTTATTCAGCTTACAATATTCGCCAAACAAATTTAATTTATTTTGGAGTCCAAACGGCACTCTATCGAATATTATGATGTCATCGGCAAATGCTAGCCAATGGAGCCGCATAGAACCCAGTATAACCGGGAAAGAGTTGGAACCCTGCCAAATCTTGTCGATATCGGCAAGGTAAAGATTGAATAGGACTGCAGCCAAATTGCAGCCCTGTTTAACACCTATGTACGTAGGTATGTTGTCAGTCAATAGCCCTTCCGCATTAATATGGACCCGGTAGGATGTATTCTGGTGTAATGCTGCGATTAACGCTACTAGTGGAGATGGTATACCATAAGCCGGCATCTTTTGCCATAGCCGAGTGCGAAGTACATTGTCAAATGCAGCCGAAAGGTCCAAAGCCGCCATGTATATGGTGCCGTTGGACTTAGAATGTGCATTCCGAAGAAGATGGGCTAAAATAGAAGCATTTAGTTGGGTGCCCATTGCTCTCTGAAAACCAACCTGGGCTTTTGACAGAATTTTTAGGTCGTGTATGTAGACTTCCAATTCTGACAGGATCAATCGTGCAAACATTTTCCAAGCTGTATCTATAAGGGCAATCGGCCTGAAGTTTAGAGGATTATTTAACGCACCCTTTTTATGTATTGGAATTATTATGGCGGTCAGCCATGATGTCGGAATTTTGCCAGTTTTGTAGATCAGCTGGTAGCAAGTAAGGAGATAACTGGCCCAGAAATGAGGATCGTCTTTCAGAACACAAGGGGGGAGCCCATCTGGACCAGCTGCTTTTGAAAACTTCAATTGGGAGATTGCCCATATAATATCTTTTATGTCCCAGGGACAGACTCGCGGAAAGGGCAAATACATATTTCTACTTTCTTTTTTGGAATGCATAGTTGGCAAAGCATATTTTTGGGAAAAAAACTTCTCCCATTCGGTTCCCGAGATGGTCGCCACAGAACGAGTATCCGCCTTACCTGACGGGTTTCTTAAAATGGCCCATAATTCTCGAGTTTTTTTTTTGCAGAGCAGACTAATCATATGTTGATTGGCGAGGGTGTAGGCAGCCTGGCGGAGATGCTTTATTTGGTGCTTAAAGCCCCTAATGATGTAATTTTTTTCACGATGATAGATGATAGGACTGAGTGACATTTTTCTTATGTTAGCCAGTTCTCGATTTTTTTGCTTTTTTAAGGTTGCTATCTGATTCAAATTTGGATGGGCATCTAAAAAGATATCTTTACCCAAAGTGTCCTTCACTAAGGATATTAAATGTGTCTGAATCATATTGATGTTTTCTTTCGTTAATTTTTTTAATATTCGCCAGCGATATGAGGTCATCTTGGCATGATATGAGATCTCTATTCACCAGGAACGCCAGTTTCCTACACACGACAGGATTCCAGTTGACAGAGATGGAATTTCTGTCGGGAGCCGCCAAACAGACAGGAGGTGAAAACATATAGACATCACACCCCATATGGAGTTCAGAACACAGCATATGGTGGTCGCTCAGGCCCAGATCTAAAATTGAGACTGGTTCAAGCAACCCAGAACACACTTTGGATGCAAGGACATAATCAATGAGGGATGAGGCATTGCCCCGTGACCATGAAATATGTAAAGAGTGAGGTGCCAAATGAATCGGGTAAATACCCCATTTCTCAAAGAAACTTGACAATTGGTACCCTCTATGAGAGGCTTGTTGAGCATAAGAGGAGGAAGAAGTAGGATAGCATAGTATATTAGAAAACTGGAGGTATGAGTTTAAATCACCTCCGATCACAATTTCATGATTGGGGCATGAGACTGAAGCATGTCCCAAAATTCTGTCAAGATCCTCCAAGAGAGAAGGGAGGGAGACTGACCTAGGATTCCAATACAACAACATTAAAAGCAAGGGCAAGACCTTAGCGTGTTCAAACGACAGCTCCACTAAGATGCATGATGTCGAAGTATCCAGAATAGAAGCCACTGTTTTTAGACCATTTTTAATAAGAATAGCAATACCCCCAGAAGGACGGCCTGCAAGTAAACGGCTAGCTGGAACAGAAAAACTGGAATACCCGTCGAGAGAAATCTCATTTAGGCACATCGTTTCCTGAAGGAAAAGTATGTCGGGTTTCTTGTCAGGGACAACCCGCTTATGCCATTCAACCAGGTTGCCCAGGCCACAACAATTCCAGGATGAGATAGTCAGACTGGCCAGTTATGAACCTGGAGAGGGCCCCTTAATGGCTGCAGCTGTTTTTATCAGGGGTTCCAGCCAAGCTAGCCCACTCAGTACTTGGGTTAGTGATGCTAATTGAAGTGATAATTGAGTAACCTGAGAGTCGGACGAATCTATACCTAGCCCCACTGTACATACTGGCAAAGTGGGAGGTACCCAGTCAAGAAAAGCCCATGCACTATCCATATCCGGAAATAGGCATGGTGTAAGACCAATGGAGTGAAAATCCTCAGCAAACTCCAACAGCATTTTAGTTATAATCTGCGATTGGACTCTGCAGAGGGCTCTATGGTTGTTATGGGTTGCCAATTTGACCCAGTCGAGGTCCTTAGATGAGAGATTCCTGAGAGCTGGAATTTGAAAAAACGAATTCATCAGAAATGACCTATTTATACGAGCCGGGCCGTTTGTCTCTAAATTACTAGTCCAACCAAGGATTAGTTTCATGTCCTTTGGTGTATGCGTAAAGGACAAGGCGTCAGGAAAAGATTTTCCAACCGCTATATGCGGGAGGTGCATAGCCTCCACATTGAAGGCCGTGCCGGAGACGCCAAAATCACAGGCGCTTCTGGAAGCAGGGAAGGACAAGCGCGATCTTCACTTACGGCAACAGGAGGTGCTAAAGGAGTAGCAGCTACATCCTTACCGACCAAAGACCCTTCCAACTGTACGGGAGCACTGCTTGGGCTCACAGCAAGTGTCACTGTCGCCTCAGCTGGAATCATAGTGCTCGCCTTTCTAGGTTGGATGTTAGGAAAGAAGGAATGGAGCTCAGATTGCAGCTTGACCGTGGGAGTTCCTTGAGGGCCACGAGGGGCGATCTGAGTATTGTCATTTTTCAAGGCTGCAATTTGTAGATGTTTCCTGCTTTCCTCGTCAAGATCACATAAGGCTAAACCAAGGTCGTCGTGGCAATTCCCAATACCCACATTTACTTTAGATTCAGAGATCGAGTGGGCACAAACCGGAGTTGGTGTTTTAAAGATAGCTTTCTTTTGACTAGCCTTAGTAAGGTTTAGGCGTTTTTGAGCTCTAAGGAAGGACTTCCTTGCTTTACGCGAGACAAAGTGCCTTCCTTCATGCACCACAGGTCCTTCCTCCAAGTCTGAACATAAATCTGCCACCGTCGATACAGGACTAGGCGGGGCCTCGATAATGTCAGTCAGGGCAGAGGGACTGTCCGGAGGGGCAGCAAAACCTTGAGTACCAACGGATCCCTCTCTTGAGGAGTCTATTGGGTCCAGTTGATGTTGGGTTACAGCTAGCTTATAAAGAAGCTGCTCTACGTGTAATAGACTTCATGCTGGAGTTTAAGAACCTCCACCAAGTCTATGACCTCCGAATTTGCATGCTCCAACATAACCGGGTTTACCCCTTTCACGACCTGGGAGCAAGAAGTCTGTGGGGAAACTATCGAACACATTTCCGGATCAGTCTGGGAACCTTGGTTGAAAGTTGAAATAGAGGTAGGGATCTGAGGTGGTCTAGCTGGAATATTCTCCAGCATTTTTTCCAGATGGGCAAGATAGAAGGATCTGGAATGTTCTTCAGCTAGAATAAAGCCTTCCAGTCTGGCCATCTTGTCTTTCATAAGAGATAATGAAGACTGCATCTCTCTTATGGAGCAATGTGTCAGCTCATGCCCCTTGTCCAGCAAGTTGAGAATACGTGAAATTACTGGAAAGTTGAAGGGTTCATTGAACTGAGAATGTGAGCAGAAGTCCTCTGGGGTAGAGGCCGATCTAACTTCTCCCTTTAGAGCTGCAAGGTCGGCCTCTTCATTCACTAAAGAGATGGGGACCGCACCTCCTACAGAGAAAGGCCCTACCGACATCTCGTCGCCAGTCTGAATGTTGTCATAGAGGGAGGCGGGGCCCCCTTCCAAAACCCTTTCACTGTTAGTTTCTGAGGGGAGGTGAAAGTGAACTTGTTCACAAAAGGGAAACGCAGTCGACGCAGGAGACGAAGGTCCCAAAGAGAGCCGCACTCTTTTACTTAATTCGCTGACAATGGTAGGTGCCAAAATAGACGTGTCAGTGATACAAGGAAGGCCTCGAAGGCCTTGTATGGAGGAACAGTCTAAATCAAGGCCGTGGCTAGTCACGACACCCTCATCTCCGACAAAGTCGTTGGCTTCTTGGACTGAGAAAGTTGACACAGCCAAGGATGGAGGCGGTCCATGAGAAGAGGCGGGGATGACCAATGATGGTACCGCCGATATGACAGTCTCGTTACACCCCACCTGGCCCAGCCCAACCCCCCTCTCTATTAAGAGGTTTGACATAGGTAGTGAAGGTGCAGATGCTGCCAGAAACAGGGGAAGAGGAGTCAATTGGATGTGAGTAATAGATTCTTTAGCGGGTTCTGGCGGAGAGGAGCCGGTTTTACAGCCACTTCTTAAAGTCGGGCTCATACTCAACCGCTGTACACACCCCAAAACCAAACAGTAAAACCCACCCCTTTTTGCCCAAGGAGAAGGGTAGTGCCAAACAACAAAATGCCAGATACCGTAATAACACAAGCCCACACTTCAAGAAATGTCCTCTGTAAATTCACTAAGAGATTTACCAAAGGGTAAACATAGCCTCTAAACACATAAAAGTAGCATATTAGAATTATGTCAGAGTTGTTACACATATGACTCATCTTGGACACGATGAAGAAGGTGCCCCACACAGGGAACCTCCCCAGGGACTATCTCCCCCCGGTTCTCAAAATGGTAGACCACAGTATCAGAGTTCGCAGCAAAAAGTGTCAAATGGATTGCACTGTGTTTGTGAAAAAAAGGATAACAGAGCACTCGCCACACTAGGCCATGCAAGACGCTGCAGGAAGCCTGAAAGCCGCCTCCGCCCTCCGCGCTCCCCGCGAACCGCGAACAGCCAACAGTACTTAGATTGTACTTGGCAGGTGCGCGGCGCGGGTGCGCGAGGAGGCTGAGTTTTAACGAGGCTTCCTGGGCGTCACACGACACGAGGGGGCGGGGCCTCCTCTGAAAGGGAAACCTAAGGGGGAGGAACACAAAAGGGAGACCGTTAAGCCACACCTCCAGGGAAACGCTAGGGAAATACACACTTAGAACAATAAGGCAGCAAAAGATAGAGTAACGAGAAAGGTTCCCTGCCCAGGGAACAAATCAAGTGAGAGAGGACAAGTCGTGGGCAGGGACAAGTCAAGTAGTAAGAAACAGTCACCTCCTTTCCTCAATCGAGGGCCAGGCAAACTGTGTGTAACACAGTGAGACGTCCTCCTGGCTTTCAGGGACTCCAAGCCGTACACACGGCAACCGGAGGCAGAAGCGCGGTGCAGCGCGAAACAAAGGAGGCGCTGTGAAGGAAAAGATCCAAAGGACAGGGCAGTCCAATCCAAGTCCACAGCCAACAGTACTTAGATTGTACTTGGCAGGTGCGCGATTGAGGAAAGGAGGTGACTGTTTCTTACTACTTGACTTGTCCCTGCCCACGACTTGTCCTCTCTCACTTCATTTGTTCCCTGGGCAGGGAACCTTTCTCGTTACTCTATCTTTTGCTGCCTTATTGTTCTAAGTGTGTATTTCCCTAGCGTTTCCCTGGAGGTGTGGCTTAACGGTCTCCCTTTTGTGTTCCTCCCCCTTAGGTTTCCCTTTCAGAGGAGGCCCCGCCCCCTCGTGTCGTGTGACGCCCAGGAAGCCTCGTTAAAACTCAGCCTCCTCGCGCACCCGCGCCGCGCACCTGCCAAGTACAATCTAAGTACTGTTGGCTGTTAGCGGTTCGCGGGGAGCGCGGAGGGCGGAGGGCGGAGGCGGCTTTCAGGCTCCCTGCAGCGTCTTGCATGGCCTAGTGTGGCGAGTGCTCTGTTATCCTTTTTTTCACAAACACAGTGCAATCCATTTGACACTTTTTGCTGCGAACTCTGATACTGTGGTCTACCATTTTGAGAACCCGGGGGAGATAGTGCCTGGGGAGGTTTCCTGTGTGGGGCACCTTCTTCATCGTGTCCAAGACAAGTCATATGTGTAACAACTCTGACATAATTCTAATATGCTACTTTTATGTGTTTAGAGGCTATGTTTACCCTTTGGTAAATCTCTTAGTGAATTTACAGAGGACATTTCTTGAAGTGTGGGCTTGTGTTATTACAAAGTTCGCATCAGTCATCCATATTGGCACACTCGCGTTATGCTCGTGATGGTTTCGTTGTTTATCTTCAGAGTCAGATCCAGAAAATGTACTGAGACAGTGCTGTGTATTTCAGAAAATCTGAGGAAGGGATTTTGCATATTGAGTCATTCCATAAACGAGACAAGGTCTGTTTCGTTGCCTGTGAAAATGAGTAGTATGTCGTCAATATACCTTGACCAGAGGTCAATGAACCAACCAGTTGGCAAACACTTGCCACAATGTGAACAACAACAGTACCAGTTGGTCAACCCTTAAAGTGTGGCACCCAGCTGCCCGGAATCTATCCTGGATGAAAAGCCCATTCTTTTTACTTTGCGTGTCTTGTGTGTGTCCTGTGGCATTGGTAACAACCAGAATCACATAAAACTACTGAGAGTATATGGCAAATAGATGTACTGTGAGGCCCTGCCAGCCACCCATCCTGATGCATACCACGTGATTAACAAATTGCATAAATGTACCTACATGTAATCTGTTGCAAGCATGGAAACGCACGTTTTTGGCACTGTACTGTTTCTCGAAGCATAACGCGAGTGTGCCAATATGGATGACTGATGCGAACTTTGTAATACGGGCTGTGGTAGTATCCGTTGCCTCTTTGGTACGATCACACACAATGTTACTATGTGCTATAACATCATTCGGAATCACTTAACTCCATTCACCAACCAGGCACCCTCCAGGTCACAGTACCTTGCGACACATTACTGATAGACAGAAGTGCTCTTCATTAGAATCAAATGAAGAGCCTGACCCAAAAAGGGCCACCTGAGGACACTCCCAGACGGCCATGTTTTGGTACGCGCGTGCCCCATGCAGCAGCGTCATGACAACCATAAACAAAGAGATCTGGCGAGCCGCGGCGTAGAGAACTCCTCGGGCGCGGCCCGCCAGACCTCTTTCGGACGAAAGCAGGAGGTAAGCCCCTGCTCTAGAGAGCATTCCTGCATGCGTTCGAACCCTTCACTTCGCGTAGCAGGCGCAGATGCAATACAGTCGGTCTCAGCAAAGACAATGATGGGACCGAGTGATCGGATCCCGTCGGATGTGGGACATTTGCTGTGGGAATTGGTACGCCTTCGCGCGGCCACCCGCACAGTAAACCACTAGCAATTTTTGGTTAATTAACAAGTTTTCAATGAGTGAACAAAATGCCAGTATGCATGGCGTTATTGCTTACAGTAGCATTTATATGCGCTCCAACCCAGTATTTATAACTGTGTTTGGCCTCTAGGTCACAGGCTGCCTCACCCTTCCGTGCCCAGAACCACTGACTACATGGAAAGGGTAAGCCTCCCCTTCCATTTTGTGCACAATCAATGTACAGTGTGTAGTACTAGCACTATATGCAAGACCAATTCGGTGGGAATGAATCTATCAAGTAATTTCCCCCCCCCTCTTTTCTTCACCCCCCTTCCTGTCACCCCTACAGGGAGAGGACATTGAATAATGCAGACCATGCTGCCTTTGTAAATTAGGAGGCACCCAACTTGATGTCCCCCTAAGCCCTGAGGAATGTGGTCTAACCACTTGTATACCACAGAAACTGGTCGGTTATTGGGAGACCTAACCTAGTGCCCAAGAAAAGAAGCACAGGCAGAGTCTTCCACATTAGGACCCTGGAGAAATAGACATTAAGGGCCCTACAAGATTCTTCAACGTAACTTTGTAAAATAGGAACACACTGGAGAATACAATGCACTCCCTCCAGTCTTTTAAGAAACACACTCGTACCTGCCTGATGGAGAAAAACTATTACAATTTCCAGAATTTCATCCGAACAGTGGCAGACACATAGACAGCCCGTAGTGGCTCAACATGTGTTTTTAGCATGATAGAGTGCACCCACTTGCACTTGTAAGCCTAGGAATAGATATGTACTTACCCTAACCCACCCTAATAAAGAAACTGTGCGTTCCTGAGTGTGATCATATTTTTATCCGATCCAGAAATCCCCCTTAAAACCTCGCTTTAACATAATTCTGCATTGTGTGCATGGACCCCAGACTACCTGGGTTTTTTTGATGTACAGGAAACAGCTGCCAAGTTACGAGCTGGCCAGTGCTAGCAGAGCACCACAGTGGTGCCTGTAGTCTATTTTTGAGCACAGGCTGCATTCTTTCCGGGAAGGGAGGGGGAGTATTTTTGAGTCATGTGCTAAGAACTGCATAAGCTTTAACATTTACAAATTCATTCAGCTAATGCACCTTATATTTATATGACTGTCTGCTATTAATGCTCCCCTAACCCCTGGTCTTTTGTGGTGCCTAGAAATAGTTATAGAAGTCTTGCCCAAAAACAATTAACAGAAGCCTCGCCTAATTCTAAAGCGCTTGGAAATGAAGAAAGGCCCTAGCTCCTTCCCAACATTCTCCCCATTCGTTACTTCTTCAGTAACAAACTCATCCCCGCCCGACATATCAACAATCCCAGAAATATTAGTCTGAGTTTCGCTGTTTATTGTATGGCAAGGTGTTTCAGATCCCACAATTGATACCATCATCTTTGCACTATTAGGGACTATATGAACACAACATCGGAGACCCAATTGGCATGTGCAGAAGAGGACCAAGAAGAATACGATCACAGGCACCAGTATTTTTACTGCTGCCCCCAGCCATGACTGGACCCAATCAAAGGCAAGCGATAGCCAAATCTGTGTTCTGAACTCCACCTTCTTTCTTCATTTGAACACCTAGATTGTGCACCGCCTCAATGAGGTGGGATAGTGACCCATTCTCAGCATCCTCCAGGGGTATAAAAGTGCAGCAGCTGCTTCCCAATTTTGTACACACTCCTCCTTCTATGGCTGTCAGCAGATTCAACATGTAGCGGTTCTGCATCGTCATGAGTCTCAATGCACGAGGCTCTACTTTAATGGCGTTGAACCCATTTGCTGTGTCATTGGCCAGCTGGACTAGCTCCCATCCGACGATCTGAAACCACTTGGCGTTAGCTGCTTGTTGTACCCCAGGAGCCAAAAGAGATGAAAAGAAAGTCTCTGCTGAGCTAAAAAGCCGATACTGGTCAGCTATTCCACTGAGCAGTGCGGAAGAGTCCTTTGAGACATAGTTTGATCTCTTCTTTGTTCCCCGCTGTTGAAATCGTCCTTTTTCTGACAGCATACAAAATTCTTGTGTGGTCTGCAAGTCTCTTTCTGCTTCTTTGCTCGAGTGGCTGTTGGCACCTTGACAGGCATTTCTTCTCCCTTCAGGGGTTCTTCTGGGATTACTAGTAGCACTGAGTGCAGGGTGGCCAATGAACACTTGCCCTTCCAATAGGGTGGGAGGTGCAAGTAGGCTTGTTGGCCACAAACTCTGTAGTAATCCATCATCGCTGCCGTACCTTTCGTCATATCAGGGATCACAAGAGTGTGGTTGCACTCTGTGTTTGCACCAACAGGATCTGTTCCTTCATTGCTGAAACAAAGTTCATAATTCATGGGTCTATATATTCGCACGGGCTTCTCCATTGTTGCAATCCATGTCAGCCTTGTGATGTATTCGGACCATATTTGAACACACATAGGGCCTCATTACGACCCAGGCGGTAAGGGATTACCGGTACCGGTAAGGGCACTGGTGGCAGTAATCCCTTACCGCCCAATTACGAGGTCCCTTTGCGGGTCCCTACCATAACGGCTGGTTTTACCAGCCGTTAAGGAAGGGACCTACAAAGGGACCTTGGAGGTAATTACGGTACCGCAATTTGCGGTACCTTAATTACCGACTTCCCCATTCCCATTGAGCCCTATGGGGCAAAAATGGGAATGGGGAAGGGCCAATGGTGAATGGGGAATTACCGCCCCTCCAACCTTGGATGGGGCGGTAATTCCACCATTCACCATGGCGGATTCTGGCGTCAACCATGGCGCTAATGGCGCCATTGGTTAACGTCTGGGTCGTAATGACCCCCATAGTCTCTACTTGGGCTATTGCTTCTGGCTGTACTCGATCAGTCCATCTGCCGGGCACATCACTGTGCTGCCTTGCCATTTGTTGTTGACATGTGAGTAACCTCCCAATGAAAAATATGGTAGAGGGAGGGGAGAGAGGGAGAAAAGGGAGCGGGGAGAAAGGGAAAGAAGGGAGAGGGGAGAGAAGGGAGAGTGGGAAGAGAGAGGGGTAGGAGACCCTTTTCCCACCAGGGCCGACTGGGTTCTGGACCTTCAAACTGAAAACCCCCCAAAAAGAAACAGTAAAAATAAAAAGAATAGAAAATGAAAAAAGAAAGAAAAAAGAAAAAATCAGTCGTGTGCCACTACACACCACCCTGGCATGGATCCCTTATTTTGTTTTTCTTCAAATTGTGTTCTTCTGTTACTAAATCCTTATTGAGCTTTGCTTTGTCTCGGGTGCTCTTCGGACATCCGAGAGATGCACCCAATATTTTAACTCCTTCACACGGACGGCAAGGTGACTAGAACACCACCTCATAGGGTCCTTGAAATCTTGGATTTTTCCTTCTATGCACAACATTTTTCATGTAGATCAGCTCCCCAGGTAATAATGGTCCAGTTGTGGCAGATATATTTGCAGTTGCTGTCCCTTCCGGTGTGGCCTGTCCTTCACTCCTGGGTGGCGCAATCTGTCGAGAGATATATATGATAGCACATTTTAGTGCTGTTAAATATTCCCTATATTCTTCTCCTAGTATTGTTGCTGATTGATGTGAATCTGACGCTTTCCTCACAGGGGATATAGGGGTCTGCATACGCCTGCCTGTGACTATTTCATGTGGTGTGAAATGGTGGTCCTTACTAGGTTGTGTGTGTAAACTGAAGCGGGCCAAGGGCAAACAGTGCCCCCAGTTTTTCTTCAATGTGGAACACAATTTTGACAGTTTACTCTTCAAAACCCCATTGAACCTCTCTACGACGCCATTAGCCTAAGAGTGGTAAATTGAGCACATTCGATGTTTTATGCCCAATAACGCTGCAACATGCTTAAATTATGTATTAAAGAAATGTGTGCCAATATCTGATCTCAATACTTCACACACGCCCCATCGTGGAAACACCTCTCTGACCAGGAACCGGGCTGCACACTTTGCATCATGGTTGTGCACATGGTTCTGCCTCCACCCACCTTGAAAAGGGGCAAAGCACCACAATAAGGTACCTATATCCATTGTACCTGTTCCTCATACCTGCATAATCTATATGCAGTTCACAAAATAGCCCTATAAGGCGAGGTAATGTACCTCTTAATGTCTGCAATGTCATCCCTGTGCTGAAACTTTGGCATGTCAGACAATGTGTTGCTTTTTTTTAAATGCTCTCCTGGAGGTTTGGCACAAACCAGTCCTCCTGAATATCTGTCACAATATGTTGTTTGGAGCTGTGGGAGGGGAAACAGAGTTGCTCAAATGCCACAGAGAGTAATTGTTGGGGCATCACCACCTTCCCACCGCTCTCCTGTGTCCACGATAGTTCAGTGGGAGAGAGTTTGCATCCCCTCCGCAACCAAATCTCCTTTTCCCCCTCTGGCGCTTGCCCTTGCAACTCTATAATCTGTGATATAGGCACTGTTGTTTATGGAACTGTGGTCTCGCTCTCTGGAGGGGCAGTCACTGTACATTCTGTTAACATTGTATCTGGGAGATAGGCTGCCAACTTGGTTGCCTGGTCTGCAACCGCTTTGCCTTTAGAGTTTTCATCAGTGGCATTAGTATGGGTAGCACATTTGATGACTGCCACAGCAGAGGGCCATAATAAGGCTTCAATCAATTCTTCCAACAGCCTTGTATGCTGCACTGGAGAGCCATCTGCGCTCCGAAACCCGCGCCTCTTCCACCGAGACAGACCCGCATACACTGTTGTCGTGACATATGTTGAGTCTGAGTAGATGGTGACAGACTGCCCTTGAGAGGCTCTCAATGCCTCAATGAGAGCGACAAGTTTTGCTGTCTGAGCTGAATAATACATAGGTAATTTCTTCATGATCAGAACTTTATACTCCCCCCTTTACCGCATCCCATACCGCCCCTGTGTGCCTCTGTCCCGCCTCCTGGTCAATTGTTGATGACCCATCAACATATAGTGTCTCTCCTTCAGTTAATGCGCTGTCTCTAGCTTCAGATTTACCCTCCTCATCACCCTTGTATGTAGCACAGGTATGCATTTTCAGGTCATCATCAGTGGATGCCTCTGTCAAAAATGTGGCGGGATTCACCATCCTACACCTGACCATATGAATATGAGGTTTTGATATTATAATCTCATATGCAGAGGATCTCTGAGTTGTCAAGGTCCATTTAGATCTTTCCAAAATGGCGAACAGTGAATGTTCCACAAACAAGGTGACAGAGCACCCCATGACAATCGTGGAACTTTTCTCTATCTCAAATGTAGCCGCTGCGAGTGCTTGTTCACAAGCGAACTGTCCCTGCATGACTGAATCGAGCGTCCCATTATAATAGGCCAATGGCTTGTGGCACTTTGTCAATACTGCTGTCATGAGCCATCCATCCGAGTGGGAAAATAAATAAAACTCCTGTGTATAATCTGGAGTTGCTAAAAAAGAGGCCGTGCAAATAGCTTCTTTCAGGTCTTCAAATTGTCTAGTCATTTCTTCAGTCCATTCTAATTTA
Organism: Ambystoma mexicanum; assembly: GCF_040938575.1. Lineage (NCBI taxonomy): Eukaryota > Metazoa > Chordata > Amphibia > Caudata > Ambystomatidae > Ambystoma > Ambystoma mexicanum. The sequence continues at coordinate 1,401,777,182 of NC_090924.1, forward strand.
CAATTTTTTGCTTTCTGTCCTTCCCTGAGACTTTGTAACAGCAGCCTTGTGTAGGCTGTGTAGTCTAGGATCCATGCCCGACAATAATTACATAAGCCCAAAAACTGCTGCATTTCTTTGACAGTACTGGGCCTAGGGGTGGCGCGTACTGCTGCCGCCCTATCTGGCAATATCTTTTTCCCATTTTCAGAAATGAGTTGACCCAAGTATAGTACCTCCTGTTGGCAGTATTCTAGCTTCCTTGTATCTGCCTTGTACCCTTTGTGAGCCAGCAATTGCAATAATGCAACAGAAACCCTCCTGCACTGTTTTTTCACTACATGCCAGCAGATCATCCACATACTGGATGATTGTGCTAGGCACCTGAATATTTCCCAAGTCAGCATGCAGTACTCTATTGAAAATACTTGGACTTTCACACTACCCTTGAGCTAATCCTGTGTGCGCAAAGCGCCGTTGACCATGTGTAAATGCAGTGAGATACCATGAACCAGGGTCAAGGGGGATTGAGAACAATGCATTCTTTAGATCCACCACTGTGACGTATGTCGCTGTCTTGGGAAAGCTACATAGGATTGTTGCCAGATTTGGGACTACCGGAAACGCCTTCTACACCACGTCATTAAGAGGACGTAGATCCTGGATCATCCTCCAACTACCCCATGTTGCTTTCTTGACTGGGTATATGGCCGTATTACGCGGGGCCATGGATGAGACAATGATCCCTTGCTCTAATAGAGCCTGAATAGTGCCTTTTATCCCTTCCTCTGCTTCCCTTGACAACGGGTACTGCTGCACCCTCAGGAGTACTGCTCCTGACTTCAATGTAATCTGTACTGGGGTCACATCTCTCAGTAACCCAACATCATGTGGATTAACAGTCCATAATTGTGCTGGCACATATTGCATGTCCTCCTCAAAAAATAAAGATGGGGTCACCGCTGCCATCGGGGGGCACTGTACCTTCCTATACTGCACCATGATATCACAGGGGATGCATATTTCCAATATGATCGCCCCATTTTGCTCACTGTCCTCAAATAACTCCTCATCTGTCATTTCTTTCAATTGTACTGTCGGTCTATACATAATACTGTGCGCCACTCGCCCCCGTCTTGGTCTGTTCCAATCAGGACTACTCTTTTGTCTGACACTACTAGTCCTTATTGATCTAATGACAATATTGTTCCTGCCACCACCTCAGGTGGCATCATGGGTAGAAAAGAAAATCTGTGGGCACTCGCCAACATTTTGTCGCAATTTGAGGCACTGCATTTGCTAATACCTTGATACTATAGAGAAATATGTCTGGGATCACAGGAACCCCACGGACTACTGCCTCCCTTGCCATTGCATTGATTATTACCATTGCTCGAGCTACACACATACCTGGAGTGGAACAAACTACCCCTTGATCTGTGAATGCTATAGTTACATTTAGTTTGCTGAGCAGATCCCTTTCCAACATGTTAACAGGGGAACTCTCTGAATATAACAAGGGTCCTCGTACTACCTTTCCTCCCACTTTTTTATCGAGCTCCTCAGATGGAACCATAGAAATAGCCCCAGAGAATCTCTGCATGTCAAGAGTTTTACCTGATAATGGAAAATTCCCCTCCATGAGGCATGATTTAGCTGCACCTGAATCTACCATAAATATACATTTCTTATTTCAGCCTCCACCAAGGGCTCCTCTTCAGGGTGTGTGTTTGTCAATAGGATTGGACACACAAGTGCTTTCTGTGGGCTGTCCTAGTCAGAATATGTATTTGTCCCAGGGAATGAAAAAGGGCCGCCTGTTCCCCCTGCCATCCTGTTAAATTGTGTTCCCTCACCCTGCTGTAGTTGTTGTCCACATTGCCCTTGCCTGTCAGCCCCATAAGGAAATAGATTTTGACACATTCGCCTAAATTGCTGTTGCCCCAGTCCTTGAGGCTCTTGGGGTCCCTGCCCTGAAGGTAATGGCCCATAATTGAATCCCAACCCAGGCCTGTTCCTCCATTCTCTTGCAAAATGCCCCCATCTCCCGCAATACCAGCACTGTGATGTTCCCAATCCTCCCCGGGGCCCTATCCGTGCAAAAGCCCCTTGCTCTTGCTCCTCAAAATCCTCCTCTTCCCCTTGGTGCTCCTTCATACTGCCATTGTGGGTTGGGGTACTGTCCCTCCCCACCCCATTGTCTCTGTCCTCCTTCACCCGATAGTGCCACAATTGTGGCATTCACAATTTGTTCCTTTCCCCCTGAACCGGTGCCGTCACTGGTGCTTAGACGACAACCTTATTTAGTTTCTTTTCCACTAGGTTTGCATCATCCGTTTGCCGCTTCGGGGCTGTCTCCCTGTCCCGCTCCTTGATTCTCTTACAATGGTGGACTATTATACTTTGTTTCTCCAACATGGGGTCTGGCATGGAATCACATGCTCATGAATATTCCCCGTCGTCAGGCTGGGGATCCTCGATAAAGAAATAAAATCAGTTTCAGTTTCGTTTCTGAACTGTCTTTCAACTATTAACCAATCACTGGTCTCTGGGTCATACTGCCCCCAGCCAATGGCTGCCCTCTTCCTAAGCCCCTCCTCTGGCAGCCATCTTCAGATTTTTACTGCACGTTCAAGTGTTGGGAGTCCTCGTGCTGTAGCTCTCGAGCTTTTACTGCGTATTGCGTTTTTTCATAGAGTTTTCAGTCAATTTGAGCCTCAAGCTCCACTGATTCTTCTTCCGATCAACGGAGACCCGTTTTGGAAATGTCTGCGCCCCTCAAGGGCAGATTTTCATCGAATTACACTTCTTGGAGGATTCCGGAAGAACTTTGAAGCCTACCCTGAGTTGGACATGGCCCAGGACAAAGATCTGACGCCTCCTGGATCCAAACTCTTTAGGAACTGCCCAGAATGTGTAATGCAGAACATCTTTAAGGAGGACGAGTACTCTCGGTGCCTCTACTGCCTACACGTCGACAAGTCACATGTGGAGGAGGACTGTGCGTTCTGCAAGAACATGTCAGCCCGGACCATGAAGGACCGTCGCACGCAACTCGCCAACTGGCTGGAGACGAAGAGCCCAGCAGCAGGTGAGAAGAAGAAGTCCCAGCGGTCTTCTAAGACCTTTGAGGGCACTCTAGCGACGGGGGCCCAACAAAGGGCAAAGCACTGCGAGTTCGCGGGCACCGAGAGCGCCGTTGGTTCGGGTTCCTTGGCTGCCAGGCAGGGCGCGATGTCACTGACGCCATCATCCACGAGCCAACGCTCTGGCTCGGTGAAAAGGAAGTCGGAGAACCCGAGTAAGTTTCGGGAGAAGCCCCGGTCGATCCCGACAGAGAAAGCCAAGGGGGGGTGAGGCGGTGACCCTCCCCCTAAATTGAAGGCCTCAGATGCGCCCAAGGTCATGAAGGCCCTGATTCACCCGTCTAAGGCCTCGATTGAAGGAGTCGTGGCGGCCCTGGTGCAGCCGGCAGAGGCTACCCCAGTGGAGACGACCTCCGGGCCTTGAGTTTCCCTGCCGCCCCGGAGGGAATCATCTTTCCAGCCTATCGAGAAGACCCCCGGGAAACGCTGGATCGAGAAAGAGGGGGGGCATGGTAGCCCTAACAGACTCAGATACCTCATCCGAGAATGAGCTGGCTGGCGTCACAGCTATCCTGGACAAGAAGTTTGAGGAGGTCAGGACCTATGGGAAGGATCCAGACGAGGTGGACGTAGAGAGCGACAGTGGGGCTGACGAGGAGCCGCAGGCCGTGGAGGAAACGGAGGACCCCACGCCCCAGCCGACACTCCCATCGCAACAGATGCCTACGCCACAGGACAACTCAGGAGCAATCTTGATGGCCTTGCAAACTCTGTGTATGGGGATAAGGACAAGGTTGCCCTTACCCCCAGCGGACGATCCAGTGGCGCCTGGACTGTTGGGCAGCCCGCTGAGCAAGCGGAGGCGAGTCCATCCTCCCCCTCCCTTCCAGCCTTCACCCCCATCCCCTCTGCCGAGGGACGAGACAGAGACTGCGACGAGGGGGACTGACGACAGTGGCGACGACGGAATGGATCTCCCATGCACTCCTGCCCGCACTCCCCCCTCCCCCCTCCCGACGAAATTGCCTCCTTTCAGGCCATGATTGCCAGGGCCTCAGAGCCTTTCCAGCGGTGCCATGAGGAACAGAAGAAAGAGGGATTTCTTTACCAACGACGGGAAGCCAAGAGGAAAACGGCACTCTCAGCCCCTGCGTACCGGACTCCGCTCCTATGTGCCTGAGGGCGCAACCGACCCCGGATTCCATAGTCTCCACAGCAGCCAAGAAGAAAGCAGCAGGGGCGACAGCGTCATCCTCCACTTCCCCGCTGGACAGCGAGGAAAAGAAGCTAGACGCCATGGGACGTCGAGTCATCTCATTGGCAGCAACGACCATCAAGGTGGCCAATGCCCTTGCGATCGTGGCCCGCTATGATAGGGAGCTGTGGTTCAAGATCACCCCTATCCTGGACTTCCTCCTGGACGACAAGAGGGCAGAATCCCTGGAAATCTTGGAAGAAGGCGAGGTAGAGTTGGATCACGCCATCAAGGTAGCCACGGACATCATCGATACCGGATTTCGTCAGATGGGTAGCAGCGTTTGCCTGCGCCGGCGAGGTTGGCTCAGGGCCACCGACTTCCATCAGGACATGCAGACCAGGGTACTGGACATGCCCTTCGACAGAAACAACCTGTTCGAGAAAGCGGTGGACGAGAGTCTGCAGGCCATCAAAGCAGACACTGAGACGGCCCGTGCCTTGGGCACTCTCCATCAATGACGGCCGTCCCTTCGGGCCTCCGGAGGCAAATCCCAAGGTTCCTCCAAAGGATAGACGATGGGGGGATGATCTCTGAAGAAAGCTCCCACCTTTGAGAGGCTATTATTGCAGAACAAGAACACGAAGGGGCAGAGAGCTCAACTATATTTTGAATGAAGGCGCTGTGATCCAGTTGGCATCCTGCCGACGAGGGGTAAATGGGCAAAGGATCTGAATAGCAACATTTAAGATCAGTTGTGGTCCAGTATTTGTAGGCGTGTCAAGCTATCCACGGTATCTTTGCAATACAGAATTCAGGTGGTCAAGCGTATCAATCGGTGGCACTACCCCCAGGCCGTACTGGCCAGAATGCACCCGGAAGTGGACTCGCACTGCTGTAAGTGTAAGCAACCACAGAGCGATTATTACCATATGTGGTGGGAATGGCCCCATAAACAGCAGTACTGGGCAGAAGTCCTGGCATGACTTAAGGGGTTGGATCGGATACAAAGGAATCTATCGCCGTGGCTGTTGCTATTTGGGGTGTGTTTAGAGGAGGAACAAGAGGACGGGGTGGGCTATATGGTGTGCACATTATTGGTGGCGGCTATAAGCTGCATCGCCCAGCATTGGAAAAGTGACAAAATCCCCACTCAGAAAGACTGGGTGCAAAAAGCAAGCGTCATATATGATATGGAATACTTAACAAATTTGCTGGACGAATCACGCACAAACATAGAGGGAGTCCGGCTTCCATTCTTTACCAAATACGGACGGTGACCTGCCATGGTGATCTGTAATTGAGTTTCAAATTGTATTCACTGCATTGCATGGGGGTAGGGGGGGTCATGTGGGTTGAAGGGTTGAAATGTACAGGAGTCATATGTTTTCTTAAGGTACTGCGTTTCACTGTGCAATTGGATGTCAATTTTTAAAATTCGTTTCCTGGCCTTGAGGCCCTACCATGTAATTTCCCAGTTTACTGAACCAAAATGTCATTAGGTATGTCCCTGATTGCCCCTTATGCTCTATCGAGGAGATTCCTAATATCTCCAGAGCTAAATGGGTGGCAGTCCATTCCCATTTCTGGCACCTGTACCATGAACTCCTTGTACCCACCTTGAGGGCCACTGAAAATCAAAATCATTTAAAATTCAGGAAACGATTCAAAAGGTTTTTACATACGAAATAGCCATGCAGTGATATGACGCTCATCCCGTTTCTCCAGTGCTTTAAAGAAAGAATAAATACGTTTTTAAAATGTTGTGGTAAAAATGCAATAAATCATAATTTGCAGCAAGCTTTCAGCAAAAGGTTTACTTCTTGAAGGAATCTAATTTTATTTTCACTAGGGAGTAACACTGAATCATAAAAGAAATTCATAGCATTTCTTTTAATAATTCAAACTTGTTCCAGATGCTTACATTATTTGTATAACTTAAAATGTATTTGGCCTATTTACTTAAATATTCTGTTACTTTAAGTGCTAGGAATGTATGAAGAATATTCCTGTTCAAAATAAAAAATTCTACTGAAGAACTAATTTGTTCTAGTTATATTTCTGCCTGTGAATTTGCAGCAACATTCCTATGGTTTAAATTAGTGAATTTTTGGTGATGGCTCAATTAGCAAAACATTAACATGTCTAAAACTCTGCAAGGTCATGACACTGCAAAGTGCGTTGTTCGGCATGCAGCACTTTTCGTTTCCTTTCCCTGGATTACAGATGTCTTATATATACATATATATTTCTCCAGTATTGGATATTTCAAGGATTCACATTTTTATTGAATATTCCCCGTCTTCCGGCTGGGAATCCTTGGTAATATTAAAGCAGTGTGCCTTTTAATAAAATAAAAAACTGCTTGCACTAAAGTACTCTATTAGTGTCGTTTTGGGTAATACTGTCCACAGCCAATTAGACAGGTCCCCTTGGCCCCACCACTAGTGACCCTGTTCAGATATTTTACCGCACGTTAAGTTTTGGGAGTCCTCGATTTTATCTCTTCAAGAAATGTTATGTTTTGGATCTATTTTTGATAGTTTGTCCATCAATATCTTCTGTTTTGGTGCTGCATCGCTTCTTGCATACGCTGGTCCATGAATGGTGAAGTTTCGGCCCATTTAACCTCCAACAAATTCCTAATCCCGTCTGAGGCCTTCAGTAGACCGTGGAGATGACAGACACAAGAACGAAAAGCCTTTTTATGGCCTGCTCAAGATGTAACCTGCAGAAAATGTACATTGAAGATCTGCATGAGAAGTGTCTTTATTATCTATACTCAGACCATGATGTGAATGGCTGTTGCATCTGCCAATCATTCTCATCCAAGACCGCCACCGCAGGTTAGTGGACTGGTTGGAAAAAGGTTCTGGGGGCTTCTGACTCAGCCTCTGTTCGTAGTTATGCCTCTGCCAGGCACAGCAGATCCATAGAGCACACTCCCTCTTCAAAGAGGTCGAGGTCCAGTGATGAATCTTCCCGGGGGAAGAGAACTAAAAAGGGACAAATGTTGTACGCCGTGCCTGCTCCACCATCAACCATGTCGTTGACGATTCCGTCTACAGTCACCTCGTTGACCACTTCAGCTCCTAGGACACCTTTGTTGACAGTTCCATCGTCCAAGCACTCTTCGAAAAAGCTGCGCTCATCCACGACGACGATGACCCAGTCAACGACTCAGTCGGCCCAAATCATCGTTGACGTCAAAGTCTTCTTTGACGACGACCACTTCATCGATGACCCCGTCGACCACCTCGTCAACTGCTACCACATGGTCGACTATAAAGGCAACTATGAGCAAAACCATTGCTACTCCATCGACCAACTCGTCGACAACATCAACCACCTCATCGACAACAAAAATGTCTATTTCTTGGCAGTCTAAACCATCACCAAGCACATTTCTATTGTCTACGACACCAAGTCAGAGGCCATTGGTTTCCACATTCCCCAATGGAATTAACATGGGAATGCTCAGCCATTGTTTTCACTGGCTCCCAATCCACCACCTGCAGTCCCCTGTCCATCCATGGCCCCTCCTGAGCAACTGCTACAGCAGGGTGAAGAATCAAACATTGAGGCTCTGGAGTCTATAGGCTCGAAATACGAGGTCCCTTCTCTTCCCAGCATGCCTCTACCAGCTACTTCAAAGCAAGGCCTTCCTATAGCTCGAGGCCATACTCAACCTCCTCCATCAAGCGCGCCTGTCCCAATGGGCACTCCTTCTGGCTGCAGGGAAATGTCTATCGATATACTATCCACTTTGCAAACACTGGTTTCCAAACTTCAGCAACACCTGCCTGCTCCATCGTTGCCTCTTCCAATACAACCCCATGAGAACCTAACAAGGGAGAGTTTAGCCCCCACCCCATGCCATGCAGACCTCTTCTGAAGGCTCCATCTCTGCCACCTGTCACCCTCACTGACACTGATGCTTATGATTATTCATCAGACGGTCTCCAGGCACGCACTCAGACAAGTTTGAAGACCTAGTGCCAGGCAACAGTGAGCTACCAGACCTGCTGCTGGGAGATTCGTCTCCAGAAGAGATTGACTCCTTTCATGCACTCATGAAACGGGTGGCCAAGCTGTTCGAACGTATACCTGAGGAGCAAAAAATCTAAGGTTTGCGTTATCAGAGACAACAATCTTTGAGAAAATCAATGATTTCCATGCCATTGCTAGAGGATACCTGGGAGGACTGAAAAAACCTTTTTCAGTGCCTCCCAAGAAAAAGTACAAGGCCCCTGATTCCATGCAACAATGCCTGCTCACACAACTGTGAGACATCAGTTCACATCTTTTATACAGTTTTCCAAAAGTTAAAACACTCCCAAATACTTTAGTTCAGTACACCCCCCAAACATGATTGGACAAAAACTGCTTCAAACAAGTCCCATCTTTGATTGCGATCTCAACTAGCCCAGACTCCTGGCGCTTCTGAAACATACGCATTTATGCGACCACTACTCTAGAACATCTAGCCTCTGGTTTCGATCTGTAAAAACAATTGATCACCGGACACCCAGGCCTCGGGCGCCATTTTTATTACCAGCCCAAACAAATGTACACCCCCTCTACGCGACTTCAATATAATGAGCAAGATAACATTTATTCCCTTTTACAGATCTGTTTAATCATAAACCTTTGTTCTGTTTGCAAGCTGACCTTCCTACTAGATGACTCATTCTTCTTTCCGTCAACGAATGTCCCTGCTACTTAAAATTCATGTGCAGCAGCTAGCTACCATATTCTTTGCAAAGCACCCCATGTGTCGATGGTGTTCATGTTTCATTTGCAGTTTTAACATTGTATATTTCTACGTGCGTGAAGATCTAATATGTATACATTATAAATAACAGTAACACTAAAAGTAACATTTCCCATCCATATTTAACTGCACACGATACATATGAATTTGCAACATTGTGCAGGGTTCGCTGCCATCCCCCGTCATCAATATGGTGCACGCAACATAAACCCCTCACAATCATGGGGACCCTTCCTGACCACCCCAACGAGGAAATCAGCATTGACGCAGAGTTTCAACCAAGGCTAACGCACCCAAGCAGGCCTGTTCAAGCCTTGCACCTGACCCCCCACTTCAACACCCCAGCAGGTGGGGGCGGTTAACCAGCTTTGTCCCACAGTGGAAAAATATCACCACTGACAAATGGGTACTAAACATCATTTGTCAGGGTCATACCCTGGAATTCATAGTAACATGTCTCTCCATACACCCATCACAAGGATGGAAAAACAGCAATCCTTGCTCCTGCAAGAAGTACAGTCCCTCCTAGGGAAGGAGGCCATCTGAAATCGTCTAATCACACCTCTAAGGCTCCGGAGTGTACTCCAGATACTTTATGGTGAGAAGAAAGTCAGGAGTATGGAGACCTATACTAGACCTCAGGGGACTCAAAAAATTCCTCGTGTCAAAACCTTTGCATGGTCAAGCTGCAACACATCCTATACCAGCTGGAAAAAGGGAACTTCCTCTCCTCTCTAGTCCTAGAGGATGTGTATTTCCATATCCCGATCCATCAGCGACATAGGCACTTCGTCCGTTTTGTAGTCCAGGGAAAGCACTATCAGTTCAAGGCCCTGTTGAAGTCAACACCAAGGGTGTTCATGAAATGCCTAGTACCAGAGGCGGCAAACCTCAGTCACTCAAACATTCAAGTTTACCCTTACCTGGATGAGTGCATGGTGAGTGCACCATCTTTGCCACCAGCAAAACAGCACACCACAGATACCATCCAGTGCCTAACATCTCTGGTGTGCTCACTGAACTTTCTGAATTCCCGCTTATGGCCTGCTCGAAGCTTGCTATTCTTGAGCTTAATATTCTCACAGGTTTTGCGATTCCCTCGAAAGAAAGGGTCAAGATGATACTGCACAAGGTCCAACAGCTGTCAAGTTTGCCGATTGCATCAGTCCACACCCTCAAGTCTCTGCTGGGTATGATGTCCACATGTATCCTCTTGATTCCACACTGCAGGCTCTAGATGAGACCTCTAAAAGAGTTCCTAGATGCCCTTTGATAAAAAATATTAGGGTCTTGGGAGGACAAGTTTCGCCTCACACCATCTTTCCGCCAAGCTCTCTGGTGGTGGAATTGTTGCTGCAATCTCACGCAGGGTACTTCCTTTCATCTTCCGATACACCAGGGCACAGTTACCACAGATGCCTACCTGAAAGGGTGGGGAGCCCACACAGGAGAATTCCACGCCAGGGGACTATGGTTTCCTGAAGAAAAAGCTCTACATCTCACCGTTTTAGAGTTGAGAGGGGTTTTTTGAACCCTGAAGTCCTTCAGACAGCAACTGCAGAGCAAGGTAGTTTGCATCTTTACAGACAACACCACCACCGTGTCCACAGAAGCACAAGTGCTAATTAAAAGTGCAATTGCCACACAACATGTATCTCATTCCCTTCTACCTTCTTTCTACTGGGGATCAACAATACCATTGCAGACTTGCTCAGGAGGGAACTCGGGTCCTTCCACAAATGGGAACTTCACCAGAGCCAAGTGCTTTGCCGTTTATCCATGTGGGGGCATCCGGTGATAGACTTGTTTGTCACAGCGGAGTGTACCCAGTTTGCAAGTTGCTTTCCCCAAGCAGGGAGCCTACGGGACACGTTATCATTCACATAGAAAGGTTGTTCCTCTACACTTTCCCCTCAATTCCTCTGTATCTTCGAGTTCTCAGTACACTGAAACAGAACCGCTGTAAGATGATCCTATTAGTCCCGACCTGGCTGCGCCAGATTTGGTACTCAGCACTCCTCCTCCTATCAGTGGCTCCTTACGTCAAATTGCCTCCTCTCCCTAACTTGCTCATCAGAGACAACGGGTCAGTCATACACCACAATCCAGTATCCCTCAGCTTGACAGCTTGGCCCCTGCAACCCTTGAATTTGGTAGCATCCTGCTACCTTCAGAATGCAAACAGAGCCTGGCCAGGGCAAAAACATCATCTACGCTGTTCTGCTATAGAATTAAGTGGAGACATTTTGCCATATGGTGAAACCTTGACAGCTGGCCTGTTACACACACAAGCTGCTCATATCTTGTCATAGGTCATGTCCTGGTTTGGCACACTGATATATAAAAGTGCATCAAGCAGCCATTTCACGCTACATACGTACCTCAAGACAATCTTCCCTCTGGTCTAAGAGATTAGTAAAGGAATTCCTCAATGGACTGTTCCGTGCATTCCCCACTGTTCAAGACCCTGCTCCAGCTTCTTAACTCAATATAGTCCTCTCTAAACTAATGGGCCCTCCATTCAAGCCTCTCCACAGAGCTCCTCTGAAATTCCTCTCCTGGAAGACAGTTTTTCTAGTGGCCATCACTTCAGCCATGCATGTAGGTGAGCTGTAAGTTTTATCCTGCAAACTTCCTTTTTGGGTTTTAACCAGTCCAAGGTGGTTCTCTGTACAAACACTTCCTTCATGCCGAAAGTGCCTTGCACTGGAATGAACCGCTAATACTTCCTGTTTTCTTTGGCTCGCCTTCGTCTCCAGCAGAACAAGTATTGCATTATCTCGATGTTGCGAGAGCCCTCAAGTTTTATGTAGCTCACATTAAAGAGTTCTGCAAGTCATCACAGTTGTTTGTTGCCTTCGGTCCAGTTGGTAAGGGCAAGGCCCTTGCAAAGTCTTCCGTTTCAAAATGACTGTCGGCGTGCATTTCCCACTGCCATCGTCTGGCCAAAAGGCCTCTGCCAGGTAAGACCAGGAGCACTTTCAACGAGAGCCTTGGCTTCTACTGTAGCCTTCCTGTCTGGTGTTCCCCTACTTGACATCTGCAGGGCAGCTACATGAAGGTTTGTCCATACCTTCACATGGTTCTATTGCGTCAATAGGGATTCCAGGGAGGAGTCCTGAGTTGGCCAAGCAGTGCTTCGCAACCTGTTCCCATAAGGTGAGTGTTCCAAATATGAGTGAATTGCTTCTGTAGAGCTATGTCTCCGTCCATTGGTTGTGTATGTGTGTAATCTTATTCATTAAGCAGGTGAATCCATAAAAGATCCAATGTTGGAAAAGGGATAGGTTACTTACCTGTAACTCCTGTTCTCCAGCATTGGTATCTTTCATGAGTTCACATGCAACCCTCTCTTCGACCCCTCTTTGGCTCATTCTGCCTCATCAAGAACAATGTGATTAAGTCTCATGCATGCACTCATGCTGAATGCTTTCTAACTTTAATTTAAGTATTGTCCAACGGGAACACCTCTTGGTATCTATATGGTGTATTGCTCCCCTCAGTTCCCGTTGAGTTTGGAGTTCCCTTTAGTTTTACATCTTATATTTATAGCACTGAAAGCTGTAGTACAATACTAGGGATAATAAGCTCTTCAATCATTTTTCAGTGGGGTGATAGATCAATCAGTGCTGGTAAAGAGGTATTCTAATTGGCACGTGTTAATCAATTATAATGGTTAAACACTTGTTACTGTTTCATTGATATAAAATGTGTAGCCTTGAAAATGCACTGGCCACCAAGCAGGACTGTGTCTAGTAGGCCTTGACCAAAACAGCTAAAGCAAAACAAAGTAAACAGAGACTGAATGAAGCCTAAACAATCAATTGGTTTTTTGTGTTTCTCACAGAATCTGGGACATTATCAAGCTTTTTTTAGCAACATGCTGTTACCTTAAGGGGATTTTAAATACTTGCTCAATACTGTGATAACCGTGGTATACTGTCACCATGACAGCAGGTTATCATACTGCTGCAAAATCGATATCATGGCATGCCTGAGGAGGGGGCGGAATATGCCCAAAATGGCCAAAACTCAGGTGGTTTTCTTCTCTGATGCCTACAAATGTTTTAGATTACTGACATTTCTGCCATTTAATGAATCTGAACACAACTTTCCAAAAATGTAAAGGCTTTTTGAAAAGTTTATTGCGGTTACATGAAGGGGGCACAAAATTATAGGAAGCGTACCAAAACGTTCAAAATTTGGATTAACTTGAATGGGAAAGAAATACCAGTAACAGCTGCAGCCCAAACTGGTGGGTGGATTTTCACCAAACATGTATGAGGAGCTCCGGCCAGGTGCCAAAAGCATGATCTAACTTGGGGACCGGCTATGGGTGTTAGAGTGGGCACTGCACCTGGGCTCTGGCAATGCCCAATGTCTGCTCTGAGATGGCTAGTAGAGCCTGTAACATGGCTTAAGCCCAGGCCCCAGGGATTGTGGCCACTGGGCCCGGTGCGATGGCAAATGTTTACTGTGGGTTGATTTGTGGGGCACAGAGGCGTTGCTAGGGGCGCTGAGTGGGCTATAGCCCTGGGTCTTTTGGTTGTAGCCCCGGATAGAAGCTCTGGGGGTACAACTAAAATGCTAGCTAGCCCCGAGTCCCAACAATTCCAACATTAGTGTAGCTCCGTATATTTTCCAGACCTAGCAACAACCCTGGTGGGGCAGTCAACATGGCAAAATGTCATGGCCCGGTGACCATGGCCGTAAATCATGGACAGTGGGCCACAGTCCCACAATTGGGCTACAGCAGCCGCTTGGCCGGGCTGCAGGCCAGGCCCAATCCTCATTGTGGGTTGCTTCCAGGGGCCGGCAACAACTCTGAAGCCTATGCCCCAGGGTTTGTGGCTACGGCCATGGCCACAAGCGGTGGACAGTGGCCCACGGTCTCATTATGGTTTAGTGGGAGCAGTACCTGGCTGCAGGCTATGTCCAGTGGCTATTATGGGTGACTAGGTGGGGCTTTGGGCATTGCTGAACCTCATGCCCCAGGCACTTCAGCCATAACTTGCATCCCCCGAAAAGGTTCCTCAAAGGGTCACCTTCGTCAATGTGCTCTTTAATAAAAAAGTTAAAGGAACTTAATAAGAATAATAATTTTCAATAACGTTCATAAAGTGCTGGAACAGAATGAAATATCTCCAGCGTGTTTTGCTATATGGTTGAATCCCATGCGCCAAGGATTGCGGCCTCTGGCCATGTCCATAAATCATCGACAGTGGCCCTTGATGCTATTAGATTGCCATAGTAGGTAACTGGACCAGCCTGCAGACTAGGTCCAGTGGATATTGAGGGTGGTTTGGTGGGTCATGGTTTCCGGAGTCATGATTAAGCCTCACGCCCTAGCCAATGTACTCATGACTTGCTTCTGCCACATGTGCTGCCCAAAGTGGTAAACATCAGTATGCGCTGCTTACAATATGTTTTAAAAAGGAAAGTTATTTTTCTTTCATATATGTTAAAAACTGAATTGTTAAAAACTTACATGCAATGCTGGAACATCATGAAACTTCTTTAGTTATAAAAACTGTTAAAATTCAGTGACAAAACTCTGGTAAAGGGATGTTATGGAAACCTGTGAAAGTCAGTGAAAAAGTGTTAGCGGGATTTTATGATTAAGTTGCCCCAATAAAGGCCTTTGAAATTCAACGAGAACATGTGTAAAAAAAACGTTGTGGTTGTGGGGTGCATTTACAGGCCCTAAGCAGAAATCCCTGTCACCTAAAAAAACGCATTTAAACATTGCCAGAAAAAAACGGCTGTGCTTTGCTTTCCCTGGCACATATGTGGCAAGCATTTGAACATTTCACCAAGAAAGGCTCTGCATTTGCTTTTCTTTCATCTGAATAATAAAAAGTTATGATGTACATTCAAAAACGGCCCTGCGTTTGTTGTTCTTGCATCTGAATAACAAGAAGTTACGCACTGCATTCAAAACGACCTTATCTTACAGTTACTTTACATGAGGGGAAAGGATTTCAACATTGAAACCCGACAGGGCTTTTGTTTTCCCTTTCATGTGAACAGCAGCGCTCTAAAACACTGCAAATTAAAATAAAATGGTGGCTTTTGCTTTATTTCATGTCAAATCGAAGAACCCTGTGCAGGGGACCTACCCCTCCATTTCAAAAGACCAACAGCAGATGCAAACTCACTCAAAAAGGACGAATTAAAGAATCCCATGACCTACAGAACAGCATTTCAAACGTTACATGAAAAACGGCTTGCACACATGTGAAATAAAGAAAAATTACTTTTAAAAGCCACTGTGAAAGGATGGCTTGCTGGCACAGAAAATATCAGTGAATCAGTGAAATATGTTGCGGGCGGTGTATTGATTAAAGCCATGCACATTATGTTTTCCCCCACAAGACTGCAATCACCTTGGAAGAGGCTCAGAAAACCAGAAGACATTTTTTTGGGCTCATGCACAAAACTCAATTGAAAGCCTTGGCTCCCACTGGAAGTCGTACCTATAAGTGAACTATTCTGCAATGACATGTGATGTGACTGAGGGAGCTATAATTCCCTGCTCTGCCAGACTTGAAGGCAGTACTAGCAGGGAGGACAAGAATGTAAGTATGGCTAGAGCTTGGCCATGAAGTGTGAGTTCCTCCTGCACCCATTAACAAGGACAAACTGACAAACTACAAAGGGTGTAATAAAAATCTCTGGTCACCGGCTGGGCCAAGCGAAGACAGTTGGCTGCGGGGGATGAAGCACCGCCCTCCCATATGTGACAGGTCCTCCAAATTGACATTAAAGGATTGATTCATTTTAGGCTTTTTTTCGCAGCACTCAGAATAAAAAGTAATTTTGTTTTCTGCAATTTTTCCATGTGACTTTCAGACGGTTGTTTAGAGACTAAGGGCCTCATCACGAGTTGGCCGGTAACGCCGGCACTAATAGCGCTGGTGTTATTAGCCCTACCGCCAAACCCACCGGCACTATTAGCGCCGGATCACGGGTTTGGTGGAACGTGTATTGCCCATTCCCCATTGAGCCCATTCGGGAAATCCCCATTCCCCATTGGGCTCAATGGGGACATTTCGCACTTTTACTGCAGGCGGATTTCCTGCCGGAGGTAAATGCACCAAAAATCAGCAAATTCTCCGCGGATTTCCCCCCAGCTCAGAGCTGGGGTAAATCAGCCGAAGCCATGATTTGGCAGACCCTTAAATGCGGCAGTAACAGCGCTACCACCGCATTTAAGGGCTACCACCAAACTCGTGATGAGGCCCTTAGTGCATATTCCTAGGACTTTGTGGACTGAAATGGCCAGTAAAGACTAGTTTCTGGCTGATTTTAAAATGTGACAAGCATGAGATTTGATGGAAAGATGCAAAATGAGATTATGGGCATGCTTAATCATTGGCAGAGTTATAACTGTTATATATTTTATGAAAAGGACAAAAATGCACGAAAGGGCCATGCTACCTCACACAGTGCTGCCGATCGGCTTACCTAATTCCCTATGACTAACTGCAACCGCATATCTATTTCTTATGGCAGTGGCTAGCATAAATACGAAGCTAGGAAACATAACTCAGTTTTGCTAAAAAATTGACCTGAGAAAAAAAGAACTGTAATAAATGCCAAACAGATGGTGCTCCCTCCCCTTGAACCAATGATGCCAGGGGGCGGGATAGGAATAGAAGATTGCCTTATCACAGGGTAGGAGTAATTCCAGAATACTCCCCCTAGATTGTAAAGTGAATGGTGTCATTTGGGCTATATCAGGTGGGATAGTACTAGACAGACAGAAACACACACAAGAATCTGGGGAGACAGGAGAAGGAGGACGGAGGGGAGGCAGCTGAATCTCATCCAGGAGAGTGCAGAGACCAGACTCCTTGCCTGGCTGTTCAGAGTGTCCTGAGATCCAGCTGGCTGTCCTGAATCCCATCCAGGAGAGTGCAGAGACCAGATCCCTTGCCTAGCTGTCCAGAGTGTCCTGCGATCCAGTTGGCTGTCCGGAATCCCATCCAGGAGAGCGCAGAGACCAGACCCCTCGCCTAGCCGTCCAGAGTGTCCTGAGATCCAGCTGGCTTTCCAGAATCCTAAACCAAGGCTTACTTTGTAAGTAGCAAATAACCCCAGCCCTAAATTGTATAATCTTTTGCTTTTTGCAAAATAACCCCATTGAAAATCCCATTGAAAGTCCCAAATTGCCAGTATAATACATTCACCTTTCCATAGAAGAATCTGTATTAGCCTGTGTATGCTAGCGTATTCCTTTGATACATTTTTCAGTTGTTTTTCTAAGTCCTTAATATCATTCTGAAATAAATCATTTAATTCCACCATTGAAATTCACGTTCAAAATGGTTGCAATTCGAAATCAACAATCTTGTCGAGTGTTTTTATTAATTATTCTAGTCCTTAAAGTACAACCTCAACAGAGTTAGTCTCTGTGTGACTCAAAACCGAATTTACCTGTGTATTGTAGGGATTACCCCACAAACTCTTAAATTGCATCTGTCCTGTTAAAAAACTCAAACCGTAGTCCCCTTGAGAGCAATCCCTTTTGCTAGTATCTTACCTGCTATGTGCCTCTGTTCTTGTCCTTGAAAACCGATTTCTGATTTTGAAACCTAAACCCTTTCCTTAGCTACTGGTCATTGTAAAATCCTGTGTGAAACGATTTTCCATTTGCTGTTTGTATTTTTTCCTTTTGCATTTGCTTTCTCCCCAAAATCGTTTTTCCTACCTCATCTCTACATTGTTCTGTGTGCTGATTAGTAGTCTCTAAGCTTCCCTTTCTCCTCAAGCGTAGCAACACGAATTTCCTTTCTAGCTGTCCCTAGCAGTTGTGAGTAGCCGTGCGAGTAATATGCAAAATCCGATTCTGCCGTTTTGCTCCAAAAACGGGTTTTCACTTTATTTTCTGGCCTCCCTTGGGTTGGTGGGCTTTATTCCAAATTTGACTTTTCTCGCTCTATCCTTACTCCTTGACACTGCCTTCCATTCAAAGGAATTAAGTTAGCTGATGTTTGTGGGTAAGGGTTACAGGGGTGTGTGCTAAACCTTGATGCTATCACTTGATTAAAAACTGTTCTTTTTCCTGTTTTGCCATTAAAGATCTGTGTAAACTGTGATAGGATATCTGAAACTAATTTTCTAGGAATCATTGCATTTGTGTTGCCACATATTAGTGGCGGTTGTATTTTGAATAGTTTTTCTTTTTCATTAAATAATACATTAATAAATATCTTATTAATACACACCGGCCTGGTTCCCAGCCCATCGTGACACAGAGTGTTTGTGAAGGTTGGGTACGAGACTGGTTGAAGGCCTACTCAAATAAAAGAACCCGTGGTTTATTAAAAATAAAAACGCGTTTTTATTGTACCCACATTCATTGTCAGGGAAGGAGCCCCGGGCTGGAGTGTGCCGTGTTATAAAACCGTGACATGGTTACATTTCCCAAATAAAATAAATTGAAATTCAAAGAAAATACTTTGTTAAAGTGACGTTATACAAAATCGAAAAACCAAAGAAATTTGCTAATTATAGTTAGCTATGCAACCATCATTTTTCAATGGCTTCTTCATAAATTTCAGATAACCCGTTTAGGATTTTCCAACGCTGTAGGCTCAGAATACACGCAAATATGAGCTTTTAGAAGTCCAACGAAACAACCCAGGTATTAATTGAGAGATCAATAAAGACTTGCTCTCTGGAGGGGCCCTTTATTTCTATTGACACTTGCATGGTACGCCTGCAAATAAACTAAAGTGCACAGAGCAGTGCTCAAGTTTTCAAACATACGAAAGGTTGCAATTGGCACAACTTGTATGTTGCATATGTGGGCACAAATAATGTCTAGCCATGTTCACTGGACAGACGGCAGTGGCTTCAAAGCCCACATTAGACAGGGACGAGGCTGTGCCTGTGAGTTATTTTCCATATGTCATGGAAATTACATACGTCCTGTGAAGTAGTGCTTGCATTCAGCAAGCAGACTAGACTAGGAACCATGTCAATGAGAACCATTGGTCTCTAACAATGTCGATCATTTGCAATATTAGAAGCACACCAAGCCAAAAGCCTCCCTGCAAACCTGTGCTTTGGCGCACTATGCAGCGAGCGGCTGTGAACCCATGTTCTCAGTTCCACATGTTTAATTGGCAGCTATCTTGCAGGAAAAGATGAACATTCTGGATATGGAAGATAAAAAGTCAATGCCAAGCAGTTGTGAATGACACAACAATGGCATAATACATACATTCATGTTCAGCTATTTATTTGCAGATTCTATGACAAGGCTAGAGGCGACCAATATGCTTCACATTTCTTTATTCAACCCTTCAGCAGCAAACAAAAATAAATTAAATTAACATACGCGCTCCCATTACCAGGCCGGAGGCGGTTCTTCAGGACATTATTTATGGCCAGTGGTGGACTGGCCTATAGGGTACTCGGGAGATTTCTCGGTAGGCCTCTGCACCCTGGGCAGGCATGGACTGGCCTATAGGGTACTCGGCCTATAGGGTAATCTGGAAATTTCTTGGTAGGCCTCTGCACCCTGGGCAGGCATGGACTGGCCTATAGGGTACTCGGCCTATAGGGTACTCAGGAGATTTCTCAGTAGCCTCTGCACCCTGGGCCTCTTTTGTGTTGTAACTTCCACTTTTCCTCATAGGACAAGGGTTGGGCTTGCTGAAAATGTGTGATATGGGGCCACTTGGAACATTATTTCCACGGCCTCTTTTGGTTCCCAGTCCATCCCTGTTCATGGCTCTCCAAGTAAGGAAGTGTTGCCTGGCCTAAAGTCCCTTTTTCTCTTGGTATCCCGATACCTGCATTTTTGCTTCTATTTAAAACATGATTTCAGTCCCATAATATGAATAAATCAAAGTGCTAATGCCATTACAAGCCAATGTATCACACCTGTTACAGTTAAAAATTAGAGCAATATATAAAATGTGTACCTCATAATGCATGTTTTATTTGTTTCATTCAAATGTGCGCTCTAATGGCCCTACCCACCCACTCATCCCCATCGACAATTCCGCCCACTTTATGGCACTTGTACGGTACATTTGACCCTCCAGCTCAATCAGTTATCCAACCTTGTCCTAGTGGTATTGAGAAGTCCAATCAATGGGCCTCATTATGAGTCCGGCTGCGGGTTCCCGTCGGGCTCGTAGCACTTTTCCAGCGCCTGACTTCCCAGTGCCACTGGGAGATTACGAGTCCCGGCGGATCGGGAAGTCAGGTGCCGGAAAATGTTAGTCCCGATTCCCATGGAGTCCAATTGCACTCCATGGGAATGGAGACACTGAAGCACCAGTACCTTTGCTAACGGTGCCGGTGCTTCTGTGAAAACTTGGCAGCCGGGTGCTGTTACGCAGGTCAGACGTGCCGGGCGCAACGGCCCCCGCCCGCTGAGTTGTAGTGTGGCAGTCCAGAAAAGGGTGCCGGTATAGTGCGGCCAGCACCCTTATTTCCGGCCCATCACACTTGTAATGAGGCCCAATGTTTCGTTCACCCACCACAGGCTAATCTTCCTGTCCAATCCAAATCAGTCTATCACTATAAAACATTTCCTGTCCGTGACTCCTCCTCTTTTCTTTTTCTGCTCTTCAGAAAGTTAATTCCTTTGGTGCATATGTTGCAGCTTTAATATCACGAATCAGACTTTGTTTTGATAAGGGATTCTGTGCTGACAATGAGTTCTATTGATGCTCTGGTGTATTTGTAATTCCATGAATCAGGCAGCCGCATTACTGCAGCGATGATCCGGCTGCTTCCCTTGCTGCAGTCGCGAGTCTGACAGGGAAGTCGTGCTGGAGGGAAACTGACTGGTGAGCAGAGGAAGACTGCAAGCAGAGCAGAAACATAGCCAGGATTGTCTAACAAGTGGGGCCTGAAGCTAATGTTGTTGTGCCCTCTGCAGTGTAAATTCCCACACAACGCTGCTGAGTGGGCATTTCCAGATTGTGGGTGGGCCTTGCCCGCTCAGGACCTACCCTGTCTACGTCTCTGAAGCAGCGGGATACATTTCTCTTGAGCGTCCTAGCGAGGCATGCTGGGGGAGCAGCGTGAAGATCGTGTTGGGCACCCACCCAACGGCAGTAGGACCACTCAGGCAATCAACAGCCTTGTGATGTCACACGAGCAAGCGTGGAGCAGCAAGATGGTCATTTTGAGAGAGAGGCAGTCTTGGAGGGAGCCCACGCCATTACGTGTGATCGCAAATCATCCTAAGAGACAGTTAACCATACATTAGGAGCATGACCTCCAGTCTTTGGGTTACATTACTCTTAACAGCACCAGTGAACCATTTAGGCAGGGAAACATGCATAATGGCGGTCAAAAAGGTGACCTCTTCAGAGTCCATCATTAAGTTGAATCCCTGCCGCATGGATCTTCCATTCCTGTCAATCTCCCCGGCCACATGACCAGGGACAGTCAGCCTGGATAGTTTGGGGAACCATGGCATAGAGATACGTAAGTTTAAAGATGGCGCATAGCCAATGTTAGTCCAAATAGGAGGATGAATTTGATTATGAATATACTGGGGGAGGGAGGGTGTGGGTCCTGGCATTCGATGAGGCAGGGAGAAGTTATCCCTGACAGGGTCCTGTCCATGACTTTAAAATGAATGTTAGTCAATTTACTAAAACTGGCAGTAGTTGAACGCATCAAGCCAGTTCAGTCCAATCTATAATCACTACTAGTACACAAGAGAATATTTACAGCAGGGCAAATTGCCAGAGGAACAGCATTTTATTGGTTGTCATTTTTTATTTTGTATTTATTTATTTCGATTGATAAAGCGCCAGCGGGCCAGGGGCACCATGGCGCTGGTACAAGGAGATTTGCTGGCGGATACAATTGTTTATACATTGACGGTACATTTCGGTATCTAGTACAGTCGTATCTATACAGGGATAGATTTACATGGTGGTTTGTTTACATACGTTTTCTCCGTTATTATATTATGAACACGAGAAGTGTTTCTACTTGTACGGGCTGTCAAATTGGGTTGTTTTGTTTCATGGTATTTTTTATGCTCCCTTTCAGTTGTTTGGGGTGCTGTTGCTATAGCGACTGAATGAACGCTCATCTTCTGGGACCAGGTTCACTGGAAATCATGTCACTGTTACCTACAGCTCTTTCCAAATGTACATGCCGGATGGCGCAGAGCCCTGACATAACCTTTCACAAAACAACTTAAATGTTATGTTTTACAGCTCATTATTTTAAGTGCTTACTTTGATCGGGATAAAGGTTTCCTGAAGTTGCAGTGACGATCCTGCATGTACGTTAGATTGGTTTGCATCGTCATGGAGCTTCGTTTAGTTCAATCTCCTCATGAACTGCTTTCTCAAATATTTCAGCCTTCGTGATGTTTCAAGGACACATTACATTGCATCATTTGTGGAGAATCCGATAGTGTATTAATGCATTTTTATGTTAATTTCCTTAGGAAATCTACAAAAAAAGTACACATTTTGTCACTGGTCAAAATATTTCCACTATGGTATTTTGACAGATTAAACAGCATAACCGAAAGTTAAACAGCATACTCGGGACCAGGGATTTCCCCCTTGGGATGCCTTTTATTTTCCTTCTTATGCCCTAGTGGCAACCCTAAAGGCGCCATGATATATGATGGGAATAGTTATTCTTGACATACTTCCATACAATTTTGATTTCCTGGTGATAAATGGTGTCTGCACAAATGCAGGTGGGCCACAAAGAGTTCTTTCAAACGTTTTTTTAAACATTAAACCAATTTAGTGAGTATGGCTGATCCACCACACTGAGTACTTCTGAGCTGTTAGCAGTGATTCCACTCTGACAGTTAAAAGCTTTTGTGGCCAAACGTATTTATTGTTAGGGTGACTTTTGTTTTTAAAAAAAATGGAAATACGTGCTGATCCCAGCATGCTTTAAGTATTTACATATTCAGTCATAGAACTCTCACAGAGATATATGACAGATATAAAGTTCTTTGGTCATTCTTATATTCCCAAAATACTCTTTAATATGCAAAACAGCCAAAACCTCATTGAGTTTATTGGTACCACTTCACATTATCGTTGGACATGAAACCGTTGCAACAATGAGGGTTTTCCCTTCAGAAAAGTAAAGGTTAAAAGGTATGCATCATTTTACAATATTAAACGTATGCCTATGCTTAAGTCAAGCACAGAATTCCCACAGGTGGCACTAAAATGATGTTCAGAAGCAAACACTAATTTCCCTCTCCGGCGGTACCACATGTCATAGGTCTGTGGTCGCCCAAAAGGTGCAGGCATGAAATAGATCATAGAGAAGTTAAAATGGAGAAGAGTAAATCTGAACGCGCAGGTACATCAGAAACCTGTAAAACGATACGCAAAGCCATAGGAGGGTGAGACCAACAAAAACCGCGTGCCAAAGGTACACACTGGGCCGCATTACGAAGGTGGCGATAAGGCAACAACGGCGCCGGTAGTGCTACCAGCACCGTTGTTGCCTTACCGTCACATTATGAGTTCTGCTTGCGGGTCCTACTCTGCACACCTGGTAAGACCAGGCGTGCAGAGCGGCACACACGAGCAGAACTTGTGATTGCACCGGTACCGTTATAAACGGTGCCAGTGCAACCGTGCTCCCCACCCCCATTCTGCCCTATGCCCATACCGTAACCCGCGAATGGGCCATTACCGGCCCATTCAACTCGTAATGGGCCGGTAATGGCCCATTCGCGGGTGCCGGTGCCGGTAGCGAGTTAGGCGGTAGCTGTGCCCTTACTAAGGGGACAGCTACCACCAAACTCGTAATGAGGCCCACTGCTTCACTGCTGTAAAGGTGACCCATCAAGATATTCATTCAGCCATCTTTACAGAAGCTGCTCAGTGCTAAGCAGGCAAATGGCATCCCTAATGGGATTATCATGTGTCTTTGATGATATTCTGCTGCACGCTCTTCAGAACAAGCATTGGCAATGCCAGTAGTTTTGGCGTTTGCTGTTGTTCTTTGCATTATGCATTTATAGACACCATGGTGTAAAGAGAGTGTCAAGTTTTAAAGGAGGATGCGATAAGGGGTGTGCAAGAGAATGAGAAGGGAAATAGAGCAAGAGAGGAAGCCATTGATAGAAGGTGCCATCGATGATAAGCAAGCAGAAATATGAGCGAGAAAGGGCGAGAGGGTAAGAAATAAAGTGTGAGAGGAAGGATGAGAGGGGGTAGAGAGAAGAGATAAGGTTGGTGGGTGGAGGAATAGAGGGTATAGGTTGGGTGGGGCAGGAGGGGGTAGGTGTGCATGGGTCGGGGTAGCTACGGCACCCACATATGCCAAAATATATTGGTTGTTTATTCATATAGCACTTATTTACAGGTGTAGTGCTTCAAAGCGCTTCAAGGCTGGAAGGTAACAAGGGAATACAGTAATCATTCTTAGAGTGGTACAGTTGAGACCAAGCTCGGGAGGGGGAGGGAAAAACACTGGGGGAGGACAGGACAAACAAACTGACTGGTCCTAGTACATTTAGGCCATGCATACGTACAGGTGGAGGTGCAGAGACGAGGGGGTGGGGTAAGGGGGGAACAAGGAGTCCCATCCAGCAGGACCCTGGGTTAAGTGCAGAGAGGGTGCCCACGCTCAAGGAACGTAAGCTGAAAGTGCAGTAATGTTGAACAGAGTGCAGCGGCCCGGAGGCAAGTGCAAAAGACTGGCGGGGGGCCTGGGACCTGTAGGCTCTGGAGGTGAAGCAGGCAACCAGTCAGAAAAAACTGAACAGAGTTAGGGATGAGAAGGACGGTGGAGCAAAAAGACAGGAGGTTAGCAGGTGAGAGAGAGAGAGAAGGAGGAAAAGAGAAGGAAGGTCTTGAGGAGTTTCAGGAACTTCAGTTGCCCGGATAAAGACATAGAGAGGCAGGGAGGCTGTTCCAGAGGGAGGAACCTGCAGAGGATAAAGATCTACCCCCAAATCGCTGTTTGTGAAAGCGGCCCACCCGCAGAGAGTTGGAGGAGGACAAAAAATCAAAGCAATTGGTGCCCCGAACAAAATTAGTGCATACAAATGCACGAAAAAATAACATATTCAAATATTTAAAGGGGCACGTGCTGAGCTTCCGCAAAAGTTGTCCATTGTTTAAATGTTTCAGTTCAAAAACAATTGCATTCAAAATATAGCTCATTCAAGTTCATTTTAGGGCCATGGGTGGGCAGGGGTATTGTACAACCTTTCCCCGATTTGCCTGCACCATTCGCAGGAAAAGCCACCAGTTTCGGGGTGCCACAGTGTGAGAGTCACCTACCGTGTTGGGTGGCAGCTGCTGGGGACCACCATCCACTTGGTACTGGCAATGGCAAGGCCTATGCTGGTGGCGTGCATGTGTGTGAAAGTTCCCACGAGTCCTGGTCTGGGCACCACTAGGCAGTACATTTCTAACATCTAGACACGCACCAAGCAGGGCTATGCCTACAAGGGCTATTTTGTGCATAGCTGAAACAGGCACACAGTGCTTGGGGCTGTTTTTTAAAATTGTTATTAAAGGTCTGCTGAGAATATATCTCCGTTTTACAGTATAAACATCTTCTCCGCGCCCGTTTATCTTGCTGTGAAATCAATAAGAAACTGTGCTTTAAGTGGTCAAGGCGCGGTACAGCACCTTAAGTAAAACCCCTTGTGTTGGCCCTTCTTATTACCTTCATGTCCACCCTTCCTCATACCAACTCAAAACAGAGGAACCCTCTTTCTCTTTTTAAAATCTTCAGGCCCCTACCCCACCCGCCTCCAGGCATAACAGCCCACCTTCCCCAAGACCCAACAGTTTGTTTTTTCCTGCCTGTGGCAAGGCACTCTGTTTCCTTCTATCCCCTCTCTCGGCATAGCCAGAGTGGAGGATTCGTTATTGTTTCCCAGCTCGTTGAGGGTCCCTTGCCGCAGGGATTGGCTCGAGTTGAAGGATGTTCTCCGGGTGTGGGGGGTGGACTCGGGGTTGCCCGCCCCTGTCGGGGTGCGAGTCGGTGGGGCGTCGTGCAGCGACTCGCACTCCAGATCTGCATACTCTGGGGTTTTTCCTCATCCGGGTTGAGGTGAGCAGGAGCGGGTGGGGGCATGCTCTATACTATTATTGTGTGCCCCTGGCCTCCCAGGCTGGGTTTGGTTGCCTAGCAGCCAGGGTTTTTCCAGATGCCGGGTTATATTTGTACAGTGGCCTCGAGAAGGTTGTCACTGTCTCCTCTGTGGCTGCTCCTCTCTGCTTGTGCCTTTGCTTCTGTGTGGTGGTGCAGACATGGACCCCTTGCTCACTATTCTTAGAGAGGCACAGCTCCTCCCTTCTGATGAGGTTCAACCAGGCCGAAACACGTGTCTGGGGATGCTGTTGGTACTCTTGTTCAGAGGAGAATTGCCTAGCATTTCAGTGCCGGACTGCCCCAGGGCAGGACAAAGACTGATATGTTTGGGATATTTCTTCTCTGTGAAAGATAGTGAGCTAAAGACTCTGGGTAAGTCTCTCGTAACCAGGACTAATGCCTGACAGAGAGATTCCCAGGACCCCCCTTGTCAATTTGCATATTCAAGTAACTTTGGGTCTCACCCTAAGTTACTAGGGGAATCCAGACGTGGACCCCTTGCTCACTATTCTTAGAGAGGCACAGCTCCTCCCTACTGATCAGGTCCAACCAGACCGAAACACGTGTCTGGGGATGCTGTTGGTACTCTTGTTCAGAGGAGAATTGCCTAGCATTTCAGTGCCGGACTGCGCCAGGGCAGGACAAAGACTGATATGTTTGGGATATTTCTTCTCTGCGAAAGATAGTGAGCTAAAGACTCTGGGAAAGTCTCTCGTAACCAGGACTAATGCCTGGCAGAGAGATTTCCAGGACCCCCCTTGTCAATTTGCATATTCAAGTAACTTTGGGTCTCACCCTAAGTTACTAGGGGAATCCAGACGTGGACCCCTTGCTCACTATTCTTAAAGAGGCACAGCTCCTCCCTACTGATCAGGTCCAACCAGACCGAAACACGTGTCTGGGGATGCTGTTGGTACTCTTGTTCAGAGGAGAATTGCCTAGCATTTCAGTGCCGGACTGCCCCAGGGCAGGACAAAGACTGATATGTTTGGGATATTTCTTCTCTGTGAAAGATAGTGAGCTAAAGACTCTGGGTAAGTCTCTAATAACCAGGACTAATGTCTGGCAGAGAGATTCCCAGGACCCCCCTTGTCAATTTACATATTCAAGTAACTTTGGGTCTCACCCTAAGTTACTAGGGAAATCCAGACGTCGACCCCTTGCTCACTATTCTTAGAGAGGCACAGCTCCTCCCTACTGATGAGGTCCAACCAGACCGAAACACGTGTCTGGGGATGCTGTTGGTACTCTTGTTCAGAGGAGAATTGCCTAGCATTTCGGTGCTGGACTGCCACAGGGCAGGACAAAGACTGATATGTTTGGGATATTTCTTCTCTGTGAAAGATAGTGAGCTAAAGACTCTGGGTAAGTCTCTAATAACCAGGACTAATGTCTGGCAGAGAGATTCCCAGGACCCCCCTTGTCAATTTGCATTTTCAAGTAACTTTGGGTCTCACCCTAAGTTACTAGGGAAATCCAGACGTCGACCCCTTGCTCACTATTCTTAGAGAGGCACAGCTCCTCCCTACTGATGAGGTCCAACCAGACCGAAACACGTGTCTGGGGATGATGTTGGTACTCTTGTTCAGAGGAGAATTGCCTAGCATTTCGGTGCTGGACTGCCACAGGGCAGGACAAAGACTGATATGTTTGGGATATTTCTTCTCTGTGAAAGATAGTGAGCTAAAGACTCTGGGTAAGTCTCTCATAACCAGGACTAATTTCTGGCAGAGAGATTCCCAGGACCCCCTTGTCAATTCGCATATACAAGTAACTTTGGGTCTCATCCTAAGTTACTAGTGGGTATCCAGACGTGGACCCCTTGCTCACTATTCTTAGAGAGGCACAGCTCCTCCCTACTGATGTGGTCCAACCAGACCGAAACAGGTGTCTGGGGATGCTGTTGGTATTCTTGTTCAGAGGAGAATTGCCTAGCATTTCGGTGCTGGACTGCCCAGGGCAGGACAAAGACTGATATGTTTGGGATATTTCTTCTCTGTGAAAGATAGTGAGCTGAAGACTCTGGGTAACTCTCTCGTAACCAGGACTAATGTCTGGCAGAGAGATTCCCAGGACCCCCCCTTGTCAATTTGCATGGGAAAGCGCTCCTCAAAATCTTGACATGTGGAGCCACGCTCTCCTTTGTGTTTTTTGGCAGGCCCTGCAGTAGAGGGGATTCAGCCTCATCGTGGAAGGGGGATCGCTCCTTCATCTTCCTCATGCTCAGACAGCTCCTCCTTCAGCCTGGGGGATTACCAGAGGTCAGCTGAATTCAAGTGCAAGTACCTGGACAAAGTAGCCACGGCGGGTGCTCTGCTTCAAGTGTCCCATTATATGGGGTTTCCAGTCTCTGAGCCCCCGTCTGCCCTGGCTGGAGGGGTTCAGCCCCCTCTGCCCAGTTTAAACACACTCTCAAGAAAGGTCTACCACTGCTTTTTGAAAAGAAGACTGAGATTTTGAGGGAGTGGGTTGATCCGGACAAGTCGGCAGTCCCCAGGTTCCTTGCCAAGCTGTATCCCTTGAAGGGGGAGGTGGTGGCCCTGCCGCAGGTGGTTCTGGTGGGTGACATCATTCCCAGTCTGGTGGGGAGATCATCCTTGACCTCGGCCGATTCTCTTTGGGATGCCTCCTTGAGAAAGGGTTATGGTGGGGCTCATCTGGCTTTAAGGGCTGCCACTTATTCCTCTTACATGGCAGAAGCTGCCCTTTGGAGTCTGAAATCCGCCCTGAAAGCGGCAGGGGAGGGCTTGGATCCTGCGCCCCTTCTGCAGGCCGTCAAGTTTCAGGTGGAGTTTTTGTCATACTTGGCTTATGATGGTGTGAAGCCGGCGGCCGCCATGTCCATGGGTTCCATCGTGGGGGGCGTCAACACATTCTTATCAGGGATTGGAAGACAGAATCCCAACAGAAGTCTACTGCCATGAAAAGTCCCTTTGAAGGACAGATGCTGTTTGGGGATTCCCCGGAGGACAAGGTCCATAAAGTCTTCAAGGTGGACAAATATGCTGGCCAGCTGAGTAGGAAGTCTGCCCCTGCTCACAGGGGTTCTGCAGGGCCATCTGCCCGTCTCCAGTGGTCGGCCTCAGCCTGTGCCTGGGCGGAAGTGGCGCTCAGGTCCGGTCTCCCCCTCAACAGTAGATGTCCTGACGTCAGACCTGTAGGGGGACGCCTGACATTCTTTTGGAAGGAATGGTCCCAACCTCTCAGAGGATGCCTGGGTCAATCATCTGGTGAGATGGGGGTACACATTGGAATTGGTCTCCCCACCTGTTCAGTCTGGTCCGGTTCGGACGCCTCTGCCCAGGGGCCCTGTCAAGAGTTTGGCTATGCAGCAGACACTCCGGGAACTTCGCTTCACGAGGGTCCTTTGGTGGGTGCCTCGATCAGAGCAGAGTTTGGGGATTTACTCAATTGTCTTCCTGATACCCAAACCTTTGGGGTCCTACCATATGATTGTAAGCCTGAAAGTCTTGAATTGGCACATTCTGACTCAGAGCTTCAAAATGGAGTGTCTTCAGTGGGTCATTCCTCTGGTGAAGGACTCAGAATTCCTGGTATCTTTAGGACGCCTACCTGCACGTTCCTATTTGGTCTGCCCATCAGAAGTTTCTCAGGTTTGCGTTGGGCAAGGAACATTTCCAATTCCGGACATTGCCCTTCCGTCTGAGGTCAGCTCCCTGGGTCTTCACCAATGCCCTCTGGCCGGTCGTCACCGCTCTTACCTGTCGGTCCTCACTCTTACTGTGGAGGAAGAAAACACCGCCTAAAACATGAACACACGGCGGCGACAGAATTAATTGAAAATGTTAAGGAAAATCATCCCCTGTTTTCACCCGTAGACATTAGAGCGCAGGGACAGACTTTTAAGACAAAACAAATCAGGACGAAAGGCAGGGCGGCAGAAAGTCTAGCAGAAAAGGAGTGCCTGAAGTGCCTGTTTGATTTTCAGAAAGCTGCTACAAGCCCTCAGGTCAGGCGGAAGATCATTCCATAGCCTTGGGGCTGTGTGGCGAAGGACTTCTGTGCAACCATGGCCAGTCTTGCCTTGGGGATGAGCAGAAGATTAGAGTTGTTTGATGTCAGGACTCTTCTCTCTGGCAGCCGGACCACTTTCTGAGCGAGATATCTAGGGACATTTCGGTGGAGACATTGGTGTGTAATACACTATCTGAAAGATCACTTTCTTTTCCACTGGAAGCCAATGGAGACATTGTCTGGCAGCAGAGACGTGGTCCGATCGTTTGAGACCCTCCACCACTCTCACCGTATTATTTTGAATGACCTGGAGTCTTGCCAGTTCCCCTTTTCCAACGCCCTGAAGAAAGCTGGAGCAGTAGTCAATGCGGGCCCCAATAATTGCTCTTGCAATTGCCGCACATATGGATCTGCTAAGGAAGGCCTAATCTGGGCCAACAATTTCAGGTAGTAGCCTGTACTGATACCAGGCCACTGATATGTGCTTTTGTGGCAAGCTCCTGATCTAATACCACCCCCAGGGTCAAGGCTACGTAAACACTGGTTCAATCATGCAGGTGCAAAGAGCTGGGGCATCATTTGTTTTCACTCCGGTGGTCCTTCACACACAGACGGCTATGTAAGGAACTCATGGTGGCAACAGTAAAGACAGACACAAGTGATCACAGTTCAAGGGTAGTGCCAGGCTATTATTGAAGTCTATGTAAAAAGAACGAGTATACTCGTCCTTGGCACTTAAAAGGTTAAACTGTATAATGGGTCAGAAAAATGCCTAATCTGAACCTAAATCTAAAATGGGAGCAAGCTACGACCATCAAATAATAGGCAATCCTAGTGGCATCTTGTCAAATAAAAAAGGGCCTATACTAAGAAACCTATTGCCAATCCTTACAACTAAGATTCAAAATTGTGTGGGATAATGTTCTCAAGAAAAGAAAGAAGTGTTCACCAAATGATAACTGCAGGATGGTATGGCTGGGGTCTCCCTGCCCCACGTTTTTAGCACGGGACAAGTTGGGACTCTTCAGCACAGAACACGCCTGGTGCTAGCCAGCACAAGGTTATAGATCCTTGGAGTGAAACCAGGATCTGCAAAGGGCCAAGTCTCTTTTCATGCAAAAGTCTCTTGCCTTAGAAGGCCTGGCAGACCATAAACAACAAACAAAAAGTATCTTCAAGAAATCTTCACGTTGGGTGATTTCTCTTCACCCTTGGATCCCTCTCAACCGGGCTCCAATCCTTCTTGCAACGCGGGCATCCCTTGGTCTTTTGCTCAGAATATTTCACTTGTATTCACAAGTCTCAAAGTCTCTTTAAACAATCTTTCACTGTGGACATCCCTTGGCCGGGTTCACTCTTGTGAACAAAATGTTCACAGGGTTATCGTACTTCATGCTGTTTTGCAGGAATCCCTCAGCCGGGTACACACTTGCCCGCTACACAGTTCACTTTACTTAATACAATGCAGGATTTACCTCCATTTGCTTACCTCTTGGTTAGGGGTCAAAGACCTTCGATTGTACAAGGGGTTTTACTCGACCCTTGTATGACCACTTTGACCTCTTGTGTCACCTGTCCTAGGGCCTCCTGGGACCTGTAGTTTTAACAAACGGGGACCGGTCAGAGTCTTTCAAATGAGTGCCCATGTGGTGCTAGACCACTCTGCAGCTGGTCTCTCCCTGGATTGTTTCAACAGTTCCTCAAAACACAAAGGGCCTCATTACAAGTTTGCCGGTCCGGTAACAACGGTGCCGGTAGGCTACCGGCACCGGCAAACTATGAGTTCAGTGAGCGGGTGCCTTTCTGCCTGCCAAGTCTGACCTGGTGGGCGGACCGGCACCCGCGAGCAGGCCTCGACGGATTCACCGGCACCATTCATGAATGGTGCCGGTGCATCTGGCCTCCCCATTCCCATTGAGTCCAATGGTACTCAAATGGGAATGGGGAGTAATAATTACTGGCACCCGGCAATGGGGATTTAACGGCTCCACCGGTGCCTGGTAAGTCCCCATTGCCAGGTGCCAGTAAATTGATGACTCCGGCGGCAGCCGTGCCGGTATTTACCGGTACGGCTACTGCTAGTGTCATAATGACCCCCAAAGTCTTTGTTCTTCATTCACATCATGTTGCCATCTGCAACATTCATTCAACACAGTTGCATTTAATATTGGTTCTCCCACCGACTCACCGGCTGTGATTAACTGCTTGGTATTTCTTGTCTTTGGAGTCAGGGGCGGTACCACGATAGCAAGCGTCTCTCCCTGGCTTGGTTATCAGTGTAGGAGGGCTCCATGCACCGTTGACATCTGTTATTCCACACATTAGCTATTGTTCCCAGCCTTATAATTCCTTTCACAGAGGTTTCGCAGGTCTGGGTCGAAAAGGGCAAGGGCCCTTCCCTCCTTCTCGTCCTTTTGGTTATCTCCACCTTTCTCCTCCTCTTGAACTGCCGTCCTGGAATAGCTGTCTTGTACGGTTAGCTTTGCTCGAAGTGTGCTTTCGTGCTCAGCCTTTTATCCCTTTGGGGAAGGGAAAGGGCTGTTAGGTGTGCATAGTTATTGTCAATTGCCTGACTCTGCCTGACCCTTGTGTTGAGACATGTCAGGGAAACGGCTCAGGTGTTAAAGGTGTTATAGGGAAGGGGGTACCGCGTCTTACACGTCGGTGTCTCACTTCCACTCCCCGAGGACCCCCTTCAAGGTGATACTCCCGCACTGGACCACCCCCATCCCTGGGGCACTGGTCACCTGGATGACAGATCCTCAGGGACTAGTGAGTGAGACACCTTCATGTTTCTCACAGCTAGCAGCGCTGGTCGTGGAGAGCTGTGTCTGGACTACGAGCCCCGGCATGCTACCAAACTACCCAAACACCTGTGCCGCCCCCTGCTTCCTCTTGTATAGTGTACAGCCGCAGACAGACTCATGAAGAACGTGATGCGTGCGCCGGTCATGGCGCTTGGCTAGAAAACAGATCACTCTGCAGTCAAACTAATAAAAACATAGTCCACAGGAGCTTAAGTGCCTAAAAGCATTAGTAGATACACATTTAAAAAACTAGCAGCATATAGTAGAGTGCAGTCATTTTGCTCATACTTCGGAGCTTGCACAGCTCCCCGGCAACAGCAGCAGGCTGGCAGACATGAGCGAGAGGGTCAAGGCCCAAATGGTGATTCAACCATTTAATCATCAAGCGTCGGCAAGTTGCCATACCAACGCCATACACTGCTCCCCTTTACAGTATTTATTTTTACAATAGCAATGTTTTGACAATACTTTGGTGGTTGCCCCACCAAAATGCGCCAAAACCAACCAGGAGAAGCAACTGCAAAGTATGTCACACAATGCATAACTGTGATGTTTAGAAATAATCTTTAAATGCATTATATTTTAAATACAAGGTAGGACTTTTACAGTGCAACAGTACTTTCAACGATAGCAGGACATCTACATCTATACCCACACATCCCAAAATATTTCTTTGTATTGCAAGTCCAACCAACTCTATAGAGTTAACAACATTTTGAATTACCTAAAATGCAAGCTGGTAAGACCCATAGCTCAGGGGCAACGGGAAGTTAGCTCAGGGGCAACGTGCTCGCCTTGGAGACAAAATGACATGAAGCAACACAGGTTCAATCTCCGGGTCCACGCTTAGAAACCTCTGAGTATTAAGCGTGTTATAAATAACCTATCATATCACAGCCTAAACCACACCAAGAAAGGTAATATTGTGCTCTAACGCCCAATCCATTGCTCAATTTTACTCTTGGAGCGTTGGGTATATTGGGCAATGGCACAAACAGCATTGATGTAAACAGTATGCACCTCTTCATTTGTTATAAAAGGTGCCTGCATTGTGCAGCTACGAGGAATGCTGTTTCTTCCCACGCATGAATATTCAGGGTCGCCCTTATCCATTACCCCACCGTGAGGATGCACAGCCAACGATTCTAAGAACCTTCTCAAGAATCTTCTGCTGCACCTCCCCCCCTGGGGAAGGTGCAGAGTCTGGCAGAGGTGGAGTAAAGTTGGAGGGGGCACATGCACGTATTTGGGCATAGGGCAGCAGAAAGCCTAAATACGCCATTGCTAGTACACAGAGGTACCGAGAGACACAAGAAGGATGCCCTAGGTGGAGAATATCCAAAAGACACCACACTGACAACACGTTCAAAGGGAAGTACGGTGGCCTGTAAGAGGAACTCCTTTGCTGAGCTGCCACGCCATGCGAAAGGTGACGGAAGACCTTCCTGAGGTGGAGTCCACATTCTATAAGCTTGATGCAGCATTTAGATTGTGCTGCAAAGTGATCAGACTCTTAACCCCTGCCAAGGGGGGAAGAACATGGGGATTGCAACATTCTCAGCCCCAATGGAGGCGGATCTTGTTGAAGTAGACTGTACTTTGGAAGGCAAGATATTGTACTCAGAAGACAAGGAGAAGACGGATAAACAGAGGAGAGCAAGAGTGACAGAGGTCATAACACAGGAGCCATCAAAACTAGATTAGTAGGAGGATGTAAGCGATCTGGTAATCCCTGATGACTTCCGACATCCAAATCCTCCAAATCGACACTTTTCACCAGGTGGCAGAGTGTATGAAAATTATATTTTGCATGCTCCTCAATAAGGAGGTCAGGTAACGTCTGCAAGCAGAATGCCCTAGGCCAGACTTGGGCAGGAAGGTGTCTAAAACTCCAGAACTAGATCATAAAATAGTGACTCTTGTGGCAAGAAAGCACTGACATGGCTCGTTCCTGGAGAACCTTCCAGGATAAACTGCTAGAGCTGGCAGGCTTCCAGGAAAAAAACATAGATTTTGTGAGAAGCCAGAAGACACTGGAGAGTAAGTAGATACCACACTCATGGTAAACTAGGCGCAGATGGTGGTATGCATTCTAGGAATTGCCAACTCTGTGAATTGTACTGCTCCTAGGTGGAGCTTCTACTTGAAGATAGAGACCAAGCTAAGTGACATGGCTACCTATGAGACAGGTCTGGCGGCATAAGGCCTGCTTTTCAGTGATGCATTTGCTAAAATAAATCGGAAAATGCATTGGTCATATGCGCCCTTCGATAAAGCCTGGGCATCCATTCGAATAATTTTTCCCTCTAAGATTTTTGGTGGGTATGGCTGTGATAGGGCCATATAACTGAGTTTCTGTTTGCAGTCTCGGACAACCCTCGGTTTAATAATTTCGCATATAACAATCCTCCTCATGATCTAAGACAAGAAACAAGCTGGTTTAAAATAACAATTTATTTTATTAAACAAAGTATCATCAAAATAACATGACAGTTGTTTCCCCACTTGAATTACAATAGGACCTCACCTTCACGTCAATCTAAATCAGTTAAGCTATTCGTTTTTCTCTGAGTAGGCCCACAACTTGACCATGGTCGGTGTCATAAAAATCAAATAAAATAATTGACAGCTCAAAATATGCTTACATTAGCTCACATCCAGCATGAAAACCAATGAAGAATCACTTGTCAGAGTACAGTTTAAGGCAAAACAATTCACTACAGTGAAATTTCCCAAAGATAAATCTTTGGCTTTCCTATGCTGGGGAAGCACCCTGAAATGAGGACGCCTGAAGGAGGCAGACCACAGAACAGATGCAGAGCCCACTTTCGAAGAATGGCTGAATGCCCGATTGAGACGCTGGAGCCCCCGCGTATCCAACAACGGGAGAACTGTTATACTGCAGGAAAGCATAGTCCTGCTCAGGTGGTGACACGACCACGTCTCTACCATGGTGGGCAGGGTGCCCAACCAAACACACCGAGACCATAAGAGAAGGCAACTGGCTGGAAGTGTGAACAGCTTCCAAGCCCATGCATGGTGTAAGGAAATCTGATAATGGAAGACCAACAAGCATGCAGAATAAAAGAGACATTGGGAACGCCAGCAGCTTCCCAACCACCCACTCTGCATACGGCAGAAGGACAGCCGGAGATGAAGGCACGAAGAAGAGAAGGAAGGAGAAACTCAGTACCAGAGAAGAGCACACGAGCAAATGCAAGTGTCTGCAACGTTCCCCAGCCTGCAGATAGGTAAGAGAGAGAAGTGGGAGGGTGCTGGGGAAATGGAAGACGAGACAAGAAACTGCTCCCAGTACTCACAAAGAGTTACTTAATATAAACGTATGTAATTGAAACTGTGTAAAGCTGAGAAGAAGGGAATTGAATAACCCTGGATGGTTAGTTTAGGAAGGTTGTACACCGGAACCTAATAACAAAGAGAAAATACTATATGAGCAACAAGCTGCAAAGATAAGAAACTGTGACAGAAAGTCTGTTAACAGTGGAGGACAGACACATTTATCAAGTACAGAAAGTGCGATAAAGAGAGAATCCATAAGTGGGGAAATATCAAGTGGACAGAAACTACAACAAAGCTGAGAGCACCTGGATCAATCAATTGTCTGAGGTTTAAAACCGCCAACCAATAAGTGAGAAAGTATCATGAGGAAGGTTGGCCTAAATACTTTGATAAAGAAAATATCAGATCCAAGAATGGAATTTCAAGTGTTAGTTCAAGAAATAAAGAGAGACCAATACTGAAGATACTTCCAGATAAATACCATAATAAAGAAATTGATATAAAGAAGCTGTTGGAAAAGATTGATATATCAGGAGAATCAAGCCAATCCCCTGGAACTGTTTAAGTTTAGTTTCTTAG
This sequence comes from Ambystoma mexicanum, assembly GCF_040938575.1. NCBI lineage: Eukaryota > Metazoa > Chordata > Amphibia > Caudata > Ambystomatidae > Ambystoma > Ambystoma mexicanum. The sequence goes on from NC_090924.1 coordinate 1,401,813,965, forward strand.
TGATAGTGTTAGGATAGAACTGGGTTTAGACTGAAGACTTTTCTTTCTTTCGGACATCCTGACGACAGATGAGCTAATGTAGTTTCTTTAGACAGGTTGGGGAACTCCTTTAGAATAGGGAAACCAAGGACATTTAAAAAAAGTAATTTGGAAAATGTCCTCCAAGAGTCTGACTCCTTCTTCTGAACAACATATAAGGTGTCAGCAGTGGGATGTCAACCAACTGTCTGATAGAAGTTTGGGGTCCATGCTGTTTAATAAGTTAAGTCCCAACGCCAAAGCCCCTAGCATGGCCACTGAAGAATATATAGGTTTTGACTTAGAAAGTATAGCCTAAATCGTAATTTCTCCAGGTGGGACATGCTGTCTCAAGGGCATCATACCCATTTACCTTCAAAGGTACATAGGAATAAAATCTAATCTCAGAAATCTCCGCTCCAATAATCAGAACCTGCTTCACCAGCCCAAAGTAAAAACCAAGAAAGCACAATGGGGTGCATTCGCCTTTGTGGCACCAGCTATCTGGAACACCCTACCAGTTCAGTTGAGACACTCTGTAGCCCTGAGCAACTTCAAAAAGGACTTAAAAACCTTCCTTTTCAAGTAGTAGCACACGATCCTTAGCTTCTCCTTTTCTGCTCCCGGTCCTACCGGTCTTCTTCTTTATTTGTCTTGTCGGCGCCCTCACACCTCTGGGTTTATGGATGCGCAATATAAATGCAATAAAGTAAAGTAAAGCTGGATACCTACGTGGCTTACCATTGTATCCCCCGGGTATTTATATTAGGCTAGCTTCCAAATCAGGACTGGCCTGGACATTTGGGTTGGATGTTATGGTGAGAGTCATAGAAGGAGAGAAAATATCCTGGAAAAGACCTTATTCCCAACACCTCAAAAGGCTGATGTACTAAGAGACACAGAGAGAGGATCTAAAGGGTTTGGGGAAGCAGACCTCCCCATAGTAGATCCCCACCAAGAAGAAGCAGAGGAGGTCCCACCTCTACCAGACCTACCCTTTGCACAATGAAATTACCCAATTCTCACAGTGGCTAGGGTAATTATAGAGGAAATTGGACGTAGCCAGGCAAGTAAATTTTTCTTCTTAAAGAAGCGGTTGTTACATTGGGGTGATGTACCCAAAGATGGTTTATCTCGAACCCAGTTGGTGGTTCCCTGATGTCATTGAAGATTTGTGTTACAGTTGGCCCATTCACATTTACCGGCATCTCACCAAGGCATAGGGAAACTTCAGAGTCAGGTAATTCCCTGGTTCTACAGGCTGGGGGTTTTGCTGATGTGATAAACTAGGTCTTGACATATGCGATATGTCAAAAGGCTGCAGCAACTCCAGTCCGGGACCACCCTTACAACTCTTATCTATTATAGAAGTACCTTTCTCAAGAATAGAGATGGACACAGAAGGTCCAGTTGAAACATAGAAGTTAGGAAACTGCTTTATTCTAGTGATTGGGGATTATGCCATCCAACATCCGGAAGCATTTTCCCTTCGCAATAAAACTACCCAACAGATACTAAAACATCTCCTGCCCTTTTTGTCTTGAGTAGGATTTCCAAAAGAGATCCTTACTGACCGAGTCACTACATTCATGTCCCTCTTCATGCAAGAAGTAAAAGAATTACTTAACATCAAGACCCTACGAAACTCGGTCTACCATCCACAAAACAATGGTTTCATAGAGCGGTTCAACCAAACATTAAAAAGAATCCTACAGAAGTTGATGGAAACCAACATCAAAAATGTTGATATCATGATACCCTGGGCTTTATTTTCAGTCCGTAAATATCCCTCATGCATCTCTGGGTTAGTCCCCTTTTGAACTACTGCATGGGAGGGAACCTCTGGATGTTTTGGATATGCTAAAAGAGACCTGGGAGGAAAGAGAGGAAACCATCTTACCCATTTCCCAAACCACTCAGAAATGTAAAACTCATATGGCTGCCAAAAGAGAAATTGTAAATAAAACATCTAGTCCAAGCACAAGAACAGCAAAGAGCGGTCTATAACAAACACGCTATTGCCTAGTCCTTCTCAGTGGGTCTAGCAATCTTAGTTCTATTCTTATCATCTGAGAACAAGATGATTTGCAAGTGGTACAGACCCTACACAATTCTAGAAACAAAGGTCAACTAGATGATCCTGTCTCCCAACCTAATAGATGGCAAAAGACCCAAGTTTATCATGTTAACCTGCTCAAAGAGTGGAAGGTAGACCCTAGTGAGATCGGTGGCCATTCGGAGCTGCAGCTCCAGACCTTGAGGTCCATTGATTGTGGCCTAAAACCATCTCTCCTGCTTAGCACTAGGTGATGTGCTTGATGTTTTGCTGGCACCCTCACCTGCCATGTGCCTTTTTGATCAATGTGAAGGCGTAACCGTACTTACCATAAAGTTATTAAATTTGTGTTTCTTGCTCGCGAAAAGGTGTATACTACAACATTGGACTCAAGGACTCAAACAAAGGCACTGACCGAAGAGCAATGGATGAGAGACATTGGTAGGGCAAACAACATGGCAGAAGCATGGCTACTGCAATCTTCAATTACCTCTCAACCAAGAGATATGGGGTCGGAATTTCGGTCTTAGTGGCTAAAAGAGCTGTCAGTGGAAGTTCGGGGGGAATAGGTGGTATATATATTGCACAATGCTTACCATTCTCTGACTTACCAGGTTATAATGTACTCTGTGGAATTGAAATGACTGGTAAGTGGTAATGTGTGATGTGATAATACAAGTGGACAAGTGTTACTTTAATGTTGATATTAATGAAAAGTTGTAATGATGCCAGGTATCACAAATTAAAAAAAACTCTCGCCTGCTGCTGCTCTTCTGCATAAAGAAGGACCTTCCAAGAGCCAAGTCTTTCTCATTACCGCAAACTGCGCCTCCTGCCCCCAGACCTGGGGTTTCTTTGCTGCTGCTCTTCTCCGCAGTGACTCATAGGCCTCTCCACATTGTGGGACCTATGATGGCTGCAGTCCTGTTTGCAGTCTGTCGGAACCGTCCTACTGGAGTTGTGACCAGCTTCTTAACTCGACCCAATCCCAACGCCAACTTCAATCACTGCACCTGCATCCCATGGACCTCCATTTGACTCAGCTCTAATTTATTGTACCAATAGTAGAAGTGTTTCCAGTAATTCTGAGTACCCTAAAGTGATCACTCAGAAAATATGAGTAAAGAATGCAAGTGTGCTTTCCTATTTTCGTGCCGCTCTGCCGCAATGGGGATTGCATGGGTGCTAAGTGCATTCTGCGAAAATCTCTATGGCCTGGATCCCCTGCAGATAAGTAAATGTTTTCACAGGTGCTCTCACGATCCCACCACAGAAGGGGTTATTCTGTGGTGGAATTGCAAGAGCACCGTTGAAAACATTTACTATCTGTTAACTTCAAAAGTGCTTTAATTCTGCAACTTCCACAAAACTATTGGCTTACCCAAAGCTTAGCAAATCTTGTTAATTACTTTGACTTTTGATTATGTTGCTGCACTGGGCCTATTTATCTGGTAGGGAAGGACTACTGAAGCTATAGGTACCTTACACTTAAAAGGCAGAGTATAAGGTTTTTGCCTTAATAGCATTGTTTTCCCTGTACTTATTACAGTTTTCCGGTTTCATTCATTTAAACTGCTAGACTGTGTTTAAGTGCCTAGCGCAGGTAGTTTCACTTTGAGACTACCGATTGTGTACATATATGTATATAAAAGTGTGGTTTGGGGTTGTATGGTTTTCTTAGATTTGACCTGCTTAGTGTGTTAAAGACCTAATAAATTAGTATATTGGTATACTTATGACTTATACATCCCCACTACTCTCTTCCTACCATCCAACTCCACGAAACCCTCCAATCACACAACAAGACCAAGAACCACTAGCTATAGACACCAACGACTAGGCCTTCGCTCTAGACACCCACCCAAAACCTCACAAGCCAGCCACTGTAACTCACAGAAGACAGGTTGTTCAAAACCGGCAACAACCCCAGCCTTATACAGCATGCCCAAGGCTACACCCACCTCTACCACTATGGAAGCAACCATAAGTAAAAACAAAGAAAAATAGACCCCTATGACACCTTCCAACCAACAGTGCACACTGATCAATGCCAGATCCCTTCCTACTCACGCCATAGAAATCCATGCCCTCCTAACCAACCTCGACCTTGACATCCTCGCCATCACTGAAACTTGGCTACACAATGCAGCTGGCCTGGCCCTCTCACTAGCCATTCCACCAGAATACACCATCATTAGACAGGACAGACATCTAACCACAGGCGGCGGGTGGGGTTTCCCTCATAGTTAAGGACCACTTAGAGATAAGACAATCCTCCTCCAACCTCGGAGAAAATATTGACTCCCTTGCAGCCAAGATCTCGCTATCCGCCAACACCACCATCACCATCACCATCACCATCAATCTAGCCTACCGCCCACCTGGCCCTATATCTGACTTCCATGACAACTTGATACACCTCCTAGCCGAAAACCTAAAAACAACCACTAAAACCATCCTCCAAGGCAACCTCAACTTGGAATTCAACAACCAGAAGGAGAGACCATCCATTCCCTTGGCACAAGCACTCCTAGAACTAGGCTTTGATAAAAGAAATCCACACACCTACACACGGCAAAGGACGCACCCTTGACTGGGTAGCGGACCACAACTGCAACATCGACATAAGCTCCATCACACCCACCCCATGGTCCTACCACTCACTCATACATTTCCTCATCCATACTCCTGCAACCACAACAACAAAAAAACAGCCCAAATCCGCCAGCCATGGCCAGAAGCGCCAGGAACCGCACTAAAGAAAGGATTCTCCCCTACTTAGACACACTCATCACCAACCTCCCTTCTGTCCAAGACCCAGCAGTACTGGCGGACATCTACAAATCAACAATAAGTACAGCGATAGAAATCATCACCCCCTCCAAAAGAAAAAAGCCAAAAACATTAAACATACCAATACTTGGTTCTCATCAGATCTAAAAGATCTCTGCAACAAAAAACGCAAAGCGTTGAACAAATGGCAAAGCTCCCCAAACGCCTCTTCGCTATCCCTGTACAAATCACTGGCTACACAATACAAAAAAGCCATTATTACAGCCAAATCTACCTCATACAATGATAGAATCTCTAATGCAGCTCGTAATCAAAAGAGCTCTTCGCCATTTTCAAAGAACTATTAACCCCAGCCACGAAAACCCATGTGATCGTGAAATATCAAACCTGGTGCAACACCATACAGTCTGCCCTTCTAAACAAAATTTAACTCCTGCAGAAGAAAATTCTAGTCCACCACAAAAACCTCACTCAACACATCAAGTCAGCTTCACACGTTGAGACCGAGACAGAGACCACAAAAGACCCAATTGCACCCTTCAAATTCAGAGAAATCTCCAAACTAGAAGTAATAGAAATTGTGAACAAAATCAAGCCCTCCAACTGCAAAGGCGACACCTGCCCCGCCAAACTAGTCAAAGACTGCGTAGAAACACTTGCACCGTTTCTCAAGTCATTTATCAATGCCTCCTTCAACTCTAACTCAGTCCCAGGCAGCTTAAAAGAAGCCTGGGTGCTCCCACTTCTCAAAAAACCTACCCTAGACCCAGCAAATACCAACAACTACAGACCTATCACCATCGTCCCCTTCCTGCTGAAGATCCTGGACAAAGTGGCTTACACGCAAATCCAGCAATACCTGGAAGAAAATCACATCCTAGGAAAAAGACAAACAGGCTTCCGTCCAGGACACGGGACTGAGTCTGCCTTACTCGATCTCAAAATACAACTTGGCGACATCATGGACAATGGTAAACCGGCACTTCTGCTCCTGCTGGATCTGGCCGCTGCCTTTGACCTAGTCAACCATGACATCCTAGGTATGCAACTGAAAAACGAAGCCCACTTCTCTCCTCAAGCCATCTCCTGGGTTACCTCCTTCCTTAAGGATCGACTCATGAAAGTCTTCTCAGACTCCGCTTGTGCCACCCCGACTACCATCCACTGTGGAGTCCCACAAGGCTCATGCACAGCCCCTACTCTGTACAATATATTCACCCTTCCACTCTTCAATTACCTGGATCATCGCGACATAGCCTACACCAACTATGCTGACGACACCCAAGTCCTACTCCCCTCACCGGCATCTATGAGCAAGATGCCGCAGCGCTAACTAAGATCTACACAGAAGGAAACCCTGAACAAACTGCCACCACAATACAAAACCTTTAATATTGACAACTCCACCATTACTGTCTCCTCTGCAGGCAAAAACCTAGGAGTATACCTTGACTCAACTCTGTCAATGTCACGTCAAGTCAATGCAAGAGCCTCCTCCGCCGCGCTCACCACGAAAGTAATCAATGCTGCTAAACCTTTCCTCTCTACTAAAAACTGCCTATCAGTAGCCAGATCCACAGTAGGCACCAAACTGGACTATTGCAATGCCCTTTTCTTGGGCACCTCTGCAAAAAATCTAAACAAAAGGCAAATCACACAGAACAATGCCGTAAGAGCAGCTCTGAGTATTCCCAAAAGGGAACACATCTCTGAAGCCAGGAAATAGGCACATTGGCTACCAGTAAAAGAACGTATCCTTTACAAGACCATGGCCATCACATATAGATGCCTCTCTGCTGACGCTCCTCCTTACCTATCAGAAAGGGTCCCCCTCATCTCGCCCACCATACCCAATAGATCTCATCTGACCAGCCAGATCTTCGTACCCACCTTCAAAAGAAGCAAAGCAGGCGGGTCCAGCTTCCAAAACCAAGCACCAACAAGTTACTACCCACTGTACTAAGAAACAAATAATCCTACACTACATTCCGCAAACTGCTGAAAACCACCCTGTTCAACTAACCCGCTTCCTCACCTTGCCTAGCCTCTTTGACTATATGTAATGCCATGAACGTACCTGATGTAATGTATTCATGTACCAAGTGAGCATACGGTAACAGCGCCAAGATGCCCCGGGCTGATGTGCGCAATAGAAAGTTAAATAAATAAATAAAATAAATGTGTGGACTGTAATCATTGATTGTTTAGTGTGTGGTTAACTGTACTTTTACACCCTCCATATGCCCTGAAGTCTGCCTTACTACTAAGTCTACTATACATCCAAGTGTGCTCGAGGCATGCCGCCCCGTGATTGGTCTGCTACCCAGAACATCTGACTGCCCAGATGAGCCGGGTGGCGAAGTCGGCCTCTGCAGAAGGCGGATGCAAAAGGCCATCAGCTGCAGTCTCAGCCGGTACTAATCAGGCACCTGGCAGCAGTGTGTGCAGCCCCTTCAACACCACCATATCTTCCTGCATAATGCAGTCCTTGGACCTGGAACAACTACCTAAGATGGCTGATCCCCGAGAAGGCACACCACTGGTATCCCAGTGTGCTCCAGCAGGCCTGCTTGCCTGTGATTGGTCTGCTGCCACACAACATGCGACTGCCCAGATGAGCCGGGAGGTGGTGCGCGGGCTGGAGGCGTTCTCTGGAAATCATTTGCAGTGGAAAGGCTGGTTCCGGGGCGCCACGACACATATGCGCTGAGCCGGGCATATAGATCTTGCGCAGCGTTGCTAGGGTCCGTTCCTCAGATGGGAACTAGACCCGGGCGGACTTAGGTAGGGCGGAGCGGTGTCTGGGAGGAGGGTGATGGGCTTGAGGAGGCGGAGCGGTCTCTCTAGGCGGGTGCAGGGGGAGAGTGTGCCTGGAGGAGGAGGTAAAGATGGCAAAGGGGGGTGGGAAGGCTGAAAAGAAGGGGGGGTGGAGGAAGGGGAGAAGAGGGGGAAGACGCAGTCTGTGAAATCTACACCTGTGGAGAGGGGGGGGAGTGAGGGACGGCATCGCAGCAGATCTCCACAGAGGGATGATGGAGGGGGGCTGGTCCGGGGCATCTCAGGGTTGGGGACCAAAGAAAAGTGTGCTTTGGAGGGGCTGGAAGCCTCAGGGAGTGGTGTGTCTGGGGAGGAGAAGATGCAGTGTAACAGTGTGTGGAAGGTGGTGTTGAAGCCTGATAGTCGTGTGAAGACGTTTCAGGGGGAAAATCCGATGGTGATTGCTGGATGGGTGAAAGAGGCTGTGGGAGATGTCACTCGGGTGCAAGTGGTGACTGGGGGCCGGTTGTTGGTGGAGGGGACGGATGCTGGCAGTAAGGCTAAGATTCTGGAGGTGGGTTGTCTGGGTAGACATGCGGTGCGATTGTTTGATCAAAGTGGTGTGTCGTGTAAGGGGGTGTTGTATGGTGTGCCGGTGTCCATGAATATGTCTGAGGTGGAGCAGCAGCTGGCGGATGTGGGGGTAGTGGAGACGTGGAGGCTGGGGAGGAGAGATGCACAAGGGGATGTGGTGTCAACGACTGTGGCAGTGAGGTTTGCGAGAACAGAGTGTCCGGAGGTGGTGGAGATGGGTTTTCAGAGGTTCCGTGTGAAAGTTTATGTGGCGATGCCGTTGAGGTGTTATAAGTGTCAGCAGTTTGGACATGTGGCGAGAGTGTGCAGGAATGAGAGGCATTGTGGGAGGTGTGGAGGAGATCATGATATTAAGGAATGCAAGGTGGAGACCCCGGAGAAGTGTGTGAATTGTGGGGGGGGCACTCTACTGCGTTTAGGGGGTGTGAGAGCCATAGGGTGGCGAGAGAGGTGGTGCAGGTCAGGGCGGCAGAAGGTTTGTCTTATGCGGAGGCAGTGGCAAAGGTGAAACCGGTACGAGTAGTGAATGAGGTGTGTGGGAGAGAGCCGGTGGTGGATGAGGCTGCGGGAAGGAAGAGAGTGGTGGGAGAGGTGAAAGGCGTAGAAATGATGGTTGTCCCGAAAACTGAGCTTATGTGCTTTATAGTGAGTGTGCTGGAGCTGGTTCAGGGAAATTTGTCAGTCAGTGTGTCGGATCTTACGAAAGGAGTGGTGGAAGCAGGGAGGAGGTTTCTGAATGTTGTGGATGTGTTGGAAAAGGATGTGTTCAGGATGGTTACTAAAGTGCGGAAGCAGAGTGGGGTGTCGGCCTGAGGATTTTGCAGTGGAACGCGAGGAGTTTGTTGAGGAATGGGCAGGAGTTGAAAGCGGTGCTGTGTGGGGAATTGAATGTTGATGTGGTTTGTATTCAGGAGACGAGGTTAAGGGGTGATCTGAGCTTTGTGATTCCGGGTTTTGAGTTGTTTCGTAAGGATAGATTTGAGGAGAGAGGGGGGTGGGTGGCTCTGGCAGTTCGGAAGGGGTTGGCTGTAAGAGAGATTGTGGTGGATGGAGCAGTGGAGGCTATTGGGGTGGGGATTCGGGTAGGGGGATCGGAAGTCTTGGTGTTAAATTATTATAATCCGTGTGAGGTGGTGGAGTTGGATGTGCTGTCTGGAGTAATAAGGGGGCATGTGGGACCTTGCGTTTTGTGTGGCGATTTTAATAGTGCCAACACGTTGTGGGGTAGTGATCGGACAGATGCGAATGGGGAACTATTGGAGCACATGGCGGATGAATTGTGTCTGTTTTTGCTGAATGATGGTTCGGGTACGCGGTTGGATGTGAGGACTGGGAAGTTGTCGTGTTTGGATTTGACCTGGGTGTCTGCTGCGATTGCGGGAGAATGTGATTGGGAGGTTTGTGAGGATGGGGATATGGGGAGCGACCATTCTGGTATTTTGGTGACAGTGAGGGGTGAGGTAGGGATCAGGCCACGGATGTCTGGGAGCCGGTTGAACTTTAGGCAGGCTGATTGGGAGTTGTATAAGAGATTGTGTCAGGAATTGATTGTTCCTCGGGATAGGGATGGGGGGGTGGATGAATGGAATGAGCATTTGGTGCAGGGAATGAGAGCGGCGTCGGTGGCGGCAATTCCTGAGGTTGAGAAGGGGAAGGGTGGGAAGGTTGAGGTTCCTTGGTGGTCAGTGGAATGTTCACGGGCTGTGGCAGCACGTAAGAAGGCGAGGGCCAGGGCGGTGAGAACGGGAATGTTGGAGATTTGGTGGCATACAAGAAGGCGAAGGCGGTGGTGCAGAGGGTGATTAGGGAAAGAAAGCGCGGATATTGGAGGGGCTATTGTGGGTCTCTGGGGAGTAATTCTGGCATGGGTGAGGTTTGGAAGCAGTTCAAGCGGATGTCCAGGTTGATGAGGCGCAGGGTGGTATGTCTGTGTTGTTGAAAGGGGTGGAGGTGGTCAGTGAAGATGGGGAGAAGGCAAATTTGTTGGGGGAGCATTTTGCGGGAGTGCCCAGTTCAGGGAACTTTCCAAAGGCGGTGAGATTAAGTATGGGAGTGGTTGAGGAAGAGGTGCGGGAGTTGTTGGCGAATGTTGGGCCTTGGGAAGAGTAGTATGAGGTTCCGTTTTCTATGGTGGAGTTGGATGGGGCGATTCGGAAGGGGAAGTGGTCTAGTCCAGGGGTGTATGGAGTCATGTATGTATTTTTGGAGAAGTTGTCAGTGGAATGTAAATTGGAGGTGTTAGCATTGTTCAATGAGATCTGGAAGAGTGGAGTTTTACCGAGGTTGTGGAAGAGAGCGATTGTGGTGGCGATATTGAAGAGTGGCAAGGTCCCGACGGAGTGTAAGTCGTATAGACAGATTGCGCTGACTGTTGTGTTGTGTAAAGTTATGGAACGGATGGCAGTTGAGTGTTTGGGGTTTTATTTGGAGTCGAATAGGTGTTTGAGTGATTTTCAGAGTGGGTTCAGGAAGAATCGGTCGGTGGCAGATCCGTTAGTGAGGTTGGTGACTGGAGTGGAGGAGGCGTTGTGTGATGGGGAGATGGTGGGGGCATTCTTTTTGGATCTGGAGAAGGCGTATGATATGGTGTGGAAGAATGGGTTGCTGGTGAGACTGTTGGAGATGGGTGTGAAGGGGAGGATGTTTCGGTGGATTAAGGCGTTTTTGGCTGACAGGACCTTTCAGGTGAGAGTGAGGGGGGTGATGTCTGAGGTTTGGAAGATGGAGAATGGGACGCCGCAGGGGAGTGTGATTAGTGCGATGCTGTTTAATGTGATGGTGGATGGGTTGATTTGAGCTTTGGCGGGTTTCAGGTGTCAGGTGGATTTCTTCGCAGATGATGGTGTGGTATGGGTAAGAGGGCGGAGTTTGTTGTTGGTGTAGAGTCGGCTGCAAGCTGCGATAGTGCGTATGGAGGAGTGGTGTGGGAAATGGGATTTTCGGTGTCTGTGGATAAAAGTGTGAGTATGGTTTTCTCAAGGAGAAGAGTGCAGCAAGGGTTGGACTTAGTTTTGAAAGGTGAGAGGGAGAAAAGTGTGGAAGAGTTTCGGTACTTGGGAGTGATTTTGGATAGGAAGTTAAACTGGAATTTGCAGGTGAATGGTATGGTGGATAAGTGTAAACGTAGGTTGAATTTGCTGCGGGCGGTGACTGGGAAAGAGTGGGGTGCGCAGCAGAAGTGTCTACGAATGTTGTATAAGCAAGGGGTTGATTCTGAGTGTGATGGATTTTGGATGTTAGGTGTCAGTGGAAATCACAGCGAGTCAGAAGTTGCGGTCGGATAGGGTACAGGCGAGGGCATTGAGGGTGTGTTCGGGTGTGATGAGGTCCTCTCCAGTGAATGCAGTTCAGCTGCTTGTGGGGGAGATGCTGTTGGGGTTGAGGAGGGATGCGTTGAATATGAGATGGTGGGTGAAGTGCAGTGCGAAGAGTGTGGCTCATCCGGTGCGTGAATGTTTGAAGTATAATTGGAGGTTTGACTATTATAGGGACCGGTGGAGGAGGAAGGGGGGCACTTTTGGGTTTCACATGTGGGAGAAGGGAGTGCAGTGGGGTCTGGGCGATTTGATGCCTGTGACGGGTACGGATTTGGAGAGATGGCCGAGGTGGATGATGGGGTCTCCTGAGGTGTGTGTTGAGGTTGGCAAATGTGTTGTCGAAGAAGAGAGGATTGCGGGGCGAGATCAAAGCTTTGAGTCAGGCGTACGTGGCAGGAAAGGAAGGATGCAAGGTGTTCACGGATGGTTCAAAAGACCCTGTGTCTGGGAGAGTGGGTATGGCGTATTATCTGGAAAGCACTGGGGAGTATAAAGTGGGACGATTGACGAATGATGTGTCGATCTGTACGGCTGAGTTGGTGGCGATTGCATTGGCGATTGATAGGGTGTGCGAGTTGGGGTTAGAGAAGGTGGTGATGTTTTCAGATTCATTGAGTGGGTTGCAGGCGATTGTGGCAGGGGATGGCGACAGGAAGGATGTGATTTTGGACATCAGGAGGAAGATTGATCGGTGTGTGCATGGGGGAATGGATTTGGAGTTGGCGTGGGTCCCCAGTCACAGTGGCATTTTGGGTAATGAGTTGGTGGATCTGGCGGCGGGTGAGCGTATGAGAAGGGGAGCGGTTGATGTGAGACTGCCTTTGAGTGTGGATGAGGTGAAGGCTGTGGTGGTGAGACGGGTCATGGATGAGTGGCAGGAGAGGTGGGTGAGTGGGGTGAAGGGCAGGTGGATGTTTGGTGTTCGTGGGAAAGTGTCGGTGAAGGTGGATGCGGGGAGTCTGGAATGGAGGAGGGGGGAGGAGGTGATGCTGAATCGATTAAGGATAGGGCATGTGGGGCTGAATGACTGTCTGTATCGAGTGGGGAAGCGTGAGACGAGGGATTGTGCGGTGTGTGGGGTGCCTGAGACTGTGGGACATTTTCTGCTTAGATGTGAGAGACATGTTGAGGAGAGAGAATTGATGAGGGTTTGGTTATCTGTGCTGGGTGTGGCTATGCTGAGTGGAAAGGCTTTGCTGGGAGGTGACGGGGTGAGAGGCAGGAGGAGGAACAGTGTGATGTTGGATTCTGTGAGGCAGACGGGGCGGTGGGAGGAGTTGTGAATTTATGTGAAACAAGTATTGATTGGTGGGTCTGGTGCACATCATCCTTTAGGATGGGGAAGCGCCTGCGTGGGTCCGCCCATGCACCCGATAATTAAGAAGAAGAAGAAGAGCTGAGAGGTGAAGCAGCCCGAAGGAAAAGGCAATCAGCTGCCGTCTCAGCTGGTCTCTGCCGCATGCCCCCAGATCTCTGCATCACCTCTGAGCCACGCTCTTTAACTGAAGGTAAGCATGAGCATGTGCAGCCTGATAGGTATAGCGCAGTACCATGTACCCTTCAAGTTACTAGCAGTCGCTCTGTGCATCTTACACTCTCTGCACATATCCCATAATCTGCACCTAGCACCTTCCTCCCACCCATATACCCATTGTCCCGGGAGGATAGCTCAGCGGCAGCGTGCGCGGCTTGGAAGCAAGACGACACGAAGCAACAACAGGTTCGATCCCCGGGTCCGCGCTTACCTCTTGGTGTTTAACCGCATTATAAATACGTAACTAAGACAAAAAAAAACACAATTACGCAACTAAGAAAAACAAACTATTCCTGTAACAGCGCCTCGATGCCTGCGGGCTGTGTGAGCGCTTTATAAATGTAAAAAATAAAATAAAAAAATAAATTGCCACCTATAATCATGCCTCCCCTTCCATATTTATTTACATTTAGAAAGCACACCGCAGCCCTCAGGCATCATGGCGCTGTTACAGAGACAATACAATATTGCTGGTTACATGGCATATAATCTAGATGTACATACAGTGTCTAGAAGTAGCAAGAGGTGTGAGGGGGGTATGGTGGAGGGTGTGTGTTAGTTGAAGAGTGTCGTTTTGAGTGTCCGACGGAATGGCGCGAGCGAAGTCTTGGCTCTGAGTGCGTTAGGCAGGGCGTTCCAAAGTTTGGGTGCTAGGTGTGGGAAACAGATGCATTAATCGCATCAGTGCTGCCTCCGAACACTTCCCCACATGTTTCATTTCACCACCCGCTTCAATTGAGCTCCTCTTCGCAATGCGCTGCTCAACATCCAACTAGCCTGATTACCCATGCGATATGTCGGCCTGTGTCAACACACACACACAAAGTGCCTCCGTGCTGTCAAATAACTTACAGCATGTCTCCACCTGAGTTGCACGTCTTCCAGCACTAGCGCCTCTCCAACGCTGCTCAGTGCCCCCTATTGCGTCAATACCATTCCTTTGTCCACCCCTTGCCTTTTCCTACCTCCTCTGTCTCCTATGCACACCATCCAACCTCCAGAAGTTACCCCTACCTGCTCAGTCAAACCCCAAGATGAATCTGTTGCCATGGCATGCACATACCATAGCTCAGCCTTTCACACCAATGCCACTCACCCTCTACATGGATCGCACTGGACGATGAAGCCTACTCTGCCTGCTCACCTGTGCAACCACCAGCAAGCCCCTGGCATCTAATCAATGCACGATCTATGGTAGCACATGCCACCAACATATATGCTCTTATTGTCAAGAACAACCTCGACATCCTGGCAGTCACTGAAACCTGGCTCACTCCATCCTCAGGCCCATTCCTATCCATTGCCATCCCCCCTAGCTACTCTATACTACGCAATGACAGACCTATCAAGAAAGGTGGCGGGGTAGACTTTATCTACAAAGTCTCCCTTAGGCTTTATGCCTCAGACCCCGCCTGCCCCTCACAATGTGAAACCACTTCAGCCAAAATGTGCTGCTCACCTAATTCCACCACTACCATCCACCTAATCTACCGACCCCCTGTTCCTATCGCCTCCTTCGAATCCAAGCTTACCCAACTCATATCCTCCAATCTCAAACCCACCTCCCAACTCCTCATCCTGGGTGACCTCAACATAGGTTTTGACCGCCCTGCAGACCCCATGTTAGCCTTAACCAGCTCGACCGCAGCACTAGACTGCACAGGGCGTTTCCTGACACCCACACATCTTAACAGCCGCATCCTAGACTGCCTTTTGGACCTCAATTGTAACAGCTCCATTACCTGCAACCAACCTTGCCCCAGGTCTGACCATGACATAATTTCCTTTACTATCCCCTGCCCCAACAAGTGCCCCAAGATTAACTTACCCTTACCCCCGATGATAGCCTGCAGCATGCGCAATTTATCCCCACCAAGCTACTCCCTTTCCTCGACCAACCACTTCCTCCCCTCCTTGACACTGCTTTCTTGGTCACCTGCTACAACACCCTGCTTATTAACACGTCAATTCCCTGGCCCCTCTCAAAGCCCGCAAAGCAAAACAATTCTAGGCACGACAGCCCCTGGTTTACTGAAGACCTTCATTCAATCTGAGCCAAAAAATGAGCATTTGAAGCCGCGTGGTATAAAGAACCCACACTGAGAACAAAGCCACCTTCCCTAACATCTCACAAACATGTAGATAAGCCATCCACACCACCAATGCCGCTACCTACAACAACAGGATAGCCGCTGCTACCTCTAGCTCCTGTGAGCCTTTTGCCATCCTCCGGGAACTAGGGTCTCCATTCACGCCTCCCTCCACCACCGTGAAAGACTCCCAGTGGTGCAACGACGTTCAAAGCGCCCTCACAGGCAGAATTACCAACCTACAAACTAAAATCACCTCCAAGACCTCCTACACCCCAGTCACCTGGGCACCCGCCCTGTCACCTGACCCTCTGGCCTACATCCTTCCCCTCTCCTTCAAACCCATTTCCAATTCCGACCTTGCAGCCATAAGAAAATGTTTTTAACCTTCTAAAGGTGTAAAGCTGATATCTGCCCCACTTATGTAGTGAAAGAATGCACCGAGCCCCTGCTTCCTCTTATCGCTGCCATCATGAACTCCTCTTTAAATCCTGCCACGTACCTCTATCACTGAAACAATCCTGGGTCTCCACCCTCTTCAAGAAAGCATTGCTAGACCCTGCTATCCAACCAATTGCCGGCCCATCACTACCGTCCCTTTTCTACTGAAAATCATTGACAAGGTGGCCTATTTCAAAATCCAATGCTTCCAGGAATCCAACAATATTCTCAGTGCCCTTCAATCAGGATTCTGCCCAAGACGGTTTATAGTGATTCCATCGAATTAAAAGCATCGAATCACTAAAGCATCTAAAACAAAGTATCGAAAAAAAAGCATTGAAAACCTATATTTAACATGCAAAAATGCATTTCCCTCGAAACCAATCCATCGACAATAGACATGGGGGGTCATTCCGAGGTTGGAGGTAAGTAACGGTCCTTACCGGCATGGCGTGAATAGCGTGTCCGGGCAGTCATCAGTCTGCTAATAGAGGACTATTACGACTTCGCGGGCACAAGCTTTACGCCATGCCGGTAAGGTCATTACCGCCATGCCGTTAAAGGCACCATAAATGCCCTTAGCGGCATCAAACACAGAGCAAATATCACTACCGACAAGGTTCTATATGGCATTAGCAGTGACCGTTATTAGCGGTGACCGTCAATAGCGGTCACCGCTAATAACGGTCACCGCTAATAAGCGGAACCGGAAATAGCGTCATCGCACAGGAACGGGAAGGAGCACGGCGGCCATCTTTAAAAACACAATCCATTCCCATCCTCACCACACAGGACCCGTTGGACTCTGCTGTTGTCGTGAATACATCCACCTATTACACCACTATGCCCAAGGCCCTGAAGAAGGGAGCTGCCCGCCAGTGGAAAGAAAGATTTAATGAGGATGAGCAGCAGATGCTGGTTGACACACTGCAGGAGCATGCTGGCATAGTATTCTCCAGTAACATGAAGAGGGACGCAGTACTGAAGAAAAAGGAGACCTGGGCACTTCTTGCTCTGAAAGTCAGTGCTGTTGGGAACACCCCACGCACAATCAAAGACTGCCGCAAGTGCTGGGACGACCTGCGACTGAGAGTCTGAAATATTCTGTCAGTGAACCGGAGCCAGGCAATGGGAACAGGAGGAGGTCCCAGCTCACCAATCAAGCTCAACCCATGGAAGGACATCTGCGCCAGCATGATAGGAATGGAGGGGATAAAAGGTGTTGGCGAGATGGAGTGTGGCGCCACAACATCGGGCAATGGAGGTGAGTTCCCAAAGAAAACATTGTAATGCCAAGTCTGATGAAAGTCAACCAATACGTCAGTCCAAATAGTCAGGCCATGGTCCAACACACACACACTCCCAGCAAAGTAGGCAGGCGCATCACAAACACATGCAGATGCCTGCTGCAAGGCAATGCCGTACCTGAAACATACCACACAACGATGTCAATGCCATGAGTCACACAGCGTGCAGGCCCAAAATACTATGCATGTCAGATAGCATTGCCCTTGGACAACATGAGTGACGCCGACGTATGCCTGCATAACCCACCCATGCATCAAACAACGTGCTCATCCAAACACAAATGCCCATTACCCTCAATCGTGTGGATGATCAATTGTCCAAATGTATGTATGATGCCTATCAATACATCACTCATGCCGTACCTCTCTTCGACCCCCACAGGCACTGCCCATGACAGTGATGGGCAAGACGCAACCCCTGCACAGACCACACCCCAGAAGAGGTCCCGGGATGACGCAGACAGCCCTTTGAGCTCGAGGGGACAACCCAGGGGCCGCTGTGCACCAACAGGCAATACACCCCAGGTAGCCATTAAACCGGTACCGCCAAGGCCCGTAGAGGGCGAAGCACCACCACCCATTGGCCTTCCTGAGGAATCGGGCGAGGCACCACACTCAGAGGAGTCCAGTATGGCTGGGAAGGTGGCAGCCACAGCACCCCTGGCTGTGGAGGACCCACAGGAAGACATTTGGGTGCCCGTTGAGGACGATGTATCGGAAGTGGTCCGTACACCAAGTCCACTGGCATCCCCACAAATATCGTCCCTCGATACAGAGCATGCCACTACCCCGGAGTACTCTGGTCAGGAGCATATGGGAGGGCACTACAATCCCATTTTGACAACTAGGGAGGCTGAGCAGGCTGAGCAGGACAGCCAGGGACCAACAACATCCACAGGTGCACCCGCAGGGCCGCAGTGGTCGGAACAGCTCACGGCCCTTGTGCGGCAGTTTGTCGAGGACAACAGTCTGGCCAGACAGGAGTGGCGTGAGAACTTCGCCTCTCTAGGCAGGTGCATCACATGCAACACTGCCTCCATGGCCAAATGGTTTGCAGACAACACCAGCCGCCTCTGCGAGGAGTTCTCGCCCCTCTGCCAGGTCTTAGGCCGCATAGCGGATGCCATGGAGGCAAGGCATCTCGCCACCCAATCCCAGCAGGCGGCCACACCGTCATCCTCCAGTTTGACCCAGACGAGCCCGCTCTGCAGGTTTTCACGTACCCTGCGTTGCCAAGACATGCCGCCACCTGGACCAGGGCGTGCCAATTGATAGACAGGGCAGCCTCATGTAGGCATTGGACACCTGATGGGACATGTGTGGGGGAGTTGTGGGGGGAGGGGAAAGGGGTGAGGGTGTGTGGGGGAGTTGTGGGGGAGGGGATGAGGGTGGTGGAGAGTTTTTGCACTTTCATTAACATTGCTATATTTAATACACCCATTGTGTGAAAAGCAAGACATGAGTGGACATTCATCATTGCGCATGTGTCATTTATTCATATACAGACCTTAGTGTACATGTACCCCCACACCCAGTGCCCTCTGTCCAACTATCATGTCACCCTCTGCTGCCATGTGTGTCAGAAATATTGTGCAATCAGTGACTGGCGCACAGCACATCCCTCCTGTGCATCGGCATCGCGATGATGTCCTGCCACATCTTCTTCATCCCCTTCATCATCACCAGGTGGTAGCAGTTCAATGTCAGGGGGCAGGGGCACGTTCCGGCGGATACACATATTGTGCAACATGACACATGCCATGATGATCTTGGCCACCTTCTCATGCCTGTAGAGGCGTGCCCCACCCGAACGGCTGAGGCAGCAAAATTGTGCCTTCAACAGGCCAAAGGTCTACTCGATGACCACAGGTGTACGGGTATGGGAACGATTGTAGTCCTCCTCGTGCCTGTTCTTTGGATTCCAGACAGGGGTGAGGAGCCACGGCTTCAAGGGATAGCCACTATCACCTGCATGAGAGGCAATAAAAGGTAAATGTTAGTGGATTCATGATGGACAGATGTACTAGTCACACATGCCTGCAGATACTCGTTGCCCACATGCACATGTCCCTGGATGTATTTACGCCATTTTCAGTCCCTCAATGTGTCCTGTGCTATGGACTAATGGTGGGGGTTGCATCTTCAAGATGATACATGGTGTGCACTGACGTCTTGTTGCACATGCATTGTGTACGTATACAGCTGTGTTAGTGTCAAATCAGTGAGGTGTTGTGTTCTGTGAGATTTACTCAGAGGGGGCATTGGCAGTAGTCTGTGCAATATTGGGCAATCAGCGCTGATTGTTCCCATGGTGACATGCAGCACTCCTGTGGGTGTGGCGGCCCTGTGACAGACAGTGGATTCCCTAGTTGGTTCAGTTTGATGCACTCCCAGGTATGCTTGTCCTGTGTGGTGATATGCTGGAGACAGCAACATAGTGCATATGCACTGCAAGGTGCTGGATGGCGTTACGGAGGGTGACGGATGCTGATGAGTGGTGCAAGTGTTGTGGGATGGGGGTGGTTTCGTGTTAGTCATGTAGTGATAGGTGTCGACCTTACTTCATTCATGTGGGATTTGGGTGTCATGTACTGTTTGTGATGCTTTGGGGCACAGTGTTCGGGGATGTGCACATCGTGCAGTCACATCAACATTGGCAGCATGGTGGTGTGTGCATCTCTCCTCCCATTTCACTGTCATGTGCCAGTCCTACAACTTACCAAGCAGACAGGCACGTCGTCCAGTGTGTCGCTCCATGAAGCGTGGTAGCGTGTGGTTCCGCAGGACTGTAGAGTCATGAGTTGATCTAGGATATCGGGCACAACAATGTGTGATGATCTTGCTGGCGTTGCATACCATCTGCATATTGATGGAGTGGTGTTGCTTGCGGTTGCGGTACACTACCTCCATGGCATGCGGGACCACCAACTCCACGTGGGTGCAGTCGAGGGCACCTACACAATTTGGCATGCCTGCCAGTGCATGGAAGCCAACTTTTGTATCAAATATCTCCTGGGGAGTCCGTGGTAGCGAAATGTAGTCCCCTGTGTGCTTGAGGAGGGCATCCAGCACTTGGTTCAGAATCCGAGAAAATAAGGGTTTTGATATGCCATGCATGTGCCCCAGTGTGTGCTGGTAGGTGCCTGTGGCAAGGAAGTGGAGCACAGACACTACCTTGAGTAGAGGTGGGATGGGAGTGCGTATTTCAATGAGGCTGACAATGTCATGGTGTATCAGGTCCACAATGGTGGTGATGGTGTCCCGGTCCAGGCGGTACAGGGTGTGGATCTGCTCAGGGGTTAGGTTGAAGGGACTTGGCTCTGATGCGAGGGATTGGGGGCTGCCTGCGTGGTAACGGTGGCTGCGCTGGTGGGGCATGCTGGGCCTGTCTCACCCTCCTTCTCCTCCTGCGTCTCCTCTGTGGTGCCGGCTGTTGTTGTTGTGGCAATACAATCATGTCCTCCAGCTCCAGTAATGCTACTACTATTGGAATCATCTTGGTGTGGGAGAGGGTGTGGTGTGTGGGTGTGCTCCTTTTGTACTGGGCCAGACTCCATTGCCTCCACCTGTGCGGATTGTGTGCACCTGTGGCAGTTAGGAACACTGCTCAAGGCATTTTACGGTTGGTCTGCGATGCCTGTATTTACGGCATGCCGGTAAGCACTTTTAACGCCTTCATGAAGCCGGTATTTGCATGTCCGCTTCACTTGTGATCTCCTCCAGTTTACGGCATGCCGCTATTGCCGGCATGGTGGGCCGCGTGCCTGCACCCATGCCGCTATTAGAGGCGCCGTAATTTACGATGCCGCTAATAGCGGTCAGGCTGGTCAGAATAGCCTGTAGCGGTTAGCAATGCCGGTATTCCTTTACCAGCATCGGTTTTACCTTAGCACCAACCTCGGAATGACCCCCATGGACTGGTTTCAATGGAAATGCACTTTTACATGTAAAAAGTAGCATTTCAATGCTTTTTTTGTAACTTGAAAACGTTACATGGAGTGTCTAGTGCCGAAATGTCAGCACTGGCCAGCCCCTTGTAACGTTTTAAAGTTTTTGTGTATAATGGGGGGTTGCCCCCCAGTGTTCCCAACCGCCACCCCACCTCACCACCCCAACCCTAACCCAAGACCCAACCCTAACCCTAGCCCATGCCCCAACCCTAACCCTAAAGTAACCCTTAAACTAACCCAAACCCCAACCCTAACCCTATTTTAACCCCTAAACTAACCCAAGCCCCAACCCTAACCCTAATGTAAGCCTTAAATTAACTCAAACCCCAACCCTAACCCTAACCCTATTTTAACACTTAAACTAACCCTAACCCCAACCCTACCCCTAAATCCTAACCCTAGTCCCAACCCTAAACCTAATTCAACCCCTAAACTAACCCAAGCTCAAACCCTAACCCTGTCCCCAGCCCTGCCCTAATACTCACCATTAAATGTCGATGGAACCATCAAATTTTATTCAACGAAATGGCCATTCAATGGAATGGCATTTCGATGAAAAAATTTTGATGGTTCGCCATTTGATGGTTTTTAATTTGTTGGAATGACCAGCTACCACCCAAGACATGGCACTGAAGCAGCTCTTCTGGACTTAAAAAAACAACTTGACTGCTTCAATGACTCTGGCAAAATCACCTTCGTCCTGCTCCTTGACCTCTCGACCGCTTTTGATCTCGCCAATCACCAGACTCTTTGCCACCACCTCACCACCACAGCTCACTTCTCAGTCGCAGCTGCCATATGGATCTCCTCCTTCCATGCAGACCGAACTTCCAGATTCTTTGGTGGTCAAGCCTCCGCAACTCCAACACCTACCTCCTGCTGCGTCCCACAAAGCTCCTGGATCTCCCCAACCCTCTATAATAACTACCCAAAACCCTTATTCGACCACCTGGACTCCCTTGGCAGCTTCTTTCCAAACTATGCAGACTACACTCACATTTTGGTACCCCTCTCTGGTGACCACACTCAGGACAGCCTCAAAATCAACACCATCTATGAAAGAATTCAAACCTGGATGGCCGCCCACTCCCTATGTTGGAATGACAACAAAACTGAACTCCTTCTGGTGGGTACCCCAGCCCAGCTTGCAAAACTGGCTGCTGCCTACAACTCCTTCACCATCGATGGCAACACCATTCCAGTAGCCTCTACTTTCAAAACTCGGGGAGTCTACCTGGATGAAAAGTGGAAGAAGGTGGGCACCACTAATGTATATTATGCTTCTTTTTTTAAAATTAAATCTCTTTATTAGTATGTCATTAAATTAAATCACAGAAGAATCAAATACAGAAAGGAATAGTGAACCAGTGAACACAAATCAAAATGATTCAATTAAAGAACATATCAATAAACAAACAGCATAATCAAATGATCCCTCCGACATACTAAGAAAATTTTCATTTTTGTAAACAATAAAAGAGCAAATTACAAGAGTCAATAAAAACATTTAACATAGAGCATACACACAAACACCAACAACACACAGACACCAAACCAAATCCCCCAAAAAGTATAATATCGAGAAGAAAAAAAACAAAAAAAACAAAACAATTTTTTTAAATCTATTACTAGTTGTATTGACTTCTTCACATGGTTCATATGGTAGTTTTGGAGCAAAATGGTGTGAAAGCCCTTAGTGCAAGGGTGTACCCGACCAAAAATGAAAGGTTCAGAGAAACCTCTGCCTCATTCATATGGTCCCATAACAATGTTCAATAATTCATTCATATATTTCCTTCTACATATGTTTGAATATACTCTGTTTAGCTTCAATCATATCTAATTGATCCAATATTTTGACTCAGTTTTAATTTATTGCAACATCAAAAAGTGGCAGTATGCAGTGCAGAAGCCAATGCATTTCGGAACAGAGTCCGCCATCAGGGCCAGAAATACATGTAATGCATATCCACAGAAAACAGAGTCTTTCTTGCAACCTGGTTACATTGGAAAAATGGCACTGACTGTCTTCTGGCTCACTATAACAGGAGCCCAGATACCAATGTACGCAGTCTACCTGTATGCAACACTCACCAAGTCCAGGCATGTTAACCATGTCGTCTCCTCCGCGGCCTACACCACCAAGCTTATCCAATGCAAGCAAATTCTTTCTGTGGACAACCGCATGGGCTATCTCACATGCCCTTATTTGATCCCAACTAGACTACTGTAATGCCCTCCTTTGTGGAACATCAGATAAGAACCTGAACAGGCTTCAGATTGTACAAAATAATGCCATCCGAGCTGCTTTGGATCTAAGGAAACTGGACCACATCTCTGATGCCAGAAGAGCCGCTCACTGGCTCACCATCCGGAAGAGGATCACATTCAAAGTCCTCTCCATCTCACATCGCTGCCTCTAGAACGATGCACTCTCTTACTTATCCCAGAAACTATGCAGATACTCACCAGCCAGAACGTTATGCTTTTCCACCAGCCACCTCCTCACCATACATAGGACGCGCTGTAAAAAAAGCAGGTGGAGCCAGCTTCCCAGCCTGCGCGGCCACCCTTTGGAACAATTTACCCATTACCCTTTGAGCCGACCCCTCCTATCTCTCGTTCAGACTCACCTGTTTTGCTAATCTGTTGGACCCAGTCTAACCTTTCATTCCTTCATCTTACCAGACTTTGATCTACTGTTAGTAGCGCCTAGATGCCTATGGGCTCTGTGCGCTGCTATAAATACAAAAATAAATAAATATTATAAATAAATACATTGACAGAGTTTTTCAGTGTCAAATCCTGTGTTCACTAGCTAGTGTGGCTTTTCTTCTTTGTTGCAAGTTTATTTCGGAAAATATGCTCCATAAAACCTTACACATCAAATACAAGTAACAATTACATTAAAAAGTATGTTGTATAAGGCCCAATAAGCTTTAATGATTTATATGGTAATGGAACGTCAGTTTGAGCAATTTGTTAGTCTAAAATGTTCAATTATTAGCAGAGTAAGGATATAGATTTTTGTTGTTGTTAGTGTGTGTGTACTTGTTTGTTTTGTGCTTTTCGTCTAAGTGTTTAGGAACATAATAATCGCTTTGTAGCTAGAAATGATGCTATTAGGATTGGTAATTATTACCCTGATGAATATGTAATTGATTAATCTATGCATAATTCATGGGGTATGAGTGATATTTTGTAAATGTATGTGTTAGGATTGCAGTTTTACATTGTAAATATTTGAGTATATATTGTGTTATCTTACATATGCTTGTTTGAAAATGATACATTGCAACGTTAACACATAGTAACATTAGATATAGAAGATTAAAACAGCATCAACATTACCAATTGCTGCTATTAT
Source organism: Ambystoma mexicanum (assembly GCF_040938575.1). Lineage (NCBI taxonomy): Eukaryota > Metazoa > Chordata > Amphibia > Caudata > Ambystomatidae > Ambystoma > Ambystoma mexicanum. The sequence continues at coordinate 1,401,838,189 of NC_090924.1, forward strand.
TATTATTATTCTACTTTCTAGATTAAGGAAGTTCAATCCACAAACTATTTCTGATTTTGACTACAGCATGTAGGAAATACAGCAAAAACCAAGCAATGAATGGGGTGCCAAACTTGCACAGATAATAAAGCGCCGGAAAACATTGATTAAAATACATGGGTCTAAGAACTGGTAATAAAAAAGCGTTTGGGAGGTTCCCTATACAGTGGGCAGAAGAAAAGCAGATGCAACACATCTTTTTGAGCCATACAAAATAGACAGGTAATGTTACTCTCATTGGTCCATTTGGCTGCCATGACAGAGAAGGCACGACTGCCTCTACGGGCACAATTAACGATAACCACCTGGCAAGAGTGGACCGAGTGCAACTCCCGGGTAGGGACGTAGCGACAGAATTTCTGCTCGAGGTATTCCGTGCCGTGCTCATAGAAGGCGCGATGGACCAGACAGATAGATTTAAAGGAAATCGGTTTGGCCACTGGAAGCGAGTGAAGATGGCGAAGAATGGGGCTGGCATGGGTGAAGTGTGTTACAATAGCCCAGGGCAGACAAGACAAAGGAACCAACCACAGGGGCCCTGAGCTGGGTGGGAAGGAAATGAAGAAAGCGTCTGAGAACTCCAGGGTCCTTTACAACAGAAACAGGAGTGGGGAAAGGAGCCAGGGAGGGATGCCAGAAAAGAGGGGTCCACATGGCCACAGCGCAGAAGGATAAACCACCAACACCTCAGTTTTATCAGCATGAGCCAGTTACTCCTCATCCATTCCCCCACGGCTGCCAAGCACACCCGAAATGTGGGCGCAGTTTCTGGAGAAGAGAGGATCAGACACACAATGATCTGGGTGTCATCAGCGTAGGAATAGCAAAGGAAGCCGTGGGAGGATATGAGTCAGGCTAGAGGCTGAACGTAGATGTTGAACAACATAGGTGAGATGGCAAACCCATAAGGGTCTACATTATACCACCACTCTTGGGTACCAGCTCCTTTGCGGCATGGCCGCCCCACTACGCTGAGGCTGTCCTCGTGCCATGGCGGGGTCCCTGGCCTCCTTTGGAGGGTAAAACTCTAAGGTGTCAAGGCCCGATCTCGGGACGACCTGGGTGGCACAACTACCTCTGGGCGCCAGGCTTCTACGTGGCTCGGCGGCTCCTGAAACCAGCGGCGGTCTTTGTGCACCCCATCAGGTGCCCGATCCTCCCTTGAAGGCAAAGTACTAAGGCGCTGAGGCAAGACCCCCGGATGGCTGGCGGTGCGGAACCCACCCTTAGACATCAGCCTCCCATGGGTTCCATGTGATGTTACCAAAATAGGTAATACTGATAATTGTTTAGGGTAATACCGAAAAACGGTGGGGTTATGAGCTTCCTAATGCTCATAACCCCACCCTAACAACCCCTCTACCAATGTCACCCACTTACCCCATCCCATATATATATATATATATTCTTTTAAACGTTCTATATTTCTTTCAGTGAAAATGTTCTCGCTGTAACCTTCTTCGCTATTACCCATTTGATAACATCACTGCATGCCCCTCCCAGGCAGGGCCGATGCTGCCCAGCCCAGCGACAGTCACTGTGTGCCATGGGAGGGGCCCCTCTTCTCCGGAGGGCTAATTTGTAACATGTTGAGGCCAGAACCCCTATCTGCTGCACCCCCTTCAACCTTCTCCACCGGCCCTGGGTGACCAGCCACCGATGTGGAGCAGGCACGCACCCCCTATTCTACCTAGCAGCCGCCTCTGTGTTTCCCACGGGAGGGCCCTCTGCCCTGCAAAGCTCTGATGTCTTTTGAGCTTACCCTACCCAACCAGGGGCCCCCCAACAATCACTGGGTTGTTGCCTGCCAGGGGACCTGGGGGCCTGCCGGTCATTTACCACAAGGTCAGAGGCCCTTCTCGCCCACACCCATTGGAATACATGGTACTACCAGATGGCCGCTCTCCAAACCCGGCCATCTGGTAGTTGTCCATAGGAATGAATGCATGGACCAGATGGCCACACTGCTATGGTGGAAGTCTGTATGGACGTTTTACTGTAGGTAGTGTCTATAATTCCACTTTACCACACCAAGCCGGCCAAGGGATGTTCCAGTAGAGCTGGCCTGCTGGGGGTGTCCTGCCGGCCCACGCAAAGGGCCTCATTACGACCCTGGCGGTAAGGGGTTAGCGCCAGCGTTAGCTGCGCCGACCCCTTACCGCCAATTACGAGTTCCCTTTCCGCCATGGCGGTTTTTACACCTGCTTTTAGCGGGTGTAAAAAACCATGGCGGTAAGGGAACTTGGTGTTAATTACGCCACCGTAATTTACGGTGGCGTAATTAACGCCTTCCCCACTCCCATTATGCCCTATGGGGCAAAAATGGGAATGGGGAAGGGTAAATGGGGATTGGGGATTTACCGCCCCGCCAAGGTCGGAATGGGGCGGTAAATCCCCTTACCGCCATGGCGTTAACGTAGTTAGCACCATGGCGGTAAAGTCACGGCCCTGGCGGTAACTTACCGCCAGGGTCGTAATGAGGCCCAAAGTCTTTAGTAATCTCTCGAGAGGACTACCATTCTTGAGAGCACAGCGCCTGGCCGACAAGAGAACCTCAGCTGACTTGCACATGGACAGCAGGGGAGCCTACCCTTGTGCCTCCTCACACTCCACATGATCGATTTGGCACACTTGGTCCATCTTGGGTTGGACTGCTTGGCCGGCTTCTGCATTTGTTTCAAACAATTAGCTTCCACTCGCCTTGGGACTGTGTTGACGCAAGGGTATGCCGTGGGAAGGACCCTTACTTGTGTGGCCCTCCTGTCCAAGCAGAGCGAAGGCCAATCAGCCTGGCAGCTCCCCAGTGATCAGATCAGAGTGGAAGGGGTCTGGTGCCAGGCCCCGGTCACAGTGCGGCAGTGCAGGCCCTGTGAGCCATGCCGTTGCCCTTCATCACAGAGCACGTGTTTTTCACTAGCAGTTTGGAGCAACTGCTTCATGTGGTGCCGCCTCAGCCAAGCCGGTGGTGTGCATGAATCAGGTGCAGGTCAGGCCACCAGTTCCCATGCGAGGGACCTGTCCATCCAAACCGCGCATGTCCTGGCACACTCTAACTTTCGGGTCCTGCAGACCGGCCAAACGGCGCAAGGTCAGCCTTAGGTGGGTGCGTGGTTCCCCCATTACCACCCTCCAGCAGGTGTAGCTACCTGGTTGATCCTGTCAGTAGCATATGCTTGTGTCAAAGATTAAGCCATGCACGTGTAAGTATACACAGCTGGTATAGTGAAACTGCAATTGGCTCATTAAATCAGTTATGGTTTATTAGATCTCTCCATTTGTTACTCGGATAACTGGTAATTCTAGAGCTTTTACATGCTCATGAGCGCTAGACTCCTCCGGTTTAATTACTCTAGATAACCTTTGGCCTATCGCACGCTCCAGTGACAGCAACAATACATTCAGATATCTGCCCTATCAACTTTTGATGCTACGTTCTGTGGCTACCATATTGACCATGGGTAAAGGGGAATCATGGGCCCTCATTCCGAGTTTGGAGGTAAGTACCGTCCATTACCGGCATGACGCAAATAGCGTGTCCGAGCTGGCAATAGACCGCTAAAAGCGCACTATTACGAGTTCGTGGGCACAAGCTTTGCGCCATGCCGGTAATGAACGTAGCGGCATGCCGCAAAAATGGCCGGAAAACTCCCTACCGGCATGAACCGCACCGTAGCGAACACTACCGCCTTAGAGCAACGCGGCATTAGCGGTGACTGTAAATAGTGGTCACCGTTATTTACGGTCACCGTTAAAATGTGGAACGGGAAATAGCGTCATCGCACAGGAACTGGAAGGAGCACAGCGGCCATCTTTAAAAACACAATCCATTGCCATCCTCACCAGACAGGACCCCTGGCACACTTTCAACATACCGGAAAGATACCGGTACCAACGAGGAATGCCAAAGCAGCAAAAAAGGGAGCTGCCCGCCTCCGAAAGGAGCAGTTCAGCCCTGACGAACTCCAAATGCTAGTGGATACCCTCCACGAGCATGCTGACACTGTTTTCAGCAACGACATGCGGAGGGTGGCAGTGATAAAAAAAAAACGACATCTGGGCTCTAGTGGCGCAGAAGGTGAGCGCTGTGGGCAACAGCCCCCGCACCACAAAGGATTGCAGAAAAAGGTGGGACGACCTGCGGCTGAGGGTGTGGAGCATCCTCTCTGCCAATAGAAGCCAGGCCTTGGAGACTGGAGGAGGGCCAGGTTCGCCCATGAAACTAATTCCGTGGGAGGAGACATGTGCGGCCATGATAGGCCCCGAATCCATCAAAGGGGTTGGAGAAATGGAGTGCGGGGCAACGTCATCTGCTGATGGAGGTGAGTGTCCAAAGTCAATACTGCCAACGCCAATGTTATGAAAGTCACTGCTAAGGTCTGGCCAAGGAGTCACGGCATGGTTGGCCACACCCCCTCTCCCCTGTAAATCATGCCGATGCAAGTAAGACCCAGGCTAGTGCCAGGTGCGAGGCCGTAACCTATATGACACATACCACACGAAGTGGCCCATTCCATGAGGCACACAGGGCAGTTGATGTAAACAGTGTGCATGTGAGCCAGCACAGTACCCGGCCAACATGAGTGACACAGACATATGCCTGCATTTACCACCCTAGTATTTAATTATGTGCCATTCCCCACCCAAATGCTGATAACCCACAAATATCTGAATGTGCTATTGTAGCCATGTACAAATGCTGGCTCTCAAATCATCACTCATGCTGTCCCTCTCTTACACCCCCACAGGCAGTGAGCATGACAGCGAGGAGCAGGAGAGCAACTGGCCCAGCACCTCCAGGGGCTGCCGTCTCCCTGCGAGGAAGAGAACACCTGGAGGCAAACCACAGGCCAGGGAGTTGTGGTGGGAGAGGGAGTGGAGTGAGGGTGTGTTTGGGAGTTGTGGTGGGAGGGGGAGGGGAGTGAGGGTGGTGGACGGTTTGTTTATCACGTTGAAATTTCCACTTTAAATACACCGGCTGTTCATCTAAAAAAAACAGAGTGGACATTCATTATTGCGCATGTGTCATTTAATATTGCACAGTGCATAGTGTACATGTATCCCCGCACCCAGTGCCCGATGTCCAGACATCCTCACACCCTCTGCTGACTTGTGTGTCAGAAATATTGTCCAATCAATGATAGCCGCACGGCACGTCCCTCCTGTGCATCGGCACCGTGATGCTGTCCTGCCACTTCTTCCTCCTCCTCCCCTTCTTCATCATCAGGTGGTAGCAGTTCCATGTCAGGGGGCATGGGCACGTTCCGACGGATGCACATATTGTGCAGCATTACACATGCCATGGTGATCTTGGACACCTTCTCATGGCTGTAGAAGAGTGCCCCACCCGACCGGCTGAGGCAACAAAATGGTGCCTTCAACAGGCCAAAGGTCTGCTCAATCACCACACGTGTACAGGAATGGGAACGATTGTAGTCCTCCTTGTGCCTGTTCTGTGGGTTTCGGACAGGGGTCATTAGCCACGGCTTCAATGGATAGCCACCATTACCTACATGAGAGGGGAATGAAGGTAAGTGTTCGTACATTCATGGCGGACAACTGTACTGGTCTTAAATGGCAGCAGGTGATTTCTGGCTATACGCACATGTCCCTGGGTGCATTGACCCCATTTCTGGCCCCGCTATGTGTCCTGTGCAATGAAATGATGGAGGGGGTAGCATCTTCAAGAGGGGTTATGGTGTGCACGCGCATCTTGTTGCACGTGCATCGTATATGCATGCAGCAGTGTTGTGGGAAAATCATTGATGTGTTGTGTTCTGTGAGATTCGGTAGTAGGGAGTGTTGGCTGTAGTCACTAGCATATTCGTCATTGTGCACTGATCAGTACCATGGTGACTTGCAGCACTCCTTTAGGTGTGCAGAACCAGTGACACGCTGTGATATCCCTGTTAGGCTCCCTTCAATGCACTCCCAGGGATGACTGTCCTGTGTGGTGAAATGCTGGAGGCAGCGACATAGTGCCTTTGCAGTGCATAGTGGAGGATGCCCTTATGGTGTGTGATGGCCACCAAAGAGTGTTGCATGTGTTGTGCGATGTGGCCTGGTTACCTGTTAGTCATGTAGTGTTGGGTGCCTTATTTCATCACTGTGGGATTTGGTAGTCATGTGCCGTTTCACTTGCTTTGGGGCACAGTGTTTGGTGAGGTGCACATCGTGCCCTGGTGTCAACATTTCCACCCAGGTGAAGTATGCATCTCCCCCCTTCCCACCCAGGTGTAGTATACATCTCCCCCCCTTCCCACCCAGGTGGAGTATGCATCTCCCCCCTTCCCACCCAGGCGGAGTATGCATCTCTCCCCTTCCCACCCAGGTGAAGTATGCATCTCTCCCCCCCTTCCCACCCAGGTGTAGTATGCATCTCCCCCCTTCCCACCCAGGTGTAGTATGCATCTCCCCCCTTCCCACCCAGGTGAAGTATGCATCTCTTCCCCCCCTTCCCACCCAGGTGTAGTATGCATCTCCCCCCTTCCCACCCAGGTGTAGTATGCATCTCCTGCCCCTTTCCCACCCAGGTGGAGTATGCATCTCCCCCCCCTTTCCACCCAGATGTAGTATGCATCTCCCCCCCTTCCCACCCAGGTGGAGTATGCATCTATCCCACTTCCCACCCAGGTGGAGTATGCATCTCCTCCCCCCTTGCCACCCAGGTGGAGTATGCATCTCCCCCTTCCCACCCAGGTACAGTATGCATCACCCCCCCTTCCCACCCAGGTGGAGTGTGCATCTCTCCCCTTCCCACCCAGGTAGAGTATGCATCTCCCCCCCTTCCCACCCAGGTAGAGTATGCATCTCCCCCATTCCCACCCAGGTGGAGTGTGCATCTCCCCGCCCTTTCCCACCCAGGTGAAGTATGCATCTCCCCGCCCTTTCCCACCCAGGTGGAGTATGCATCTCCCCCCCTTCCCACCCAGGTGTAGTATGCATCTCTCCCCCCTTCCCACCCAGGTGGAGTATGCATCTTCCCCCCCTACTCACCCAGGTGGAGTATGCATCTCCCTCCTTCCCACCCAAGTGTAGTATGCATCTCCCTCCCTTCCCACCCAGGTGGAGTATGCATCTCCCCCCCTTCCCACCCAGGTGGAGTATGCATCCCCCCTTCCCACCCAGGTGTACTATGCATCTCCCACCTTCCCACCCAGGTGGAGTATGCATCTCCCCCCCTTCCCACCTAGGTAAAGTATGCATCTCCCCCCTTCCCACCCAGGTGGAGTATGCATCCCCTCTTCCCACCCAGGTGGAATATGCATCTCCCCCCTTCCCACCCAGGTGGAGTATGCATCCCCCCTTCCCACCCAGGTGGAGTATGCATCTCCCCCCCTTCCCACCCAGGTGGAGTATGCATCTCCCCCCCTTCCCACCCAAGTGGAGTAGCATCTCCCCCCCTTCCCACCCAAGTGGAGTATGCATCCCCCCCTTCCCACCCAGGTGTAGTATGCACCTCCCCCCTTCTCACCCAGGTAGAGTATGCATCTCCCCCCCTTCCCACACAGGTGTAGTATGCATCCCCCCCTTCCCACCCAGGTGGAGTATGCATCTATCCCACTTCCCACCCAGGTGGAGTATGCATCTCCCCCCTTCCCACCCAGGTGGAGTATGCATCTCCCCCCCTTCCCACCCAGGTAGAGCATGCATCCCCCCTTCCCACCCAGGTGGAGTATGCACCCCCCCCTTCCCACCCAGGTGGAGTATGCATCACCCCCCTTCCCACCCAGGTGAAGTGTGCATCTCCCCCCCTTCCCACCCAGGTGGAGTATGCATCTCCCCGCCCTTTCCCACCCAGGTGAAGTATGCATCTCCCCCCTTCCACCCAGGTGTAGTATGCATCTCTCCCCCCTTCCCAACCCAGGTGTAGTATGCATCTTCCCCCCTTCCCACCCAGGTGGAGTATGCATCTCCCCCCTTCCCACCCAGGTGGAGTATGCATCCCCCCCCTTCCCACCCAGGTGGAGTATGCATCCCCCCTTCCCACCCAGGTGTACTATGCATCTCCCCCCTTCCCACCCAGGTGGAGTATGAATCTCCCCCCCTTCCCACCCAGGTCGAGTATGCATCTCCCCCCTTCCCACCCAAGTGTAGTATGCATCTCCCCCCTTCCCACCCAGGTGGAGTATGCATCCCCCCCCTTCCCACCCAGGTGTATTATGCATCTCCCCGCCCTTTCCACCCAGGTGGAGTATGCATCTCCCCCCCACCTTCCCACCCAGGTGGAGTATGCAGCCACCCACCTTACAACCATGATGCACTGCCATGGCCTAGTCAGGCAACTCACCAAGCAGCCAGGCATGTCGTCCATCATGTCGCTCCATATAGCGTGGTAGCGTGGAGTTCCGCAGGACCAAAGAGTCATGAGTTGATCCTGGATATCGGGCACAGCAATGTGTGATGGTCCTGCTGGCGTTGCATACCATCTGCACTTTGATGGAGTGGTATTGCTTGCGGTTGCGATGTACCACCTCCATGGCATGCGGGACCACCAACTCCACGTGGGTGCAGTCGAGGGCACCTATACAATTTGGCATGCCTGCCAGTGCATGGAAGTCAACCTTAATATCAAATATCTCCTGGGGAGTCCGTGGTAGAGCTATGTAGTCCCTTGTGTGCTTGAGGCGGGCATCCAGCACTTGGTTCAGTATCCGGGAAAATAAGGATTGTGATATGCCATGCATGTGCCCACTGTGTGCTGGTAGGTGCCTGTGGCAAGGAAGTGGAGCACAGACACTACCTTCAGTAGAGGGGGGATGGTGGTGCGTATTTCAATGAGGCTCACTATGTCGTCATGTATCAGGTCCACTATGGTGGTGATGGTGTCACGGTCAAACCGGTACAGGGTGTGGATCTGCTCTGGTGTTAGGTTGAAAGGGGTGGCTCTGATGCGAGGGATTGGTGGCTGCCGGTGTGGTAACGGTGGCTGCACTGGTGGGGCATGCTGGGCCTGTCTCACCCTCCTTCTCCTCCTGTGTCTCCTGTGTGGTGGGGGCTGTGGTTGTTGTTGTTGCTGTTGTTGTTGCTGCCTTGCAAGCACGGCCTCCAGCTCCAGTAATGCTACTACTATTGGTATCATCTTGGTGCGGGAGGGGGTGTGGTGTGTGGGTGTGCTCCTTATGGGCGGTGCCAGACTCCATTGCCTCCACCTGTGCTGATTGTGTGCACCTGTGTCTCTTGGTAACACTGCTAAGGGTTCTTAACACCTTCTCCGAGATGCCAGTATTTACTCCATGCCGGTAAGGTACTTTTCGGGCTTCAGTAGGCCGTTATTTGCATGTCCGCATGGCTTGTGATCAACTCCGGTTTACGGCATGCCGGTAATGCCGGCATATTGTGTCACGCGTGCGCGCCTGGACTGCTATTTACGGCATCATAAAGTACGATGCTGTAAATAGCGGTCTGGTTGGTCAGAATAGCCCGTAGCGGTAAGCGATGCCAGTACCGGCATCATTTTTACCTTACCTCCAACCTCGGAATGACCCCCATGGTTCTATTCCAGAGAGGGAGCCTGAGAAACGACTACCACATCCAAGGAAGGCAGCAGGCGGGCAAATTACACACTCCGGACTAGGGGAGGTAGTGATGAAAAATAATGATACAGGACTCTTTTGAGGACCTATAATTGGAATGGGCACACTTTAACGAGGAACCTTTGGAGGCCAAGTCTTATGCCAGCAGCCACGGTAAATCCAACTCCAATAGCATACATTAAAGTTGCTGCAGTTAAAAAGCTTGTAGTTGGATCTTGTGATCGAGCTATCGCCTGTTCCTCTTGGAACCCCCTTGATGCTCTTGACTGAGTGTCCTGGGGTCAAAGCGCTCAGCTACCTGAGGGTTTATAGCGCTATATAAATGCTAAATTATTATGATTATGATGATTATGATTAAGAGGGACGGCTGAAGCATTCGTATTGCCATGCTTGAAGTGAAATCCATGGACCGGAGCAAGACGAACCAAAGCGAAAGCATTTGCCAAGAATGTTTTAATTGATCAACAACAAATGTCGGAGGTTCCAAGACGATTTGATACCACCATAGTCAAACCATAAATGATGATTACCCACAAGCAGCTTCTGGGAAACCAAAGTCTTTGCGTTTCCGGGCGGAGTATGGTTGCAAAGCTGAAACTGAAAGGAATTGACAGATGGGCAACACCAGGAGTGGAGTGTAGAGCTTAATTTGGCTCAACAGGGAAAACCTCTGGCCCGACAGATTGATAGATCGTCCTTGATTCTGTGGGTGGTGGCGGAGTTCTTAGTTGGTGGAGAGTTTTGTCTGATTAATTCCGATATCGAACGAGATGCCTCCATGCTAAGTAGTTACGTGGCCCTCCCCGCAGTCAGCGTTCAACTTCTAGGATGGACAAGTGGCATTCAGACACATGAGGTAGAGCTATAACACCTCTGTGATGTCCGGGGATGCAAGCTCTACACTGACTGGATCAGCATGTGTCTACCGTTCACCGAAAGGTGGGGGTAACCCACTCAACCCTGTACGTGATAGGGATTGGAGCTTTCAAATATTTCCCATGAACTAGCAGTTCCCAGTAAGTGTGAGTCATACGCTTGTGTTGATTAAGTCCCTGCCATTTGTACATACCACCCGTCACTACTCTCGATTGGATGGTTTAGTGAGGTCCTCGGATCCCCCTGCAGGGTCAGCAACTGCCCTGGCAGAGTGCCGAGAAGACAATCAAACTTGACTATTGACTATCTAGAGGAAGTGAAAGTCGTAACAAGGCTTCCGTAGGTGAACTTGCAAAAGGGTAATTAACGGCAGAGCAGCAAGAGGGAGAGCCTCAGGCCTGACCTCAGTTGCATTCCAGACGCACACCCACAGCCCGGGAGCCCCTCACGTTATGGTTTGACCAGTGGAGATGGCCGTGGCACATGGGGACCAGGCTCTGGGGCCGGGATCCTGTGGGCATATGCTGACGGGGCACCGTTTGGACAGGACGTCCTGAGTCAGGGCAACCATGACCCAAAGGAAACCCTACTGTTCTCGAAGGACGCCTCTTCGGCTGGGGCCTCCCTCTGGAACAGCCTCCCTGGCTCTCTCAAACTTGAGCAGAACCATCTTCAGTTCCGGTAGCAACTCAAGACCTTCCTTTTCGCATCCGCTTTCTCTCTTCCTCTCCCCTGCTGATGACCCGTCTGTTCCACGCACTGGTCACCTGGCCACCCTCTGAACTTGGGCCCAGGCCCCTGCATATCGAGTTGCACCACACACTGCCTCTTGGCTGCCCCAGCACTTGTGGACTGTATCTGTAATCCTACAGTCCCCTCTATCTGCACTTATGAGCCACCCGTTGGCTGCACTTTCTGATTACCTGCACTTAGCCAGCCGCTGGCTGCGCTTTTTGATTACCTGCACTTCTCCATCCCTCCTTTTTGCCCTTCTCCCCTTCCCCTTCCCTGTGCTTGCGTGATTGTTTTGTCCTCCCTCTGTTTCCGTCTCTTTGTCTTGTCGTGCCTAGAAACACTTGCGTACAGGCGTGTTATAAATGCCATATCATATCATATATCATATCCAGATACCTGGATTTCAGCCCCGCGTGGCTGGGCTAGGGTTTGTAGACACTAGTGGTGCCACCCGACCTCCTGCCACTTCAGGCCTTCGTCTCCGTCCTTCGATGGGTGGGAGGTCATGGTCAGGGCATGATCTATTGCCATCTGCCCTAGTGAGTCGGTTGCCAAGGTAAACCCTTTGTGCTGCTACACATAGTGGAAGGGCTTTCCGGGCCGAGCGACTGGAACCAATTTGTTTAAAACCATGAAGGTCTTGGCCAACTCCCAAATTCGAAAGCTAGATTGGGCACTAGTCTGTCTCGAAGCGTGGGTGGGAGGGGCGGCCAGGCAGATTGGCAGGACCTAGCCTGGGGAGGCAGTGAAGAGAGGCTGAGCCTCGGTTGCGGATGGTGGCTTAAGCCCCAGCACTGGGAAATTAAGCTGGCGGCATAAACCCCAGACCATTGGCGGTGGCATTAAGAGCCAGACGGCAGCAGGAACACTCTTGTGACTGCCCAGGTATATGGTTGGGACGAGCACGCCCTGACCATCTAGTTTTTTGGCTGGGTCCGACTGGCCATCTGGCCAGTAGTTGGACCAGATGGCTTGACTCACGGTCGGCCTGGTTGACTCCAACATTTGTCTCTGGCCGCGCTCCATAAGCCCATACTTTGTGGGGGCTTGAGGCTGTTATGTTATCTTATATGAATTTGTCAAGTGCATGGTCACCTGAGGGTATCATGGCGCTGGAGAGAGGGAGGTCAGTAATCCAGAACCGTCAGATGAGTATGCTAAAACAGATACGTTTTTAATACTTTTCTCAAAGCCAAATGATTTGGCAAGCTTTTCCTTGTCAATGGGAGGGCATTCCATAGTTGAGCTGAAACAACCGAACATGCCCGACCTCCAATGCAGGAACAGCGAAAAGAAGGAATGCAGAGCAGACCTGCTGAGGTGGATCGTAATAACCGCCCGGGAAGGTAGCGGGTACATTTAATGCGCAAGTTTTCGGCACCGTGACTGTTTATGGCACGATGTTCCAGGTAAAGAGCCTTAAATCCAATACTCTGAGTGACAGGGAGCCAATGAAAAGCACGCAGAACCAGCGAAATGTGGGCCCCATCGGGAGAGCCCGTAGCCACCCGGGCAGCCATATTCTGAAGGCGCTGAAGCCTCTGGACTAGGCCCTTTGGCTGGGCCAAATATAATGAATTGCAGTAGTCCAAGCGACTCAGTACCAAGGCTGGAACCACTGGTGGCTTCAGGTGTGGGGGTATCAGGGAAAGCACCTTTTTTAGTATTTTTAGATGGAAATGGCCTGCTTGGTAGACCGTCGAAACTTGTGCCTCCATCGAAAAGGCTCTGTGGCGCAGGCTGCGGACACCTCCTATGCACTCGGACATGACCCCCAGGAAGGCAGCAAGCTATCTCCTAGGTTGGCCAGAGGAACCCCAGTGCATCTGGGCCCCAATAGGCCTGAGTGCAGGATGAGGCTTAAGTAAGATTGGCAGCTGAGGCCCAGGCGCGACAGGGGGTCTTGCGAGAGACCCATAGGAGAGCTATGGTTCCACGAGTTTGCCCGGGAACCTCTGGTTGGCAACCCAGAGCAAAGGGCCCCCCTTGGACACCAGCCTCCCACGCGGTGCGGCCCCCCCTGCCAGGTTTCCCAGTTCCATTTGTGACCCCCTCTAGCCTTTCCTGTTTTTTTCCAATAGCATGCTGGAACTTGTAGTTTTCTTTTCCCATTGTAAGGACGGGCCAACACGTCCCAGCATGCAGTGGGAAAAAGAAACAGGACTGGACTGGCTCTAGGAGTCACGCATGGAAGTGGGCCACTTGGCAGCTATGGAGAGACCTGTTGAATGTCCACTCCGGGGGTTAGGTGAGATCAAAGTATTTCTTGTTGCTGGGATGACAGCATAGTGTAGCACATTCTTTGAAAGACTCCTTGTTAATGCAACATCTATTTCTAATTGAGGGCAATAAATACTTACAAGACTAAGGTGCATTTCAAGTGCATTTGTTTAAGTACAGTATTCCATCAAATGTATCTGCAAACTTGCTTACTGTTAGCTCCGCAAGGTCACATGGATTTACCGTGGGATTATGAGTGTGGGAACGGTGAAGTTACACTCCTTTTAGGGAATCCATAGGACATCATGGGGATATTGACAGATTTACCACCGTTTTTTCTGTCACCGCCAAATGTATAATGCAGCCTTATTGTGCACTCATTGGACACTTTCATTTTCCAGTAATCCCAGCGGGGGCTTCAGTGTTACCTGAAGCCCCCACTGAAGGGCCTGAACAGTGATAGTGAGATACAAGTTATTAAAAATGAATACAAGTTATAAAAAATAAAGACAAGGCTTCACATGTAAAATGAATGCAACAGATTGAACTGAATGTATTTTCTTTCAGATGCAAAATATAAAGGCCCAAGAAATGCAAGTATGTAAGTTTCGATTTCCTGAGAAGGAGTCGGTTGCTGGGCAGAACAGTTAGGCAGTGATTGAGGAATTTATTGGGGGCCTGGTCTCTGAGACAAACAGCAGGAGAGCCATGAGAGAACAAAGGCTGATGGGATAATTGCAGGCAAAGTCAACAATGGGAGAACAGAGAGGCCTGAACATATGTTTCAAGAGAAATGGTTTTCGGGACAGAATAAATGCCCCGTCACGCAAATCTTGAGGGCTGGGGTACTAAAAGCAATATGACATTACCTGAGTCCCCGGCAGGGGGCGAAGGCAGCCTCTCAGCCGTAGTGAGGCTCGAAGCTGGGATGGACCCGCTTCGAGCCTTCTCATTGTCTGTGGGGCTGCCATGCCCCTCGCCAGGTACAAAGGCCGTGGAATCCCGGCAGAGGGATTGGCCGAGGGCCAATTAGAATGGTTGTTTCATTCTTATTGCGCCCTCGCCGTGTAATAAAAAAATATATAAGACATTTGTTTGTAGAACCCACGTATTTGTCGTTTAGGACTTTTTCCGTTACATGTGTAAGCATGTTTTCATGGAGGTGTGTTGATCCATTCTTCGCATCATTTCAACCATAGAACTCCAAGGGCATACCGGTGGAGAGGGGTTAAATCTTGGGGAGGAGTAGACCGTAGGGGGTCCAATGAAAATTCAGTGCTAATAAGTTAACACCTCTTGATCTCAATATCTCAGGGGGAGGGGGCAGGAATTAGGGGATACAAAGTGGCTGCGCAAGGCAGAAAGGGAGAGATGCCTAAAAATCTTGAGGACAGACTGGCCTAAATATAATCTGGGAGAAATACTGAAGGACGGATAGCTGCCTAACCATCATCTGGGTGCCACTGTTGAAAGCTGGATGGAGATGTAACATTGCATGGGAGCCAGTAATCGAGAAAGGCAAAAGAAACTGGGATTTTTGAAAGGAGAGCAGTAACAGTGGGATGAAGGCTGGTGGCTATCTTTGACAGAAGTGCCTGACCAGACCCCCGGACTTCCCCAAAAGAGGAGCTCTACTGACTTTCCTGAGCACCAAAAACAAAGATTTCCAATGTAAGTAGCTTAATCCAAACGAAACCAGGTGTTTATGGGGGATCTCCTTGCCTTGTTGTTTTCCCTTAATAGTGGATGGGGGCAAACTGTGTAGACCCTTGCATATTTTAATGAATAATAATGTAATTAATTCCCATATAGATTGCCTCTTTCCTAGCTGTAACTTAGTAGGCATTTACAGTAATTGGGTATTCCTATTTTTTCTTGTCGCCCCCAGACTTCCCTAGAGAAGGGGGTGTCCTTGTCCAAAAACGAAATTCATAACTGTCCCCACTCCACTGACATGGCCTTTAAAGAGAGGGGTGCTGAAAATAACGGAAGCCTGGGTTTTTGGTGCTGGGGAGAGAAGTGATTTGCCAAATGCAATCATGTGTAATTCTCCATTGAACCATGCACACTCTTTCCGGAGAGTGAGAAAATGACCCTGACTGCGGAAAGTATTGCTTTGGAGTGAAGTAGGAAGGGGGTTTCTATCAATCATACCTGTTCTCAAAGGTCTGTGTAATTTCAAAAGTACTAGCATTTTCAAGTGTGCAAGGAAATGAAACATATGCAGTGCTGCATGTGAACTTGCTTTGAAAATCGAAAATGTGTATGTGATTTAAAACTAAAACCATATCAAGAAATGCTAATGCTCTGGTAATGTGCAAAGGTATTATTGAATTTTGACAAAAGGGGTTTGTGGCACAAGAGGGCGGTACTGTTAGTTAGCCTGTGATCCATGGGCATGGCAACAGTAAAATCCAAAGAAAAAGTGAGTTTTGTATTGAAGCTTTGTTTCGTGCCACAGAGAAGGCGGTGTGTGTGTGCTCATTTGGTGCAAATATTCATTGAACTTATAATTTAAATAAATATATATTCTTTCTGGTTTTGGCTCATTGCAGGCCTTGTGGGAGGGATCTCAGTGGATCTATATGAATCATAGATGGGTTAGTTTGAACTATATAAATTAATTATTTTGTGACACCTTATTTGTGGGAGGGGGAAGGAACTCTCTGCGTTAAGGGTGGTCTCTCAATATATCGTTGAAGGCCGGCTAGTGCATCTTTTGTGCTTCTGCAAAGCCCCAAAAAAACTGCACGGGCCAGTATTGTTAATACGGTGACTGCATATTTCTTAAAGGGCTACAGTGAAAAATATGCATCCTCTGTGCTTTTTTTTTACTTGTACCACGAGAATCTGGCTGTCAGTGTTCAGGCCTTCCCTGAGCTCAGAGGGCTCAGAAATGGACCCCTCTAGATCTAATAAAAATGCTGACATGCTCCATTCCGCCCATACAAGTCAGATGTACTGTGTTCATGCGTGTTGATAGCACATTTGAAATCCACTGCCTCATCGTAGAGCCTTGTCCTGAGTTTGGTAGTGTGGTAAAAATGTGGCGTTAATTTCATTACTGCCCCTTTGTTGGCCGGTAAAAGAATTACCGCCTTTTTTACTACACTGCTGTTCGACAAAAGGTGTAGGATACACCTCCAGCAAAAGCTGCATGTGACTCCTCCAGTTTCCCTCTAAACATTGGGGGATTTACCCCACTTGAATTACTGCTCACAGTAAATCGGTCAAAATCCCCATGGAGTTCTATGGACTCCAGAAACGGCAAATACACTGCCTAACCACTACTCATAATACCGTGTTAAGCACATGGGACAGAGTGGCAGTAACGGTAAATAGTTTTGGTGGTAATTCAGCCGATTTGCCGCCAAATTACTACCAAATTCGTAATGAGGAAGTATGTCCTTTGTTTGAGTAAACAGTGTAACGTCAGTGGATGACAGGCACCCCAGGCTGGAACTGACTTTCTCCCAGCCTAAGGCCACAACCTAGCTGTGGTAAACTATTCCAGCTTCACCCCATCTTGATCATGCAGGTCTGCATCGAGTCAGACATGTTGAGCAAGAACCAAATAATCCCTTAAAATGACATGCGTCTCTACATATATCACCAGCAATATGCCAGTAGGAACAGCGACACGTTTACGCCTGAGCGATACGAATGACCATGTATACAGACTGGCAAAGCCTCACCTCCTGGTGCGGGGCGCTGCACCAGGCATGTAGATAAGCTAGGTGTGTGTGTACAGACTGGCAACGCCTCACCTCATGGTACAGGGGCTACATCAGGCGTGCAGACAAGCAAATGAGACAAGATAGGTAGGTGTATGTGTATACAGACTGGCAAAGCCTCACCTCCAGGTGCAGGGCGCTGCACCAGCCATGTAGATAAGCTAGGTGTGTGTGTACAGACTGGCAACGCCTCACCTCCTGGTGCGGGGCGCTGCACCAGCCATGTAGATAAGCTAGGTGTGTGTGTACAGACTGGCAACGCCTCACCTCCTGGTGCGGGGCGCTGCACTAGGCATGTAGATAAGCTAGGTGTGTGTGTACAGACTGGCAACGCCTCACCTCATGGTACAGAGGCTACATCAGGCGTGCAGACAAGCAAATGAGACAAGATAGGTAGGTGTATGTGTATACAGACTGGCAAAGCCTCACCTCCAGGTGCAGGGCGCTGCACCAGCCATGTAGATAAGCTAGGTGTGTGTGTACAGACTGGCAACGCCTCACCTCCTGGTGCGGGGCGCTGCACCAGCCATGTAGATAAGCTAGGTGTGTGTGTACAGACTGGCAACGCCTCACCTCCTGGTGCGGGGCGCTGCACTAGGCATGTAGATAAGCTAGGTGTGTGTGTACAGACTGGCAAAGCCTCACCTCATGGTACAGAGGCTACATCAGGCGTGCAGACAAGCAAATGAGACAAGATAGGTAGGTGTATGTGTATACAGACTGGCAAAGCCTCACCTCCTGGTGCAGGGCGCTGCACCAGCCATGTAGATAAGCTAGGTGTGTGTGTACAGACTGGCAACGCCTCACCTCATGGTACAGAGGCTACATCAGGCGTGCAGACAAGCAAATGAGACAAGATAGGT
The DNA here is from genome assembly GCF_040938575.1 of Ambystoma mexicanum. Lineage (NCBI taxonomy): Eukaryota > Metazoa > Chordata > Amphibia > Caudata > Ambystomatidae > Ambystoma > Ambystoma mexicanum. The sequence continues at coordinate 1,401,856,189 of NC_090924.1, forward strand.
AGGTGTATGTGTATACAGACTGGCAAAGCCTCACCTCCAGGTGCAGGGCGCTGCACTAGCCATGTAGATAGGCTAGGTGTGTGTGTACAGACTGGCAAAGCCTGACCTCCAGGTGCAGGGCGCTGCACCAGCCATGTAGATAAGCATACACAGAATGCGTGGTTGGAGACAAGATAGGTTTCAAGAACAGCAGAATCTAGCAGGTCATTTTACACATCTAGTGAGATGGCGCAGGCTGGCAAGGCCACGCCTGAAGGGTACCACTGTTAGATAGTTAAGTAAAAGGGCACAGTGGAGTGGGTATCTCATCCAGTTACAAAGCTAGGGAAGTAGCAAAAGATCCCTGAAGAGTCTAACCATTCCACAACGCGCTGTGCGAAAAGCTTTATTGTTGCAGGCTGAGGGTGCATGGGGTGTGTGAGCAGACATACAGAGGGGAGTCACATGATGGCAATGTCAGGCACATTTGGGACGGGAAAGGAGTTGTGAGCCAGCGGCATCGTAGCCAGGTCGCTATGTAGCTGTTTAAGTATATAGGCCCTCATTAGGACTCCAGCGCTAAACCATGGTGCTATTAGCACCATGGTCCATGCCGGAGTCCGCCATGGAGAAAGGGGGAATAACCACCCCATTCCAAGGTTGGCGGGGCGGTAATTCCCCCTTTCTCCATGGCCCTTCCCCATTCCCCTTAGGGCTCAATGGGAATGGGGAAGGCGGCAATTACGGTACCGCAAATTGCGGTACCGTAATTGCCATCAAGGTCCCTTTGCGGGTCCCTACTTTAACGGCTGGTCCAGACCAGCCATTCAGGTCGGGTCCCGCAAAGGGACCTCGTAGTAAGGCGCTAAGGGGTTAACGGCGCCGCAGCCTTTTATGGCACCGTTAACCCCTTAGCGCCAGGGTCGCAATGACCTTCATAGTGATGTGAGGATGGTGATTTTAGGGATTCATAATTTGATTAGAATGTGTACATGGGTGTGGGTGATGAGGCCTATCTGTGGGCCAGGCATTGAAGAGCGGGGGAAGGAGGGTTGAACCTTGTGCACTAAGCATGGCGACCCTGTGGCGCTCCCTCCAGGCACCGCAGCTAAATGTATCTATTACGGATATCGAGGAGGCCAGGGAGTGTCTCTCTGCAGACATCCTGATTACCCTCCCGCTCTTCTCCCTGGCCTCTAACTCATTCCAACCCTCACGTCCTCTCCATGCCATACCTCCCACTCCACACGACTATCCTGCACCTCCCTACCTTCCTCCCACAACATGGTAGCGCTTTTTATATTTATTTATTCATTATATAATAGTTCAAAATAAACGGAACTTTTACAATATTTACAATTACTAAATTACCAAAGTTAGATCCATTTTAGGTGGACTTATGGTCGCCAAAAGTCTATGCAAGCAGCGTCTATGCAACCCACCAGTCAACACATAACCGCCAATCTCCACGCTTTACCGCCTCAGCGTACAGAGCTGTCAATCAAGCATATTTCAAAGGCATTAAATTCTGGATTTAAGTGGAAGAGTGCCTTTTAGCTACTGATACCTAGTCGCTCCTAGAAGACGAGTATTAGAGACGTTTAACGGCTTCCAACATGTTTGTGCTTACAGCACTCAAGTATTTTTTTCCCTCCTCGTCATAATACAAAGAACACTTAATGAATCCATGGCTGGCGACATGCGTATGATATGCAGACATACATTATCCGTGCGTGGGCCGCATACTCCCCGGGGACTATGATGGCAGCACATTTTATGATCGTTCCTGTTCTGGCGTTCCAGTGCTTTTCTGCACTTTTACAGTAATCAGGGCCCTATATTCTTGGAAAAAAAACGTACTTCAAAGAAATAACCATTTTTAGTTTTGGCCACATGCATTGGAGTACAGCTAGGGAAAGATTGCATATGAGAAGGCACACAATGCTTGTAGGTGTTGTTTGGTTATTTACCCACTCATTGACTGTGCATGACCATGCTAATCCCTGTGTCCATTCTAACCCACTGTTAGGGAGAATTCTCATGTATGGCTAATTTCCCTCACCTAGTGAGTCCCCCAGCAGCTTTGCTGGACTTCTGGAGTTTATTTCTTTCCACTTGGTAAGAGTGAGAGCTTTTCCCCCACTCTTACCTGTGTTTTGCCATGTGTTTCTACCTGTTTTTGTGATTGTGGACTCTGGAGTACACCACTTCAGTAGCCCCCTTCTTTTTGTGTGTCACACAGCACCTTCAGTGCCGTGGCACAGGGTTGTCTCTGAGACTTCCCTCGACTCCATTTCTGAGGTGACGACCATCCCCCAGAAAAGGGATAAAGTTACCATTAACTTTACTTAGTCAATTTCCCACTGATCTAGTACACCCCATCTTCCATGGAGCACTGGAAAGGGTTAATTCGTATCGCTTTGTATCTGTACCTCCTAGAGCATTGTCTCGCTCTTTTAACATTTAGACTTGGCTGGTGGCAGTGGTATCTACCCAAACTTTTCTACCGCGATTATATTAGATAAACGTGGTACTGTTCTTGGCTATTATATTAGCCTCGAACATAAACCCTCTTGACCAAATTGTCTTTCTTTTGGCTCAGGTTGGGTTTATTCGCCATTTCATTTTGTTAAAGTCCTTCTTGTGTTTTACTTTGCGCGGCAAACTAGGTTTGCCTTCTTTGTTCACTGTCTTTTGGCGGGCTTCTACTCGGAAGCCCTCCTCAAGGCGCCTGGGTGTCTAGGTGGGCTGAATGTGAAGGAGGGGTGTAGTTACCCCCTGCACAGGGTATCCATGGAAATCCAAGTCCAAGTCGGACTTTGTCATGATTGGCCAGGGTAGTTGTCCAGGCTGGACAACCCCCCTGCTGGGTGATTGACAGCCAGGCTGTGTGAATGGTTTTTTTTCGCCCTGCTGCAGTCCTGAGCTATCTTCCCTTCAAACGACTAAGAGAAGATCCAGTCCGGAGTCTTCTTCCCTTGAGCTTGGTGGGGATAACCAGCTCATCTGCCACAGCCAGAGGATCCTCTTCCTTGGTCGAAATCGCTGCACGCTGCTGTAGTGGTCCGGATAGCCACCTGAAGAGTCTCTCCTGTTTTTAAGGAGCGCACCTTTTATTCCTTGTCGCTGCTGCCGGCTTCATCCCTGTGTGGTGCAGACCCCCTTCAGACGTCCTCCTTCACAACGAAGCTCCAGGAATCGTGGGTCTGCGGGAAACCAACAGGAACAACTGCAAGGGCACCAGCTGCACCATTGGAACAAGGTACTGTGTTCTACTTGAGGAAACTGGGTGAACCCCTTTTCTTCATTTTCAAGGCTTGCCCTTGTCTTCCCTCCTTCTTATAACTTTTGCTTCCGAACATTGACAATATCGAAGTACTTTTTGGCTACGTTGAATCGTGAACCGTTTGACTGTGTGATCCTCGGCAACAGGGCCCGGTGTCTTTCGACCCTGGCTCCGGCCCTTTGACTTTTGAACTCCTGTGAGTGTTTCTTTATTCTGTCTGCCTAACCAAAATAGTGCCAGTGATTTTTGCCTCCAACTCCCTCTGGGTATCTCAGGTGCTAAGTGTGTTTTGCCCCGGTAGTATTTCATGTCACAGATACACATTTAGTTAGTAGACCGAACTGTCAAAAAGTGATCACAATCGTATTTGCGGTAACATGTTTTGTCCGTAACACTGGTTCATTCGAACACAGGATACTTACCTTGAGACTTACTCTACAAAGTGAATTGGTTAGTTGTAGTGTATTTAACGTGTGTTTTTTTTAAAATGTCAGTTTAATAGAAGTGTTGTGTTTATAACGAATGGTTTAAAAATAAATGTACTTATATTTTTCTACCTGAAACCTTGAGTCAGTGTTTGCTTGAGTCACAGTAATTGTGGTCCCTTTGTGTAATCTCTGCTACTGCTCTTATACTCTTGAGATAAGCCTGGCTGCTCCGCCACTGCTACCACTCTGACATAGTAGTACAGGCTTGTACCAAAGGTAAAACTTGTATTGCCACCTGTAGTCTTAATTGTGTCTAGTGGTCCCTAAGGGCACTGCACGGGATTCTGCCTAACACGCACTTCCTGCGCCTTCCCGCCCAAAACACATCTTCCGGGGGTTCTCTTTTGAGCTAACTTTATCAAGACTACAAACTTTACACTCGCAGTGCCTGCCACAGGTTTTCAAAGCAGTCTTCTGAGAGTTAATGGTTTAATTGGAGCTGAAAACATGATATTGGTGTCATAAAGTTCTCTTAACTAGGTCTGCCTGCAGCCTATTGATTTATAAGCAGTCTTGGGAGGATAGCTCAGGGGCAATGTGCTCGCCTTCGAAGCAAGACGACACGGAGCAATATAGGTTTGATCCCCGGGTCCGCGCTTAGAAACCTGTGGGCATTAAGTGAGTTATAAATAACCTATCATATCATGCATGCCCTTTACTGAAGTCCTGTCAAATACAAGCATTAGCAAAACCAACAGTTTTGGCTTGTGAGTAGGTGCACATTTTCCAGGCACGGCTTTCATATGCCCAGGTACTCCTACGTCCCATCCCCTTTCCTCCATACTTGTGTGACATTCCGTCCTCCGGGACGGGACTGGAGCACTTTTTGAAGCATCAAAAAATGTATTGTCCTTCTTTTATTTTATTATTATTATTATTTTTTAATTAAGATTTTTGGTTTATTACAAACCTTTGAGAAAGTTCACAAGAAGAAAAGAAAAGAAGCAACAAAAACAATAAAAATAAAATGCAGATGTGATAATCATGCATATTTCGGCAGAAATGTTTCTTATATGTGCATGTGAGGGGCCGTTACTTTTAACTTCACTGAAGACCCTGTTGAGAAAATGGATCACACTGAAGATGGACAAAAAGTTGTTTCCTTGAGGAAGAAAAGCCCACAGTACGTCCGCGCTGTTCTTTTAGGGCGTTGTCATCCATCTTTCTAGATACGAAGCTCACAAATCTATCAGCGCTGTGCAGAAGAGGGTGACATGTTTCAAGGTTTCGGTTTCTTCTGGCTTATTACAAAGCAGAATCCAGGGGTTTGCTTGTAGATGTTAAGTTGCTGGTTAGTAGGAAGCAGGTTCAGTCTGAAGCGCAAGACAGTAATTCCTGTACCACAGGTTCGGGAATTTCGTGAGATATTTAGGCAGCTGATTCCTGGATTTGATGTTGTCTCTAATCGCTGTAGGAAGCTTGTACCCATTCTTGTTCTCCTGGGTCTTGATCCAGTCGTCGGCCCACAATTTCTGTTTAACGTTTGAGGGATTGCGAATTAGTTTGTCAGATTCTAACTGTATCAAGAGAGTGCAGCATCCTTTGAGCCAGACCTTCAGAAGAGCCTCCAAACTGTTTATCAGCGCCAAATTCAGACTTGGGTAGGGCTTGACCGGGGGGATTTATTTGTACGCGGGCCCAGACCCACTTTCCTGACCCCCACCCAGCACATCGCCCTTCAGTCCTTTCCTCTGCGTGGTCAGGATCGGACGCACTTGCATCTTGGGAGTTTTTCTTTTTACCCTACTTGTCCTTTCAATGTGTCCTTCTGCTTCAGTTCCAGGGTCAGCTCCTGGGCCTATGATGGAGCGCATGGACTTCGCCTTGCATACCTCCTGCAAGCGTAACTGCACAGCAGCGGATACTCACATTCTTTGACTCAAGTGCCTGGGCTAAGACCAGTGTTGGGACGCTTGCTTCTACTGTGACTCCCTTTCAGTCCGCACACTCAAAAGAAGGATTGTCAGGCAGGAGAAAGTCTTCCACAGCTTGCCTCCGGTAAACATACAGAGATTCATTGAAGAAAAGAGAATTTGCCTGGTAAGTACTCTTCTTTTTAGAGCACCCTGCCCGGCTGACTCCATCCCAGGGTGATCTGCTGTTGGGAGGAGTCGCAACGGCTCTAGCATTAACAGGGTTCACTGTGAGATGCCCCAAGCAGGGACTAATCTGGATATCAGAGTTTCCTCAGAGGTTCACCCTCTTGGAGCTAAGCACACCAGGGTCACTCCCAAGGTTCCCCAACCAGGGGCTGAAATGACTGGGATACCTTACAAGGTGCCCCTTAAAGGGGCTAAAAGAAGTTCCAGGAAGGCTGAGGCTCCTGGGGCTAAAGGAACCAGAGTTTCATCCGAGGTTCCCCTCATAGGGGCTAAACACAGTAACAGCCCAGCTGCGGGAGCTAAAAAGACAGGCATCCAAAGTATTTAATTACTGGGTTTGCAGAGGATCCCTCAAAAGGGCTAAAGTTAATCTCGAAGCACCTAAAATTCCAGTCCAGACGACAATGTCTTCTGACAGACCTGTGACTCATGTCACTTCACAAAGTCTCAAAATGGCACCTCAGCCAGTGTCAACAGCGTCAGCCATTTTTTTTGGGCCCTTTGGGTTCAGCCATTTTGTCAGGACCCTTATGGGCTTCAGGTCTAGAAGCAGGCCTAAATATTTGCTGTCTGTGCCTTTGGGCAAAAACCCTTTCAATCCTCCTTTGGACTGGAATACGAGGATGCCTCTTCCGTCTAAGATTTGCTTCCAACGATATCAGCTCTGTTGCACTATGTGGATCCATGGATGGGGGAGTCCATCATGGCAGCAAGTTTCAACTGACTCCTGGAGGTACAGTCCTCTGGATCGCCCAATTCCTATGCCATAACCTAGGCCTTATTCGGAAGAGGTGCTCTTTAGGCGCTTCCAAGACTTGATGCACTCTGATCTCATTAAAGCTTACAGAGATGCTTTCTCCAGTGTCTCCTCTGAATCCAGTGGAAGTGTCTCCTCCTCCACTGCCCTCTCTGGTTGAGCGGCCACTGATGCTGAAAGGTTCTGAGTCTGCACGCTCTTCTGTGCCTGACGATGATCCCGCAAAAGGGGATGGGTTGGATGCCTATGAGGACCTGCCCTCTTCCATCAGAGCATTTCATGATAGGGTGTAGGATTTGATAGCATTCTTCGACATCCCAATCCCTGGGCCTCTAGCTCTGCAGGAGGGTGGTTTATCTGGTGCCCTTACGCAGAAGACATAGGAGCGTTCAGGCCTGTTCCTGCAAAAGGACACTTTGGCAGAAGCCTGCAAGGAGTGGGTAAAACCCAATACAGGGAGAGAGGCGAGAGTGCACCGCTTCTTTACTGGACTTTTACTTTATTCTAATAATTCTTAATCCTGTGGATTGTATATTGATTAGTGGGGTGTAGCCCACTATCTTGTGCCACTGTGTAGGGCACAGAAGATGAACATGGACTAAGGAGACCTAGGCATGTATGCCTTCGGTGTGGGCCACACACCCCAGATTCCCACTTGGGATTTGGTCAATTTCTTTATATTTGTAATAAGTTGAAAGACACTCTTTGGTGATTTTTCAAAAAAATAGCCTTTTTTAATATTCAAAATTAGAGCTTCATTAAGTTCCAAAAAATGTGTGCGCTTCATTGGTTTAACTTCACCAATAAAGCTATTGTTAAAGGATGAGGCAAAATAAGAAACCCGTATGGCTAATGCATTTTGGAATTATCCTTCTTCGGAGCCAGGGTATTACTGTACTGCACACATTGTGATTATTGTATATTGCAATATCAACATTCAATTAAACACATCACATTATCAGATTAGAGTATCAGATTAGAGTTCAACAGTGCACCGTACATAAAGAAAACAATTTGTGAAAATTAAACAGGGCGCCCACAAGGACAAACAGATATTCAACAAAGATTGCACATTCAAGAAAAAGGGAGAACAAAGAGAAAAGAAAAGAAAAAGATTCTATCATTATGTGTGTTCATGGCATAACATACCAATACTCTGATTGAGGTAATAGTGGTTATACCTTGTGTCCCATGACATTCTAATTCGTGTTATCAGATATGCACTGCAGTAAATAACTACATAACACCATTGTATTCAATCGAATGCAATATATCTTCACTTTCACGTAAAATGTAAGTCATACTGTGCTAAAAGTAAATATTCACGAAATTCAATTTGTGCAAATGCATTAGAACTGTGCTTAAAGTAATGTGCCTTTAATCACTGACCTGATTGCCAAGTTTCAAAACGCTTGCGGTCTGTGTGCGTGTTATCTTCAAGAAAACGCTGCCTAGTGTTGAGAGAGCAATTGTATTAGCTCCTGTATTAGCTCCTGCTCTCATTAATCTTACTCATTCACTTAGTATATCTAGCGATCGTAGATCGCGTGTGCCTGTTCTTTCTATACGGCTTACCTGGAGTGCAGCAACAGCGTCCTGCTGTGTCTTCTGCGACTGGCGTCTGATGCTCGCGGTTCGTGTGGTTGTCCTTAGCAACATAAAATAAACAATATGGCCGCACGTATGCTCACGTGTCGGCCATATTGGTTGGGGCAATAGGTATTCATTGTAAATACTCGTGGATATTCAATATGTTGAATTTAATGCTGCGAGCTGTAATTAAGTGTAAGTAGCTGCCGTGTCTGTAGATATTTAAATTCGGCAAGTATGATCTCCAACAAGTGACAATGTGACTTGTAATATAGCTTTAGATTACAGGTATTGCCGTTACTGGGCATATGTAGCATACACAATGCCAAAATGAAAAGTGAGCGGCTGGTGTAGATGTGTACTGGCTAGCTAGTGCATGGAGCTGTAAAAAACGGATATTGTAACGAATATTGTGCTACAGGTAAATGTATAACATCTGTGTTCGTCTCGATAAAATCATGAAATAAAGATGTGCCTAAATACAGTGTCAATAATGAGACGTGCATAAAACAAAGACGTAAATAGAAAAGATAACTCTAATTTACCAATATCTTTATCAGTCTTCTCCAGACTGAGGGGTTAGAGTCTGAAACAACACATTTACTTAACATGGTAAACCCGCTGGTAATATTTTCATGACATGATGAACGTGTAACATTGCAACCTTATTGTTTTTTACGTGACATGGTGAACATGCAACATTGTAGCATTATTACAGAAAGCAGTTGAGATCAAACTCTTCATTGAGTCCTCGTGGTGCCAAGGCTTCTACACGATCTATCCAGTGGGCTTCTCTTTGTTGTCTTCTCTTTTTCGAGTCTGTATGTGTGTTTTCAAATGTTTCCAAAACTTGGAACCTGACTTGAGAGATATTATGTTGTTTTTCATTAAAGTGTCTTGCCACTACTGAGGTGGTATTTCTATTTCTTATACAAGATTTGTGCTCATTGATCCGGACTCTCAACTTCCGTCCTGTTTCTCCGACATAGTAAAGTCCACATGGCAACGTATGCAATAAATGCAGTTTTCAGTGTTGCAAGTTCCATAACTTTTTATTGCGATCTTTTCACCCGTGTATGGGTGCGGGACTATTCCCACTATGATGTTGTTATTGCAATTTCTGCAATTCAAGCATAGAAATGTTCCTGTTCTCTTTGGTTTACTTCTTTTGGTTCTGATGTCCCTAGTGTTTACAAGTAGATCTCTTAGGTTACTTGATCTTTGGTAAGCAAACGTTGGAGTCTCTAAAAAGAGATTTCTAGTTCTTTCATGCTTTGAGAAGAATATTTTGACACATATACCAGTGATGGAGATTGTTTTGTGTCCTTTGGGACAAGGGTACTGGCTCTTGTTTTAGCTTGAACCTTCTCTTTTGCTGCCTGTAGATCTTCGTTGGGATATCCTCTTTCCTTTAGTTTGTTACTTAGTTTCTCTAGTTCTTGTTCACATTCTCTTTCATCGCTGATGATTCTTTTAAGTCGCAGCATTTGTCCATAAGGTAAATTCTTCAAGGTGTTCTGTGGATGGAAACTCATGCGATGTAATAAGTTATTTCTGTCGGTGGGTTTGGTAAACAATGAGATAGTGATCTGTTGGTTGTGTACATTAAACTTAATGTTCAGATAATGTATGCCCGGGTTGGCAGTCTCTGAGGTGAATTGAATACGAGGATCAATACCATTTAGGTAAATCATAAAGTCATCAAGTGATTCTCTTGTTCCCTGCCAGATACGAAAAATGTCGTCTATGTAGCGTACCCATTTTTTCAATATGTTCTGCCATTCGTTTTTTTGCAAAATATGGGTCATCTCAAATTGATGCATAAACGTATTAGCGTATGCTGATGCCATTGTGGCGCCCATAGCCGTACCAGAGGTTTGAATATAGCATTCTTTCTTGTATTCAAAATAAGAGTTCATTGAGATAAAGGAAAGTAGTGACAAGATGAATTCCTTGACAGCTCCTATCTCTTCTTCCTGTAAAAGAAGCCACTCGACGGCCTCTTGTCCCAAATCGTGAGGAATACTTGTGTAGAGGTTTACAACATCTATGGTGAAAAGGATATCATGTTCTGTCAGTTGAACTTCTTCTATGATGTTCAGAAAGTGTGTGCTATCTTTCACGTACGTCGGTGTTTTCTGTATTAACGGTTAAGAAAGAAGTCAATATACGTCCCTAGTGGTTGCAAGATTCCGCCTGTTGCGGCTACTATTGGTCTTACCGGTGAATTGATGAGACTCCTATGGATTTTGTGCAATAGATAGAAATGAGGTATGTTAGGTTTCAGATTAAGTAGAAATGCCTTAGTTTTGTTTGTTATCATCTCTCTTTCCTCTGCTTTGGTTAAGAGTTCATCTAGATCTTTTAGTATCTCCATGGTCGGGTCGTGATCTATTTTTGAGTAAACGTTATGGTTGTCCAATTGTCTCTTGCATTCCTTTTCGTAATCTGAGGTGTTTAATAGCACTAATGCACCCCCTTTGTCGGCTGGTCTTATAGTGATTGTTCCATCAGAATATATGTTTTGGACAATTGACATCTCTCCTCTACTGAGGTTTCTGTTCTTTGGTGCTCCATATTTAATTTTTTTGAGATCTGCTGTGACCATTTTCTCAAAATGTCTATTGCTGGAACACTAATTGGTGGAGAAAATGTGCTCTTTGGTTTAAATTCAACTAGGCCTGGTGGTTCCGGTGTACAGTCACTGTTTTCCATTTCTGCGAAAAAAACTTTAAGTTTTAACTTTCTGGTCAATTTGTGTAGCTCCACTTTAGTATTGAATAGATTGGTGTTATAAGTCGGTACAAATTTCAGACCTTTCTGTAGAACTTCTTCCTCTTGTTTGGTAAGTGTTCTGTTTGAAATATTCACTACTAAGTTGTTCGTGCTTGAAATCTCGTTTGTGCTCCGGTGCCCTTTCCTCTTGCCCCTCCTCGTTCGTTTCTTCCTTGCTGGTTGTCTAAAAAAGACATTTGTCGTGATGATGCACTGGTACTGGGAGTAGCCCCACTACAGGCACTTCCTCCTTCTGCTCTTTGGTGCTGGGTTTGTGAAGACTGTTTGTCTCTACTGGAGTCTGTATCTGAGCTGCTGTTGTCCGAGTTGGGGTTGGGATTACATGGTATCTGAGGTTGATTTTGAAATGTATCTGCCCATGTGTAGACTTTGTCTCGTAAATAGTCGAACGTATCCCTTCTGAATTTCCTTATTTTTCTTGCTTCTAGATCTGTTTTGTATCCCTCTAATCTTGTGTTAATGTCAACGAAAAAGAGAAGACAACAAAGAGAAGCCTACTGGATAGATCGTCTAGAAGCCTTGGCACCACGAGGACTCAATGAAGAGTTTGATCTCAACTGCTTTCTGTATAATGCTACAATGTCGCATGTTCACCATGTCACGTAACAAACAATAAGGTTGCAATGTTACAAGTTCATCATGTCATGAAAATATTACCAGCGAGTTTACCATGTTAAGTAAATGTGTTGTTTCAGACTCTAACCCCTCAGTCTGGAGAAGACTGATAAGGATATTGGTAAATTAGAGTTATATAACACCCATTTCCTGGATGGGTAGTAATGTTTGTTCTAAAAGGGGGCAGAGTTATTGGCCCCAAAGGATTTTCCCCAGCCATTGCACACACTCACAGGGTCTCCCAACAAGGCAAAGTCTAATTTTCTGGAAGGATTATATGCAGTGGCAGGGCAGTACCCACCCTCTGGGTCTCCTTCTTCGCAAGGAAACAGTGAACAGGGAAAAAAGAGGTGATATTCCTTGAACATCTTGGGTCCCGTATTGTTTCCTCTCAAGATGTTTTGATTTTGAGGTATTTATAGCGCACACACAACAAACTGAATCGTATCCTGGCGCAGGTGGAATCCCGAAGTGAGGAACAAGAACAACAGAATGATTAGCTATTGCTACCCAAAAAGAGCTGAGGGGATCGTGGCATAACCAGAACCTACTTAAACCGGTACGTTTTTAATCCTGCCCTGAAGATTTGTAGAGAGACTGCCCTTCCTAAAGTAAGTGGAAGACTGTTCCAGAGTCTCGGTCCGGCAAGTGAAAAACTACAGTCTCCTCGAGAAACACACTTGGTCCTGGGGAAAATAAGTAAACATTGATCTTCCGACCTTAGCGCCCTAGTCGGTGGGAGTCTCCCAAAAACCGGAAGCTCTATACACCATTGTCTGGATCAGGGACCCCCTGAATCAGCCTTTTTTAGTGTTGAGACTGCAAGATGAGCAGCTTCCTCCTGAGGGGGAGAATGAGAGCATGTGGCACTCCTCGGGTTCTGCATTCTCTTCAGTATCTCCATAGGCTCTAGTGTGTAGGACAACCAGCAAGACACGTCTCCTCTGAAGGTCTTCTCTCCCTTCTCTGGTTTCCTCAGCGATTCTCTCGATCCACCTCTGACCCATGGTTGAAACCACTAACAGAGGGAATTGAGGGAGAACTCATCCAGTTGGCATCAATATTACCTCAATGCAGCTCCCTCCCTCTCGATAACCTGACAGCCCGGTTCCAGAGACCATCGGTCATGGCTCACCAATAGGAATTAAATCTGTCTTTCTTCCTTTTCTAGAGACCCTGTCTCACTAGTCTGACTTCACTTTCCACCCAGGAACTGACTAGGCCGAAACCAATGAGTGAACTACATCCATTTGCCTACCGAGATGCCCACACTGGTGTGGAGGTGTGTCCCGGCTCCCAATTTGGAGTAAAGGTCCCATATATATATATGGCTTTCCATGCACGTTGTGGGCAGGGGACGCATACAACATTGTGAGGGGGAAGTCTGGGTCATATGCATAATGCTTTTCCCCATACCCCTGTCTGACCTTTCCAGGGCCAGGGTGGTAAACACTGGTGGCACCCCAATGCAACATGGGCTGGGGAGTTTTCAGGTGAGTGCACCAAGTAGGTGGGCCTGGCACCCCACCAACGGGATGTTAATCATGGCCTCCCCATGAGCAGGGTTAGTTACATTTTTGTATCCCACAGTTGCCAAAGACTTGGGGGCATATTAGACATATGATGCCACTGCAAATCCCACCGGTGGATCGTGCTAATGGCGGTCACCCTGTCCTGTCCTTGGCCTCTGCAACAAGAAGCGGGAACGTGTGCATGGCTCCGGTCATGCACACACTTGGGTGTTGCTCCAGGCCGATCTGCTCACTAATGCTGGCTTTGTGGCATGCTGGTGGGAGACAATAGAAATGGAAACATTCCTGCTGGGGGAGCCGTCAACAGACTGATGCCCCAGAAGCACTCACGGCTCAACAAACAAGCAATACTGGTAATGGAGGGGCTGGATTGGAGAACACAGCTGCTTGTGACTGAACTCAGCGTCCACTGTGAGTACAGGTTCTGGACAAAGACTCCTGTCACCTGGACTCGCTGGCCTTTTAACCGGTTCTATGTTCATTTATCCCCAGGTTTTTTAGCTGCAGGTTTTATTTCCCCCCCCAAACCACCTTCCCCAATTGTTTATTCCCTATTCCCCATCCTATCCTACTGCGAATGGAGGATAGCACAGGGGCAACGTGCTGGTCTTGGAAGCAAGACCAGGCAGAGCAACAGAGGTTTGAATCCTTGATCCGTGCTCAGAAACGGAACTCTCTTATACGCCCTTACCCCAACCCACATTTTTCGATGATTAACAGGCTGAACGTATTCCATCTGCCTGGGCCTGAACCATGATCCGTCCCCCGCAGCTCCCAAGTGTCGACCAGCATGCAGAGCTAGAAATGGAGAAGCCTGATTGGAGGACACAGCCTCTTGGAAGAGCGCGTGTCTCGGCTCACTGCCCTTTACCCCGACCTACTGGCAAGACCCCGTCAACAGGCCCAGGTTATCTCATTTGTCCCATACTCCTTCCCTGGTGACTCCCAAGTGTTGCCCAGCATGGAGCGGTATGAGTAGAGAATGTTGTCTCTTTTGACAAGCCCTTGCCTACTTCCGTATGTGCGGGTCTGTCGGTCAGCGAAGGGTGGATGGGTAAGGGTTCATCTGTTTGCCTGTTAACTGGTTCACCCTCCACTCCTAGCTGCCCGCGTGACTGCCACTGTATCCAAAAGTGGCAGGCAAGGATGCAGTGCTCAACCACCATGCATGTAAGTATATGGATATGTGCACCCTGGCTACTTATGAGCCAAGGCCTCAATTGGTATCGCAATGGTTCCATGACATTTCATTGCGGGATGGTTTTTCGCAGGGTTTTTTACTGTGATTTTTTTTACGAAAAAAAACATCAAATGTTTTAAAAATTATTTAGAGGGGTTCCCCCTTCAACCCCTCCCCCATTTTCTTTAATTTGCATTTATTCCCAAACACCCACACCCCATATATATAATTTACTAATCCCCCTAAAAAATGTGATTTTTTTTCGAAAAGAAATTTGCAGCAAAAAACCCACGAAAAAACATCCCGTGATGAAAGGACGTTGTACCATCTCAAGTACAGCTCCCCTTAATGTTTCTAGGACCTCTCTCTTACTGGCACGGCGGCAGGAGGCATGAACCTCCCAGTTTCACTCCACTTTTTCCCAGGAACTTCTCAGACTCAAGCGCAGCACTTAAAGTCATCTTTACCTTAGCCCCTAGCATTGCTCACATGCTGAATGTTCTAACATGTAGTTCTTCCTTACCTCCTCCTCCTTACTTATTAGCCTTACCCGCTAACCTTCTTCTTTTTATTCCTCTGCGGATCACTCACCCTCCTGTCCCCTTTATTTCCCCCTTGCACTCCCCCATTGTTAGGATCACGGATGTGACCTCCTGGGATTGGCTGCATTAGCTTGAGCCATAGCTGTCTAGTCTCTTTCCCTCACTCGTCAGGATCAGAAATGCAACCCCCTGGGCTTAGTTTCAACAGTGCCCTGACATATACCCTCCACCACCCTGTATCTCTCTCCCTCCCTCCATCCAGCAGGATGGACCCCCATTTCACCGTCACCGCTCTTTGAAGCGATATTGTTTTGCAATGTACAGTGTTACAGAGCAGCAAATAAACAAATAAATAGCTCGAGCCCCTGACTACAGTGGTGAGTCAAGAGCAATGGCAGCGCTCCCGTTATACTATGAAACATACTAAATTCAAATAAGTTGAAAAAATAATAAACTATTAACTGGTTATACAAAAAAGGTAGCAGGCGCCCCTCTCTAGAAAGAACATGACTCGATAACCTGTTCTGTGTTTTTACCCACTTGGAGAGTCCACAGCGATCGCACCATAATGCCAGGCAAACCACCTTTGAACAAGAGTACCAACAGCAACCCCAGCCACATGTTTCAGCCTTGTTGGGCCTCATCAGTGAGGTGGAGCTGTGCCTCTCTGAGCACAGTGAGCAAGGGTTCCACGTCTGTGTTCCCCCGGGTAACCTAGGGTGACCAACCCCAAGTTCCTTGTAAAAATACAAAAAAGGTAGCAGGCGCCCCGTTCTAGAAAGAACATGGCATGATAACCTGTTGTCTGGAGTTTTCCCACTTTGAGAGTCCACAGCCATCGCTTTTTGCATAGCGGTGAGACAAGAACAATGGCAACGCTCCCGTTACACTGTGAAACATACTAAATTCAAATAAGTTGAACAAATAATAAACTATGAACTGGTTATAACTGACATCATTCATTCTCTCTCTCTCTCTCTCTCTCTCTCTCAATCTCTCTCTCTCTCTCTCTCTCTCTCTCTTTCCCCCCTCTCTCTCTCTTTGCTTTGTTGCTCTTTCTGTCTCGATCTCTCTCTCTATGGCTCTCTTTTCATCTCTCTCCCTCTCTCTCTGTGCGTATGAGTCTTGTTGTCCAGTGCGCATTTTCTAGAATGACCCCCCAGGCCCCCTGCTACCATATTGCTGACAGCAGCACGATGAGAGAAAAAACACAGATATCTTAGAGGAGGAGCAGTTAGAGGGTGCTGTGCTTTTTTCTTGTTGAATTTAGACTGAGAGCAGTAATAACAGAGGCATACCCTGAGGTGGGGGCAGGCATTTGCATTGCATGAATCCTGCAGGAATTTCACCACCACACTGAGGGTGCACTGAGGGTGCAGTGTGCATAGGGGAAGGTGAAGAGGCGTGGGTAGGCTCTGCACTGACTGCTGGGGTCCTGACCGAACCGGAGGACCCCTCCCAGGGTCTTTTCAATTTGTTGTTGATCATTGGAGTTTGTGTACACTCTAACACATCCACAGCACTACCTGCCATTCAGTGGCCAGCATGCACAATTAAACCTTATCTTGGTGGTCAAAAAGCAAGGAAAACTTGGGAAACAAAATCGCGTGTAATCTTGTCAAAAGAAGCAATTACAAAAGAAAATGATTTAATTGTACTTAAATTGTAAACTTTCTCTTTTTTAAATGTCACAATGTTTTTTTCTAATAATCACTTATAGTATATATATTGCATTTATAATAAAATCATTACACAGTCTTACATTGCAAAGCACATTATTAAACCTGGAATACACACATGCATATATCATATTCTGATTTAAGGTATCATTTCAAGATGGACGGTCTGGTACAGTGCTATTGTACTCTTTCGAAATAACCCTATGCAAAATGGAAAGGCGACGAATTGCACCAGCATTTTGGGAACAACATATTGAGCACAGATCTCTATACTTCACAAAAAGGACAGTGATAAAAGGAGTGTATGCTTGAATCTCTAAGTACATAATGCACACTGGACTTAGCTTTAATTTAATTTTTCTCAACTCACCCCTAACAATATAGCAGTAATACCCCTTTATATAACCGTAACCATAACCGTAAGCTATATAAGTAACATGCTTCTAACTGTACCCATAACCTTAAGCAATGTCAGTTACAAGCATGCTACAGCGCCTTGAAGCCTACGGTTTTAGTGCGCTTTACTTCACTGGCTGGCAATGGCCTGGAACCCAAGTTATACGCCTTAGCAAAGCCAGGGCCTTAACGCTGGGCTTCACGACATTACCCACCAGTGCAGCCTGTGGAAAGGCTTATTGTTACCATTAACATCATGAGGCAAATGTATTTGTCAGAATTAATGGCCGCGGTGAGCGTGCAACACATTGTTTCTGACAAAGAAATCCTCAGCAAACATGGCCACCATAAAAATGGCAAGCGGGTCTCTGTGTGGAACCCCTCTTCTATTTCCATGGTATCCAGGGGAAGTGGTGCCATGATTGAGAACGTTCAATGTGAGCTTGGTAGGGCAAGGGTAGGTGTGTAGTGGGTGGGGGAAGTGGAAGGGAGATGGATCAAAAGATTATGGGCCATGTGAGTAATAATAAAGGGTTTGTAATCAAAACCCCTATATACTCATTCGGACCAACTCAAGATTTGGATGTCAGAATAACATGGCTGCGAAATCTGTCATTGCATTGGGATCCATATACATTTCCTAAGGCCCACAGAGGTTTTTAATGGTACGATCCCAGTCACTAATGCACAGACATCCTTAGAGAATTCTATATATAGGATTATAAACAATCAGTATTATGTTTTTTGTATCAATTAAATGTAATATTCAAAGGGATTGTTCTACAATAGGCAATTGTAGGTTGTTACCGAGGGTGCCACTAGCAGTCGTGTCCATGGGCAGCACCTTTGGGCTCCAAAGCATCGAATGTTGTCCTAATGTGAGCACCCTAATCGTACTTCTCCTGGGATTGGCAACATTTGGAATTGCATGCTGTATGTTTTATCAATGTAAAGGTAGATGCCACAGGGTTGCACATGTCATTAGGGAAAATGTTCCAAGAATTGGGCAACTCAAATGCAAATGGGATCTTGCGAAACAAAATAAAGGCCAATAGCGTTCTTCTGAAATGGGATCGGGTCCTTTTCCTCTCATAGACCCTCCCATTGGCCATAGTTTATTCCACAAGACGCGGTTTTCTAGGGCTTAGTGGCTTCTGATGCAGTGCCCCAGTTCATAGAGCACAAAAAGTAGTTACTGCTCTCCTGTCTGGTGTTGCGGGCTTTGGTGTGTCCCAAACACTTCTTCTTGGTCTAAACTATATATGGGTTTCCTGGGGTCCTGTACCCCTGGACTCACTCTGTTTTGAGCCTCATTAACATATGGATATAGAGAGGGCTCCCTGGGGTATTGATTGACCTGTGCTTCCTCCTGGTTTTTCTTCTCCCACCTCTGTGATCTCACAATAATCTCCTTGATCTTGTCTTTCCCTGCTCCTGCCCTCTGGTCCTGCCTAGAACTGACTGGGCCCACCGGAATCTGCCTGCCCTGGCTGTCTAAGTGTTGGTTATCTCTCTTCCTAAATTCTGCCCTCGCCAGCGGATGGTCTATTCTCAGCTCCCACCTCCTCAGATGTTTCCCTCATGCCCCTGCCTGCTGATGTTACCTCTAAGCCACCTCCTCTTCTGGCCGTTACCTCTTTCAGGGGTATTCCCGTCTCCCATTGATGTTACACTTCCAATCCTCCTCTGTAATACCCTTGCTACCACCCTCACTACCCCTTCTACCCCATGGAGTTCCTTCCTCAACCTCCACTGTATCACTCTATCCCCTTGATGTTACTTTCTTTATGTTCCTTCTAACCTCTAATGTTATCACTTCCTCTTCCCCATTGGGTTGAACCACCTCCTGTTGCACCGTGATTTCTGTTACCTAGTCTTGACTCCCACGCTCGAGCCCTGATGCTTCACCTCTTCTACCAACTCTCCTCCTCCTGATGTTACCCCCCCCGTCAATCCCTTAGTTCTCATTTCCTACTCCTGACCTGTACCTTACCCTGTTTTTCTCACCTCCTACTTCACCTTGCCCACTGCCGCCACCTTCTACTGTACACTTTCACCCTCTGATGCCACCACCTTCTTCTTGACCCTCTCATCTCTCAACACTTCCTCCTGCTCTACACCGCTTCGACCCCTCTACTCACCAATCTCTGCTTTTTCCACTACTCTCCAGTGTCCAACCTTCTACAAATGTGAGCCTCCCGATATCCACGCTGAGCAACTGGAACTGGGTGCCTTCATACTGTGTTCCCTCCTCCCTCTGGGTGGGTCGTTTAGAATTAACTTGTGGATTATAATATTAATGGTATTCATAATGATATGATATGATACGTTATTTATAACGCGCTTAATACCCAGAGGTTTATAAGCGCGGACCCGATGATCAAACCTGTGTTGCTCCGTGTTGTCTTGCTTCCAAGGTGAAGCACGTTGCCGCTGAGCTATCCTCCCGAGATAAATGGTTGCAAGGTCCTGAGAATAATGGTTGCAAGGGTTGGGCTAAGCCCATAACGGACCTGTCTGCTGCCTCTGATATCAGCCTTTTCCCTGTGAATCTCCCTGGCATTTTGCCATCTTGATCTTAGGTCTCCTGTGCTTTCAGAGTGTGAATCGGAAGCTAGAAGCGCACCGGGTAAGGTTGGTTAATAGGATGTGCCTGTTCTTACCTTGGGCAAATCAAAAGACTGTACCCGTAGCCCGAGGGTAACTTCCTAGGGAAGGTGCTTTGTTAACTTTGCTTCCTGGGCTGAAAAGTTGCAGACTAGCAGCACAGTCTCGTAGAGCTGGGATATACCGGTTAGTCCCATGGACTTGTAAACAGATTGTTTTGATCTGTGGGATGAAGCTGTAACTATCAACACATTTGCTACTATCGACAAGGGAAGTGACATCCTTTACCTTAAATGGAAAGCTGCTATTGCACTGATAGGACATTGGGTCTGCTCAGCGGGAGCTTCAAGAACCTTCAATCGTGGGCAGGGCACACACATATTTCCCTACAGGGTCTCATAAGAGCCTTGGTAAGAGCCAGTGATCGAAATGGACGGGAGCGGTGTTCCTCTACTTTTTCATTTTTGGTTTTACCGTTCCTATACTTTTATTTTAAAAAGAAATCGTTCCGGACTGGTTTAGCTTTAAAATAAAAGTGTAGGAAGAAGTTGAAACTTGCACTTCAGTGCACTGCACTGAACAATCCCTTAAAAAGGAGGTGCGTTTGTTTGGGGGTTTGGAATGCGCGTGGGAGGGGGCGTGGCAAAGGGGTCTGTGGGGAGCGGTGCAGGCCAGCAGCAACATAGTTCCACTTCTTCTTTTCATACACCCCAACCACTGGTAAGAGCCTAATCTTCCAGGGCAACTCTGTCCTGGTGGACAAGTGGTGTGGGAGGAGTCCAGGCTGCCACGTCTGTTGCATGCTGGCTACTGGGATTGTACCCTGCCATGTCTTATTTTGCAATGGCCACATTCATCACAAAGTCTATCCTGGGGGGCAGGGCTTGGGGGAAGCATACATAGGTGCTCAGGGAAAGAGATAAGGAAATAGCAGAAGCATAGGGGTGGTACAAGGTAAGTGCTCGTCACAATGCATAACGTCAACAATGTACTCTTCTCCATAGGGTATATACATTTGAAGACCAGACCAAGCATTTTGATTCAATATTTTACAACCTTTGTATTGTACCTTCTTTTTCAAATGACAATTTCTCTACGTTTACTGGAGTGTTCAAGTCCTCTAACACTTCCTCAAGTGATGAACAGTGCTAGTCCTCATGTAGCCCCAGTTTGATTTCCTTATCTCTATCTCCCACCTGGCCGGGAAGGGCCCACTAAACGCCAATCCCCCTGCCCACACGAGCAGTGGAGAGAAAGCATAGGTGGGGAAACCTGCATTATTACACTATACACTAATTACAAGAGATGGGCTGCTATCCTGAGTTCACATTACTTCAATGACCATTCTGAACCAAGTGAACCACTCTAGATTAAAAACATGTGCACTGACACAAGGTAGCATTAAATGTGCCTGGTTGCTTATATTAAGCTTAATATCTGCATGGTCCTGTTGTATTCATTGATGCACGCAGTGATGACTCGCAGATGGTAACTTCGGTGTACTGCTGTTTATTGGTCACGGAAAATATAATGGTGTCATCTTAACAAGTATATATGAGTAGCCACTGGTCATCCATGCTGTCCCTTTCCAGCCAGCATATGGGAGTTCCAGGATGTCATGAGCCTGCTTGCTCCAACAGGGAAGTGCAGGATACAACACACCCTTCTCCTTTACACCATTTAGACAACAACATAAGAAATGATAACAGCATGTTCCATTCTTCACCCATATACCAGTCTGACCTGACTAGAACTCCTGTGACCTAGTGGAGCACAACATTATAGACAGTGTGTATGAGGAGCTCTGTGTACATTATGCACTGACCATAAGCCTTTGCTTAAAATACCAAGGGGAGGTGGTTTTGTGGAGAGAGCATCACCCAGACTATTCAGGATTGCTTCCAGGCTGATCGTGTATAATTACAGATTGGAATTTAAAGATGACCAAGCAGCAGATTGATATTCAAGATTACCAGTTATGAGAGTGGGGGAAGAGGAAGTAATACTGGATGGAGCAATACTGATTGCTGAAAAGTGTGTGTGGTGGCGGGATGTGTGGTAACACAGGAAAATTGGATGTCTGCACAGTGAAATTATAATGAAATTGTAGATGTTTGAAAATATATATCAGAGGACTGTCTATTGGCAAAGAATCAGAAATGGCAGGTAAAACCATTTAGCATATTGGAGGGAGAATTATCCACAGAAGGCGGAATATTGAGGACGGGACAACGAGTGGTGCCACCTGTTGATATTCAAGGGTCATCATACGAATTGCTCATGTTGGGCATTCAGATATGACAGGGATGAAAGAGTTAGCAAGAGAAATTCTTTGGTGGCCAGGTATGAATAGAGAGATGACCAGATATGTAAGGGGGTGCATTCAATGTAGCAACATTGATAAGGCGTTTTTCACTGGAACCCCTGAGTTAGTCCCGTCGAAAATACAGAGAGCACCTTGGGCAAGGGTGGCTATGGACCTAATAGGACCATTTAATGGATTGGGGCAAATAGAAGGACTGCATTAATTCTGATGCACTATCATAGCCACTGGCCCGGAGAGAAATTTTTGAGGGAGGTTGCTACAGACGTGGTAATAAACCTTTTGCAGGAAATATTTGAAAGTTAGGGTGGTCCAAAGGAACGTATTACAGACAATGGTACGCAATGCATGTCGATGAATGTTTAGGTATTCGGCACAAAATTATATCAAAAACATGACTACACCTTCATATCAAACCCTACTCATATGGGCTGTGGCAAGGTTTAACAGGGTGGTTAAAACTTAATTCAGCTCTGTAGAGTTTTGAATCTGGACCGAGATGAGGAGATGATTGCAATGTTCTATGCATACAGGGTACGCAAACATCCCAGTACGGGGAAGGCACCATTTGAATTGATGAGGGGACGCGTCAATAGAGATGCCAGGTGTCCTTAAGGGATTATGAACATATTAGGGAGCAGAGATCAAGATTCACATAAGAGTGTGGATTATGAGCAAGCAGAGAGAAATAAGACCAAGATGAAGCAGAGGTAGGATAGAAAGAAAGGAGCAGGATATTTGGATATCAACGTAGGTGATGTTGTTAAGGTTAAGCTCCGGTATGGTATACACAAAAGTAAATCTAAATTCAATGCCCCAATCAGAGTATCCAAGCTCAGGAATTCAAGCAGTCATGTATGTGATGGGCGGTGGTGGAGTTCGAGCAAGATTGCTAAATTCAGTGGGTAATTGACAAAAGTGTGTTTGTCTGAAAGGGGGAAGATGTGTTGCGTTCACTTGACAGTGTTGCGTGAGCAAGTAGAATGGATGGTATGAGCTGGCTACAAGCGAACGTTCCAGAATGGATGAAGAGTGAAAGAAGAGCTGTTGGAAGAGGATGAGGCCAGTTGGCCGCTTACAGCATCTTGCAGAAGCCAATGAATAGATAAAGAAACTCATCCCGTTTCCTGTGGATGTTATGTTATGTTATTTTATCTTATACCGCGCCAAAGCCCGTAGGCATCCAGGCGCCGAGAGACAGAACATGCAGGCTACCTCTAAGGAGAGAGAAGTACTAATGGAAGAGATAGGTCTTCAACTGTTTCCTAAAGGAGAATAGATCCTCAGTTTTACACAATGTAGCCGGTAACACATTCCAGGCCTTAGCGCCTTGGATATGAAATGCTCTGCCAAGCCCGCGGGATCGTTTCACACGATGTTGGACTAGTAAGAGATCTTCCGCTGATCTGAGTCTTCTTGAGGGTTGGTAAGCACTTATAACATCCTTCAAATAGATTGGTGCAGTCCCAAAGATGCATTTGTGACAGATGGTAAGTAGCTTAAACCGAATTCGGGCCTCAACAGGAAGCCAGTGCAGTTTTTCCCTAGCAGCAGTAATTGGTTCTGAATATTTGGATCTGAATCATTGCGTATGGTGAGGTTACAAGGAACATAGGGCCTCATTACACGGTAGGCGGTAAGGGTTTACCGGTACCGGTATGGGCACCGGTACCGGTAAACCCTTACCGCCTTACTACGAGGTCCCTTTGCGGGACCCGACCTTAACGGCTGGTGTAGACCAGCCGTTAAAGTTGGGACCCACAAAGGGACCTTGGTGCTAATTACGGTACCACAATTTGCGGTACCGTAATTAGCTCCTTCCCCATTCCCATTATGCCTTATGGGGCATAAATGGGAATGGGGAAGGGCCATGGAGGAAGGGGCAACTACCGCCCAGCCAACCTTGGAATGGGGTGGTAATTCCCCTTTCCTCCATGGTGGTACAGGTATGGTACCGGCAGCAACCATGGTGCTAATAGCACCATGGTTTACCGCCTTCTGTGTAATGAGGCCCATAATATTCAGGTTTAAGGAACATACTATTGGTGACAAGGTTGACCAGCTGTTAGACCACATCTGCCCTGGACGACTGATCCGTTCCATCATGAGTCCTGGTGCGTGCGATAAGGGTCCCACCCTGACTTGCTGTAGGTACACCTTTGGTGAAATCCTAAATAACCTTTTTTGGGGCTGTGTACCCACGCCCTCACGGATGCGTCTTTCAACTTCTTTCAACCGCCAACAATCGACGAAGCGTTGCATCGCTTTAGAGCAAGCCAGCCCACGCGTCTGTTAACGTCCTCCCGTGGACATTGTTGCTTGGAGATGAACAACCTAGTTCCCGATCCCCTGCTTTGGAATGTTACACAGAATGTATTTGAATGGCACAATGCTGTGAACTGAATGTAGATACTAACTCAACTGGACACAAGTGCAATCGCTAAACAAACTGATGTCATAAATACAGTTTGAGCGGTATCAGGTAATTATGTCCCCATACATAATGTCACCAGGAAAAGCCACTGGCGACATTATAAATGGTGACATTATGTGTGGGGACGGGATGTGGGCTGTGGGATTGTCCCCTGCTGCCCTTGTAAAAAAAATATTCAGGGTTTGCGAGTGTGTCCCCCGCATGTTCAGTGTAATAATGTCTCAGCAAAAAACAGCTACTTTTATGTCAGGAGACATTTTTGTGGGGACATTATTACATGAAACCGTTTAAGCCAAGTTTGCATGTTAGTATTGCATTTTTATTATTTTTACTCGAAAAGTAACACACACACACAAACACTGGTGGGGTAAACAACAAAATACAGCACTTAGATCCTCAACCCAAGTTTCTCCAGTTCTCTGGCTGCCCACCCATGCGCTGGACGGAGATTGAAAGCTGAGTTTGACACCAATCTTGAGGCCATTGACGAAAGCAGGCTAATAGCTGCTCGGAAAAAGGCTATATTCATGCACAATGTGGGCTCTGAGGGGCAAGAAGTATGCAGAAATCTAGCCCCAATACTAGAAGCTCAGGAAGATGAGGGGATGAATATCCATGAGGAGGTAGCGGCCAGGATGGAGGGACAATGTAAATAAAATAAAGTGTAATTTTGGAGAGAAATGTGTTTTATGCCATAAATCAATTAACTGGTGAACCTATAGATGGATTCTGTGCTGCACTTAGAGGAATAGTGACGTGCTGTAATTTTGGGCAATTTCTATATGAAATTTGAAGGGACCAAATAATGGTGCACACCAACAACTATCAAATACGAGAAATAATCTGGGAATCAGAGTCGACTTTAGAGGAAGTTATACGCATTGCGAAAAGCATAGAGCAGTCATCGGAAGCTTGCAAGAAAATAACAAAAATACTTTAATGAAAAATGCACCAGTATGTGCAACAACAGACATATAGGATGAAAGTAAGCATGTGAACAACGATCACATGGAAAAGAGACCAAGCAATATACTATATTACAAATACAGAGCCAGAGACTATGTTTCCACTTCCAAAACATGCATAGCAATAGACAAAATGTGGAATGTATGTGGACGAATGGGCCACATTGCCAAGGCTTGTAGAAACTGATTCTACAGATTGAACAACAATAAGGACAGAAGAGAAGTGGCCGTCGTGGGCGAAGAAATTACTGACAAACTAGAACTTGGGAACTATGAAGCGAGTGAGTCGCTGCATCGCAAGGACACTCTTGTGGTATGGGATCCAGATGAGGACTTAAATGATTTTGCCAGAATTGAAATGCCAAATTTTGAGATGAAATCGCCGGTGTAAAGTTATTATTGATTGCGGACACAGGGTCCTTGCATACAATAATAACGCAGAGTCTGCACAAAGGGACATTGGAGTACGTAGTGAAGTCATTGAATCCAGTACCAGGGATCCCATGTGATTGGTATGCTGGGTTGGTTTGTGCAGAGGATTTAAAGACAGGGAGATAGTAGGAAAAATAAACGTTGTGGACAAAGGACCACCTATTTTCAGCTGGAGGAATCAAGCAGAATTTGGCATGGAATTGAAACCAGGTGCAAAGGAGCACATTTTGGTAACAAAGCAGAACTTACAACAACAGAATTGGCTTGTGAAGTATCCACAAGTGTTTCTCGAGAGCATTGACCCATTGAAGGGATATCAACATCACAATAAGTTGAAAAAAGGAGTAAAAAACATCTAAGCTTAAAGTCAGAAAAGTGGCAATTAGGTTTTCTATCGCCTGCACTTTTAAAAGATGCAATTGGTTTGTACTGGATTGCTATGCCATTTTATAACATGGTACCTTCATTGGGGGTTTTGTCGTGGTTTATTACGCAGTCACACTCAACTCAGGGAGATCCTTCCCCCCAAAGGATGTGGCGCACAATAAAGCACTATTAGTTTTGTTAAGGTTCAGTTTGGTAAGGCCTCCAACCCGTCTCTCGCACCCAAACCCAACAAGTACCCGGTGCCACAATAGACTAGGAACCAGGCCGGCGTGCAGTAAGAATATAGATTTATTAATTTATCTAAATCAAATTTGACAAACAGACTAACATCAGCCACCATGGCCGTGGCACTTCCGTAATGGCAGCATCACAGAGATAATACTGAGATATGCAGTCACAATTTCCTGCTGCTTTCTTTTCAAATCACCCACCAATACAGAAAAAGAACAATTCAAGACACACACTGATTGCTGATTTGGTTAAAATACTTTTTTTCCCAGCAACCCACACCCTGCAAACATCAATTAGACTTGACCCATCTGAATTGAAGGCCAGTGGCAGAGAGTGGGGACACAATGGGAAGATCGTTGTGGGATTCTGATAAAATGGACTTTTTTGAAAAAGGCATTCAAGGGGCAAAACTTTTTTGTTTACCTATTACCACAGATCCGATATGAGGGAAAGAAAAGCGTTTTGCCACACCTAAAAAGAACAGGCAGAGATTTGTGGTATTGGTCAGAGCACAATGGGAACAAAGGGGCAATTTCATTTTGCACCCTGCACACCCACGTGGAAACAGGGTTTTGGGATTAAGTCTTTTGGCCAATCTTTGTCTATACTGGCTCAAAACACACTGGGAAGAGCTTAATCGTTTCGAATGCCAACAAAACACATCCCGTGATATTTATAGGGGAACGAATTGATTTACTTTAATTAAATATACTAAGGATCTACACAGACAAACAGGATATTTTGCTATGGGGAAATAACTAAAACAATGCTTGACAATGCAGGGCCTACACAATCTACGGTTTTTGGGATAGTTTTACTTACAGGAGAGGCCTTGTAATGAGGATCAGGGAACAGCATGGCACCTCTGGGGCAGCAAGGGTGTCAGTCCAGGAAAGTCCCCTCTGGCTCCTCCAAGAGGTCCCAGTCAGCTTCTATGTCTCCTGGTCCCTGTCTCCAATACAAAATTTGGGGCCCTCTCTGCTTGGATGTTTCTAGCAAGAGTTCAGCAGCAGGTTACCTCTAGGAATAAGTGGAAAAAGTCCAGTTCTAATGCAAACTGGTCTACTTATAGGGCAAATGACATCACAAACATGTCATGATTCCCGTGAAAGGGGTTGGTTGGTTTTCTCTACCCGCCTCCCACCTGTGTGCTAATAGGACAAGGAGATGAGGGGAGTGAGTTAGGAAAGCTGTGGGAGGGGAAAGCTGCATCATCCCAAACTGACATGTGGGCTCGGCATGTTAAAAACTCAGAAAATCTATGAACATGGCAAGTACCCTAATTTTTAAAATATTTACATGCATGAATATATTTTTAAGAACTACATTTTAAGGCAAATCAGATGATGCTAATCTGAAGTCGGCATGCCCTTTCAGGTTTTCTTCATTTACTCAGGATCCGCATCAGTGAAAAATATGCCACTTTATAGTTCCCATGTTAATTTTATCCTTTGAAGGCACTCACTCCCCACTTCACAAACAAGAACTCAGAATGAAGGACACATCCCAGTAGGGAATGAGACCAAGAGATTGGGTTGCGAGTTGTCAAAGTTTTATATAAGATTCAGCATCCAGAGAACTCTGCTGCTTTGAGAGTGCTCTGGCAAACAGTACAAATACAATGGGCCTCATTACGAGTTTGGAGGGCATGGCTGCCTCCAAACTCGGGTCCGGGTCCGGGCGCCCTGAATGGGGAAATACCGGGCCATTCCGACCTTGGAGTGCCCGGACCCGGACATCACCATTCCGATTTGAGCCCCCATAGGGCTCAATAGGAATGGGGAGCATGCTAACAACAGGCCCGTTAATGACGGGCCCGTTGTTAGCATGCTGGGCCGCTCGCGGGACCCCCTAAGGACATCTGGTAAAACCAGGCGTCCAGAGCGAGTCCCGCGAGGGGACCTCGTAATGAGGCCCGGCGCCGTTAAACCCCTACCATCTCACTCGCAATGAGGCCCAATATGTTTTAAAGGGTTACAGCGTCACCAGTGATGATTTCTATACTGGCTACAAGTTACAGTTTCATTGGTTACAAAGGAGGTGCACATATAGGGGCCGGCTACACGGGATAGGCTGATGACTTGGCGGGAGGTTGGACATTACGTGGTTCAGCTGGGCCGAACAGTGCGAGGTGAAGGGTATGCAGTTCAGAGAAGCGGCTGGTCCTTACTAGGCTAATCTACACACTTATTTGAGACATGCAATAAACAATGAGCATCAATATACCTTTGAGTAAAGCTTAGAAACCTATAAATTGTACATGTGTGTTTGCATTGTCCCACTTTGGCTCATTTGGAAGGTGAAGGGTGTAGGGGTCCTACCACTGCGGTAACCTGAGGGCTGGGATTGATAGCTGTCTGGTCTGGCACATCAGAGTGGGAAGGGAGTGGCATGCGTGTGTTAGTTTAGAACAGAATATACTGTGATAGGAGTCAGGTTTTATTGAGGGCACTCTAGGGTGGTCACTCAGAACGGGTCAAAAGGATAGCTTTGGAGGGGCACGGGGTTGACCAGGCAGTTATTTTCCATCGTCGGGGGTTAGGGGTGCAAGTGGTCCCTTTTGCGTAAAATGTATGGGGTCGGCTCAACCAGCCCCTTCCTTCCTTACACCTTCACCCTCACACCACTTTCAAATCTCTCGGAATCAAGGGAAGGCCTAAATAAAATTTTCATCCGTAATGTTTGTTATGTTGATCACACAAAAATCGTTTTAGCATGGTTCAAAGGGGGTTACTGTCACCTTTAAGTCTGGAATGACCGTTGTGGCATAAAGGCTGCCCTTTTTATGAAATACTATGTATTTTTCCATTAACTAAATGCAAGTTTTCTTTCCCTTTATTTTCTTTCAGTTGCATTTTCCCTTGAGCATTTGATCAGCCAGAGGCTGGCTCATGTTTATCTTCGCCTCTCTCTTCATGGCCTGTAATGGCCGTGGCTGCAACTCTAATGGACATTTTATGGGAATTGTGACCTCAAGGTCACTTCTGCTGAAAGAACAGGCATGGCCTTATCTGTTTCCACCATGGTTTAAATCTAGGCAGTGTATTTAATTCTATATTTTTAAGCAATGGCCCTGATTGAATGTTGACAACCAGATCTACCTCTCCAGAATCAGCAAAGGAAAGGTCTTACGTTTCATCGCTAGGAGAAATGACCGGCTGCATATAAAATTCTGCAAGAAATGGCTTTTGAACTCACACACAATGCATTTTACATGATATTTTATAAGGCATCTGGGCCCTATATCCATGTGTAATGTACTTCTTTAATCTCACAGTTGCAAAATACATGAATTTCACTTCTGGATTGTCCATATGTATATGGCAGTTATATGAGAAAATCGTGTTCAAACTCTGAAAGTCTAGTGAGCACTTCTCTTAGCATACTGTCATTCGGATGAGGAAAAAGCAAGTTCTTTCATTTCTTATAATTGCAATGAGCTCAGTTTCACTTGAGATGACTGGAGCACAATCTGGTGTTACATTGAAGATAATGTACACACCTATCTGTCTCTTTAAGTAAAAGTGCAGCTCTCCATGGATTTAGTAAAACAGCATTGTCAGCCACATGTCTTTCTTTTTCTTGTTGAAATGCATTGCACATATCTCCACACTTTAGAGATTCAAGCCCCCTTTCTTTCCTTTGAGATTTAGGCCTTTATTTGGTTCAATGGGCCTCATGTCTGACATCACCAGTTCTGTGTTGGCCTTATACTTCAATGGGACTTCCCAAATCACTCTGGCCTCTTTATTTCTGGCATTTAGGGGCTATATTTCACCCCACAATACGGTAATCTCACAATTATGATACTGTAAGGCTGTTTATTGATTACAGTAAACATATATGTAGTCATCTTAACAAGTATATGTGAGTAGCCACCGGTCATACATCCTTTCCCTTGTCAGGTCTCCCTCTCAACATGAAACACTCAACCTGCCAGCAGATGGGAGTTCCATGATGTCATGAGCTTGCTTGCTTACACAGGGAAGTGCAGGATTTAACAGGTCCCAACCATTGAAGCTCTGCTTAGCTGGCCCACCTCACCCTCAAGGATTTCACAAGGTGGATCCCATGAGATGGCAGGGACACTCCACATACCTGGAACCCTTCATGTGGTTGACATCTGAATTAGGGCCTAGAAGATCTCTCGAAGGGAGACCCCATCTAAATATGGGGCCTATGTTGGGCCACCTCACTGACTTTATGGATAGCATTCCTGGCACAGGTTACTTTACAGATGATACACCTCAAATAATTCTACAATTTACAGGTTTCTACATTCAGTTGTAGCTCTATATAGCCATACACATTTCAATACATCCTAAGGGGTGCTGCAGTCGTGATTACTCTTATTTATAAGCACTAAAGTACCTAGGTCTCATTGTCTCATAAATGTCTGTTGGCATAGCGCCATGCTGGGATCTTTATCATCATCACACTACTTCTTCCAGGAGGAGAACCCACACACTCTCCACATGATGCCAACACTCACGGTCCACTGGTATAACTGAGTACTGATGTCTCCTGTAGGCGGGGCATGTCCTCCCTCTCTATAGTTGCACATCTGAGCAGAATTCTAGGGGAGGCTGGCTCAGGCTATGCGCCTTGCTCCGATTAATCCTGCGGCGCATCTGCCTGCTGCAGGTATCTCCCTGCTTGGCTGCCTGCACAATGGAAACTGAGAAGTACCTCTGGGAACAATTAACTTCTCTGCAGTTTCACACTGCAGCCCCAACACATACCCAGCAAGTTTCCAGTGTCCCGCCCAGGTCACTGCCTACCTGGTCAAGGACCTTGGCAGCGGCAAGCAGTCCCTGGGGATGTACGAGGCCATCTAATCCACACCCAGTCTATTCTCACCCGGGCCTCTTCCCAGTCTCCAGCCCGGGTGCGACAACGTTGCACTGCCCCCAGACCATGCCAATCTAGGCGGTGCCACCACCTTCACCTGGGCTGCACCGCTGATGCCTACCTGATTGCCTCAATCTGTCACGTTTGTCCCAGATCTCTTCATTAGCTGCACCATCCTGGGATTGCTCTCCTCTACCCCGGCCGCTCTCTCCTCAACGACACAGGTCTTTAACCACAGCCCTTCTTTATGGACTTCTGTGCCCCTGAGTGGGCCATTCCTTTGCATTGCTTCACCTGTGCCACACATGACAGATGTGCATGGTGTTTCTAATGTTGGCAGCCCTGGGAGACTGCCCAAAGACACAGCGCACCAGGTGACAGAAACACTATCCCGCTCTACTCGAAACACTTGTCTATAGGCACGTTATAAATAATACATCATATCATTATAAATGCCATATCATATCATATCATACTCTCTCTCTGTCCTACCATCGTTTTTTGAATAGTTGTTTTCTCCTTTCTCCTTTTCCGGCTGGATTTCATCATGGCCTCCTGGGAGAAGGGCAGTCTTACTCCAACATTCTATAATCTGCCCTGCAAGGCAGAGCCAATTGTACAACCTCCAGTCAAGGCACATATTTTAGTAAAGCACAATACAAACAGGAAATAAACTGTGTGAACCACCCAAGTTGTCTGCATATTATTCTATTTCTTATTTTACTCTATAGGTTTTATATATATATAATATATATAAGCCCAGTGACGCTAACCTCATTAGAGCCACAGGGTACATTACTCGTTCTATTTCCTGAGGCTTCACACATGTGATTTCTCCGCTGGTGACTGCGTAACCACCCGCACCACCACCATCTGCCCGTGGACGTGGTGGCTCTGTGTAGGACATTTCTAGAAGAAACATGGAGGTCTATGCATCACTGTGAAATGCAATCAGGATGCCACACAGGTTGCCAGTGAAAGCAAAGTCTTCAGTGTGGGACTCCTTGACCCTACACAAAGGAAGCCACAGCATTGTTATGTGTATGCTTTATAAACACAATGTGGGTCAGGAAAGCAAGGAGAGCACCTAGGCACCCCAGGACAGGTTGCCCACATGATACCTCACCAAAAGGTTGCCTGGTGTGCAACGCCCAGACCCAATGGTGACATCAACCTACTGGAGCTGTGTTTCAGGCAGTGCTTTTACCCTCACTTCCATAATAGATCCAAAGCTTGATGCCAGCCAGCAAGGGTCAGGAGAAAGCTAGTATGGGGGTGATGCGGAAGCCCTGCCTAGAGGAGGCCCCAGTAAATCCACCCTATACACCTGCGGCAGTGAAGCTGCTTCAGAGCACAGGATTGCTTTGGAATTGCTGTTGTTCTTGATTATTCAGTATCAGAGTTTGAGATAGCTTATGATGTATGTGGCATCAAAGTGGAAGACATCAAGACACCTGGCTCATTCTGGGCGGCAAAGGGTGGGGTGGCCACGGGGACTGGACGCAACAACATGCTACAAGATGCTGGGCCCATAGCCAATCTACACGACCAGCACCTGTTTGATGGTACTGTAACCAAGAGGTATCTGTTGTGGCGAGGAAGTCGGAAAGGCCCCTTTAAGGGGGAAGGGCTCTGGACACAGGGAAAGTGGTGGGAGGAAGGAGAGGGGACAGAGAGAGATAGGCAGTATGTAGAATGATGCATTAAGTACTTTTGTTGGGCCGCATTCTTGTAACCCTGAATCAAGCCTTCATCCATGCCCTTTCACAGCGCCTCGATGCCCGAGGGCTGTAGAGCGCTCTACAAATCTTAATAAATAAATAAATGCATAAATAAATAAAATAAATACGGAATAAAGAGGACGTTAACGACACTTGCCTCTGTGTAATCTGTTAATGGCCTGGCCAGTATACAACAGTATCCTCTACAGGAACAGCAGGTTTGCATATCTCCAGTAGGAGGTCTGGCAGGGCGGTCATAACTCCTGCTATGGTAATCCTAGGACCACTGGGCAAAATGGGGCTGCCAAGTTCTGGCTGCAAAGATAGAATGGTATCAGGATTGCTAGATTCTTGAAAATATGTGGCCAGCCCTAAAGATACTGTGTCCCAAAGTGAAACACATACGCAAGCAACCACGCACCAAGAAGCTCTACTTTTCCTGAATTGCATCTGTGATTGAACGGTACTGTGTAAGAGTGTGGAGGATCACTGCATCACCTCTGCTCCTCCCATTCCAAGATGGCCACCAGCATTCATCTAGACTCGACCCGTGTCTCCACCAATGAAGGTGTGGCGTCCCAGAAGCAGCAGAGAAGCAGCAAACTATTACTGCTTAACAAATCCAGTGTCAAGCCTCAAAAAGCAAATACATGAATGTGGTTTAGTGAGTGCAGTCCCGCTGGATGGGGCCAGGCAGCTATCACTACATAAGATGCTGGCTTTTTCACAATACTGTCTGCAGGCAGAAGAAGAGCAGCTTTGGAAAGTGCTGCAGGGAGATCAGAAGCAGATTGAGTTGGAGGCGGAGAGTGTTGGCTAGAGCACCAGAGGCACAGGTGGTAAAATATTAAGGAGGTGGTGGAGAGTGTTACGTCCTGGACCCACATGGCCACAGGGCACTGGGGTCCAGGCTCATCAGTGCTGGGGTCACCCTGCTGATATACAAGGACAGGGAGCACCCTGTCATCCCATAGACATACCGGCTCTTCCATGGTTTGGGGGCACCGGCTTATACTTGCAGAGTTGCCTGGTAGGGGCTCTGCCAAGACAGTGAGGGACATCAGGGACAGCGTTACCCAGCGGGGGCACTGTCCTGGTAGAGGGCCATGCAGGAGAAGGCCCTCTGCCTGCTGCACAGCGCCAACATCGCAGAAGGAGGTAGTCTGTGGTTCCTATATATAACATTATACCCTCCCGGTGCCTCCAGTCACAGCGAGGCTTCCACAGAAGACTGGCAACCATTTATGGATCCACTATTCATTTTATTTTGGTCTCACAAGGAGAAATTGGACTTCCCTGAGCCAATCTCGGTCTCACACAGTCTTCCTAGTGTCGCGGTCCTCATTCCTTCCCTATGTCCCTCAGTTCAGGACCTTCCCCTTGATGCGTCAAAAACAGTGCTCACCAGGCATTTAGTGTCATGCGTCGGCCATCCTAGATTTTCCTCTCAGGTCGTTCAACTGTAACACATTCCCTCCTTTGATAGCGCTGTAGACTTTAAAAAAAGTATTATTCTTGGCAACTTTTCTTTATCAAACATTTTATTGGGCAAGCAGGTTATTTTGTACCCCATTTTCGGTTCCATGTGATAATATCACCATACAAAAATTTCGCCATATTTATGCGGCGATATTACCCCATGGAACCTGCGGGGGACACCCCTGCAACACCCATATATTTTAAAAGGGAGCGGGGGACACCACCGCAACCCCCCCATCAATTTACCCCATAAATTATTCCCACCAAAAATATCGCCTATGGCCGTTCCCGACCACCATATGTACGGCGATATTTATGGTGGGGATAATATTACCTGATACCCCATTTTCATCTTTATGCTTGTATTTGCAAACTTCTCATGTAGTTCAGCTCATCAAAAACCTCTGTTTTTATTTTTTTATTAGCATTTGGTTTTACATTAGAAAACCTTAAGCTTTTATCATATCAACATAAACAAAAAACAGAAAAATAAAAAGATGAAATTATACAGATTAAAAGATAACATTCCAACCATGGAAGCAAGTAGTAGGCATGCAATGAGGACAGTGATAGATCTGCACACACACAAGGTTTTTTTCAGTCAGTTTTCAATCCATTTTAAACAGGCTATCCCTTCTCCTGTATTTTTTTGAAAAACAACTTTCAAAAAGCCTAGAAGATGAAGTGCTGCTGTGTAAGGGATGCCAACTCCCCTTGTAGCAGTTCTAACCACCACTTCTCTAATGTTCTTGTTGTGTATTTCACAAAAAATGTACCCAACCATTTATTGCGATCTTGTTGTAGGTTAGAGCAATGCATAGTGAAATGAAATAAGGTCTCTTTCTGGCCTTTGCACAACCTGCAATCGTAGCCTCTTAAATGTGATGCTTTCCTTGCTTCCAGCAGTTCTTTTGTTAACATTAAGTTCATACAGAATCTCAAAGTCCATTCTGCGCTTCGGACATGGGAATCGTTTTAAATAACCTCGCAAGCTGCCTCTTGGAGCATTGGCAGGATATTTTTGGCCGTGTATTTTGAACGTTCTTACCTTTTCTGTTGTTAAGATCCAATCTAAGTCAAAAAACTTGTTTTTAAAAGCTCTGTTTTTATAACTTTTTTCTGGATTATAATTTTATTCTACTGCCTTGTACTAATGTTTCATGTTTTATGATATTACTTACTTCTTCAAGCGTACAACGTGGACCCCACTGCCATGAGGTGAGACAGCAGAGGCGTCGCGAGGAGGGTTCTGGCAATAGCCCCGGGTCTTTTGATTGTAGCCCCAGATAGAAGCTCAGGAGCTACAACGAAAAGCCTGTGAGCCCTGAGTCCCAACATTAGTGTAGCCCCAGATCTTTTACAAACCTAGAAACACCCATGCGAACCAGGTTATACTCGTAAGAAAACTCCCTGAGTTCAGCTGTGGTGATGGTTCTGGGCTAGCATATGCGTTGATCATTCCCTCCACTTCAGCTGTGGTGAAGGGTCTGGCCTAGCGTATACGTTGATCATTCCTTCCACTTCAGCTGTGGTGAAGGCTCTGGGCTAGCATATGCGTTGATCATTCCTTCCACTTCAGCTGTGGTGAAGGTTCTGCCCTAGCGTATACGTTGATCATTCCTTCCACTTCAGCTGTGGTGAAGGTTCTGGCCTACTGCATGCGTTGATCATTCCTTCCACTTCAGCTGTGGTGAAGGTTCTGGCCTAACGTATGCGTTGATCATTCCTTCCACTTCAGCTGTGGTGAAGGTTCTGGCCTAGCGTATGCGTTGACCCTTCCTTCCACTTCAGCTGTGGTGAAGGATCTGGCCTAGCGTAAGCGTTGACCCTTCCTTCCACTTCAGCTGTGGTGAAGGTTCTGGCCTAGCGTATGCGTTGATCATTCCTTCCACTTCAGCTGTGGTGAAGGTTCTGGCCTATCGTATGCGTTGATCCTTCCTTCCACTTCAGCTGTGGTGAAGGTTCTGGCCTAGCGTATGCGTTGATCATTCCTTCCACTTCAGCTGTGGTGAAGGTTCTGGCCTAGTGTAATACGTTGATCCTTCCTTCCACTTCAGTTGTGGTGAAGGTTCTGGCCTAGCGTATGCGTTGACCCTTCCTTCCACTTCAGCTGTGGTGAAGGTTCTGGCCTAGCGTAAGCGTTGACCCTTCCTTCCACTTCAGCTGTGGTGAAGGTTCTGGCCTAGCGTATGCGTTGATCATTCCTTCCACTTCAGCTGTGGTGAAGGTTCTGGCCTAGTGTAATACGTTGATCCTTCCTTCCACTTCAGTTGTGGTGAAGGTTCTGGCCTAGCGTATGCGTTGACCCTTCCTTCCACTTCAGCTGTGGTGAAGGTTCTGGCCTAGCGTAAGCGTTGACCCTTCCTTCCACTTCAGCTGTGGTGAAGGTTCTGGCCTAGCGTATGCGTTGATCATTCCTTCCACTTCAGCTGTGGTGAAGGTTCTGGCCTATCGTATGCGTTGATCATTCCTTCCACTTCAGCTGTGGTGACGGTTCTGGCCTAGCGTATGCGTTGACCCTTCCTTCCACTTCAGCTGTGGTGAAGGATCTGGCCTAGCGTAAGCGTTGACCCTTCCTTCCACTTCAGCTGTGGTGAAGGTTCTGGCCTATCGTATGCGTTGATCCTTCCTTCCACTTCAGCTGTGGTGAAGGTTCTGGCCTAGCGTATGCGTTGATCATTCCTTCCACTTCAGCTGTGGTGAAGGTTCTGGCCTAGTGTAATACGTTGATCCTTCCTTCCACTTCAGTTGTGGTGAAGGTTCTGGCCTAGCGTATGCGTTGACCCTTCCTTCCACTTCAGCTGTGGTGAAGGTTCTGGCCTAGCGTAAGCGTTGACTCTTCCTTCCACTTCAGCTGTGGTGAAGGTTCTGGCCTAGCGTATGCGTTGATCATTCCTTCCACTTCAGCTGTGGTGAAGGTTCTGGCCTATCGTATGCGTTGATCCTTCCTTCCACTTCAGCTGTGGTGAAGGTTCTGGCCTAGCGTATGCGTTGATCATTCCTCCACTTTAGGTGTTGTGAAGGTTCTGGCCTGTCGTATGCGTTGATCCTTCCTTCCGCTTCAGCTGTGGTGAAGGTTCTGGCCTATCGTATGCGTTGATCCTTCCTTCCACTTCAGCTGTGGTGAAGGTTCTGGCCTAGCGTATGCGTTGATCATTCCTCCACTTCAGCTGTGGTGAAGGTTCTGGCCTATCGTATGCGTTGATCCTTCCTTCCGCTTCAGCTGTGGTGAAGGTTCTGGCCTATCGTATGCGTTGATCCTTCCTTCCGCTTCAGCTGTGGTGAAGGTTCTGGCCTAGCGTATGCGTTGATCCTTCCTTCCACTTCAGCTGTGGTGAAGGTTCTGGCCTATCGTATGCGTTGACCCTTCCTTCCACTTCTTTTTGTCAGAACCAAGTTCTCAGGTCCATCTGATGGTGCACCTATGGACGAGCCTTCAGAACGGACAGGTAAACGGGTGTGTCTCCTCACATGAGAGGGATCCCTTTCCGCACTACAGCCCACGTGAAAGCAGATCACTGGCGTTCACCACGCTGCACCGCCTCAGCTTCCACAGCTGTCAATCAGGTGTGTTTTACAGGTATTAAATTCATGAATTAAGTGGAAGAGTGCCATTTAAGCGGCCGATACGTAGGCGCCCCTAGAAGACGATGATTATAGGCATTTATCTCCCTCTAACATGTTTGCACTTACAGCACTCAGGGCTTTTTGCTCGTCGTCATAATACACGAGATGTGTAACACCGAACGAATCCATGGCTGGCAACATGGGCATGATATACAGACAGGCATCATTGCCATTCACCGTGGGCGGATGGAGTCCCCGGGGGACGACTATCGCGGCAACACATCATGCGATTGTTGCTGTTCTTGGAACCCTGTGCTTTTCATGGACTGAAAGCTTCCTACACTCGTGTAGGATGGTAGGTCAAATCACGACCTGCAGGGATACTGACAAAAAACGTTGTGTCAATTACCAGGAATAGCATAATAAAATGTGGTCACATTTATTGCGCGCAGTTTCTTGTCATTCCATCATTTCACCTGTAGTTAAATTGAAGAGGAGCAGTTTTTGTCAAGCAGGAATATTCTACTGGGAGGATGGTCTCCGTTGCGGCTCTGCAGTGGTGTTCAGGAACAATGAATGGTTACACGTAATTGCACCATCCCTGTCATGCTACATGCAGGCTCCCACCTGGTCAACAAGCCAGGATTGTCTAACAAGTGGGGCCTGAAGCTAATGTAGTTGGGCCCACCGCAGTGACATGGGCCTAGCAAACTCGGCCTGGCACCTGCAGGCGTGCCGGGGGAGGACGGGAAGTCCTGTCCAAAGCCGCTCTCTGAATCTTGAGCACTGAGATGTGTGGGAGCAGAATTTCATACAACAGCAGCAACTTCAGAGCGACCATCATTCAGAGGGGGAGCACTGCAGGAGGTCTGGTCAGGGCTTGTTTGCTTGCGATGGGCAGCGAGTTGTGCCCCACAGCCATGATGGTGGACCATGTACACCTCTAATTGAGGTAGGCCACTGTTACTCAAGCAGGCTACCTGCAATTTTCTAGCAAGATCCCGTGTTGCTTTTTTCTTGTAATTCCAACAAAATGCACTGTTCCATCTTTCTTCCATTTCCAACCTCTCAGTTACAAGCTAAAGCTATTTCCCCAAACCTAAAATCACAAGTTCATTTCTGTAATTGAAGGTATGTTTATTTTTTGTGGGAATAGAACTGTTTTTCGCATCATGCTTTGTTGGATGGTTTACGGTATCAATGAATGACAGATGGTGATGTCAACACAATGTATGAAGTCGCCCAGAGATTGAGGCAACCTGGCTCTCTGTTTCCTGCGTCATCCATAAGAGAGGAGGGCATGATAGGGTGAACAGATGTCTCGGGAATGAAGCTCCTGTCCTGATATTCCTTTTCATTTCAAAACCCTATCCCAGTTTTTTTTTTATAATTGGTTATTTATAACGCGCTTAATACCCAGAGGTTTCTAAGCACGGACCCAGGGGTTGAACCTGTGTTGCTCACGTCGTCTTGCTTCCCAGACAAGCTGTTGCCCCTGAGCTATCCTCCTGGGACTTTTGCGAAAAAGAGCACTGCCACATTGTCACACCTCAGTCACCAACATGGCTATATTTTGGAAATCTTAAATTTAGACATAAGCCAACGAAGGGTGGGCTCGAACCCTCAACCTTACAGTTAACAGCCAGATGCATTAACTAATTGTGCCACATAGGCTACTTGGGGGAAGGCTCTAGAGCCATCAGAGCAAAAGTCCCTTTGGTTTGAATGCCTACGGGTCACAGACAAATCTGCACAGTTTATCTCCAGGGGAACGTTCGCCGCTTCCCACTACTGAAGTATAGATATGGTAGCAAATTCCAGTCCTACATTTATGTCAGTGCCCTGCCTCGTTTTTCACTTTTTAAATCTAGTCACCCTAAGGCATGAGTCATCTGAATGCTACTCATCTCAAACGAGGAATTGAATACGTATGAACGAGGATCACTCAGCCTAATTGGCGTCAAACCAACCAATCCAAGACTGGAGGAGAATGGACCTCTCAACTATGGCCTATACAGGACCCACCACCCTGGGACATCCAAGCCCACTTACCTACAACATAGCCTTGATAAAGAGCCCAGAGGTCGAAACACGTGTCGGCTGACCACATAAGATTATACGTCTGAATAAATACCACTGAACTCACTCAAAAAAGTGTGCAGATATTCATCCCCTTCTATAAGCCAAGTGTGAGGTATCCGGGTCTCTGCTCTTACTTTTATTGCTCTCAGAAGGAAATTGTTGCCG
This sequence comes from Ambystoma mexicanum, assembly GCF_040938575.1. NCBI lineage: Eukaryota > Metazoa > Chordata > Amphibia > Caudata > Ambystomatidae > Ambystoma > Ambystoma mexicanum. The sequence continues at coordinate 1,401,896,375 of NC_090924.1, forward strand.
TCTCATTCAAGGTACAAAACGAGCGTGTAGCAGCTTGCGCATAGATATCTGCAGCAGGTGCAGCAACCGACTGAAGACCCTTTCAAATTACGTTCAAAGTGTATAGTCTGCTGGTTTTACCACTTTAATATTGTCGAGTGCAAGAAAGTTGTTGCTGTGCTGTTGGTAGCTTGAGCTGGAAAAAACGGTGGGTTTGTTTTGCGATGGCACGGTATTGGTCTGTAGGTCTGTATACGATTGTTGTGTGTGTCTGTGGTGGAGTGCTGGAAATAAAGTTTGTTGGGGTTCAGTAGGATGTCGGAGGGTGTGCTCTGTTTGCTGTGTAATTTCAAGTACGTGCTGTGGTAGTGGTATATGTGTGCTGTATTTGATGGTTGAGAGGTGAGTTTGTAGGAAAATCGAAAGTTCTAGTATGGTTAGTTGTGAGAGAGGTCTGTGCATTCTTGTACATCTGAAAAGAAAGGAGGTTTAGGGAGGGTTAGCGGGATAGAGAGGGGGAGCACAAAAGACATTTTTCTGTGTTGCTGGCAGCTTCAGTTTCAAAAAACAGTCACTGTATGTTGGGTTTGCTGGTTTATAGTTAATATTTCGAACTTAATAATTTAGAATGCAAAAATGACGAAAATATTAAGTCGAAATTTTTGTTTTGAATGTCTTTATTTTTTTTTAATGGGGGGGTTCCCCCCCAAACCCCTGTTTTTTTTTTACACTTTTTTTACTTACCAAACCCCCCCAAAAACATATTAAATAAAAAAATTATACATTTGACTTTTTTTTCCGACATGTTTTCGACATTTTTGCATTCGAAAAATGCATTCGACATATTAACTGGACACAGGGTTTGTTGCTAGATTTGTGGCTTTGGTGTTGTTTTGGTGTGTGGGTCTGTGTACGATTGTTGTGTGTGTTTGTGGTGGAGTGCTGGAAATTTAGTGTGTTGGGGTTGAGTGGGATGTCGGAGGGGGTGTGGAGCTGGCTGTGTGATTTCAAGTTTGTGCTTGAGTAAAGGTATGTGTCTCTTGTATTTGGTGATGGAGCCGTGATAAGAACCTTTAAAGTGTTAGGAGGTTTAGTGATGAGAGAGGTCTGTGCATCCTTGTAGGCTGAATTCCTTATATGTCGGCTGGCGATATTGTGCTTTCCTTCAGTGGGGCCAGCCGAGTTGGGTTGATGCAGTTTTGGTGATACAATGAATTGTTGTGTCTCTCCTAGTGTCGAGTTAAAACATATCTTAATAATGTTCCTCTTCGCCCAGTCAATTTTTAAGCGCCCTGTGTGTCCTTGCATTTGTTCCTTGCAGTCCTGTCTAAACAAACAATCTCAAAGCCAGACGTTTTTAGACAGGCATTTGATATGCAACGGCATGACATGCCAGGTACTTGTACCATTTTCCAGATGTTCCCATCTCATGGCCAGGTCGTATTAAAGCCGAGCCTTGAAAATGCCTATCCCATGCTTACTCAAAAGCTTACTGTTGGCTTCTCTAATATGTGTTGGTTTTAGTTTGTCTCTCTACGTGAGAGTAAGTGGTAGTGCATATGCCTGGATGTGGAAGCCTTGTCTGCTATGCGGAGGGAATCAAACTGCAATTCACTGAGTTAATCTAACAAGGCCCTACCTGAAAGTGTCAAGGCTAGGATGGCGAGTATGGGCCACTTTTAGTTTTCTCCTCAAGCGCACTTACCAGTGGAGTTCTGACCTAAGTAGAATGTATGTCTGTCTGGAAGCCGAGCCTTCCGTGGCTGAACTTTTCATGATTCGATAAGTACTGACTGTTAATCTCTGGGTGAGCCCCGGGGCCTCCCAACAGCATAAGCACGGTACCTTTATTAACTCACACAGACACGGCTTACTGCTTCGGGATCCCGGCGGCTAATGCGTTGCACGGGCTTCCTCTTTATTAACCGTGCATGCGCGAGCCAGAACGAGGCTCGTGCATGCTTATGGAAACACACATCGCTCTGTAACACTGACATGATAACCTCATACTGTTTCAGTTACTATTAACCGAGCCTGTGTGTAAACAGAATATATGCTGGAAATGGAAATTATTTACTGTGGGCTCCCACCAGTTGCGGGTGGGAGGGGGAGGCAGGAGGCAGTGGCGTAACACAAGATCTGGGGGCCCCCCTGCAAGCCATGTTGAGGGGGCCCCCCCAACTCAGCAACAAATCACGGGTCGCGCCACACTCTCAGCCGGCCTAGATTACCACGCTTGCGCAATAGGCACGAATATGCTGCTGAAGGGGTATGCCGCACACTGCACTAGGAGAAAGATATAAATATGTGTTTTAATGCAATATACAGCACACTTTCTGAGAAAAATTGGCTAAAAAGCCACAGTGTTTGCTCTTGTTTTGTAGGGTAACACCAATCCAATACATACAAGTCACCAACAGTGCACAGGAACATTAATACTTTGCTATTAAAAATGCCATGCCACAATGAAAACATGTCCAACTGGCTGCACAATGTAGACCTCTATAGACACGTAATAACATTACAGTAAAGAATGCCAGGCCACATTTTGACATTCCGAGACTGGTTGCACCAAAATGCCAGTCGAAGCAATAACACTCAACAAGAAGAGAGCACACATTCAAGTCTGCGTCTCTGCGGCCTCTAACAACACGGCCAAACTCTTTAAAATCTGCAAGGAACTGGCCAACCCTTTTGCGGTCTCTGACATCTCCTGTTCCCTCAACAGGCCCTCTGTATGGCTTTAGCCTCTCGCTTCTCCGCTAAAACTCAGGACATCCTGTCCACTATCTCCTCTTGCTCTCCCTCTTCCTCTCTCGGCCCCCCTTTGGCCATCTCTCCTTCTCCTCCTCCTTTCTCCTCTTTCTCTCTAACACCTGACAAGCTTTCTAGGCAAGTCCCATCTATGGAAGTGCCGTCGAAACAGGTGCTCGCCCGCTCCTCCAGAACCAACAAGTACCATATTGACACCCTTGCTCTAGCCTTTGGCGATTTCTGTAATCATTCTTTTCCCACTGGAACTTCCCCTCTCTCTTTCCGAACTCTTGGAAAAACTGTCAATCTCCCAGCTTTCAACTCTACTCTCTCTTTCTCTCCTCACATCTCGGATGTCACCAAGAAGTCCCACTACCAGCTGCACCTCCTCAAAGGGACACTTCTTCCCTTTCTCACTTTCCCCCAGAAGCTCACTGTCTCCAGAGCCCTAATTCTCTCTAGGCTGGACTACTGCAACAGCCACTTTCTCAATCTGCCTTCCTCTACTGTCCGCCCTCTGCAACTAATCCGGAACAGGACTGTGAGACTTATCCTTGGCCTCAAGCCCAAGGACTGTATCTCTCGAGCCATAAAATGTCTCCACTGGCTCCCGCTGGCTGCAAGGATCAAGTTCAAGACCTTTTGCATTGTCCACGAGGCTTTATGGGGCTGAGATCCGCACTACATCCAACGCTCTCTTCCAAAATACCTTCCCTCTCAAGCTCAAGGGTTAGATGCTTCTTCAGGCAGAGAGCGGGGGGTAGATCTCTCTCCTCTGCAGGTGCCTCCCTCTGGAATGGCCTCCCTGCGCCTCCCAAACTTGAGCCCGACCACCTGACGTTCCAGAAGCAGCTCAAAACGTTCCTCTTCTCCTCTGCTTTCTCTCTCTCCCTACCCTGCTGACCTACCAGACCTACATGTCTGCTGTACCAACTGGTTGCTTGGCTACCCTCAGTCTCACTGAGTCCAGGCTCTTTCTTGATCAGTCACCCTTGCACTGCCTCTGGGCCCACCACGCACTTAGGGGCTGTAACTGTAACCCTACAGTCCCTTGTTCTCCTTGCACTACCGAGAGCCGCGCTGCCCTGGCTGCACTTTCTCAGAGCATTGCTGCCCTGTTGTCCCCTCCTCTCTCCCTTGCACTTCCCCCTCCCTTTCCCCTTGCACTTCTCATTCTCGCACTTGCACAATCTGAATGACGCAAGGCCTAGTAAGATCATTTGCCTTGTCCTCCCTCTGTTTTCCTTCCCTTGTCTTGACGTGCCTAAAAACACTTGTGTACATGCGCGTTAAATATGACTTATCATATCATAATTTTATCACAGATGCCCAGAAATACAAAGCTGCAGTAAGAAACGGATAGGCTGGCAGAAGCCAAATGCCAGTCTAGCCAGGTAATTCCACTTAGCAGGACTGCTTTATTAGAAATGGCCAGTTAAAAAAAGTCATACCAAACTGAGGAATGACTAGACTGGCGGCACTAAAATGCCTCTCTAGCCACTAATACCACATTTCATGCCTGCTTAGCATGGACATGGTCGACCATTATGATTTATTGCACTATTCCGCCCCCACACAAACCCTCTCCCTCACATCCCCTACCCCAACCTCCAAAATCAGCTCATTGGCCCAGAATTATCCACGTCCCTCTTCCTTGTACCAGTGCTTACATATGATCCTCCTTTCCTCATAGCTAAGCACTGGGATGAGGAAGAGTGGGACTAGGAGTAATGAAGATTACAGGTAGCCAAGTCAGGCATTACCTTCATGTACCTCTATCTCATCCCAGTACTTGTGTATGAGGCATAGTGACACATACACAAGTACTGCCTCATACACAAGTACTGAGATGAGGAAGAATAGGGCTAGGACTAATGCAGATTACTGATACGTAATCAAGGCATTAAACACAATTAGTACCTGGCGAGGGTCAACCAGAATGTTACAAGCATTCTGATTTTCCCTCGCCGGGGAATTACCATGCCGGGAATCCCTTGCACACACGTACATGCCTTCGTTTGTTCCCGGCGGGGGTGTGGCAGCCCCTTAGCCAATGAGGAGGTTCAAAAGGGGCAATCCCCCGCTCCGAGCCTCCCCATGGCTGGAGGCTGCCCTCGTCCCCCGCAGGGGACTCAGGTATGTTTCTTTTTAGCTCCACCCCCCTCCCCTGAAAACTATCCCCTCCCCACCCTCCCAACCGCACTTACCTTCTTTTTTCTTCTTTTCTCGGGAGCGAACGCGCTGGGAACACTTCTGTTCTCAGCGCGTCATCTCCCGATGGCTGCCATGCAAAAGGAAAACAGACCTTTTTTTTTTCTTTCTGTTCCAAAACGCAGCAGCGTTTCGGAACAGAAGAAAATGCAATTAGTCTAACGGTCTAACGGGCCGGGGTACTAATGGCACTAAGCCCCTCAACGGCGGGCCAATACCACCTGCGGTAATGACCCTGGGCCTCATTAACTATGTAACTATGGGCCCCAGGGGCATTACCGGGGGCGGTATTGGCCTGCCGTTGAGGGGCCTATTGCTACAGTAGTGGTGCAGCACCATTGAGCTGACTGTACTTCAGCACTCCCCCACTCCCCATGTAATTGTGGGCTAGGTTGACTTGACGTGGCTGACCTACAGAGCAGTTGCGGGACAGAAAAGGACACAGATGTTAAACGGCACCTGGGTTTCACTGTTAACAAGGGCCCGGCCCAGCAATTACTAACGTACAGCATTTCACTCTTAGTACCTACATTCAAATTCAATTTTTTTAGGCAATTGAAGTTGTGATGTGGGTTAAGTACTTGCATGCAAGGGGAGTGATTGGAAGGGTAGAGAGGGAACAGGAGACCAGTCATTCTCACAGCAGTCCATAAGTGGGTGATTTCAGACTTAAAGGAGAGTTAACTGCTTGTAACATTGAGGCTGCACTAGACTAGTCTTATTAAAATGAATAAAGAAGTTTGATGCCCCCACACAAATAAGTTTGCTCCTCCCCCACCACACGTGAAGTTAGCGCCTCTCACAACATTTGAAGGGTTAGCCCCCCTGAAATGTATGTTTTGTTGCGTCCCTGAACACAAGCACACACACACCAATAACCATATATACACACGCAACCCAGCCATCCATACATTTAAGTGTGCACTCTTTCACCATACAGGCACACCCAGGCAGCCTCCTGTACATTTAAATGTGCACCCTTTCACCATATAGGCACACCCAGGCAGCCACCCATACATTTAAGCGTGCATCCTTTAACCGTACACTCACAAATGCATACCCAGCCACCCATACATTTGTGTGCACTCTTTCCCCATACACTCGCATACGCACACATCATGGGGTTGAGGGGAGCCATAATGCTTCAAAAATAAATTGTTTCTTTTTGAAGTCACTCAGACTTCATAAAGAAATTATTTCCGTTAAGGAACGAACCATAACGGAAATAATTTCTTTATGAAGGCAAAGTGACTTCAAAAATAAACTATTTTTGAAGTCATAGGGCTGCCTCCACCCCATGACATGGAGGCTTCCATCCTAGGGTTTTAATCTCATGGAGTGGGAGTAGCCCCGGAATTTCAAAAAGAAAGTTTCTTTCTGTATTCACTCTTCCTTTATAAAGAAATTATTTTTGTTACAGAAATAATTTCTTTATAAATGCAGAGTGAATTAAAAAAAGAAATGTAAAAAAAAATAGAATTTGAAAACTTTTTTTTTTCTACTCCAAGTGGGGCTCCCTCCCAGGCCATGTTTTTGCGCATCCCCCCCCCCCGCACTGCGGGGCCCGCGCAGGCCCCTGTTACGCCAGTTGCAGGAGGATTGTTACCTCCCGTATTGTCCTCCCCACAATACACAGTTGCCTGCCAGAAGATTAATCATGAACTCCTGAAAAGTAACACAAAAGAGGAGTGTTTCCTGTAATGTTGCCGGCAAAGTATAAACGGTGCACACCTTTAAAACCTGAAAAGGCTGCATTTAAAATATTCCGTGCAGGGTGTAATTCTTACAAGTAATTTCACAAACATGCTGATCAGACGTTCCTGTAGTCTTGCAGGTAAGTATCTCACCCCCAGTCCTAATGGCCTGAGATTGAATCTATGCGTCTGCATCTTTTTAATCAGTCCAACACACTAAACCTATTTAAGGGTGCAATTGGATTTTTCTGGATTTTGGGAAGACATGTTTTCTAGATCATGGATCTGGGAAAATCTGGCACATTTAATCTACTCCTACACCCACACCCAATGGAAAGCGTGTCCACCTGGTTGTAAACCTAGCCCACGCAGATACAAATTCCTGGAGCTGGCCTGACGTAACAGTTTATGAAACTTCGAGGCACTTTTATGAAATGTTGGCTGTTTGACTCTTTTCTCCATAACCTTAACCCAAGAGCTAACATTTATTTGCTTGTGTTCCTCACAAGTATTTGTTGAAAGGTGCAAATATAAAGCCCTTCGATTGTTTAACTTATGAAGTTTTACTAAGTAGGAAGCTTAAGACAAAGCCAAACGTAGAACGCAGAATTCCTTCAATTTCCAGCAATATGTACTTATCTTCGCCTTCCATATGACCTGCAAAACATCATCTGAAAGCCTGCCTGTCCCTACTCTGTTTTTTTCAGTGTCCACAATTTTTGGAAAAACAAAGAGCTGATGGCTGGAAGGTTTGGAATTAATCTTAAACCTCTGTCAGTTGCTCTGGATAACCCCCCAGACCATCGTTCCATCGTTCTATGCTTGCCAAGTCATTTCCGTTTTGTTTTGTTTTATTTTGCCACAATTTCCGGAAAACAGCACAGAGTGGCGGCCTCATGTCAGAATATACCAGAGTGGAATGGAAAATAAGGATTCCGGAAAACTAAGGTGGATGTTTGCAAGCTAGAATACCTGCACCTAGTGGAACTATTAGAAAACCTAGAACACTCTGCTACCTTGCCGGATGAGAGCACTTGGGGATGCCTAATGTACTTGTGTACAGGGCCATCATAGCATCTTTCTCATAGAGGTATCCAAACGTATGTTTTGGTACCATAGAAACATGTATTTTTTGGGGTGATTTTTCATCCCCGGGTCTAGGAATTTAGTTAGAAGGGTTAGTAATCCATTGCAAATGTGAATGACTTGCTTACTCCCTAAAATACCCTTTTACTCACAACTTCCAAAATAGGGAGTAAAAAGGTCATACCCATGATTTCTTATCTGGAGCCCTGCTTGCACTTATCCAGACTGTGGTTTGGAGCCATTCACCGCCCTGTTAACATTGCCTGGGGCAGGCCATGTTAGCATCTGCCACTTGTGGCTCTATGTCCACTGGAGGCTTCTAGAGCCCACTTAGGGCTCGACACCAGCAACGTTTGCGCAGTAGGAAGAGTAACTTGAACATATATATTTTTTAAATTTCATTTAGTTCATTACAAACTTTTAAAAAAATGCCCACCAAATATTTCAAATCCATAAAAAAGAGTTAAAAAAAAGAAAAGATTTTTCTCTTTTCCCCAGAATGTACTCACATTGTAGATTTCTTGGGACAATATTTGTGTTCATCTCATTTAGCTCAGAGTGAGCATTTGAGTTTGTTCCATTCTTTTGGTTTTCAGTTTTTATTAACAAAGTTTCCTTCTTTAGCATTTAGTTTCTGAGCCAGTTTTTCGAGGAAGAAAGTTACTGCGAAGGTTAACTTTTTCTCTGTTCCTTCTCTCATCATTCTCCACCACTCTTCTGCATTTAGATGTGGTCTTTTCAATATCACCCTTCCGGGGTATGCCGTTCGTACATCTCTTAGATCATGGTAATCCAGAACCAGATGCTTCAGGGTTTCACTCGACTTCTCGCAGAATGTGCAGTTTTCATCAACTACCGTTTATTTTGTCAAATTCATTACTTCTTTTGTTTTGAATAGATTCATGCGAAACTTCCTAAAAGTGTTCCTCTTGTTCCTACATGAGAACAACTCCAAGTACTTCGGGAGGGTGTTCCTAGCTCTAGCTTCTGAGGGAACCAAGATCATACATCTGTGTTTTCTTCTTTGTTTGTACGTTTCACACCAATCTAGGTCCAGCAATTTTTTCTTTACTTGATTTGTGTTTTGAATCAAGGTCTCTGCATTTTCGTTTAATTGATCCAGAGTTTCTTCACACCTTAGCTTCCATACAGCAATTGTTGAATCTGATTTTTTCCTTTTTGAGGAGCACAGAATCTTGATTTGAGCCAGATTGTCAGCACCTTTCACTTTCTGGTACAGCACTAGGGTATTCCAAATCACCCTTGCGTTAATCGTGGCCCGATTTTCTCCTGCCCATTTGTAGAACAGGATCACAGAAAAGTCCATCATTATCACAAACCTCTCACCACCAACCTGAAGGACCAATAGATGAGGAGACTGATGGACCTCTCCGAGACCCAGAAATGTTATGCGTTACTTCTGTTAATGATAGTTTCCCAGGTGAGCGTTTAGAGTAATCTGGTAACAACGTTAATCCAGTAATAGGAGGGTCTGAAGAAGAGAATCCTCTGCAGGCATGAGAGAGAGAGGAAGAGACTACCTGCTCTAGTCCTTTGAAGGCATGGACTTAAATGATGTGGGGCCCGATACATACAATTTCATTTCAGGCAAGTAAAGCAATGCTCTGAAAAAAAGTTGTGTCCTATGTACAAAGGGCAGAGGAATGTGCACATCTTTGATGCACATATTCACATGCCTTTCCCCTTGTGTGTAACGTGTAACTGTACAAAATAGGACGGGGGTGGGGTTGGCCTGCCTAATGACCTCAAGATCTTCTGCGGGGTGGGTAAATATAGATGGCTACGATACTTACTCTTAGTCTAGCCAGATGTGAACAGACAGAGGATATCTTGAAGAGTCTTGGCCCTAGCGTTCCTGGAAATCCCCCAGTTTCCCTCAAGGCCAGTCTGCCACTTATCTAGAACACTCAATGGACTGAATCCTTCTTCTGATATTAACGTAGAGCGATCATCCTAACACTCAATGGTCTGAATCCTTCTTCTGATATTAACGTAGAGCGATCATCCTAACACTCAATGGACTGAATCTTTCTTCTGATATTAACGTAGAGCGATCAACATAACACTCAATGGACTGAATCCTTCTTCTGATATTAACGTAGAGCGATCAACATAACACTCAATGGACTGAATCCTTCTTCTGATATTAACGTAGAGCGATCAACATAACACTCAATGGACTGAATCCTTCTTCTGATATTAACGTAGAGCGATCATCCTAAATCATTTCAAATACATGTATTCAGGCTGTTTTCTGTCTTCTTGCTTAGATGCCCTCTCCAAGTGCCTCTCCCTTCTTAAACTCTGCCGGTCCTTGTTCGGTGGTGTAACTCCCTTATTGGCAGTCACTGATATGCAATTTGGAATGTGGTACACAATATTTAACAGAAGTTTGCCTTAACCATGCGGCTTGTCTTCCATAGGGATTCTAGTTTTTCCAATCTGAATGGACACATTTCCATTACAAATGCCAGGCAGATTTGAAAGTGCCACGCCTGGAATGTTTGAGAAGCAGGGAGTGGTGTTTAGACCCCTGGGGGAGTATCCAGAGAGGGGGAGAGGATGAGAGCTAGAGCAGAAAGTGGAGCTGGAAGATTGAGCTTAGCTGGAGAGAGATTTGAAGAAGGCTAAGTTCCTGTTCTGAAATAAGGAATCTCCGAAGCATGGCCTGAGGCACTATGGAGAGCTGCCCAAGCTAGAGGAATGAAGACTTGATGGCTTACTGGCCTTTGACTCATGAAAAGTGCATTGTGACAGAAATCGCATGGAGGTGGATAGAACGTTATTTTTGTTAAAGTGCTGCAAAGACTTGGGCCCTGAGTTCCAGGGAGGTGTATAGATGAAAAGGGAGATTGATCATAAATTTGATTTAGAATTGTGTGTGGAAATCAAGCAGGAACAGGCAGAGTTTGCCCCTTTCTCAAAGAAAGTGTTACAAAGGCACAAAAAGCTATTTTAAAATGACTACCGTAGAAGTGTGTGAGGCCAGGAACCATCTCCTGGCGAAGCATTCCCTTTGAGGAGAATGTAGTGAGGGCAAAGCTGGGAGGTGGAAGACTACAATGGTACAAGAACTCACATCAGTAGGAAATATTTGGCAGGATCATGGCATTTTGCATCAAGCATTAACTGAATTTGATATGACTCAAAGTATTCGTGAAGAGAAGATTTGAATGGCTCAACTCACTGCTCATTTATATTTTCATGTGCAATTGCTGGAAGAGCGAGTGAACAATAGGGAGTCTTGTGTGCTGAGTCAGACTGAGAAACAAACTTGGTCAGAAAGAAATCAGATGGTTAGAAGACAAAGCACAGCAGAGTCAGATTATTGAAGGAAAATAACAAAACCTCACTGAACAATTACAAAATGAGGTAAAAATCCACACACAGGCCAGTGCAGAGCGAGAAATAGAGTTTTCTGTCCTGAAAGACACATGCAAAAAGAGCACTGAAACTGTGAGCCACCTCCGATGCAAATTAAATGACCAGCCTGGTCATAACAGATGGTTGTTAGATGACATTATGGCCTGAAAACAACAAATTAGAGGAATAGAAAGGGAACACAGTCAGTTAATCATCAAAGAGATGGACTCATGACAGGAGTTTGCCAAAATGCTTCAGGATTTAATAAGCAACAGAATTTACAACTAAGTAAAGACCAAGATGCATCGCAATTGGAAAGGGATGCAGAGAAGGCTCAGTCATATACTCAGGAAAAGACCGGAATGATGCAAGAGAACATGTAACTTGTGGGGCGTGTGAAGCAAGCAGAAGCTGACCTGTTACAGGCAGCGAATTGAAGGGGCGTGCAGGAGAAAGATGTGTTTCTTGAAAGAAAAGCGCCAAAAGTATGCACGCATAATGCAGGAGTCCCAGAAAGAAAATGAAACATTTCCGGAAGAATTACATGAAATGAAGGATCGATTGGTGGCTCAGGGTAGGGTGCTAGAGACTAGTCACCCATTGGTGTCAGAATAAAAAAAACATCTCTCTGTATACCACCTGGAAAAAAGGACAGAGAGAAGCAGGTGTGAAAGTCTCACAAAGGAAATTGAGTTACCCTGACCAATCAGAATACGGGATAGGCCCCACTGATCAAAGTGAGATGCCCCTCCCATCAGGGGCCTCAGGCCAGTCATCTTCAACTTCCCTGGTACAAATGGGAACTAACCTCATGCATGACACTGATAGAGAACAGGGGAACATGAGACTGTTGGACTTACCTAGGTTTAGCCAAGCTGACCCAGAAGGACAGTCCTTGTCTGATCCTGATTAGTATTCATCTCTACCATACAGAAGGGGCTGGACCAGCGTGTCCTGGGAGACTAAAAAGAAAACTGTGAGTACTTCAGACCATGAAAACTCCTATGAAGAGAAAATCAAGGAGTTAGATTGGCTGAGGATGAGACTACAAAGAGACCACCTCTCTCTCCCCCTCGGCTTGATTCACTGGAGGAGAAGGGCCAGAGCTCCAGCCCCAAAAGGGCCTACTAAAAACCTTCATATATTCAGGGGAAGGGGGGAATTCCCCAGACTCCCTGGAAGGAGGGATGATGAAACTGGGTTCCATCCTGGGCCTAAAAGTGACTACAGGGAAAGAGACCCTGAGAGTTCACTGCGGTCGAGGCGAGAGGAGGCCAGTTCCTATGAGTCTGGGAGAGATTCCCAAACTCACCATGATAGGGAGAACCAAGCGGACAGAGAATAGAGCAGAAATAGTAGTTCTGAGAATTAATGGACTCAGGTGCAGAGGAAGAAAAAAACAGCAAAACAGGGCAAGGGTTTTGATAAAGACCCAATAAGACACATCAAGGCCATAAAGAGTTTACTGACCCCATACCAGAAGAATGCCAAGTATTTGGTATGGGCGCACCTGTAACTGTATGAGCAGATGATGGCATCATATAAGATCAGAAATGATATGATGTGAATTGGATCGCATTTGCGAAATGGACACTTTCACCTGAGTACTCCATTCTCTTTGCTGGACTGGAGGACAAGGGTCATCATAAATGGTCCACTTATAAGGCATCTATTTTAAAACACTTTCCTATACATAGAAACTCACTGGAGGCCTGTAAGGCAGCATATCATTTGCAATGTGGGGAGGATCAGGCGCCTAGGGAGTTTGTGCAGGAGTTAAAGTGCGCTTTTGCTCAGACTTCCTAGCCAGTGAACCCCCATAGTAGGCAATTTGTGACCACTTATTTTCATGTGCTCCCCAAATATATTATAACTCAGTGGGTGCAGGGTTTTCATGAGCTCAGGTCCCTGGGTTAGGAAATTGAACATGCTACCCAAATCTATGAACTCTAGAAGCCCACTGAGAGTAAAAACAACCCTAAAACTCCTAAGCCATTTAACAAACCTGCTGCTGCCAAGGTGGCAGAGGTGAGAACTACCCCTCCTTTCAACCTTGAGATGGGGGTGAAAAATAACCCTCATACCAACAAGCAAAAAGGAAGGCAGAAGGGACACACCACTAACCCAATCGAATGGAAGTTAGGCAGGGGTTCAGAACAATGATCCCTCTGACTCTTACACCTATGTAAGCCCTAGGTACAAGGGTACCAAACCAATCCTGAGGTATGTATGCACTCCCCCTGCCCTGGATGGGGCGACCTAACCAGGAACCAGGTAAGTACAGCCCTGGGAAACTTCCCTCAGGATAGAAGTATCACTCCAACTCCCAACCTGAACTTTTTCTCTAAATACTCCCAAACCATAACTTCCAAAACAATCCTCCTCTCTCTTCGCGCTTCCAGGACAATAGATCCCTGAACCCGGGAGAAGGGAGATTCAAGATGGAAAATTATGGGGAAAATTTCTACTACCGGAACTACTCCGGAAGAAGGGGCAGTTACCCTTTTCGGGAACAGCGGAGCTATGACGCAAGATCTCCCTACAACTCAGAAAACGGGGCCTGAGTGGAGGGGAAATGCCAAGCACTAGAGGAAGCTTCCTTTCTCACCCAGACTGAACCCCTTGAAACCTCTTAGCCTGAAAGTGACTCTTCTACCCCCTGGAAGTTAGAACGCAAAGAGCAAAGGGTAAGTAGGAGAGGTCAATGAAGAACCTAATATGTGAGATCATCCCCCTTGAAAGAGAAGAGTCCTTGGAGGATTCAGGTAAGCAAACCTTCTCTTTCAGGAATTGGGGAATTCCTCCTAAAGAAAAATGGGTCCCAAAATAACCTGAAGTTGACAGGGTAAGTATGGAGACTGACCTAGAACAAGAAACTATTCAACCCCAAAAATGTGAGCTGGGCAAGGTAGGAACAGCGGATGTGTTCTCCCCAAACAGGTTCTGAGAAATTCCTCCAGTTAAAGGGGGACAGAAAAGGATTGGGGGAGAAAGAGGTTTGCCCAAATCCACCCATTGTTAGTTGCAACATGTTCCTTACAGATTTGCAATCTCCGGCACAGATAATTGCTCAATATCACCCAGTGTTGGAGTTCAATCTCAAGAAAATGACCACCGGGCTGGCAAATAACTCACACGTTCTTTGCACCTTGGATGAAGAAGAAGGCAGATTTTATGCACCGGTCAAGGTGCAGGGTCAGTGTGAATTATTAACTACGGTAGACACTGGATACCAAGCCACCCTCCTGTCCAAAAAGGCCTTTGACCATGTAAACTCAGGACAGGGGGAGGGTCACCAAATTTCCCTCACACCACTTCCCGGACGACCAAAAATGTCAACGGGAATGACATTTCCGTCAAAGGGACTGTGGATCTGAAAATAAAAATTGGGCAACATCGATTAAAACATCTGGTGATAGTCACGACTCCCGAGGGCACATCTTGTTTAGTAGGGAATTATCTCGTGAGGAGGTTATCACATCTGATCGACTGTGTAAACAAGGCCCTCTAGACAGACTAACCAGCCTACACAATTAAAAATGAGCACCAATTATGACAGCATGAATGGTGCCTGCCATTTAATTGATCAACGCTCTGAGAAAGTAGAATTCCATTTCAAGAATAACCAGATCCCAGACATCACCATCATCTCTGTAGGAGAACAAACTGGTGATGGGAACCCTTTCCATTCCTGAAAATCAACCGTCCTCCCAGTTTTAAGTGACATTCCACACTAGAAGGGAATACTCTGAAATTGTACACCAGTCCAAAATGAGACGAAACATTGAGTCCTGTTAAACAAGACAATGAAGAACCAGCTCAAAGTCTGACGGACATACTGAAAAAGGGCAAACAGTTGTTTTCCCCATTCAGATAAATGAGGGGGGGGCCTGTCCTTGCCAGTGTATGCCTGAATAATGGAAGAAGCTTCAAGAGCGAAGGATTATTCAGGAAACTCTCAAAAGATCAGACCATTCCCACATTTAAATTGATTGTCAAATGGGAAGTAGGCCTGGAAACCCCAAATTCCAAACATATTCTGCCTGGCAGGTGTATGCTAAAACTTTCCATTGGCAAAAAAAGCATAGAACATCATTTTTGGGTTGTGAGAGATGTTCCTTCCGCCTTTTATTTAGGCAGGGACATTCTCACTCGATTCGCAATCAATTTGGACCTAATTAATAATAAAGCATAGTCACGACTGGGTGGTAACCCCATGTGCCTTGACGACAATGAAAAAGCATCCCGGTAAGCTCAATTTCTGCCGTATGCATTTGAAGTCCAAGTGCGAGAAGAGGTCACCATCCAGGAAAGGTGCGACACTTCAAAATTCCCTGCAAAATTAGAACAGAACCTCAAAAGTCAGGACGCCTACATACATTTGAATTCCCACCTCAAACAACAAGGTATGTCTTTAAATTCATCACCCCTATTAGACCTAGAGCACAGCACCATTTGAATACTGGTGGATAACAGAGACCCTCAAAGTATCAATTTGGGTGCAGACACCTTTATTGTAATTATTGTAATTACTTAATTAGGTAATTAAATCATTGGACCCAACCCAAATGACTGTTCTGACATCAGAGACAGTATTCCTCCAGAACAGATTTCTATCAGGCATAGAGGGAATTTCTTGGTGTACTCTTTCTGCCCTTACGGGGTGAAAGAGGTGACCTGTGACATCAGGTGCGATGAGGTAGTACTTAGAGTCAATGACCACTACCTCGAATCCATGGAACCTCCTGTCCAGGTCAACACCATCAAAAAAGATCTCTCCACCCAACTGGAGGATACCAGTGAAATTGCAAAGCCTGCAGTCTTCCCAGGTTTCAAGCAGATGGTCGAATAAAGGATCAATCATGCTGATGCCTGTGAGACCAAGGAGCAAACACAAAAGCTGAAACAGGTCTTCCTGGAATTCCAAGATATCTTTTCAGTGGACTCATACGACTGTGGATGCACATCCATTCATTCAACCACCATACCCACGCACCCTAAGATGGCTCCAGTATTTGTTAAACAATACCGATTACCTCTCAATTGCATGGAGTCCCTCCCAGAGATTATTAAGGTTCTAGGATTCCGTGGGATAATTTGCCTGATCCACAGTACCTTCAAAAACCTGTTACTGGGGATACTCAACCCAAATAGCCAATGGAGACTATTTGCAGACCTGAGGGAGTTGAACAAATGGGTCCACATGTCAATATGGCTACTTCCTTACATTGATCATGGCCGGCACAGATCCAAGGGTCAAAGGTGTACACCGCCATTGATTTAACCAATGGCTACTGGACAGTACTCGTGAGTAGGGAAGCCTTTACCTTTGGGGCAGCAGTACATATGGACCAAAACCCCTTTTGGATACATTGACTCCGGCAATGAGTCCGACATCTTTCTACATAAGGCCATGCCCAACTTGGGCGAAAGGAGAAACCTGGCCTATGTAGATGATGTTCTGATCAAGAGCTCAACTGTGGAGGAACATACATCAGAAATCTGCTATGTTTTGATCCAGTTGCAGAAAGCCAGAGCAAAACTGTCCTTTCAGCAGGCACAGTGGTGTTAGACCGACATGAATTTTTAGGGCATGTGACCACCCCTGAGGGTCTTAATCCCCAGTGGGAAAAAGTAGAAGCCTTAATGAAATTAAAAGACCCTACTAGTCTGCGTGAATTAATAAGCCTTCTTGGACTCATTAATTATAGTTGAATGTTCATTGCAGACTACGACATTTGGTCCATCTAGTAAATGCTTGAGTCAAGTGGTAGTGGGGTCCAGAACAATCTGAGGCAGTTAAACAACTGAAAAGAAGCCTTTCCCCGGCTCCTAGTTTGGCTTACCCCATATAGAACAATGAGTTCCTCTTGGAGACGGGGTTCTCAGATACGTGCCTAAAAGATGTATTGGGCCTCATTACGACCCAGGCGGTAAGGGGTTTACGGCGGCGTAAACAGCGCCGACCCTTACCGCCTGATTCCAAGGTCCCTTAGCGCCATGGAGGATTTAACACCTGCTTTTAGCAGGTGTTAAAATCTATGGCGCTAAGGGACCTTGTTGTTAATTACGCCACCGTAATTTACGGTGGCGTAATTAACGCCTTCCCCACTCCCATTATGCCCTATGGGGCAAAAATGGGAATGGGGAAGGGTAAATGGGTTAATGGGGACTTACCGCCCGGCCAACCTCGGAATGGGGCGGTAAGTCCGCCAACCACCATGGCGTAAACTTTATGCCATGGTGGTAAAGGTACGACCCAGGCGGTAATTTACCGCCTGGGTCGTAATGAGGTCCATTGTGTTAGAAGCATGACACGGTCAACAAAGTAATCTTGTACACGAGCACGACTTTGTCCTCTGTGGAGGAAAACTTCAATGACTGCGAGAAGGCTCTCCTGACAACGGAGCGGGCGTTGAAAAATGTGTTCCCAGAGAAAAGTTATTTTTATAAAGATCTTTTTGCTGAAAGGTCGATTGAAAAAGACCACTCCATGACCGCAAAACGGAAAAACTCATTTTAAAGGTCTCAAGGGAAAAAGATCTTTATAATGCCAGTTTTCCGATCAAAAGAAAATCGGTCAAAGTAAATTGGTCTTTTACTCTTGAGACCTTTAAAGTAATTTCACATAGAACCAAAACATTATCACCCAATCATTCAGGGGGAGCACAAAATTGTCACGATTCCTCACCAACCCTTGTAATATTTACAAAGTGACAGAATCTGGGAGGGGGACGTCAGTAATTCCAGAGTAACTTCCTGGATCCTGTCCATGCAAGTCTTTCCTCTGGAGGTCAGATATAGCCAAAACAAGAAGAGTCCCTTAGGTCAAGGGCTGGCAGACTTGCATAATTGTGCTCAAGAAAACTGTCTCGAGGACGAAAGTCTAATGACCAACATCAAGTTGGAGATGTACTTAACTTCTCTGCACAAGGTCTATGAGGAAGCCACGTGTCAGGGGATACCCACCGTTTATACGGATGGGTGCTCCTAGAATGTTGATAACCACGGGGAAAAAGAACTAGTGGTTGGCACTGGGAATGCTTGAGTGAACGTTACCCCGGAACGCTTTGCTGGTTACAAAATAGGACCATGAAGTAGTCAGGTTGCAGAGTTGATGGGCGTTCATCAAGTCATCCTCACTGTAGTGCACAACCATCACAAAGAACTGGTCATAATCACTGACTCTGGTTATACCAGGAATGGGTTTGTGGAGCACCTGATTATTTGCAAGACTCGAGGCATGCTTTGTGCCAACAACAAACCTTAAAGCATACCAAACTGATCCAGTCAATTGATAATATGGTGACCTCCAATGAGATGACCATCTATTGGAATAAGATAAGAGGTCATTCCAAAATAGAGGACTGTGAATGACCTGGCTGACCAGCTGCCTAAAACCAGAGCTCTGCAGGGGGATTTCATAGAAGCGGAATCCCTACTGGGCAAAACCCAAGTTGCTGCTGTCACCAGATCACAAACACATTGCACCAGTGAACTCTCAACTGCCCAGTGGTGTAAAGGTATCCCAGATGCACAAAAAGAGGACATGATTGTTGTTAAATTCTATCGACACATTGAAGACTCAGTATGTTTTCCCCTAACAGAATCAGATTATGCTGGTAAAGAGGATCTCCGGATGTTGATGAAGTTTTCCAAGATGTTCTGGATCCAAGACAGTTTATTGGTACATAGAGCCCTATCACGATATGATCAGGGGGAGGTCCCTACCTCATTCCAAAGCCTGATGTTGAACCTACCCCCTTGACACGGCCACTGCTGGTCATAGGGGGTTTCATCTGATATTAGAAATCTTGTGCAAGGTTGCTTACTGGCCACACACGTGCAATGACCTCAACATTTATCTAAAGGGGTGTCTTGTGTGTGCTCAATTCCAACACAGTTCACTCACACACAGAGCTCTCCCACAAAAAGGGGAATGACACAGCATTGGCCAGATTTGCAAGTCGATTTCATCGGGCCAGTGATTCGCTCCTCTAGAGAAAATAAGTAGATGTTGACTGTGACATGCTTGTTCAAAAAGTGGGTAGAATGTCTTCAAGCCCTGAATTGTAAGGCGGAGACAGCGGCTACACTATTGATCAAGCACATATTCTCTTGTTTTGACCTCCCACAAAGGATTGAGTGGGACCAAGGAAGCCATTTTACCAGTGAGGTGATGGCAAAGATGTGGGAGATTCTAGAGGTAAAAAGAAAACTCCACATTGCCTACTGCTCATCCTTGACCGGGTGGAGGGTGAGGGTGTGGATAGAGGGGTACAACAAGACAATTGTGAGCATCTTAAAGAAGTTTGCGGGAGACTCGAGACCCAGTTGGGACATCCAATTACAGCTTGTCTTGAAGCCCATTATGTCTACACCATCTTCTGCAACAAAAATGTCTTCATTTGAGCTAATGACTGTAGAAAAATGGTGTTACCTCAGCATCTGCTCTACAGAACTCAGGAGAAGACACCGATCAATGCATCCACCACTCATGAGTGCATTGAAAATTTAAGGAAGCACCTTCAGAATGCTTTTGCTTATGCTCAGTGCAATTTAGAAAGGTCGGCTGAAGGGATGAAAACATATGATCTCAAGACCAGAAAGAAGGAGTACAACGACAATGACAAGGTTTACCTGTCCAATTTTCAAAGGAATCAGACCAAGCAGCAGAAATTCCTTCCATCTTAGCGTGGTACCTTTGAATTTGTAGATAAAATATCACTTGTTGCCTACAAAATAGGCATCCCAAAAGGAGAACAGACGGAAGAAAAATTGGTCCACATCAATCAGTTGAAAAGCTGTCACCCCAGACCAGCTTTATGAGTGATTGAAGAGCCCAATGAAAGTTGAGCACGGACTATCCGAGAATTTAGTTTAGTTTATTATTTGTAGGGCGCGCCAGGCCCTGGAGCATCAGGGCGCACAAGACAAGAATATGCTCAGCTTTGTTACAGGTACAATTACATAAACATAATACATTCTGCCATGAATAAAATATATACAGGTACATGTGCATGGTCATAATGCAGTATACAATAAGCAAGAATGAGCAGGGCTGGAGCAAGGTCGAGACAGGAGGTGATCAAAGTACAGGAATATTCACAATGTGGAGGTGATATACAGTGGAATAGGTGCAGTAATATACAATGGAGTAAAATACAGAAAGTGGTATCAGAACTGGGGCATGCAGGTGGAAAGCTAGTAGGGACAATCAGGTCAAGCAGGTCGGATTAGTTAGATGTCATTAGCTCTCAGCCACTTGGTCAAATTCTGCCTAAATTTCGCAAAGGGCTGGGGTTCTCTTATGTCATGTGGTAGGGAGTTCCAAAGCTGTGCTGCTTTGACTGCGAAGCTATGTCCTCCAATAGTGGCATGTTTAAAGCGAGGGACATAGAGGCAATTTGCATTGACCATTCCTGTTGGTCTAAGTGAAGTTCTTAAGTGTAGCCTGTCCATGAGGTAGGGTGGTTCCATGTTATTGAGGCACTTGTGAGTAAGGGAGGCAATTTTAAGTTGGATTTTGTCCTGAGTCGATAGCCATTTATATTCTCTTCTTATAGAGGAGATATGCTCTTTCCTGTTGATCTTAAGCGCGGCTCTCAAGGCATTATTCTGTGGGACCTGGATTTTTTGGATAGTCTGTTTGTTAGCCCCAATGTAAAGACCATTACAGTAGTCCAGTTTGGACAGAATAAGGGCTCTGGCAAGCGTGATGCAGCTGTCTGTAGAGAGGAATTGCTTGCTGGCTCTAATGAGTTTGCAAGTATATGCTGTGGAAGATGCTAGGGAGTTGACTTGTTTGCCAAAGTTTAAGGTGGTGTCAAGGTAAAAGCCTAGGGTCTTGACTTCCTTTGCTACTTTGATATTGTTCCCATCGATAATGAAGCTGGCATAGTCAGTGTTGAGTTTAGTTATGTATGTCGGGGTGCCTAGGATTATGAGCTCAGTTTTGTCGTCGTTCAGGCATAAGCCGTGTGTGGCCATCCATGCCTGAACGATGCTGTAAATTTTATTCACTAAAGCCAGATCCACGACGTAATCTCGTGAAAGCGGAAGGAGGATCTGGGTATCGTCTGCATAGTTGGTGTAGGCGATACCCAGATGATCCATTTCGTCAAAGAGCGGCTTTGTGAAAATGTTATAGAGGGTAGGTGATACACAAGATCCCTGGGGTACACCGCACGTTATAGGGATCGGGTCAGCTGAGGCTGATGGAGAGAAGACTCTCATGGTACGGTTATTCAGGAAGGATTTGATCCATAATATGGCCTCTTTCGAGAAGTGAGCAGCAGAGTCTAGGTGGCTGCATAAGACTGTATGGTCGACTAAATCGAACGCTGCTGAGAGGTCTAGCAAGAGGAGTAAGGCTGCTTGGCCAGTGTCCCTACATTGATCTTTTTGGGCCTTGAGATCTATAAGGGCAGTCTCTGTACCATGCTGGGGACGGAATCCAGATTGGCGGGTTCCGAGCAGGTGGTTGGATTCAAGGAAATTTTGTATTTGCATGTATGCCACTTTGTCTAAAATTTTTAGAAGAAAGGGCACAATCGTGATAGGCCTAAAATTGGTAGGAATGGCAGGGTCGAGGGTTTGCTTCTTTAGGAGTGGCAAGACCCACGACTCTTTAAGATTTTTCGGTACAATGCCGGTAGTGAAGGATGAGTTGATGAGTTTAGCTATGAATGGCGATAATTCTCTTGCAGCATCCTTAATTAATTGGGCAGGGCATTGGTCACCTTTACAGTTGGACGGTTTAAGTCCCAGGATCACTTTTTCGACTTCAATGGTAGAAACCTTGGAGAAGCAGAAACGTGTTAATTGTTTAGCTTTAAGTAGGGGTGCTGGGGTTAGGGCGTCCTGAGGTGTGAGAGATGCTTTTTTTAGGGCGATTTTGGTTTGTAAGTTGACTACTTTGTTGATAAGGGCAGATTGAATGTCTGAGCACCATTTTTTGTCCTTGGTGCAGTTTTCTTGGGGAATGATGGGTGTTTCCAGCTCTTTCAAGATACTGAACAGTTCTCTGACACTTGATTTAGATTTAGGATGGAGAGGAAAGGATGAAAAACCTGGATGGAAACTTATAAAAGGTGAGTAGTTGAATTCTTCTTCTTTGGAAATGTTAAGAAACGATGTGTCATGTTTATGTTCTGAAATGTTATATCTATTTCCATCTAATGTTGTGTTTTCTCGAATGCTATGTCCTGTCTTCTGGGGGAAATATGTTGCGTAAACAGTATTAAACCTCTCTTTTCTTCCTATTTCTAAATAACTAACGTCTTTCACTTCCAGCCTGGGGGCACAAGTGGAGTCCAGGGAGGGCCCCAGGGCTCAAGGAAAGGAAAGGAGAAGGAGGGGTCCATGACCAGACCCGGAACCCAAACTCAGAAGTGGAGGCCGGAGTGCCCACACCCTAACGAAAGAAAAGGAGTCAGACGGGCTCCAAAAAAACAAAAGACTTCAGAGAAAATCCCCACTCTCCCCTACTCTTTCCTATGAATGATCAGCAGGAAAGATACAGGGGGGGGCTAATGGGTGGGGTTTAATGACAGCCAGAAAGACATGACCTGAAAGGCCATGTTAGGCCTCTGCTGCAAGATGTATTGGATCCTATGGCATGGCACATAAAAAATATGATAGGCCTAAAACCTTAACACAGAAAAAGGGCCGGTTAATGGAAAGATGTGTCTTGCTGAAATGACACAATGAATAAGGTATCACAGAACAGATGTGTCTTATCGAAATAGCACAATGAACAGTGTGTAATAGAAAGTGTGTGTCTTTCTGCATTGGAACAAGGAACATTGTGACTGAGAGATAAAAGCAGCATTTTTCAGTGAAACTGCCACACATCAAAAGGCAGTGCATTATGACAATTCAGAGCACAAAGTGGGCCTCGCTTGCAAAATACAAAACTATCTTTCATTTCAGGTGAATAAGGCCCACTTTTTAGAAATCAGAATGCATTTGGGAATGACCAAACTGAACAGCAACCCTTCACTTAAACCTTGCCGCATTAATACAAGTTACTGTGTTCAGATCAAGGGACTGAAATTGCAATGTCCAGAAGGGTGTGTATTTTGCAATTGGAAATGGACACGTGGGGAAAAGTGTTCAGCTTACAAAATGAACAGTGGGGTTGACTTCCACATGGAGATTTCAATTTTAATTTCAAATTGATTACTTCTACTTTCATTGAAAATCTCTGTTCAAAGAAGCCAGCTGCATTTCAGGATCCTCTTTGGGACAGGGCTGGAACTTGTCACATCTCTGTCAAGTAGGGTCACCAGCTCCTCACCATAGGGCCCAGTCAACCATTAGGCTTCCCCAGTTTGTCTCGCTGAGATGATTTTTAGGCATTCTTCCCAGTGCTCTATCGATGGTTGTTCCCAAAATCTCCCAACCAAAATCTCCAGCAAATATCACCTGTCTCATAGAACATCCACTTTATATACTACTCATCACACCAACAAAATTAATAATCTTAGGAGGTGCTAGCTTATTATATCGCGCACCTGATTGGTCATTTACTCCAACCCCATGTCCAACCCCTGTCTACAGATAGGTTGTGGGGGGGGTGACATTGAAATCATGGAAAGGAAAGGGAGGAGAGAAATCCACTGTTCTGCAGTAACATTTCTTTATATATGGTATTTTTCAAATTCTCACCTTAAAGTCTCTACATGGGAAATATGATTATTTTACAACTAACCATCACGATACATATATATATATATTTAAGTTCCTCTCATCGTGACAGACCTAGCTTGACGTTTCCCATTTCGGCACTATGCTGCACGAGCATGTGGCATTTTTTTGCCATTTATACAAAAAGCATAACAGTTATGATTATGACATTTAATCTCCAGATTCCTAATGTTACCCTCCATCAGCTCGCCAATTTTCAAATTCCAAATATTTTCTGTAAAGCTAGAAACAGAATCCAGGTGATAACATGATTTCCAAAAATTGCATGTGGATCAAATTTATATCAAAAATGAAAAAGTGGAGAGGAGGGCACTACACTTGATAATTGTATGTTGATCCAATTGTATATTTGAAAAATACCCCAAATAGAAGACAGTTTGTGGACTAAGTCTTGCTTTCAATGTGATGGGCTGCCCTTAACAGTGTCAATGAGGTTAAGAGACCATCTGGACCGAGAGATAAAATCCCCTCAGCCTGCGGTAGCCCGGCATTGGTCTTCACATTTGTGATGTCATCTTTGATGTCCTGAGTGTTAGTGTTAGTAGTGCACGGTGGCGGCGCGAGTTATGGTTGCTTATCTTACCATAACTGCCAAATTTCAGGGGTTTTTTCGGTTTTACTTTGAACCATAACGTCCCTTTAACAAAGTTATTTCACTGAATTTCATAGGTTTTTAGTAGCGCAACTTAACCATAATATCCCTGACTTCATATACATGTAACATAGAACATACTAACCCCCTTGTAGTGATTTTCATGTTCGCGGACTACCGCCATGTCCGCGGACACATCGAAAATCTGAGCGTGGTGAATGTAAATTTAAATATTGTGTCCCATTTCCCCTTTGAAGTTGGCTCTGAAAAGAGCCGTTTTTTAACATTTTTTTATAGATGCTTGACAGACACCTGTTATTTTGTATTTTTTTTCTTGTTTTTTTTCTTACTTTACTCCTAAAATCTTTACATAACCTTCTCCAAAGCAACCCTTACATTCGAAAATAGAAAGGCATTTCCCGTAAAAGATAAAGAAATGCCATCTTCTTTAAAATGAACAGCATTACTGGCATCAATATTCTCATTGTTACAGAAGAACATACTAGCTCTAAGCATGAAGGTACACATGCCTCGGTTGATGACACACCTAGCAATGTTTTGCTGAGGACAAAAAACTGAACTATTGTCCCATATTGCCCCAGGTAGTAATCCAGAAAAAATTACTTTCGCATTTGGAAGGATCTTCATTACGGCTTGAACTAAGCATTCCAAATCAGCCAACAAAGTAGGGGCACTGACGTTGCCCAAATGGAAAGCACCATAGTGCAAAACTACCACATGCGGACTGTTCATCGTGGCCATATCCTCACAAACTTGTACAATTCCCTGTACATAGCAATCAGGCACAGTGCTCCACACGACCTCCACTCCTTTCACATCAAAGTTCTTTGCAACATGCCTGCATTCTGCGTATTGCTGTTAACCATGCACAAACATATCTCCGAGCACCAACACCCTGACTTTCTCCACTTCTGCCATCTTCACCACACACAGTCTCTTTCAACACAAAACGACAACCTCGACATCTGATTGGCTGATCCGTACAGTCTTCTTTCCATGTTGGATTTCCTGGAAAAACCCGGATGTAGCACGCCCTGTCCACGAACAGCCGCAGTGTCCGCGGACGGCGTCCACTTTACTCTCTGTGCCATTCCCTTATTGCATACAGCTAAGCAATCACACAATACGCATAACGTCCTCAGAACACCCCCATTTTGTGAATTTTTCGAACATTTCAGGACAATTATCATTTCATTATTCAACATATTAACATTACAAATATTATACTTTCATCTTGTACTCTGCACACAATGCTATGTTTCTCCATTAGTAGCTCAGTATACTAGATAGAATCCCATAATACAATGCTATTTATATCAATGCATCGTTGAAACCACTAATAACGGTATGATATTTATTGCAATATCCTTGACACTTTTTTCGCAACATTATAATAAAAATCCCTAGTACACAAATTCCATGAATAGTACATGCACATGTGATGTCATCAGTGATTTCATCATTGACATTTGCGATGTCATCTTTGATGTCCTGGGTGTTAGTCTTAGAAGTGCACGGTGGTGGCGCGAGTTATTTTTCATAGCTTACCATAACTTGCGATTTTCAGGGGTCTTTCGGCTGTACTTAAAACCATAACGTCCTTTAAACAAACTTTTTTTAATATCACGCAAAAAATATACAAACATGGCGTGCAAAAACCAACTTCTCACAGATGGCTTTACACAGAATGTTGCAAAGTAAGACTTTATGCTCATTCACAGTGAAGGTCAGCTGCTTCCATTTTTTTCTCGGGCCCCGGAGAGGCTCACGAAGCGGACTATAAGGTTGTATTGTGTTTTGACCTTGACAGACAGAGATTGTGATGAAAGACTTCTCTTGAAGTAGTGTTGCTAAAACGTAAGAGAAGATAAGGATGAAATTTATGAAACGAAACCACTTTTATATATTATATCACTATGCGAAAGATCGTTGGCACATGCGGATTCGTATTTTGGGACTGCACCACTCGTAGAAAATGGAAATTGTAATTGTACTGTAAGTAACCATTTAGATTATTTTATACCAAATATAATTACAATAGCGTAGCATTAAAGACCGCTCAAGTTGAACTTGTTCGTTGAAAGTGGCATAATGTTTTCTACCGCGCACTATCACCGCTGAATTGATCCCCTGTTGTTTATAGGGCTCTGAAAAAGGCAGACGACACAGGGTGGGTTAATACAAATAATTTAACCGGTCTGTAGGCGGTCAAGCGCTCTACTCGCTGTGCCACTTCACTGTAGCCTGTCAAATGGCACAGCGTGTACAACGCTCGCTTTGACATCCGTGCACAGCTTGCTAACGCAAGTTCGAATCCCGGCAAGGCCAAACTCAGCCTTTCATCCTTCCGTGGTCGATAAATGAGCACCACACACCGTGGTTAATAATAAGCACCGCTTAGATACCTCACAGTTCTTAGCGCTATATGAATGGGAAAATATTATTATTTTATTATTAACATACTCCGTTGCACTATCTTCGATAGCAAATAGTTTCACGCCCTGATAAATAAAATGATGATTTTTAATGAAGATCGGCTGGTGTGACAAATTTATGTTTTTTAAAACAGGTATGTGGCCCCATTTTGCCTATGTCACGATTTACAGACTCCAGCGGATGGGGTCTTCAACTGCCAGGTGCAGGTCCAAATATGCAACTTCATGACCCTCACCATTTTATGGGACAATCGACAAGGACCAATATGCCCTTATGCAGTACTAGCGGCTACAAACAACATACCAACCAATAGGGTGGTCTAATGGCTCGTTTTTGGAGCAACCTTCTGATTATCAGAGCGACCATTTACTGCTTTTATCATAAACCAACAGCCTGTCTACCGCAAAGGAACAACGCGTGGCTCCAAATAAACTTTTGCTGATCGACAGCAGAGACAATAGCAAATCACTGAATATTCACTAAACATTTCATGTGAAATAAATGTGCTTTACCAAATGTACAATCCTGCTGTTTACTTTCAAACCACAGTTTCATATTCCGAATTGAAATTTTAAACCACAGTTTCATATTCCGAATTGTGGCGCACTGAGTTGTAAGCTGATCTAACACCCTCTGTACCGCAAAGGAACATCGCGTGCCTCAACATGAACTTTTGCGCATCGACAACAAAGACAAATGCAAATTGCTGAATATTCTATAAACATTTGATGTCAAATAAATGTACTTTACAAAATTTACAATCTTGCTGTTTGCTTTTAAATCACTATTTCATATTCCGAATTGTGGTGCGCTGTGTTGTGACATAGTATGTGTTGTCTTCCGGGTTCTGTGTAAAGTCACTTAGGACTGGAGAGGACTGGGTGCGTTTGATGACGCACCCTGTAACGTCACGGAGAGAGGCAGAGAATATGAATGCTTTGATAATATTAGGCTTAGGGGCGGGAGATATGATTTAGTGTTGCAAAAGCAAGTCAGCCAGGTCAATAGCGCCAGTCATAGGATTATCACATAATGTCGGCGCACACCAGCCGGATTTATCGTTTCTTTAGTGGACAAAAAGTCGGTTGATGCCCATAGGAAATTGTACTATTAGCGGACAAAAGGAGTGGTCTTAAAACACTTTCACCCTGACAACGAACAATACAAACAACGTTCTCAGAACACCCCCATTTTGTGTAATTGCAACCATTTCGGGACACCGCGAGTGTTCTTAGAACACATTCAACTAGACAGATTACAATACGGAAAGCGTCCTGAGGACACTCCCAGTTTGTGTATTTACGAACAATTAAGTACACCGCGAGTGTTCATAGCTCATTTTTACCTTCCTTGCGAACAAAAATGACACATACTCCGTCCTCTAAACACCCCACCATTTAGTTTATTTACAAAATGTCAGAACAGCCGTGTACTCCGCGGACAAATCGAACGCAACAAAAACGTCTAGCACATAAAAAAACAAAACATTGAACCTATCTCATCCTCCCTCACCCTCCCCAACCACTCTTACACATCAACACAGGGCACTAAATACAATTTTTTATCCACGTTTCACCGCGGTGTACGCGGTCGATGGTGAATACAAGATGGCGGGCGCCACAGAAAATCTGACGCGCTCCACGCCCCTCGCCGTCCAATCAGCGAACACGTCACATGTCTGCGGACATGATGCAAGGCCATGGGCCAATCGGGGTGCTGTCCGCGGAGCGAACAGGGAAGTCCGTCCGCGAAGCGAACACAGATATCACACATTTTTTTGCCTTACATTTTGGTCATTTAAAAAAAAACTACTGGACGGATTTACACCAAATTTGCAAAAGCACGCTTTCGGGACCAGGCCGCCGCTCCTGCTGCAAATTTGGTCTATGGGAAAAAAAAAGTTTTGGGACCCCCCTATAACTTTTCCCCCCCTGGACAAATCCTCACCAAACTTTGCAGAGTGGGCCATATACTTTTTTTGCAAAGTTTGGTGAGGATTCGTCCAGGGAGAGCGAAGTTATAAGCCGCCCAAAAAGTGCTCTTCCTATGGAAACACCAACTTAACCATAACTACATGGTCGCCCCCGCGGCCATGTAATATATATATATATATATATATATATATATATATATGTATATATATATATATATATATATATATATATATATATATATATATATATATATATATATATATGGTATTTGTAAAATAAACATATTTCCCATGTACCGTTACAAATGATGGGAAGGCATACTGATCCAAGCATTGAGAAAAGTCAGTGGAAGCGTCCCTCTTTGCCAGAAGCCCTAAGTTGGAAGGCCAAGGATAAACATGTCTTTCAGTTTGGGTTTCTCCTATATATCCTCAGTCCTCCTAGCTCTGGTACAGTGTAAATGGAAACAGATTGCTGGGAAGTTCTCGACATACACCATTTTGGACTCCAAAGTCCATGTGCCCATGGAACGGCATCATCTTCCCAAAATGCCTAATCAAATCCCTGGCATGGAGGAAGTAAAAGAAAATGTTGTTATCTGTTTTTAAAAATGCTGTTCCTGTTGCATTAATAATTATCACATTGTAAAATATACATGTGTATTATGTACATGTTTAATACAAATCTAAATCTCATTATAGACAAAACCACTGGGGACCCAGACCCCAGGGTGCTTCAGAACACATTTCCCTTTGCATTTAGTTTCATATCTGTGCACATTGCAGTTCACCTGTGTTTTCTATATTGCTGGCTGTGCAGAGGGGTCTGCCCAATACTAATGATGGTGGATTAACTAAGCTATGAGTAACCACTGTAACCAGCGCCACGATGCCCACGGGCTGCTGTGCGCTCAACAAATGTGAATAAATAAATAAATAGCCAGGGGAAACCCTGTTCACATATATCAAGACACCTGGTAACAAGTCAGCCAACATGTTTGAGACCCTACACGTTATGAAGGATCTAGATCAAATACAGTACACATCCTATAGGTATCCTGAAGTAGCCTTGCAGCAGGTTGACCACCACAACTGGTTTCAAGGGGGCTTCACATACCCCACCACAAGGGCTAGATATGATAATTTTGATAAGGAAGTGTTTACTTTAGCATACATCCTTAGGTTCCACCCAAACATGGAGTCAAAGGACCCATATAACAGGGCGCACTGTGACATTCTGGTGGGACTTTCTGTGACACTGTCTGCATTCAAGCTGTGGAATATAAAGCCCTGGGAGCTGATCGAGCAGCACCCAGACCAGTTATAGCAGGGGGGGGGGGAACACTTCCATTCCATGCCCTCAAAGCCATATTGGGCACCTGCCCCACAAGGCAGGAGGAAATCCCTAGATAGTATTCCACGAAACTAAGCCAGTTAGAGGCAGCCTACCCTCAGCATAATCTTCAGCAGAGGCAGAGGGCTGTAGCAATTATAATGCCAACAGGTTGTAATCCTCCTATGGCAAACTGTGATAGTTGGGTTTCACCTTCATGTAATCGGGACTCCTTCAATTACAGCACTTAACTCCATTCTGGGAGAGATATTGAGCTAAGGAAAAGAGGGCATGCATTGCTACCTGCCAACCCTTAGTGCACTCCAAAAGGGATGTAATTCCCAAAGTTCTTTGATGTCGCAGGCACACAAGATCTAATAAGAATCCCACTGCTTGCTATTACGGGTTTCAATAGGTTATGATTACTTATGTTGAAAGAGGAGGATAAGTTAGGTGTATAACACCCAATTACATATTAATATACCAGACAATTGTGTTTTACACTCCAAGATCAATACACAAATCTTGGCTATTTGTTAAGTCAACCGCAGTCAATGTAATCAGTTCCTTGATATAAAGATTAACAACGTAAGAGAGATATAAACACCCTCTATGGGTTATTTTAAGAAAAGTGTGCAATTTTTTAAACAAAGTGTACCATTTTTTCAAAAAGCTTTTTTGTTATCCACACCATCAATTTAAAGGCTTTTGGCTCACACATAAAGTATTCAAAAAATTCAACAAGTTCAAAAAATGCGAACAAATTAAAATCCAAAAGTTAGCAAAGTCCTTTTTTTTCTGATGACAAAGTGAACAAAAATAAAGTTATTTGGTTAGAAATCACCACTCCAAAATAGCATCAGGGTTTTTCAATGTATTGCCAACGCGTTTCGGACTTTTACAACAGTCCATCTTCAGGGCCAATGATACTATTTGTTCCGACAATATACATGTTCTTGAATTCAATTCCTAAAGTAAAAACATAGAAAGTATTCCACTATTAGTGTTTTTTTTGGCCGATTCAATATCGACAATCTCTACTCCAGTAAATAAAACCTTTAACAGTCACAACTGTAACAGTTAGTAACATTTCTATTGACGCACCTCTTTTGTTCTTGGTCTTCGGACACACCCTATTGGTGCGATTAGCTGTACGTAACTTGCTCTGTGTATGGTCAGATATGCCTTAAGAAGACTCTCTCCAAGAGAATTTCTAGAGGAAACAGAAAAAGTGTGGATTCAATACAAACTCCTCACGGAATTCTTTTTTTAAACCTTTCCTTAGTTGCTGTAGTCTACTGTTTTTAGTTGCTATGGTGAGCTAGGGAGTCCCTCTCACTCTCCTAGGATGGACCTATTTCCTTTGTTTACTATATAGCAGAGTCAATGTAACATAAGCATTCTTATAGTTAGTTCCTAAAGTAGCTCTGTGATAATATAGGCGCTTAGCCTACTGTTTAAGGTCCAGATCTGTCTCTCACCTCTGGGTATAAAGCGCGTCTGTTCTCCAAGATACACCAGTCTTCGGTTGTCGAGTCGCTCTCTGCACTCCGTGACCTTGGTCCGCATATACTGCTCTAATTATTATTCGAATGCCCTTTGCGCATGCGGGTTGGATCACTATCCTCTCACGCATGCGCATAGTAGGCATTTGTCAGGATCCTATAGAGCATGCGTGGGTGGGCAGCGCGGTTCGCCTGTTTGCGCAGGCACAGACTGCGTCGTATGGCAACCTGGTTCTCGCACACTGCTCCTTCACACATGCGCGTTTGTGTTCGCGACGTTCCTGCAAGAGGAACAAAAATGTACAATTTAAGTGTCGGTGATCTCAAGGTAAATATAGCCAATATGTTAGAGCTGTTCGGGGTTTCCACTGTATATGGACATATTGGTCTATGTGTACAGTTCCTCTTAATCCGTTCCTCCCATTCGTTATACTCTGATTCAAAGCTAGAATTCCGATTTTTGAGTCTAATTTAGCATTAAGAAGCAATGTGGTTGTACTTCATATGGCTAGTTCTAATTCCTGTTAGGGATTCTTGTCCTTTATGCCACAGTATGGGTGAGTGGGGAGTAGCGCAGACAAAGAGTCTGCTTGGGTCCCCGTCTGTCCCATGCTATAGCTAATATGTAGTTCCACTGTAGTCTTAATGAAGTCCCTAAAGAAATGGCTCCATTTGCTGTTCCTTTCCTAATGTGGTGTTGGTATGAGGATGGCTGGCTCTCATGCTCTGATCTACTGAGGATCTCTCCCGTCTCGTTTTTTACTAAATGTTGCCTGTAATGGACGGGTTCTGCATGTGTATACATAAGCATTCCGTATTGGTTCCTGCCGACGTACCGGCTCACATTCTACAGTAATCATTTATGTACATTTATCTCCTAGTCATCTCACATAAAGGATTTTGGCAACATACATACATACAGACATCTTATATGTATTTTAAAGTTACAAAATGACACTAGGACAAAATCTGTCCCATGAGATCAAGTGCCAAGAGATAAGCTAGGGTAAATTTCACTTCAGTGTCAACTTTGCATTTTGATCCTTTTAACCACAGCATCTCAGTACAATTAGTTCTTTTTAAGCATATCACATCAGGTCGAACTCTACATTCATGCCTCTAGGGCTAAAACAGTCCAGGGTATCGATCCATGTTATCTCCCTCTGGTGGAGAGTTCTCACAACATCCCTGCCTCTAGGACCAAGTTTCACTTGTTCAAGTATCACGCATTTCATTTGTGCTACAGAATGTCTTGCTTCTGCAAAATGTGTTGCAACAGGTGATTTCTGACTTTTTGGTCTGATGTTGGATTTGTGCTCTTACCATCGGGTTTTTGCTTTTCTGGTGGTCATGCCTACATAAAATAGGCCACAAGGACATTTGAGTCCATAGATGATGTTGGATGCATTACACGTGCAAGAATGTTTAAGGGGATGGTTTTCCCTGTGTTTGGATGACTGATAGTGTTTCCTTTTAGTATATTGCCACAATGTTGGCAGTTGTGGCATGGGACGGTACCTTTGAATACAGTTTTCCGGTTCCCGTGGTGGTTATGTCTGCTCTAATTAAGCTGTTACGTAAAGATGTATTGTTCCTGTAGGTCGAATGTCGGTATCTCTGGGAAGAGTTGTTGTAGTTTTGGATCCATTTGTAGTAAATGCCAGTGTTTCTGAAAGATCCTTTTTATTCTCTTGCTCTGGGTAGAGTATGTTGTTACATATACCAATTTCTGTTGCTCTTGGGTGGTTCTAGGAGTAAGCAGAGTGTCCCTCTCGGTCAAATTCACTTTTTCTTGAATTTCAGAGATTAGATTTCTGTTATATCCCCTTTCGATAAATTTCTTTTGTAAGGATAATGACTGTCTGGAGAATTCTGCCGTTTCCGAGATGTTCCTTCTGTACCGCAAGAATTGGCTCAGCGGTACACTATCCAGTGTTCTTTGTGGATGAAAACTCATGGCTAGGAGAAAGCTGTTTCTATCTGTCTCCTTCGTGAAGATCCGTGTTTCCAGTTTTCCTTCTTTTACGTAGATTTCAACATCCAGACAGTGTATTTTGGATTCACTAATCGTTGACGTGAACTTAATTCTGGGGTTCATCAGGTCCATCATGGCAAAAAATTGTTCCAGCTCCTCTTTTGGGCCCGTCCAAATTCCAAAGATGTCGTCAATGTATCAGGTGTACAGTGATAAATGTCTAGACCACCTTGGAGAGGTCAAAACATTCTCATGCTCCAGATAGAACATGAAGATGTTGGCAAAACATGGTGCCATTGCGGCTCCCATGCTGGTTCCTGATATTTGCAAGAAATAGCGCTCTCCAAATTTGAAAACGTTATTCATTAGAACCAATTTTAATAGGGTCAAGACGAACACCCGGTCCGCCTTACAGTCAGCTGATTTTAGCAACATCCATTCCACTGCCTCTAAGCCAGTTTCATGGGTAATGTTAGTGTAGAGGGATGTGACATCCATGGTGAAGAGGATGTCACGACCCTCTACATATTCAACGTCCTGTAGTTTCTGTAGGAAGCTTGTTGTGTCCTTCAAGTACGACTCTGTGTTCTGAATCAGTGGTTGCAGAATCCGGTCCAGATACTGTGCTAAAGGTTCCAAAATGCTATTGGTTGCTGCAATGATTGGACAGCCTGGTGGTTTCAGTAGTTTTTTGTGGATCTTGGGCAGTATGTATAAGACGGGCATTGGATGTTTATTGTTTAGAAACTTATGTGTTTTCTCCAAGATTTTACCCATCTCTTCTGCTTCATCAAGAGTTTCCTCGATCAATGTCATAATCTGATTGGTGGGGTCAAAATGAATTTCTCTATAGGTTTCTCCGTCCATCAGTTGCCTCTCATTTTCCTCTAAATAATCGCTTTTGTCCATTAGGACCAGTGCACTTCCCTTGTCAGCAGGTTTAAAAATTATTGTCCGATTGTCCTATAGATTCTTAAGGGTTCGTTTTTCCCATGCTGAGAAATATCCGTAGCCCCTGCTCTTGAATTCAAGTTTTTTAAGATCTTGAATATCATTTTTTCAATGGTAGATAGTACATGATTCTGGACTTGAGGGTTGAATTGGCTTTTCGGGTTAATTTCGAAGAACTCAGATGTTTCATTAAGGTCTTGATCTTTTTCGAGCTCGTCGTAAAATACCTTTAGTTTCATTTTCCTCAAGATCCTAAAAAAGTCAATTTTTTCTTTCAGCAATGTGCTGTTGCTCTGGGGGACAAAGGACAGCCCTTTCCGAAGTACCCGAAGTTCCAAGATGGTCAAAGTATGTGATGAAATGTTGATTACTAGGTCTTTTTCTGGATCTTCTTTCTCTGGACATTTCTTCTTCTGTCCACGTCTTGTTGGTCCTTTTCTAAAAAAGGCACTTCCTCTGTTGATGGTGTTTCTACCCATGGGCTGGTTGGTTGGGAGGTTTTTGGTGTCACTATCGGATCCATTTCTGTACTGGGTGCCTCTGAAGTTGTTGCTTCAGCATGTGATGTAGCTGGTTTCGGTGTCTGTCCCTGGTATGGCTCGTTTGGGAGTTGTCCATAGTATTCCTGCCATGTGTACACTATGTCTAGCTTGTAGTCCAGTGTATCTCTATGAAATTTCCGTATCTTCTTGGTCTCTAGTTCTTGTTTGTATTTCTGGAGTTTCTGGTTGGTATCGTCCAGAACCTCTTTAAGTTGGTCTTCTGAATAGCACTTACTCAATGAGGCTTTAAGCATATCAACATCTTCTCTTAGTGTTTTAGGGTTGTGTGCTAGTTCCTCTATAGTAAGGAGTATCAGGTCCAATGAGCATTTGTTTAATATCTGGCACCACCTTTTAACAAACGCAGGGGTTTCTTTACATAAGGTCGGTTCCATGTTTACTCTTAGACCACGGGGTATTCTCTGTGCTTTATAGTAGCGAGCTAAGGTCGAGGCATGTAGTTTAAGGTTAATTTCTTGTCTTATTTTCCACTCCAGTTGTCTAATGAGTGCCTCGGGTTTCTCAGATGTAGCTAGGTCTTCACTTGTTAGTTTGATTAATGCTAATATCCGATTTGCTTCTGCTTCACTGAAGCCTAGTGTTTCTGTTCTTCTGTCTGTAGTTTGATCAATCTTTTTGAAGGACATTCTATTTGAGTGGATTGCTGAGTATTTGGGCACGTGTGCTCTCCCAAAATATGTGGCCGGTAGAACAATGATTGTGAGGGTAATGGGAAGGGAGGCACTACTGTAGTTTAATTTTTAGAATTTTAACTATTTTAGAGTAATGGAGATTCCATGTGTTGTTGTTGTACTCTAATAAGACTTCAGGTGCACCAGGGTGAATGTCACGGGGCCAATTGGGACTGGTAAGGAAACTAAGGAAAAGAGGGCATGTATTGCTACCTGCCAAATCTTAGTGCACTCCAAAAGGGATGTAATCCCCAAAGTTCTTTGATGTCGCAGGTGCGCAAGATCTAATAAGAATCCCACTGCTTGCTATTACGGGTTTCAATAAGGTTATGATTATTTATGTTGAAAGAGGAGGATAAGTTAGGTGTATAACACCCAATTACATATTAATATACCAGACAATTGTGTTTTACACTCCAAGTTCAATACACAAATCTTGGCTATTCGTTAAGTCAACCGCAGTCAATGTAATCAGTTCTTTGATATAAAAGATTAACAACGTAAGAGAGATATAAACACCCTCTATGGGTTATTTTAATAAAAGTGTGTAATTTTTTAAACAAAGTGTACCACACCATCAATTTAAAGGCTTTTGGCTCACACATAAAGTATTCAAAAAATTCAACAAGTTAAAAAAATTCGAACACATTCAAATGCAAAAGTTAGCAAAGTCCTTTTTTTCTGATGACAAAGTGAACAAAAATAAAGTTCTTTGGTTAGAAATCACCACTCCAAAATAGCATCAGAGTTCGTTTCGGACTTTTACAAGAGTCCATCTTCAGGGACAATGACACTATTTGTTCCGACAACATACATGTTCTTGAATTCAATACCAGACAGGAACCTGGCAAAAATACTTTCTCAGATAGAGGCAAAAAGGGAAGAATAAGGGCTTCCAGTATGCCCCATTGTAAAAAAGAAAAGGACACCTTTCATGTCTGATCTATATATGTAGAAAGAGATAGTACCGGTCCCAAGCAGGACGTTGGTTGGGATAGAAGACCCTACAAGGGCAGAAGTAGTGAAAAGAGTACCTATCAGGTAAGGGATAGGACATAGCTTTGACAGCCACACATATACAGAGATGAAGGCTATTCTTCTTCTCCTGCACAGTAAGAGAAGACACAGGGTTTGGCACCCAAGGAAGACTAGAAGCCCTCCAGGAGGGAGGAGAAGACAGGAGAAAGGAAACAAACTGCAGCTTTGAGACTGGACAATAATAACAATGTCAAAAACTCTAAACCAGACTCACAGGATAATAACACTGGCTAAACATTCAAGGGATTGGCTAGTGGTACATTTGGACTCTGGCACACAAGTCTCCATATTTAAGGAAAGCCACAATAAACTGTTACATCACATTTCTACTACTCAAAAGGTAGAGGTTATTATTCCCACAGGAGAAGTGGTGAGGACAATAATGTGTATACAGTTATAATTCAACTTGAAAGGGAACATCCAAAGGAAATAGAGGCACTATTCTGTTCTTATTTGCATAGAACACAAGAAGGTCTTTTAGCAGAACCTGATTGGCCCAAGCTATATGTTAGGGAAACCAGCTTTTTCAGATGAAGATGAGGAACATGCAGTGAACTCCTATGCAGCCTTGCAGGCTGCTATAGATGCAGCACAGTTATACAAATACATGGCATAGACTGACCCCACATAAAACGCCTGTGTTTGAAACACCAAATACTCAGAGACAATATACAATCAAAGCAGAGGCTATACCACATTTGGTATATAATTCTGGATCAATCCGTTATTAGATCAAAGTGTTCTCATGCAACAAGCAAGCCCCTAAAATACAGCATTACTTCCGGTATCCAAACTAGATGGTACATATCGGTTGGTACAATACTTTAGAATCTTAAATGCTAATACACATACAGAGGCTGTAAAGCACATGCATAGTTCAGACCTTCTGAGTAACATACAGAGATACAAATATAAAACTGTATTGGATCTGGGGAAGGAATGTTTTTTTTAACAGCCCTTGGATTCATAGCTATAGCCTTTAGGGGAAAACAGTCATGGGCTATTCTCTAGTAGAATACAATCCCTCTTAGAAGGCATACAAACATGCTGAACATATGTAGATGAAATATACTGTACAGATGATGACTTAGATGGAGAAGGTGGATTTAATCATTAGGACTCTAGCAGCTTAAGGGTACATTTTCAACTTTAGGAAGGCTAAAATAGCTCATAGAGAAATCATATTTCTTGGGTTTTCATTATCTGATGAGGGAAGGGGATTTGCTACACAATTCCTAGAGCAATGTGCACACTTGCAGAGCCCACGTACACTGAAGTAGTTGCAGGACATATTGGCCTTGTAAACTTTGGGAGATCGTATGTGGCAGACTATGCAGCATTAGTGAAACCACTATCTGACTTGTTAAACCCCAACATCCGTCCAACAGACTGAAATGGAGAGCACACATGCATCCTGCACCATGTCTACCATCAGATGACACAAACTAGTTCTCTTCAGGACAGGAACACAGATACGACTTATAAGTGACACTATTTCCTGGTCCAAAAGCTTTTACATATGTAGTATGTAACCATGGAGAGAAACACCCATTGCATACCATTCAAATGTCCATACAATTCCAGAGCTAAAATGTACCCCAGAAGAAATGATTCTTGCTGCCGTACAAATGATAGTGCAGAAGGAAAGCACCTTAGCTGCAAACAAAATTAGGCACATAAAGGCACTGTTAGTGCAGTCAGAGGAAGCTACACACTCTGGTATGGTATTGTAAATAGAAATAATATACACTGAAGAAATATATCCAGAGCACTACATTTAGTAACTACATATCAAAATAATTTATTTAAACTAATGCAATAATTATAAATAACAATTAATCATGAACAAATCATCACTAAGAGCAACAATTGGGCTGCAGGTAAAATCGCATCTAAAACAGTGTAGATAGTATTAATCATTTCTACACAACACAGGTTGGGCAATTAGTATATAATTTGATTCCCTGATGAAGACGTGGTCAAAATAAACTAGCACGTTGATACCGGTTGGAAACTGAAATTAGTTGATGATGCCATCATATAAACTATAACCATCATTAAGATCCAATCCAAATCATGACGACACATTTAACACCTGTTGAATATTATGTATCTATTTATGTTGTCATTAAATATTACCCATAATATATGTGAAATTATTTTTGTATTTGTTTGTTTGTATGAGTATTGTTGTTGAATGAATGAGATTGTGTTGTGTAGAAATGATTAATACTATCTACACTGTTTTAGATGTGATTTTACCTGCAACCCAATTGTTGCTCTTAGTGATGATTTGTTCATGACTAATTGTCATTTATAATTATTGTATCAGTTTAAATAAATAGTTTTGATACATAGTTACTAAATTTAATCCTCTAGATATATTTTTTCAGTGTATAATGTTGTGCTAATTCCCTGGTCCAGAGTGTGGGGTATCCCTGCTTTTGAGCATACTATTGTAAATAGAAAGGCATTACACTCCAAATGGGTTCAGTGGGCCA